>NC_133457.1:49424449-50086449 GCF_048565385.1 Saimiri boliviensis
AAGTTAATTTCTTAATCCTGAGCTCCAATTTGATTGTACCGTGGTCTGAGAGACTGTTATGATTTCTGTTCTTTTGCTTTTGCTGAGGAGTGATTTACTTCCAATTATGTGGTCAATTATAGAGTAGGTACAATGTAGTGCTGAGAAGAATGTATTTTTTTGTGGATTTGGGGTAGAGAGTTCTGTAGATGTCTGTTAGGTTTGGTTAGTCCAGATCTGTGTTCAAGTCCTGGATATCCTTGTTAATTTTCTGCCTTGTTGATCTGTCTCATATTGACAGTGGAGTATTGTGTAGGAGTCTAAGTCTCTTTTTAGGTTTTTAAGAACTTGCTTTATGTATCTGGGTCTTCCTGTATTGGGTGTATATATATTTAGGATTGTTAGCTCTTCTTGTTGGGTTAATCCTTTTACCATTATGTAATGCCCTTCTTTGCGTCTTTTGATCTTTGTTGGTTTAAAGTCTATTTTATCAGAGACTAGGATTGCAACTCCTGCTTTTTTTTTTTTTTAAACACCCTCTCCATTTGCTTGGTAATTCCTCCATCCCTTTATTTTGAGCCTATGTCTGTACTTACAGGTGAGATGGGTTTTCTGAATGCAGAACAGTGATTGGTTTTGACTTCTTACCCAATTTGCCAGTCTATGTCTTTTGATTGGGGCATTTAGTCTATTTACATTTAAGTTTAATATTGTTATGTATAAATTTGGTCCTGCCCTTTTGATGCTTGCTGGTTGTTTTGCCCATTAGTTGACGCCATTTCTTTTTTGTGTCAATGCTTTTTACCATTTGGTATGTTTTTGCAGTGGCTGGTACTGGTTGTTCCTTTCTATGTTTAGTGCTTTTTCAGAAGCTCTTGTGATGCAGGCCTGGTGGTGACAAATCTCTCAGCAATTGCTTGTTCATAAAAGACTTTATTTCTCCTTCGCTTATGAAGCTTAGTTTGACTGGATATGAAATTCTAGGTTGAAAGTTCTTTTCTTTATGGATGTTACATATTGGCCCCTACTCTATTGACTTGCAGGGTTTCTGCTGAGAGATCCACTGTGAGTCTGATGGGCTTCCCTTTGTGGGTAACCTGACCTTTCTCTCTAGCTGCCCTTAGCATTTTTTCCTTCATTTCAATACCCTGGTGAAACTGACAATTATGTTCCTTGGATATCTTTGTGGTGTTCTCTGTATTTCATGGACTTGAATGTTGGTCTGCCTTGCTAGGTGGGGGAAGTTCTCCTGGATAATATCCTAAAGAATGTTTTCCGGCTTGGATTCATTCTCTCCATCACATTCAGATATACCTATCAAATGTACATTAGGTCTTTTCACATAGTCCCATATTTCTTGGAGGCTTTGTTCATTTCCTTTCACTCTTTTTTTCTCTAATCTTGCCATCTCATTTTATTTCATTGAGTTGATCTTCAATCTCTGATACCCTTTCTTCCTTTTAGTCAGTTTGGTTATTGAAACTTGTGTATGCTTTGCAGAGTTCTCATGTGTTTTTCACCTCCATCAGGTCATTTATATTCTTCTCTAAGCTGTTTGTTCTTATTAGCATTTCATCTAACCTTTTTTCAAGATTCTTAGTTTCTTTGCATTGGGTTAGAACATGTTCTTTTAGCTCAGAGAAGTTTGTTACTACCCAGTTTCTGAAGCCTGTTCCTGTCAATTCATCAGACTCATTCTCATCCAGCTTTGTTCCCTTGCTGACAGGCCCCTCTGCTGTAGGACTGTTGGAGGTCCACTCCAGACCCCATTTTTGCCTGGGTATCACCTCTGGTGGCTACAGAACAGCAAGGGTTGCTACTGGTTTCTTCTCCTGTTGTCTTTGTCCCAGAAGGGTACCTGCCAGAGGTCAACCTGAGCTCTCCTTTATGAGGTGTCTCTTTGGATATACAGGGGTCAGGGTGCTGCTTGAGGAGACAGTCTGTCCCTTATAGGAGCTCAAGTGCTGAGCTGGGAGCTCCATTGTTCTGGTCAGAGCTTCTGGGCAGGTACATTTAAGTCTGCTTCAGTGGAATTCATAAATGCCTTTTTTGCCAGGTGCCCTGTCCTGGGAAGGTGGTACTTTATTTATAAGTTCCTGACTTACTGCTGCATTTTTTCAGATATGCCCTGCCCAGCAAGGAGGTAGCCTAGTCACAGTCTGCCAGCAGAGGTATTACTGAGCTGCTGTGGGCTTTGCCCAGCTGCTGTGTGAACTTCCATGTGGTTTTGTTTATAGAGGTACAGTTAGGACTGCCTCAGTAGTGGTGGTCTGCCTCAGTAATCGCAGACTGCCTCGGTAACAGTAGATTGCCTCGGTAATGGTGGACTGCCTTGGTAATGGTGGATTGCCTGGGTAATGGCTGATACCCTTTCCCCCACTGAGCTGGACCATTCTGGGTCTAGCTGTGCTTGCTGTGAAACTTTCAATCCAGAGCCTTTCAGATTGCTGATCGTTGTGGGGGGTGGGACCCACTGAGCCAGATCTGTCTTCCTGTTTCAGCCCCCCTCCCCTTTTTTTTTTATTGAATGGGTGGCTCTGTATCCCAGGCATTTGAGGCATCTATTAAAATGGCCACCCAGATTCGTGTGGGTTTTTGTGCAGAGACCCGTAGCGCCAGCTGAAACAGCCATGCTGGAAACCTGTGGTGCTTTTCAGCCCAGGAATCTCCTGGTCTGTGGGCAGTAAGACTAATTTGGAAATGCAGTGTTCACTCACCCTCTGCATTGTCCTCACTGGAAATTGCACTCCAGAGCTGTTCCTATTCGGCCATCTTGGAAGGCTAGTGTTTTTGACAAATGCAACTGAACCAATTGGATAGTCATCAGAAGAAAAGGAACCTTGATTTTTTTAGTCAATATTTTTTATATAAAATAGTTTTGCTTCCACTTACAAGGAATATTCATATACAGTAACACAACTCTTTCTCATAATTATTCTGAACAAGTAAGTATCAATGCAATACTGTAAGCCAGTATCTTTATGTACAACATTCAGAAATATTCAATGGGTGAAATATAGAATAGTTCTTAATCTGACATGATGTGACTTAACAGTGTAACCCCCAAATGTGGTTTTATTTGTGGGGGTCCAGATTACTTCAGTTTTGGAATTCTGGTGAATAATGATTGTTGTGCTCATTAAATAGCTAGACTTTTACTGATTCCAATCCATAGACATGGTAATATTTTGGCATTTTATAGCAAAAGACATAAGTTAAAATGGTATGCTAATTTTTCCAAACATTTAAAGAGTTCATCACATCTACAAATGTAATCCAGAAATTTTTCTAGTAATATATTAAAACATGATAAAAAAATTCTCTTTGCTCATAGGAACAGTATTGGGCCTTCTACGACTAAACTTAAAAAGAAAATAATTTCATAATAGTTCTCCTAATTATCTCAGGCTTTAATTAGCTCAAATTTAGGATAAAACTCTATGTTAGTGTGGCATTATGATTTACCATTTGAAAACATGAAGGTCATGAAATTGAAAATGTTAAACTTCTCACTCCTGTATATACTGGCTGCACTACAGACCTGAGCTAGCTAGACCTGACCCAGGACCCCAGTAGTAGAGCAGAAAACAGAGAAAATATTCCAGATGATGAAAATCAACTTGGTGATGGTGTGGGAATTTGAAAAAATATTTAACTCTTATGTTTATATTTTTATTTTTTTTCCTTCCAAGTTTTAGTTTCAAGGGGTACAAATACAGGTTTCTTACATAAGTAAATTGCATCTTGCTGGGGTTTTGTGTGCAGATTATTTTATCACCCAGCTAGTGGCCATAGTACACTATAGGTAGTTTTTTGATCCTCACCCTCCTCTCACACTCCACCTTCAAGTAGGCCCCAGTATCTATTCTTTTATGTGTGTCTTTGTGTACTCGATGTTGGCTTTCATTTATAGGTGAGAACTTGTGGTATTTGGTTTTCTGTTCCTGAGTGAATTTGCTTAGGATAATGGCCTCCAGATACATCCATGTTGCTACAAAGGCCATGATTTCATTCTTTGTTATGGCTGTGTAGTATTCTATAGTGTGTATGTACTGTATTTTCCTTATGCAGTCCACTGCTGATGGGCGTCTAGATTGATTCCATGTCGAATTCACTGTATTCATTTACAATAGCAAAGACACGGAATTTACAATTCATTTTGTGAATGTGAATTCATTGTATTCATTTACAGTAGCTGCAGTGAATGTGCATGATACCAATTTGCATAATACGTGAATGATATGTTTGCATGTGTCATATGGTAAAACAATTTATATTCCTTTGGGTATAACCACAAAAATGGCATTGCAGGATCAAATAGTAGTTCTGTTTTAAGTTTTCTGAGAAATCTCTAAGCTACATTTCACAGTAGCTGAATTAATTGACATTCGTTCCAGTAGTGTATGATTGTTCCCTTTTCTCTGCAACCTTGCTAGCATTTATTTTTTGAATTTTTAGTAAGAGCCATTCTGACTGGTGTGAGATGGTATCTCACTGTGGTTTAGATTAGTATTTTTCTGATGATTAATGTTGTTGAGCATTTTAAAAAATGTTTGTTGGTGGCATATATGTCTTCTTTTGAGAAATAATTGTTTATGTCTTTTGCCCACTTTTTAAGGGGGTGGTTTTTTTGCTCGTTCATTTGTTAAACTTTCTTATGGATTCTGGATGTTAGACCTTTGTTGGATTCATATTTTTAAAATATTTTCTCCCCTTCTGTATGTTGTCTGTTTACTCTGTTGATAGTTTCTTTTGCTGTGCAGAAGTTCTTTAGTTTAATTAGGTTACACTTGTCAACTTTTGTTTTTGTCGCATTTGCTTTTGGAGTCTTCATCATGAAATCTTTGCCAAGGCTTATGTCTGAAGTGGTATTTCCTGTGTTTTCTTTTAGGGTTTTTATAGGTTTAGGTTTTTCATTTAAGACTTTAATCCATGTTGAGTTAATTTTTGTATGTGGTGTAAAGAAGGGGTCAAGTCTCAATCTTCTGCATATGGCTAACCAGCACTACTTATTGAAAAAGGAATCCATTGCTTCTTATTGTCAAATTCGCCAAAGATCAGATGGTTGTAGATGTGTGGCTTTATTTTTGACTTCTTTGACCTGTTCCATTGGTCTATGTGTCTGTTTTTGTACTAGTACCATGATGTTTGTGTTTCCATAGCCTTGTAGTATAGTTTGAAGTTACGTAATGTGATGCCTCAGGCTTAATTCTTTTACTTAGGATTGCTGTGGCTATTTGGGCTCTTTTTTGATTCCATATTAATTTTATATTTTTTTCCTAATTCCGGGGGAAATGTCATTGATAGTTTGATAGGAAGTGCATTGAATCTGTAAAATGCTTTGGGTAGTATTGCCATTTTAATAAAATGGATTCTTTTTATTTATGAGCATAGAATGTTTTTCCATTTATTTGTGTTGTCTCTAATTTTTTTCCAGCATTGTTTTATAATCCTTGTTGTAAAGTTCTTTTACCTCCCTGGTTGGCTGTATTCCTAGGTATATTATTCTTTTTGTGGCTATTGTGAATGGGATTGCATTCTTGATGTAGCTCTCAGCTTGGACATTATTGGTATATGGAAATGTTAGTGAGTTTTGTACATTGATTTTATTTTTATCCTGCAACGTTGCTGAAGTTGTTTTTCAGTTCCAGGAGCCTTTGGGCAGAAACTATGGGGTTTTCTATGTATAAAATCATATCATCTGTGAAGAGAGATAGTTTGATTGTCTCTCTTCCTATTTAGATGCCTTTTATTTTTTCTCTTGCCTCATTTTTCTGGCTAAGACTTCTAGAACTATGATGAATAAAAGCGGTGAGAATGGGCATCTAGTCTTGTTTTGGTTCTTAGGAGAAATGGTTGTAGCTTTTGCCTGTTCAATATGATATTGGCTATGGGTTTGTCATAGAGAGGTATTATTATTTTGAGGTATGTTCCTTTAACGCCTAGATTATTGAGGGTTTTTAACATAAAAGGATGCTGAATTTTATTGGAAGGCTTTTTTGTGTCTTTTGAGATGATCATGTGGTTTTTGTTTTGAGTTCTGTTTGTGTGATGAATCACATTTATTGATTTGCATGTGTTGAACCAATCTTGCATCTCAGGAATAAAGCCTACTTGTTTGTGGTGAATTTGCTTTTTTGAAGTGCTGCTGGATTCCATTTGCTGGTATTTGGTTGAGGATCTTTAAATCTATGTTTATTGGGGATGTTGGCTTGAAGTTTTCTTTTTTCATTGTGTTCTGTCAGACTTTGATATTAGAGTATTGCTGGCCTTATAGAATGAGTTAGAGAGGAGTCCTTCCTTCTCAATTTTTTGGAATAGTTTCAGTAGGATTGTTACCAGCTCTTCTTTATACATTGGTAGAAATCAGCTGTGGACCCATCTGGCCCAGACCTGTTTGGATTGGTACGTTTTTCATTACAGATTTAATTTTGGATCTTGTCATATTGGTCTGTTCAGTATTTCAATTTCTTCCTTGTTCAATGTTTGCCAACTGTATTTTGAATAAAGGACTTACATCCAGACTATATAAAGAACTCTCAAAATTCACTATTAAGAATCAAAATATTGAAATTTTTAAAAAGGCAAAAGGTTTGGTAAGACTTTACCACAGAAGATATGTGAATGGCAAATAAGCATATGAAAAGATGCTTAACATTACTTGTCATACCAGAACTCCAAATTAATGGTACCTCAATGAAATGCCACTACATATGCATTAACATGGCCGGATATAGAAAGACAAATCATACCACATATCCAACAGCATGTGGGACAACTGGAACTCTGGCAAATTGCTGGTGGGAGAGGAAATCAGTATAGGCTCTTTAGGTAATAATTTGGTGTTGTCTTATAAAGCTCAACATATACTTACCTTATGTTCCAGCCATTCTACGTATGTGTATTTATCTTAGAGAAATGAAAACATATTTCACATAAAGATTTGTATACAAAAGTTCATGACAATTTTATCCAACATAGACAAAAACTGGAAACAACTTACATGTCCATTAACAGGTAAATGAGTCAGTAAATTCTGCTATATTCATATATTGGAATACTACTTAGCAATAAAAAGCATCAACCTAATGATACATGCAACAACACAGATAAATTGTAAAAGCATCACGTTGAGTGAAAAAGCCAGACCTAAAAGACCATATACTTTATGCTTCCATTGTATGATATTCTAGAAAAAGCCGAAGTGCAGTGGTGGGATGCAGATCAGTGGTTGCCTGAAGAAAGGAAGTTGGGAAAGAGGCCAATGGGAATGTTTTGGGGGTAATGCAAATATTCTATATGTTGACTATGGTGGTAGTTAAAAGATTATGTTCAATTTGTCAAAACTCATCAAATAGTACACTTAAAATGGGTGACTTTTGGTGTGTAAGTTAAATAACTCTCATTTTAAAATTTGTTACAGTGTTTTGTTGTGTTGATTACAAGGTTTCCATGTTATTGCACAGTGAGTCAGGTGTCAAAGTGCTTGGGACCTGGGTTAGGGTGCATGGTAGAGTACCATGAGGAAAGAGGAAGTAGGCTGGGCTCCAAAGCATCAGCAGCTTTACAGAAGACACTTACTCCTTCTAGTACCTAAGGGGTGACATCACATTTCTTTCCACTGGAGCCCCCATCACCAGCCTAGGTTCCACATTTGACTGCACAGGTGAAATTCCCAACTTCTGCCTGGTGAGGAAGTTGTAGGCTTGGAAGTTTAAAGAAGTGAAGGAAAACTAGCACTACTGAGGAAAGGAGAGAACGGTGGTCTGGAGGTGGATCTAGGGCGGCACCTGACTCACAGTTAACTCACTGGTTCTCTGACCTCGGGGCTTTTCCTTTGTCCATTGACCAATAGATTTAGCTAGAGCTGGCTGAGCGCTTTTCCTGGGCCTGACTCTCTGTGATCCATGAGAATTGCAGTGGTGACTTCAATTTGTCCCTAATTTCAAAGATCTCACAGTCTGGGAAGAAAAGCAGACATAGGCATAGATAACTATTATAATGTAATTGGCAAGTGCTGTGATACAAAGATGTATTCAGGATATTATAGGGACTGGGACTCTCTTAAGCCTCAACAACTTTACATGTTAAATATAGGTAATAACACTAGCAGCCTCCCAAGATCAGTATGAGGAATTGATGAAATATTTAAAAATGTATTTGCAAGCTATATATTGTTTAAGTTGCATATTAAACAGCATTCACAACATGTTTCTGATCTCTACTAGGCTCTAGATGGCTTTAGGGCTATCTTTAAGAAACTGTATGGCTTATGACTGAATAAAGTAGTAATAGCTACCAGGTGCTGTGCAAATATTATACTATTTAATCCTCATAAACATCATGCAGGATCCATACCATTAGCCTCATTTTACCCTGGAGAAAAGCAAGACTCCTAAAAATTACAGAACTTGTCAGGAGTCACCCAGCCAGTGAGCATTGACTTTCATGGAAGGCAGTTAGCAAGGCAGGATTCCAGGTCATTTTTCCCCCGTCTTACTTAGGCTTACGCTGGTTTTGCTTGTGTTGTTGTAAAGGACTGCAAATCCAAACTCCTACAGGATCCAGGCAGGTAATGTAAAAGAGGGAGAGAGCTGGGGTGCCAACCATTAGGCAAGCAGAGACTGTGAGGAGCTGAGTGGCAGGGAACACGCCCTATCTGAAGAAGCAAACTGCTCCCTCTCCAGCCACATACGCTGCGCCAAGCAGGAGTGACAGCTCCATGTGGCTCTTGCCCCCGATATTCCCAAAGAGGCAGAAATTTGAATTTAAAAGTGGATCTAACAGTGAAGTATCCTGATTTTTATTGTTAAATAGTTTAAAGTTAGTAAAAATGTTGTGTAGGCCCAACTGAATACCTTGTGGATTTAGTTTGCAACATCTGGTCTGTATAATTTTCTTTTAGGGGAAGACTAAGGACCAGAAAAAATAATGCCATGGCTGAATTCAAAGATCTGGCATATTGTATTGCATTTTCAGATGACAGGCTATTTTAAACCATCATGGTCAGTTTCATGGATGAAGTTAATTAATGACAGATGGGGTACGGCTGCTTTTAGGGTCTGGAACAATGGTTACCTGGGCTCTGATCAGCTGTCTCACATTCGAGGACTGTGTTCCATTTGAGTTGTCTTTAAAATACAGCACAACAAAACTCACAGGGAACTGGGAAACGGGGACAGTGGCCTGTCTTCCAGATTCCGCAGCCCTAATAAAATAGCTTTTGAGGGAAAGACAGCAGTAGGGTCATCTGTCATTGCTTGTAACAACTTCATTCATCAGTATGGACCTCACGGCTTGAAGTCAAAAAACTAAAGAAATTGAAGGCTAAAGTTTCTGATTCAGTGACTAAAGATTTTGCCTGGCTACAGGTCTATTGGCGATGTTTGGCAAGGGACAGAAAGCCTTGATTTGCATATCATAAGCTAAAGAAACCCCAACCTCACTTACTAGTTCAGGATTCAATTGGGAAGACTGGCTGTCTACAGAGGCACAAGGTGGAGGGGTGCAGGCCACACTGCTCACTTGCATCCTACCACTGGTGCTCAGAATCGGTGCTATGTCCTTGAGTACTATGTCAGGTGCTCTGCCAGATCAGGGGCAGCACCAGTGCTGAGAGGCTGGCGATGCATCCCGTAGGTGGTGGGGTGTAGAATTATGATGCTGGCCTTCAGCACCACCTAATAAATAGAGTTTCGTGGATTAGCTTATCTCAGTACATTTTTGGCTGCTGCTTTGGATTGCCTTCTCAAATGTCAATGATTTGGTAATGTCATTGTTTATAGAGAGAATTAAATGGTAATTCAGTCTTTGCTCTGGTATGGTTGATCCAAATTTGCTTTTCATCGTCAGTAGCTTTGGAATTTTTTTTTCAGTTGTACACTTTATTTCTGGAAATGTCATGTAAATTTTTAGAGTTTTTGTCACATTTGGAAAGCTTTAAATGTAGAATTAGACAGTTTATTTCTTTATGTAATTTCTACATTGTTTGAGGCATCATTTTCTATTTTGTCATCTTTAATATTTCCAGGAGTTTTAGTCAAGTCAAATTGATACACCCTTAGGAGAACTGGCTAAAGCATCTTTAAAGTGCTTGAAATAGAAAAAATATGAAAAGATAATGAACAGAATCAGAAATATGAAAAATTAAATATATTTCAATAGCTTAGTGTGATTTTAATTTATACGTTATTTTGTCTCATGATTTCTGTCACCTTTACTTAAAATTCTTCTCATAAGGATACTAGACATATTTATTTAAAGTCATTATCAGAGTGTCTAATTTTACTTTCATCTGGCGAGAATTCATGTTTGATTATTTATTAGTTTATTTTGTCTTCCATTGCATTTGATTTCCTCATGCATTTGGAATTTGGGTCTCTAAGCTTAGAGGCAAGGTCTTGCCTCACCTTGTCTACACACACACACACACACACACACACACACACACACACACACACACACACACAGAGTTTTAGTTAGGGTGCATTTAGCCTAATGTAAGAGGAAACCCAATCAACATTAGCTGAGCCATAAGGACATTTATGATTTTGCTTTAGGATACAAAGGCTGGGTATTTCAGGATTCTCTGAGTGGTTCAACAATGTCAGGACTTCAGGTCAGCATTTCTTCCTTTCCTTCATAGTTGCAGAGGCTGTCTCAGCTTCAGGCATCCTGTTATTACCACGACAGTTTCGGAGTCTCGATGTATTTGCTTTTGATAGATACAGTGAGGTTAATAAAATTGGATGACCGTTCGTTTTAACCCATTGGGTGAATTCAGACCTCCTTAGTGGCCTCAATATCAGGGAATATAAGTGGAGCCACTGATGCTGCAACTGTTCTCAGTCCAGCCAATCCACAAAAGCCACTGCATGGGAAGAATGACCTTTGCCTTCCTATATCACAGGGTCTCAGGCCATTCTCCCCCTGGCACCAGGTGGAACAGCTGAGGCAACAGGGTACACAGACCGATGGTTTATTTACACTGAATGGCCACATCATTGCATGGGTCAACAGATCTGCTGCACCCAGGAAATTCCTGAGTGCTGATGCTTAGGCATTGACTTTCCTTTACAACTTCAAGACCATTCTCTGGGATCGTTGCATAGCCCTCAAAATAATGAAGAAAAATTGCTTAAAGCTTGAGAATAAGACAAAAATATAGACAGGTCGCCTTCTAATGGTTAACAGGTTCAACTGAAGATTAATTATTCATATCTGTGAGAATGTACCTATGTCTGACTTTGCTGTTTACTATTTAGTCCAGAGGTTGCCAAGTTATATGCCAATTTGTAATCTGTTTAACAGAAAATAACCCCTTCCCTGCCAACCCCCAGTTGTGGTTTTATTGCCCTGTAGGACAGTGACCAGTTTAGCATCTGGCTTAGCCATCTTTTTTTTTTTTTTTTTTTTTTTTTTTTTGAGACCGAGTTTCGCTCTTATTACCCATGCTGGAGTGCAATGGCGCAATCTCGGCTCACCACAACCTCCACCTCCTGGGTTCAGGCAATTCTCCTGCCTCAGCCTCCTGAGTAGCTGGGATTACAGGCACGCGCCACCATGCCCAGCTAATTTTTTGTATGTTTAGTAGAGACGGGGTTTCACCATGTTGACCAGGATGGTCTCGATCTCTTGACCTCGTGATCCACCCGCCTTGGCCTCCCAAAGTGCTGGGATTACAGGCTTGAGCCACCGCGCCTAGCCTTTTTTTTTTTTTTTAAGTTTCATATTCTTTTTTTGCGACCAGTCTTATTCACAGACTATTCTATTCCTCATATACTCTTGGAAGCAGCTCTATCACCTTATTGGCATGACTTATGGTGGAAAGCGTGCTCAGACCTGTCATTTCAGGCTTCTCCTCCCTTCATGTGCTCTAATGTCTCATTAGCCAAAGCAATAACATCAAATTGAAGGGCAAGGAACTCCTCAAAAGGAGGTAGGAATGAATATTGGCCAGACAGATCTCTTACCTACTGTAGTGGATAAACTCGAACATTTCATTAGAAGAAAGGAGAGTGTACTCATTGTCAGATTCTTAAAACAAATAAAAATGATCATGTACTATATAAATATAAAAATATCCAAATCGACTTCTCAAAGTGCTGATTGCAAAATGCACCCCATTTATGTGATTCGTTAAACACAGTGAGACTAACAACTAAGTTTAAGCCATCCAAACATGGTCATGACTTAAGCATATAGTGGTATCACACAGATTTTTTTTAAATGGCTGTCAGCTGTCATAATTTTGTAGGTGAACAGAGTTGTCATAACGTATTCTTAAAAATTAATGTTACACCCATTACAACAAAATCTATGATAAGGCAGACAGTTTGAAGTAGACAGAAGCAGGGTTCTGTGGCCTGTGGTCCAAATCTGGCCTATACCTAATTTTTGTAGATAAAGTTTTACTGGAACACCGTCATGCACATGCTTTTACATGTAGTCTGTAGTGGCTTTTGTGCTGCAATGGGAGAGATTATAGGTCTTACAAAGCCTAAAATGTTTGGTTTCTGGCCTTTTGCAGAAAATGCTTACTCACCCCTAACCTAGAAGAACTCGACGGATATGATTTCTGCCAGCTCCCCCTGGATGGAACACAGTCTATAAAACCAGCGAGGTTAAAAGGGTGGCATAGCAAGGTTTGCTAACTGCCAACCCATGAGCCTCCACTGAGGTTTGGAGTTGGAGTCTGCAGGAAGATTTCTAATAGAAACCCCTGTTCGGGGACCTGCTGATAGCTTCTTCCTCCCTGTACCTTCTCAGGTTTTGTAGAAAGAAGTTTCATGAAGGGAAAAATGTTCTAGGTACTATCATCTCTCAAGGATTAGAAAGGTTTAACTGTCACGCATCACAAGCTGAAAACAAGGGATGCTTATTTGAAAATGTGAAAACTCAATTTACAGAAGTAAGGGCAGACACATGCAGTGCTTGGCTGTTCTCTCCCCACTGACATTGCCAGTATTAAAAATAGCCGTTCTGTTTGTCCTTCAGCTCTGTATTGAACCAGAGCCTCCGAGCTGCCTTCTCCTTAACTTCATGCTTAATGAAGCATAATTCGTATTAATAGCAGCCATTAAATCTAGAGTGCTTAACAGGAATTGAGTCTGGAGAGTCTGAGTCACCAAGCTCCTCAAACGTGGTCCCCAGAGAGCTGAGTTCAGGCCTGACCACCAGCAGCAGTGAATCTTGGGCCTGGTAAGGTGAAGCAGCTGTGTTTAGCAGGAAGTGAAAGGAGAGAAAGAGGAGCAAAGAAACAGGACTCAAAATGTCCAACTGAGCCTGGAGTTTTCTCAGGTTCCAGGTTCTATAATACAAGGGGGTCCCTTATTCATATTATGTCTGCATTCCAGAAAAGATTGCTTGGTGCCGAGGAACACACGGGCTTGACAATGTTATACTCTTGCATTCAGATTTGGTACTGCTGTGTGACCTGGCTTTGGTTTCTTAACCCCTCTAAACCTCAGTTTTCCTATCTCAGAAACAAAGATGATCAAGTGGCGATAACCTAATGGGAGTTACTGTGAAGAAGAATGGGGGAAAGATGCATGGAAGTGAAGATGGGATGTTGGATCTGCATCTGTCTATTTTCTCAGCCTTCTCTAAACCCAGTTCTATTTTAAATACAGTCTGGAAGGATTTTCATAGAAAATTATTTTGGGAAACCAAATAGCTTCCTTTTAGACCCGCATTAGCAAAAATGTCTCTGACTAGCTCAAGCTTCCCTTTAAACATTGTGTCATGTTTCTGCTTGGTTGTAAATCCCCTGCTGAAATCCGTCTCTCTACCCCGACCCCCATGAGCTTTTTAAATGCTGTGAGAAGAAAACGTTTTTCTCATTTTTCACTCCCATTGCCGAGGCCAGGTAGGTGTGTGGTCAATTGTGATTTCTGTCATCACTGTTATTTTACAATTAAGAAAACAGTGTTAAACATGGGAACTTTTGTCTGTTTTGATATTACCAACTGCTTGCCCTTGTTGAGAAGATTAACTATAAAAATAAAGTTCTAAGGCAGGGCTTGTGCCCTATAGTTATTTATACTGTAAGTATCCTATAGTTTCTATTAGAGCAAGAAAAACTGAGGCTCCTTCAGTGTGCAGCCGGCAGCTTATTCTGACAGTTGCACATTCAGCATGAATGTCCTTTTCTGCACTGGGCTGTGGGTGGGTCCACATGGTAGAGGCCTGGCTCCACTCATGGCTTCTGCTCAGCACTGGAGAAGGCGACAACAGCAGAATGTGAGCCTTCAAGTTGGGAAGCCTGCCTTTGGAAGGGATTCATGGCAAGCTACTACAGTGTCTTGGGTCTATTTAACTGTGCCCAGCAAAAAAACCACCTTCAACCATCGACTAACACCCTGAAGCAGGAGAATTACTAACAACCTTGACTTGAACTCAGGCAGCCAACAGGAGAATACACACAGTGAATGCCTGGCTAACGCTCAATCAATGTGAGCCTGAGAATCCTCACTGCACATTACCTGTGCAAAGAATCAGCCATGAGAGAGGATGAGAGAATTTTCCACTGCTTTAGAGAATAGTGAGATGTTTTCAGTTTCATGTACAAATGAATGGGCCTGTAGACTGTCCACAGGGCAGAAACATGCAAGATAGGAGTCAATTTCAGGTGATTATTCCCTTCTATGTTGGCTTAACTGCAATGGCCCAGTCACAGAGGAGAGACTCTTTGCTGAGCCATGTGCATCAAAAACAAAGTTTCTGTGTGTGTTTTTTTTTTTTTTTTTTTTTTTTTTTTTTTTTTTTTTTTTTTGTGATGGAGTCTCACACTGTTGTCTGGGCAGGAGTACAGTAGTATGATTTCAGCTTACTGCAACCTCTGCCTCCCAGGCTCCTGTGATTCTCCTGGCTGAGCCTCTTGAGAAGCTGGGATTACAGGTGCACACCGCCAATGCCCAGCTAATTTTTTGTGTTTTTAGTAGAGACAGGATTGCACTATGTTGGCCAGGCTGGTCTCGAACTTCTGACCTTGTGATCCACACACCTTGGGCTCCCAAAGTGCTGGGATTTCAGGTGTGAACCACTGCGCCCAGCCATTTCTGTGGTTTCTTACAAATTTAAATGTACTCTTACTGTATTATCTCACAATTATACTCCTTGGTATTTACCCAAAGGAATTGTAAACTTACATCGACACAAAAACCTGCACATAGATCTTTATAGTAGCTTATTCATAACTGACAAAATATGGAAGCAACCAAGATTTTCTTCAGTAGGTGAGTGGATAAACTGGTACATCCAGATGCTGGAATATTATTCAGCACTAAAAATTAATGCACTATTAAGCCACAAAAAACATGGATGAAACTTAAATGTATATTACTAAGTGAAGCCAATTTTAAAAGCCTACATACCATGTGATTCTAACTATATGACATTCTAAAAAAGGCAAAACTATGGAGAAAGTAAAAAGATCAAGGGTTTGGGAGAAAAAGAATAAATAGGCAAAGTATAGAGGATTTTTTTGTGGAGCGAAACTACGATTGTTATGACGCTATGATGATGCATACATGTTACTACACATTTGTTAAGACCCACAGGCTGTGTGACGCTCAGGTGTAAACTATGGGTGGAAATGATGTGCCAATGTAGGCTCATTAGCTGTAACAAATGTACCACTCTGGTGGGGATGCTGATGATCAGGGAGGCTCTACATGTGTCTGGGAGAGGGTATATGGGAAATCTCTCTAACTTCCGTTCAGTTTCTCTGTGAACCTCAAACTGCCCTAAAAAGTCGAAATTCTTAAACTAAAAGCCAAATAAAGTTCCCAGGACATTTGCTCATCTGTGGAGTCCAGGCTCTTCCGCAGTTTTGCGGACTGGCTTGGCAGACTCTGAGGCAGATCCCTCAGCCCTAGGGATCATAGTCGTTGGGAAAGAAAACTCTCAGTATGTAGAGGAATAATTAGAGGCCTGGAGGGTGAAGTGATGTAGGGAGTCACAGAGGCAGGGTGATAGTGACACAGCCAGTTCACTAACTCATCCCTTTTCTTTACTGAGCCAAGTCCAGGGTACCAGCACAGGCAGAGGTAGGGGATAGAAATATGGAAAACAGAGTCCCCACCCAACCTGGGGGTGGATCTCCCTGCTATGTTTCTTTTTAGTGAAAATAATATGAGATCATGAATATGGGTAAAATGTGAATATTTAGAATAAGAAATTACATCAAAATGTACATTTTTAAAAGCTGAAAAATTCAGAAAAACAATCCTCTACTTGAATTAACAGATACATATCTATAATATTTGTTATTATATTTTGATAGCATGGTCTTTGATCATCTCTTCATATGACAGTGATTTCATAGTGTTATTTTCCAAGGAGAACCAAAAGACGATTCAGTCCTTTCTCTTGCGTAGTTTATCATCAAAAATTGCTTTATGTTATTGAGAGTTGGGAAAAGTTTCTTTCATCTCATGCATCATTATGGTAATGTCACGTAAGGGTGAGGATTGTTGTGAATATGGGCAAAACCTCTACCTTTGGGATATGAATTCTGTACTCTGTCTCTTCTGTTCTTTTATTTCTTGTTTGATAGTGTGTTGATTCTTATAATCTTTTTATCCCTTATGTTATTTTATTTTCTATTTCTGTTGTTTTGATATCATGATTCTTTTCTTCTTCTGTGCCGTCAGCTTTTTAATCCATGTGATATAGGAAGTTTGGACATTTTGAAGCCTCTGCTAGTCTCTCAGTTGATATTTTTGGCTTCTACTAGGATGCTTCCTTTCTATAATTTTTGAGTTTTGCTGTGATCATTAATTCCAAAAAAATACACTATTTATCTGGAATTAAGGCATACACAAAAGAATTCAAGTACATGTTTAACATAGTACCCTGTGAACTTACTTTTGTACAATATACGTTGTGTAGCAATTTTGCCAGGCTGGTTTCTTCAGATCATCTCCCTGCATTGGTGATGATTTTGTATGCCGTTTTATCTGAATCTTTCAGGTTTGGGGAAGACAAATGGTTTCAGATACACCAAGATAACACCCTGATCCATAGGGTATGTTTAAAACATGCTACTTCCCACAGACATGTTCTGTGTTTGTAGCATTGTTACAAGTTTGTGCCCCACAAGACAAGAATTATGACACAATTTATTTTGTGACATTCCCATACATTTTGAAATGTGTGCCAAATTTATAATTCCATATGTGATATTATGGAACATATTCCTGAGAAGAGAGGCATTTTTAATCTAGATGTGGAGGATCATTGAAGTCTTTGCCAGTAATTTTCTTTTTCCTGTTGTTGTAAGAATATTACACAGATAAGCTTCCAGCTCTGGGCATTTTAAACTTTGCTTATCTTCCACCTCCAGGTGCTGTAGAACACGTTGATATCATAACGCAACCTCTGGCTCTGCTCTTTTGTACCTAATATTGGAGGAGTCTGTGCAGTTGACAGTAAGAATATGCCACAGAAGTTACTGTGATGGACTTTTGTAAAATACCCGACTGACCCCAAATTAAACCTATCTCACAGCCACTTCAGTGCCCCCCTACCCGAAAGGAAGTAACATAGAGGGGAAGTCAGGTAGAAAAAGATGGCATTTTTAATGGGTTGTGTTTGGATCTTTTGGACAAATCATATGACCGTGAGAACACATCGTTGAGGATTGTATTTTCATGGAATGAGGACACAGCTGTGGCCCCTATAAGAACCTTGGGAAGGAGCTGGGTAAGTGAGGAGCCTGAAGCTCGAGCATCCTCAGATTCTTGGAGAATATACCTCTGTCCCTGCCCATAGAAACCTCATAGAGTCGGAAGTGAGGAGGATAGGTAGGATAGTAGACAGGCAATGGCAGGATGAATCAATGGTTCCACTTTAGGGAAGCACAGGGAAGTGGAACATCAGAGAGGAGAAGCCTAGGTCATCTTGGAGGGCAGAGAAGGCATCTTCAGGGAAGTAGTGCCCACACTGAGACCTGAGTGATGACTAGTGCTTAGCCAGATGAATTGAATGAAAAAAGCATTTCAGATACAGGGCACAGCATGAACAAGGGTCCAGAGATGAGGGTGCACACAGAGTCCGGGGATGCACAGGGAGTTCAGTACAGCTGGAGTTCAGATGCTAGGGAGAGGAGTGGGGAGAAAAGAGGCTCCATTACAAAACGGTAGGCATAAGATCACAGGGAACCTGGAGTATTGTGCTAAAGGGACTCGATCCTAGGCGATGGAGAGGCACTGAAGGATTAAGGCGAGATTGGCATTTAGGAAGTGTACCTGAAGCTGTGTTGAATGGATAGGAGTGGGATAAGACTGAAGCTGGTGCAGCAACATGTAGCCGTGTGTGAAAAGAGAAGGTTCAAGCGTAATGGGGAAACTAAGGAGTGCGGAGTGGGAAGAAACTTGGATGAGTGAGGATTTCCGAGGATAATCTAGATGTGTGGCTTGCTGACAATGTTGAGAGAAGGGATGAGAAAGAAGCAGGCTTGTTGAGGGACAATGATGAGCTTCTTGAGGTTCTTACCAGACACCTAAGTAGAGATACCCTGTGGGCATCACATGCACCCACATTGCTGATGAGGGATCTGCCGTAATGGGGGAGATTTGGAAGTCAATGAAGCTATACGTAGGGATGAGCTCTTCAAAGAAGAGAGTGTGGAGTGAAAGAATTAGGAACATAGAACTAAATCCTGAGACCAACTACATTGAAGGCAAAAAGGAGGAGGAATATGCGGAGAAGACTGGGAAGAAGTGGTCGAAGTGTAGGAGGAAGATTGGTCTCCAGGGATGGGGGGGTTCCTGAATTTGAGCATGATTTTTAGTGCAGGATCGATCAGACAGAGCTTTCAAGAAACACTTGGTGGTTGGTGAAGACCAAATAATGGTGAATGTGTTTTACATTTTGAGAGTTTCAGGTTATTTTCCTTGTGGGTATCATCTGGTTATGGTACATAATTTGAAGGAAATAGCTACTTTCATTTTCTTTTTATGTTTCCTCAGAAAGACTTGAAGAAACAAAACCGTAGGACTTTCAGTATGTGATGCAGACATTCCATACAATTAGTACAGAACATAGATTGACAAATAGAAAACATTATTTTGTCTGAAATTATCTTTATGGCCTAAAATGAAAACTTAGATTTTGCATATGCATATGTATTTATTAATGACATTATTTAACTATTTTTCTAGATAGTTTTGTGTTGAACTCTAGATGAGTAGAGACGTACTAATTATCTCCGTTAATTAGCCAAAATAATTCTACATAGTTTAACACATCAAAGATTTATTTCCCATTTATAGTTCATATTTACTGTGAGTCAGTGGCAGTTATGCTCCACATGGTTACTCAGGGATCCAATCTGACATGGGTCTACCGTGTGTGTGTGTGTGTGTGTGTGTGTGTGTGTGTGTGTGTGTGTGTGTATTTTTTTTTTTTTTGAGATGGAGTTTCACACTTATTGCCCAGGTTAGAGTGCAATGGCATGACCTCCACTCACTGCAACTCTCTGCCTCCCAAGTTCAAGGAATTCTCCTGCCTCAGCCTCCTGAGTAGCTGGGATCACAGGTGCCTGCCACTAAGCCCAGATAATTATTTGTATTTTTAGTAGAGAAAGGATTTCATCATGCTGGCCAGGCTGGTTCAAACTTCTGATCTTGGGTAATCAAACAGCCTTGGCCTCTCAAAGTGGTGGGATTACAGGTGTGAGCCATCACTCCTGGCCGGGTCCACCATCTTAAAACTGTACCATCCTCAGCAGGGGGAAAAGAGAGATGCTGTATCACCTCCTGGCTCTGCAGTGCTTTGTCTGAGAAGGGACTCAGTAACACTTTGATCCACAGCACACTGGCCAGGACTAAGTGTGCAGTCTCATCTAATTGCATGGAGGAATGCAATTAGTGTGCTAATTGTGCTTCCAGGTTAAGTGGCAGGTGGTACAAGTCTCTGCCACACTCAATATTGTATAAATCCAGAGTCCCAGAATTTAGAAGACAGCAAAATATAAGCAAATTCATGATATCTTACAATTAATATTAACAGTATTACCAAAGTACTTTTCTAAACCAAGTAGGCATCTATATAATTTTACAATACCTAGTTTCATTAGAAGCAATTTATTTTTTAAAACCCGGTTATCTGGATTTTGAAATATTTGTAATATTAATTGTAATATGACATTAATATTACATTTATATATTTTCCAGTATCAGTTTAAGAGTAACTAGACTGTATTTTACTGTTGTTTTTATAAGAAAATAAGTACAAGAAATGTAGAAAATTGCAATCATAAAAAGTTTCAGCTACTTTGCCTTTGCTGTAAAACCTAATCTATTTATAATTAAAATATGTCATGATATATTTCTATCTTTGCTTTCTGTAGAAACTGTGCAAATGCTAGAGAGATAAATCACACAGTCACTTAAAAAGAATTTTGACAAAAAACTTAAAAATAGATTTTTTTCTCATTTCAGTTTATAAGGAAATTGCTAGACTATGAAATGTTAAATTTCCTAGTTTTATTATACAATATGTTTTTATTTCATTTGAACTAAAAGCATTCAATAAAAAGTTCCCAAGTTTGAAATTACCAATCATTTAGAGAGAATAAAGCTCATATGTAAGATTTGTTTTCTTAAAAGACAAGTTAGGGAATAGTTCTGTTTTCTTTTCTTGGCTGAGATTCTATCACTTCATGGTGGAAATTTTATCCTTGAAAGAACTTTTAATGTCATTTTATGTTTATCTTAAGTTTCTATTTTTACAACTTAATATAATTTTAGAGTGTTGCCAGTTTCATAGCATATTAATTACTTTCTTTTTAAAAGATTATATTTAAAAATAAAATTAGTAATAAAAGTACAATTTGATTACAGTAGCATTTTATTTCCTGATTTTGAATTTGTCTTGAAATTGATAAAAATTATAACTTGTAGCTGTTTACAAACACTTGTATGTATTGCATTTTTTTCCTGGCTAGGACATAGCTATTTCTCAAGCAGACTTTTAAAAACTGTTTTTCATCTTTTTTGTTTTTAACTTATTTGAGGTTCAGGGTTACATGTGCAAGTTTGTTACATAGGTAAACTTCTGTCACAGGGGTTTGTTGTACAGATTATTTCACCACCCAGGTACTAAGTCCAGTGCTCAATAGTTATTTTTTTTCTGATCTTCTCCCTCCTCCCAACCTCCTCTTTGTGCCCATGCAGTCTCATTCTTTAACTCCCACTTGTGAGAACATACAGTATGTGGTTTTCTGTTCCTTTGTTAGTTTGCTAAGAATAATGGCCTCCAACTCTATCCATGTTCCTTCAAAAGACATCATCTCTTCCTTTTTTTTTTTCTTTTTCTTTTTTTTCTTTTTCTTTCTTTCTTTTTTTTTTTTTTTTTCCTTTTTGAGACAGAGTCTTGCTCTTGTCACCCATACTGGAGTGCGATGGTGCAATCTTGGCTCACTGCAACCTCTGCCTCCTAGGTTCAAGGGATTCTCCTGCCTCAGCCTCCCAAGAAGCTGGGACTACAGGCACATGCCACCAGGCACAACTAATTTTTGTGCTTAGTAGAGACTGAGTTTCACCATGTTGGCCAGGCTGGTCTCAAACTCCTGACCTCAGATGATCCACCTTGTTTATCCAGTCTGTCATTGATGGGCATTAAGGTTGATTCCATGCCTTTGTTATTGTAAATAGTGTTGCAATGAACATACATGTGCATGTGTCCTTAAGGTAGAATGATTTATATTCTTTTGGGTATATACCCAGTAATGGAATTGCTGGGTCGAATGATAGTTCTGTTTTTAGTTCTTTGCGGAATCACCACACTGTCAAGCTGACTTTTTAAATGAAGTTTTAAAAATACCCTTTTATAAATAGAGTTTTAGATGTTCAATTTCATATTTTATATTGGGTATTCAGGAGAAACCCTTACTTAGACAATCTTTTTCTTCCTCCCTCGACTTAATTTCTGAATATCATTTTTAAAACTCTACATGTAAATTACTTTACAAGACATTTATATAAGTTACAAAACACTAAGTTCATGGGTTTCTCCAACACCCCCACTTTTTTTTTTTTTTTTTTTTTTTTTTTAGAAAACAGAAGTCTTTGTATTTGAAAATGTGCAGAAAGATTAACATGATATCAGTAATCCATTTGTCTGTACATGATAGAAAATCAGCTAACACCGACTAACAGATTATAAGAAGTAAGGTAGGGTTGGTGGGTAGCAGGGAGTCCAGGCTATTCTTCTGGCTCATCAAAGCCACCAGAACCCAGCTCCTTTAAATCTCTGTTTTGTCACTCTAAACGTGTAGACTTTTTGCCTCAGCCTTGGTGCCTTATGGTTACCAAGGCGGCTGCTGCCCTTTAAACCTCTCATCCATGGTCCAGGCAGAAATAAGGAGGAAGGAGGAACACAAAAGGCTACCTCTCAACAAAGCTTTCTTCTATATTTCAGACAGAACATCTTCCTCAGGGCCACCTATGTCTTATTGTCAGAACTGAAATAAATCACTATGTCTAGCAGCAAGGGCAGCAGGGAGGCTGAAGAGTTTTAACTGTTTTGTTAGAAAGAAAGTAGAAATGGATACCAAATAGACAATTAGGGTTGTCTCATGAACTTAAGTGAGTTAAAATACAGTCATTTGTATAATTAAAAACTTAATATACTTACATATGTTTGACCAGCACATGAGTAATATTAGATTTTTATTTATAACTGGCCTCTTTTTAGCTTTCCCCCCTTTAAAGAAAGCCACATTTGAGTATTTCTCACCTGGGTATTTTTTCTTCTTATTTGAAAAAAAAATCATCTTTGATTATTTAAGAAACAAAATGAGGAGTACTCTTTTAGTTAATTTGTGAGGTAAGCAGGCAGATGTAACAGATCTATGTGATCAAGGAAATGCAGAAACCTAAACACACAAACCCAAGTGTATACAGTGGTTACTAGACGATAAAATATTACATCTTAGTTTTGTCCTATGACAAGCTTTAATTCCTTTTTAATTTAATTTCTTCACATGAACTTGCTCACGTAAAGTCCAAAGCAAGTGTTCCCTATTGGCACATAGCTTTTTTCCAACTGGTTCCATCTCCTGGCTCTGCCATCTTTGACATATGGCTTCCAAGGCTACATGTTGATCTACATACCTTCCACGTCGTCATTCATCCTCCATTTTCTCAACTCCTTGTACTGCAAATGCTGCTGTAACAAACATGCCCATTTACCATGTGCACCTGAGAGAACTTCCTGCCTGGGGGAGGGGAGGGGGGTGGATGTTCAGAGGGAATTCCCAGGTCCTGGGTAATGGTGCTGGGTTGGTTTCCAGCATGGCCCCCCCCCCCGCCTATGTTATCACCAACGGTGCCCAGGGGTTTCAAGTCCCACCAATTTTAGTGCTACCCAGCGCTCTAGTTTTTGTCATTTTGATGGATCTGTAATGTCGGATTTTGGTTTAAATTTGCATTTCTAGAATTAATGGGTCTGAGAAACCTTTATATACTTTTCAGAATCTTCAGTTTCCTCTGCTGTGAATTGTTTGTTCATCTTCTTTGTCGATTTTTCTATTGGATTCTGAAAAAATCATTTCTGACCTCTTTTTAGCTGATAAATCTCATATATAGATTTTCATAATTAGAGTTTAAACAGCCCTCTCTGAAGTGCGGATTCCTGTTCAAAATATTTCAAGTGTTAACTAACCATTCCTCCTTATTCTCTCTCTCACACACATATGTACAATGCTATTTATAATGAAGTAATTTTGAAGAAATTATCACTTTGATTATGTAACAATCTGTCTAGTTAGGTTTTAACTAAGGATTTCTTTGGAGTAGCTAATTTAGTTTTAAACTATCGGTTTTCTTTATGACTACTATAATTTTTTTTTATATCTAAATATACAAAAACACAGTATTTTCTACCATTTCTGGGTTAGAACTCTCATAGTAAATTAAATCTATAAAAAATAAGAAGGTGGGAGGGCTGGCTTGCTTTCTTCTACCTGCCTCCCTCCCTCTCTCTCCATCTATTTGTCACTTTCATTTTCTTTCTCTCTCTGCCACTCTCTGGTGTATTAGTCAAAATAAGAGTCCTGGAAATTTGGAGCTCTATGATTTGGGGGATGTTTTAAGGTGCCCAATTTTGCCTAAAGCTGAAGATCCCATTTGAGGGAAATATTTTTGATCACAGAGAGCTTAAAGCCTTTATAGCTGTAGGATGTCCACAAACGACACCGCTATCCTGGTTGAGGTGGGGGCTTTATTGGACTCTCCCTTCATACTTAGCCTCTCACTCAGGAGAAGAACACCCCCAGGCTAGTCTGCCTCAGCTCTCCCCAGGAGTGTTTATGTCAGGGGAAGAATACATTCAAACCCATCTGTCCTGTGTTAAGATTTCACTGTGTACAGATGAAATCCTCTGCGGGGGCAGTGGGGGGGGGGGTCCTTATTTCAGAAGTACAGCTTGACTTCATGATGGGCTTACAGTGCAGGCTGAGCTACAACCTCACCCCCAGAAAAATCTGGAGGTTCTACCTAACCCAGCACGCAATTCTGGAACTGTTACCTTAAATTTCTGTTTTCACCTAGAAGTGGCTATTCCTCAGTATACCTGGGGAGACACACTCATCAACACCACCTTTATCCTTGAGTCTAGACACAATCTTTACTTTTTTCTTGCCTGAATGAGTCGAGGAAATCTGGCAGCCAAACTCTTTCAGGTGTGCTGGACACATGTGCAGATTGCCCATTGGTGGAAACCTTCATCAGGGTTTCCTAGTAGCAAGTCATCTGTCTCACGGCCTCTCAAACACAGTCTCTCTGTTGGAGGCACCTCATAGCGGAGGAACCAGCTTCTAGTGTGTGGGCCAAGATCTGTTAGAAACAGGCTTTAACGATGGAATTCTAGCGACTGTTGAGAGACAGAGTACACAGAGGGCCTTTTAAATCAAAGTACTCTCCTTCCACGTGACAGAGTTAACATATTTTTATAAAGTGCAAATTACTTTATCGTTTATTAACAGAAGGAAAGTATACAGAGAAGTTTTCTCCTTCCTTAAATGTCTCATTAGAGGAAGCTTGTGGCTGCTCATCCCTAGTAAGGCAGATAAATAGCTACATTTTTAAGAAGGCCGCCTGTTCATTGTGGTCACTTCTCACTTTCCGGCTGCCTTACCTGCTGCTTAGCTGCATGTGTTGGACATGTAGGCGAACTCTGGAGTGCAGGATTCCACATAGGCAAGGAGTGGTGGGGATGCGTTTGTTACATATGGGTTGTGGCCCGCTCATTAACAGTGTTGCGAGCCATGCAGTGGGTTTCACTTTTGTCTTGAGGTCATCCAAGTCTTGGTAGATTTTGAGCAGGGGAACAGTATAATCCTGAGTGATAAAATCTGAGCCCATTTGGGAATATCCTCATGCTTACTCTGCACACTCACTGGCTGGCCTTCAGGTGGCTCATTCAAGCTGAGACATGGTGTTTCAAGAGATGAAATCACAGGCAGAGTTTGAAGTGAAAATCATAAAAGCAGTGCAGAGTAGCAAGTTGGAGATCTTTCTAGATCACTATCCCATATTGGTACTCATGCCTTAGTTTATTTCTGCTGAAGAAGGTGATTCTAGAAGCTCAGGTTCTCTGTCCTCTCCATGATCCTGTCAGCTGTCTGATATCGCTCCATAAAAGCCTGCTGTCTTAAACTAGCTAATCGTGACTTTGTTTGCAGCTAAGAACTTTCTCACCAATACACCTCTTCTTTCTCCCTTTCTCTTAACTTACTCTTCACTTTTTTTTTTTTTTTTTTTTTTTTTTTTTTTTTTGAGATGGAGTCTCACTCTGTCACCCAGGCTGGAGTGCAGTGGTGCAAGCTCAGCTCACTGCAACCTCTACCACCTGGGTTCAAGCGATTCTCCTGCCTCAGCCTCCTGAGTAGCTGGGATTACAGGCGCCTGCCACCGCACCCAGCTAATTTTTGTATTTTCAGTGTAGAGACGGGGTTTCACCATCTTGGTCAGGCTGGTATTGAACTCCTGACCTTGTGATCCACCTACCTCGGCCTTCCAAAGTGCTGGGATTACAGGTGTGAGCCACCGCGCCCGGCCTACTCTTCCCTTCTTTAGGGAAACTTTGTCCTTCCTGATTGTGGCACTTTACCCAATTATAGAGGCTCACAGCTCCAGCTGTGTCTCATTTATAGTGCTGATTGAAAGTGCAATTACATACTTATTTATAGGATTATTTAACAACTCTTTCTTTCCACTAGAGTGGAAATTCAGTGAGGGCAGGAACTGGTAGTGTAGGTGTCTCTGGTGCTTAGCACGGGGTGGTATGACTCACAGGAGGAACAGAGTTATAGTAGTTGCAGAACATCTTTGGCAATAAATAGTTAATGAATAAGGCCTTCAGATTGCTCTTTGTTTCTAGAATCCTCGTGGGCTTCAGGGCACGACAGTGGTCAGAGACTTTGAGGGCGGTGTTTCCGCTCTGGGAGAGGAGATCTGTCTGCCCTTATTTCTAAGTCTGTATTTCCACATAGTTTACTCTCCTGCTGTTGTTTAGTCTCTCTCTAGCTTTTTATAGAAAACGCTCATCTTATTTTTTGAATCGTGCTTATATAACCAGTGCTTTTCAGCTCCTACCTGGTGTATGTTTGGGGACTGATCGTAGCTCAAGGTGCTAAAAAAGAAAGTGGCAGTTGTCACTGAGTTAGCCCTGCACACTCTGCTTTCTCAAAAGCAACGTTTTACTCTTCAAGGCTGATTATTCCCTCGTGGTTTGGGTAGATGTTTGGCTCAGGGATCCAACTACAGTATTCAGAATGTGACATCTGTGATGGAATCTGGGCTCTGCCTTTCACCAGCTACGTGACCTTGGACAGGAGACCTAATATCTCTGGAAGTCAGTTTCTTCATTCATAGTATAGGGATGAAGATACTTTCTACATGTGGTTGCTGGAAGGATTAAATAGAAAATACTAGTAAAGTCCTGATCCAAAGTAAATACTCAGCAAATCTCTCTATAATACATTTCCTTGTCCTTTGCCTTTCCCCTCTACCTCAAAATAATCTGAGAAGGCCACCCATGAAGAATTTTATCTAGGCTAGACCCCAGAACCTCTGATGAATGAGTGAATTTCCTCAGTGAATGAAGAAAGGAAGATCTGAATGAATGATAATGAGAGCTATACTACCCATTACGGAAGGATGCTGGTGTAGGAGTGCTATCAGTAATTATTTAGTGAGTGCCCAAAGGCTGGACATTGTGGCAGGCAGTTTACAGAAATTACCTCATTTAATTATTATAAGAGTCTTTTAAGAAAATTACCATAGTCACCATGTTACAAACGAGGAAAAGAAAACCTCAGTGAAATTGTCACATAACAGTGGTACCATGACTAGTAAGTGGCTTTACTAAGGTGTCATGAAAATAGAAGGCCACAGATAGGTATGTGTGTATATAGATGTATTTGCTGGTACATCTATGTATATATTGCTCTCATACATACATGTGTAGTATTTATCTTAGTCTTCCCAAAATAGTCATCCATGACATGATGGTATAGTTACTATAAATACTGGTGGTGATTGGAAGAGTAAAAGCAGATAAAGTGAAGGGTAGAATCGGAATACCCTTTGATAAGGTAGCCTTGGGAAGGGGAACACCAAGTCAGTTGACAGAGGGCTTCTGGGGCTACCTTCCTGTTCTTTAGAGAAGAGAGAGCTGGGAGAGTTGTCTAAGCCTCTGAGTGAGACAAGAGGGCCAGGTTCACAGATCCCAGGATCCAAGGCTGCAGGGCCGGTATCCAGCAAGGATACTGATGAAACTGTTAGGCACTGTGTACGTCTTTGCCCTGTAGTGAATTAAGTGATGTATGTAAGCATCCAGAGCTTTCCCTCTTATGGGCTTCCAAGTAGCTTTATAGTTGTAATGACACTGGAAACACATAGAATATTGACACCCAGTTTTTGAGTGATATGAAGCAGGCTGTCTTGAATGGATACACAGATCGAAAATACCAGTTGAAGTTAGATGGGAATGGTCCTTCGTGGTCCTGAACGCTGGCATCACGTAGCCTTGGGTTATTTACTTTGTCTCTGTGTTTTATTTCATTTGTAGATGGAGATATAAATGTGCTCATCTAATACAGTTTTTGTGAGGTCAGGATGAAATGATGTATGTAAGGCACAGCACAATTCCTGGCACTTATTTAGTGCTTAATAAAGTACATATTTTTATAATGATTCCCATGACAAAATTTGCTACAGGGTAAAACATTTCTAAGCCTTAGTCCATTCGGATTTAGGATCACTAACAAGATACAGAGGCTCTTTGGAAGGTTTGTACTTTGGTTTATTTTGCTAACATGTTCTGGTCCTAGTTTAGTCGGACTGACTCGGGGAGCTTTAAGCCAGGTTAACACACTGGACAACCGGTGAAGAGGAAGGGAGAAGGCATTTTCCAGGGCTGCCATGTGCCACCTGGAATACTGGGCCTGGAGGACAGCGTGGAGTCCATTGTCTTTGGCCATTTCCCTTCTGTGCCTGAGCATTGTGGATTTGGAGACACCAGCCACTTCCAGCCTGCGGTGTTGACACTTGGCTGGCCAGCACCAGTCACGGCTGCTATCACACCTGCACACCGGTGCCCTCTAGTCAGCTGCAGTGGCTACATCCTTGAGCTCCATAACTTTTCTCAGCCTTTGAAGTAGGCTGCTTGAACCTGAGATCAGACCTTCCTGTGCAAGGTCAAGAGGATACAAACTGGGAGGAAAAACCTATTAAATGGGTGGTCAGAGTAGACAAGCCTTGAGGGGTATGGAACAGGCTCTTCATCCTAGAAGTCATATTAAATGGACACCTAATTGTCTAATTCAGGATGGTTCCCCGGAATGAGGTACCAACAAGGGGAAGAACCCTACATCTTGGTTCCAGATCCTTATCTCAGGCTCGAGGCCACAATTCCTGAAGCTTTTTGGAGTGAATGCTGGTCCCAACAATGTTTAATGAGGTAAAGCGTTCCATAGTCAATTTGGTCTGAGAAACACTCGCCTGTTTCTCTAGATGATTTTCAGTAAGATCATGAAAATTCCTAGAATAAACAAAAGCTGTTCACATTATTTTCAAGAACAGAACATTTTTCAGGGAACCTTAAAAAATAGCATCAATTGAAGAACATCCTATGTGCTTTGTGCAATGCACATTAGGAAAATCAGGCTCAAGGACTTTTTTTTTTTTTTTTTTTTTTGAGATGGAGTTTCGCTCCTGTTACCCAGGCTGGAGTGCAATGGCGCGATCTCGGCTCACCGCAACCTCCGCCTCTTGGGCTCAGGCAATTCTCCTGCCTCAGCCTCCTAAGTAGCTGGGATTACAGGCACACGCCACCATGCCCAGCTAGTTTTTTGTATTTTTAGTAGAGACAGGGTTTCACCATGTTGACCAGGATGGTCTCGATCTCTCGACCTTGTGATCCACCTGCCTCAGCCTCCCAAAGTGCTGGGATTACAGGCTTGAGCCACCGCGCCCGGCAGGACTTCTTGACCTGAAGCAGTCAGTGGGGAGTTACTTGCTGTGTCTGCCCAGCCCTGTTCCTTCTTCCGGTGAAGGTTCTCTGTGCCTTCTTTGAGGAATGCTCCTCCCCTCGCCCTTGCACCATCTGTCTCCCAGATATTTGTTCTTGGTGGCCAGGAGAGAGGGAGGCTACACATGGACCCTAGTCCCGTACACAGTCCCAGGGGCTGTATATGACACAGGGAGAGCCAAAGCAGTGCTTAACCAAGACTTTGAGCCAGTACTGAGATGAGCACTTTCCTTTCTGAAGTTATAGCAGACAAAGTGTGAGCTTGAGAGCTGCCATCAGCTACAGAACCCACCTAGTAATAAAAATTGGTCAGAAAAGCCGGGCGCGGTGGCTCAAGCCTGTAATCCCAGCACTTTGGGAGGCCGAGGTGGGTGGATCACGAGGTCAAGAGATTGAGACCATCCTGGTCAACATGGTGAAACCCCGTCTCTACTAAAAATACAAAAAATTAGCTGGGCATAGTGGCGCATGCCTGTAATCCCAGCTACTCAGGAGGCAGAGGCAGAATTACCTGAACCCAGGAGGCGGAGGTTGCGGTGAGCTGAGATCACGCCATTGCACTCCAGCCTGGGTAACAAGAGTGAAGCTCTGTCTCAAAAAAAAAAAAAAAATTGGTCAGAAAAAAGCCACCAATATGCAAAAAGGGCAGACATGAGGGACACTTAGTTAGGGCCTAATAAATGATATAGCATAATAATATGTTGATATTAACACATAAATGGCATACAATATAATGTAATTAATATATAATAAATTATGTGATTTAATTATATAATATGTAATTAAATGGCATAATATATACCATATATTTATGTTTATATAATATAGAATGATTAGGTCTTGCTAAGGTTAATATATATCATATAATTTATAAGCATATAATTCTATAATATAACAATATATACAATATTGAACATATATAATTGTGTATAGTTATATAAAATATAAGTATAGATATGTATAGATATATCTTAATAACCTAAGCAAGAGCTAACTATATGGAAGCACATAATATGTAAATAGAGAACTATAAATAGTTGTACACAATGATTAGATATATGTAACGATTTAGATATTAATCATCTTAGCAAGTCCTAAGCCTTTCATCGTCAGTGAGGCCCAGCCACACCTCAGCTCTTCTCGCTTTTGGGTTATGAGAGCCAAAAATACATACTGTTTTGCTTAGACTTGTCTAACTTGCCACCAAAGAATCCTGATGAACACAGGCAGTTTCTAGAGGGGCTCTGCCCTCCACCAAGCTGCCCACATTTCCAGCTTGGCTTTAGATAGGGCAGGACTGAGTCTAGAGAAAATGATAAAATTCACTAAAAATGCCAAAAGGAGAGCAAATGGCAGCATTGGAGGTTGGGCCTCTTTGGAAAATTCTGTTCTTCTAGGCGGGGAGCTGGTATCGTCAGCTCTCCTCCATCCGAGGCCTCGTTTCGTTTCTCCCAGTGGTGGTGTTTTTCTCTCCTCTTCGTGCTCCCTGTACCCTGGCTGTGTCTCACTTGTCAGTCATGAAAACTCGTGGAAGAAAGGTATCTGAGTTACTTGTCCTTTCGGCCCTCCAGGTTCCTCTTTCTGAGCACAGCCAATTTACAATACCCTGTCTCTCCATTCTGGTTCCTCCTCCCCAGACACTAAAGTCTTCAGTCTTCAATGACTAAGCCTCACTTAATGTAACCAGCAGCCCCCACTCAAGTCCCCTGGCCATTGACGGGGATTATAGTCACAAATGAAAGTGATAGTATTTTATCCCTGGTTGTGTGAAGGAGGTTTTCATGTAGGTCACGAGCCTTCCCAATACTAGATTGAGTCGTTAGGAAGGTGGCGGCTTTATTTGTTCATGGTTAAAGGTGCTCTTGTGTTTTTCTTGATATCTGATCTTTAAACAGTGATGTGTGCCAGGGCTGGCTCCCCAAAGCTAATGGTAGCATCTCTTCCCAACTCTGAGCTCAGTGACATCATGTTGGTGGCTTAAAACCAGCCACAGTGGTACTTGCACCGTGGGAATCAGCACATGTTACAAATTAGACCGGCCACAACCTCAAAGGTGGTCGTTCACCATTCCCCAGCACACCACTGCCCACTCACATGGCTAATCTTCACTTTTCCTATCTCTGTCCTTCTGCCACTCTTGCAGTGGCATTTATGAGTACCCATCACCTACAAGACCAATCATCTAAATTGAGGGTGTTGGGACAATTTTGTTTTTCTGATGAGTCCAATTCACCTGGTCCACACTAATATAGTTTAGAATAGAGGCTGAAAACTTACTTTACTTGGTGCCCCCCCTCCCCAACATATGCTTAAAAAGTGAATTTGCTGCCCCAATTTAAAATCTGGTAGATTTCACGTGGAAAACCTGTGTTTCTTCTCTTAAAAGAGAAATTTAGAGATCTTAAAAGAGAAAATTAGAAGATCTGGCAATAATGAGCAACCATCCTTGTACTGAGACAGTTGGCATGCATTTTAATTTTCATCCTAGTCTCACTCAGGCAGCTAGCTGTATTCACTTACGCTACCTGCCTTACCTCTGCAGGTGTTTGAGTTTGGTTTAGAGTAACACGTCCCACACGCTGTTCTTCCCACCTTCTACTAGAAGGAACTTAACAATAAGACAGGATGTGGTCTGGGTGTGCATAGAATGGTAGGATTACATTCCACTGGGGAAGTCAAGCGTGGCCACACTGATAAATAGCTCTGCAGCTCGGGAATGGGACCTCCAGTTAGGGATAAGATTTCCATTGTCTAAGACATGTAAGGAGGGATGACATTCCAGGTATTAGCAGTAGCAGGAACAAAAACAGGGAATCTCCATGTGCTTTGGGAATGCCAAAACGTAGGATTTGTGCTGGGCAAGTGGGCAATAAAAGGAAGAAAATTTAGGTTGAGGCCAGGTCATTGAGAACCTTAGATTTGAGGTTTAATTCCATTCTATTTAATGCATTCTTTCTGAGCTCTTGCTGTATTCCAAGCTCTCCACTAGAGCATGGACCCAGATACGATTGTACTAACACCTCTGCCCAGGACTTTTATCCATAGTTTATACGTTTGATTTTGTTGTTGTTTTGAAGTTTTTGCCTTGAATTTCTACCAGGTTTATTCACGCCAGATAAACTAATATGTTTTCAGGATAAAGAGTATAGCTCATTGGCCCTCAACGGACTAGGGAATCCTTAGAGCACCAGGGACTTTGCTTTGAGAATATAAATTACTGAAGTCTCTGGCTTGCCAGTCTGGGAGGCACCTCCCAGTGCAACTTTAGCAATGTCAGCCCCATGGCACACACACAGCCTGGAAGACGGGAGGCCAGGGAGGAGGCTGCTATGGTGGCTGAGGGATCAGGGGATGTGTTTAAAAGAGATGAGAAGGAATAGACACAGAAAGACGATGAAGACTCTATCAGACAGCAAGAACATAGGCCAGACTTGTTTGGAGAGTAAGAGAGTGGTGAGAACCGTCACAAATGTGGTAGTGAGTGGCTACATTGGGTGCCAGGGAAGCCCAAAAATAGGGGTGTGTGTGTGTGTGTATGTGTGTGTGTGTGTGTCCACACACGCATACATGGAAGTTACCAAGTGTAGTGTGGAAGGATTACCAAACAGATGAAGCCTTCTTAGGTTCCTTGTTGACTCTCTGAGATGTAAAAGAAAAAAATAAACTTCCACTTGGCAAACATTGGGCAGAAAAAAAATCCTATCTTAACATTTGGAAGAAAAAAAATCATATTAGGGTGTGAATGATCTATATTTGGGAACAAATCTTGATTAACTCCTTGGAGTTAGGAGGATGAGTATGGCTTTTGGCAGGAGACTAGGCAATGAAGAAAAGATGATAAAGCTGGTCTTTAAAGAGGACAAAAAAGGGATGGGGGCACAGTGGCTCACGCTTGTAATCCCAGTACTTTGGGAGGCAGATCATCTGAGGTCAGAAGTTCGAGAACAGTCTGGCTAACAGGTTGAAACTCTGTCTCTACTAAAAGTGCCAAAAAAAAAAAAAAAAAAAAAATAGCGGGACATGGTGGCACGTGCTTGTCGTTTCAGCGACTTGGGAGGCTGAGGCAAGAGAATTGCTTGCACCCAGGTGGTGGAGGTTGGCAGTGAGCCAAGATTGCCCCACTGCACTCCAGCCTGGGCAACAGAGCAAGACAAAGAGAAAGAGAGAGACTTAGTTTTTTACATCTGAGAAGGATGAAGAGAAATGAGAGCAGGGAGAGAAGGGGGTGGGGAGAGGGCAGGGAGATGGCACATGGCTGAGGAGGCTGGCCAAAAGGAGTCTGAAAACAAGAATGTCAATTGTGATATGTAGCTCTTCGCCATATTCCATGCAAAGTGACTCCTCCTCATGACCCCAACACTTCCAAGAGTACTGTGAATTTTCCCTACTCCCCTGAGGAATTCAAGCAAAGGATAGGGCTTAACCCTTGGGTTGGTCCAAGACAAAGGCCGCAGTAACCACAGCTTGCAGAATCCTAGGGAAGTGCTCTGGATCTCTGCCAGCTCTGGATGGTGAAGGGAGCCCATCTTCAGTGGGCTTTAGGGGAAGGGGGAGTCCAGGGGTGCATCCAGGTGTTAGGGCAGGCCAGCAGGTCGAGGGTCTGCTGGAGGAGCAGAAGGGAGCAGAAGAGGAAGGAGGAAAGAGACAGGGAAGTGTCCAATTCTATTGCCTTCCTGCAGGGCCCCTGACTCCTCTGAGTCTCATCTTTTCCACGTTTATTAGTGAGAACAACCTACCTCGGGGGTTAAGAGCATACACGTAGAGCTGCTGCACTTTGTAAGTGCCGAATAAATGCCCAGTGTTATAAGGATCATCTTTGCATCGGTCTCCAATAACTGTGCTGCCAAATTTGGCTCTGGGAGTAACAAAGTTCCCTGACTGAAGCCAGATAGGGGCCACCTTGCCATGTCCCTGGCTTCACATCCCGCCCCTCTCTCTTCCCCAAGCATGGATTTAGGACAGAGCCCCAAAGAATATTGATGCAGCCAGAGCAGTGCTTGGTATCTCACCTTATCAAGTAGTCTGAACAATAAAACTCTCAGAGGTCATCTTTACTGTGAAATTCTAATATCATATTTATTCACCAATTCACAGAAAGTGTCATAATGACCACCAACATGAATCAGTTTGTAGGCATTTACAAGCCACAGCTGAAAATAAAAATCTGTCTGTGTTGAATAGGCATTTAACAAATTACTTGAAAACTGCAAGAATCATAACTGTTATAAATTTAAAGTTTGTGGTTCAAACATGGGTAAGATCACAGTCATGGGGAGAAGCCCAACAGATTCCCGTGATGGTTCTTATTTTCTTCCTATATCTTTATATACATAGAGACTCTCAGTGCCCCTCACTCTGTGTCAGTGTGAATTGGATGTGACAGCTCAATTAGGCCTGAGAGAGGATTCTGAGAAAAGGAGTGGGAAGGGGAAAGGGCATTTTCTCTGGTCCTCTGTGGCTGGGCAACCTTGTCCACTGAGAAGACAATGCGCTTTTGTGAAATTAGATTCAATTTGCTATAAATTCATACAGTCCTAATGAGATATTCTGAAGTCCGCATTGTTTCACACTCACACACAATAGTATATTTATCAAATAAACACATCTCCTAGGCTAAAAAGATTCCTTCTTTGAGGCAGCTTGAAGAGCTCAGAAGTCTGATTCATGTCAGGTACACGCTGGTCCACCCCTGGAGGCAAAGCCATCCACTGCGGGAGACACCGGCCAGACCGGCTCTAACGGCCTAGGCAGTAGCAGTGATTGAAGGTGATTCTGCAAGACCAGGCTGCTCCCCCTCCTCTCTCTGCTCTGTCAGCACCACAGAGACTCTGGAGGAGAGAAAATGGGCCCCTCTCTCTCAGGCCTTTCCCACACACACATTGAAGTTGAGCAGCTGAGAATAAACAGTGTCCGAGGCTTCTAAATGGTGGTGGCAGCTCCCGACAAGGGAGAAGGGAAAGGCTGAGAGAAGAAATTATTAGACTCTTCGGACTGGCTGAACCCAGAACTTTTACATTTGGTGACGAAGTCATGCCTGGAGGTGACAAATTCAACAGCATTTTATGAAGTATTTGGGCAATGGTGTAGACAAGAGTAGATACAAGCTATAGCTTTAGACAGTGGTAGAGAGAAGCTACAACTTTAGCTTGTAGAAACAGCAGTGGGGGTTCTGCAGACCTACTGTGTGCAGCATTCCCTCATTCTCACTACTAGGGAGCCAGACCCTGTGTCTGCGGCCAGCTGAATAGGGCCTGGAATCTGTGGATTCACAGAGGCTTCTCCTCAGCTGAGAGGGACTGCGGCTGATGTGTTTCTCTGTGGCTCATTCAATTTGGGGTATGGTCATACTAGCGAGTCTCTGTGACGTAGTGACAAGCTGGGTCTTCAATCTCCAAATGTTTACCAAACTCCTACTAGGTGCCAAGCACTGTTCCCACTGCTTTGAGAGCTAATGGCAAACAACAACAAGAAAAACATGTAACATCCCAACCAGTGCTTCTAAGGATTTGAAATATGTTGGGACTTCTGACCTTTGACATTCTTCTTATTCCTGTATCATAGATACATATATGGCTTTGGGGCGTGTGTCTATATATGCACACATATACGCACACACACACATATATAATCGGCTGTCTGTAGCCTACTTATCTCTGCTAATTTATATTTAGTACTCAGTTTTTCCAAATACCCCTAGCAAATCATTCTGACTCTCTTCCTTACCAACATTATAATATCCCTGCCAATAACATAACAAACCCAGCTCCAACACCTACAGATTTCTTTGAGAGCAAACAACTTCTACATGCAACTTCTTTTCTAAACTCACCAACTCGTTTTCTTCCGCCTCCTGACCATCCTGTCCAGTTCAGGGCATCAACAACTGTTTCTGGAAGCCACTGAGGTCAGGCTTGATGCAATCAGGTAGATTGATTCCTCATGGCTAGTTCAATTAAGAACTGGTCACCTTCAAAAAGCTCTGACTTTGGAAGCAATTGAATTGACTGCCTCTGTGGTCACATGGCCAGACTTACCGCAAAGTTTTTGCAAAGTTGAATGCATCTTTAAATACAGAGCAATGCTTTGGCTTTCTAGGGGAGGGGGTTGCTCCTGGCACTGTCACTCCTGCCCACTCTCCTGTTTCCTCTGCAACTATGAGTCACTTTTCCCCTCAATATCTCCTGTCTTACTTTTTGAGTGATCAGCCCTGACTTTCAAATCTAACTTTTTGGTTCCCCGGCCAACCTGCCAAAAAACAAAACCAAAACCAAAAACCCTTTGGCTATAACTGTGAGTTGCCCCTCTACCTGCACCACCCTTCCAAACCACCTGAAGTTTGAGGTTTGGCTAGCGAACATGAGCAGACCTCTTTTGAATCCCACACGGCAGCCACGGCACTTGCAGCCATGTAGAAGAGCTGGAGGTGGGTGGTCATGGGCTCTGGAGGTGGGTGTTCCATATTGGCCAGGACAAATGCACTTTTGCTTATGGGAATGGATGAGTACATTATATTCACATCCGTTACCCATAGGCAAGGCCCTCTCACAGAGGCTCTTATGAATCCTTCTGAAGGGCAGATGCTGCCTCCTCATCCCTTTGCCTGCTGTTTCTGCAGAGGTGCTAGAGTCTGCAGCTGAGACCTGTGGGTTGATTGTTTCTGCACACAGACAAACTGTGGGCTCATTTCTCTGGTAGCTGCTTCTGCTGGGGAAAAAGACCCAATGTCTGTCCCATTTCTGTTCGGAAACGCGTGGTAAAAAGGGTCCAGGTAACAGATGCATTTTCATTTCAAGATAAAAGCAAACAGACACTAAGGCTAACAAGTTTCTGTTGTCTGTGATTCATGCACACTGTCTGCATTTTGGCTCTTCTCAAATCTGTTGCCCTCTTTTCATTAGTCTACTGGGAACTGAGCTTCATGTTGATGAATCTCCTCTGCATTAAATCTGATATAAGGAACTGGAGAGTGGTACAGGGCCGGGTCATTCACAAATGAGGGCTTTTTCTCAGTCGGGATGCTGCCCCTGACCTCGAGAGTGGATGAGCAGGCCTCACCAGGCTCATCTACCCCTGCTCCTGTTTCCTCCCATGCGCATGCTCTGTTCACTGCACTTCCATCCTTTGTCGATCTGATCTTAAAAATGTCCTTGACTTGCTAACCAAGAAGGAAAATGGAGGAGGCTTTCTTCCTTGGGGCATCTTAATTTTTCAGACCCAGTCCCTTCAGTGAGGTCACTTGATCTCAATTCAACATTCGTGGCACACATGTCGTGGGCCAGGTGCAGTGCTAGGCCCTGGTGGTGCCGCAATCGCTAAGCTGGTAGTCTGCTTGCCTGGAGGAGGTGGCCGTATTAGCAGAGGCAGCAATAGTTGGGGATCCATACTAATCTTGCACAGCCATGTTTTCCAAGGTCCTGGTTAGGCACCACATCATTCAACTGCATGTTCTCCTGGGGGCGGCAGGGTCCTGCCTCTGGGAAGGTGTTGCCTCAGTGATTGAGAGGTACTAGCTCCTTTCTTCTCCCTAGAAACAGGGGTGTCTTTGGGCCATTCAGGAGGACTCTGGAAAGACCGCTGAGGCTGAGCACGAGAGTCTGGGTTCTTTAGAACTCAACAGATGGTGTTAGTTTTCCTAGGCCACGTGTCCAGCCACTTTTAGACTGTTCCTCCGTCCTTCCACCCCAAAGCCCAGGGACCTAGCCCTCTGACTCCCCATCTCAAAAACCCTCATATGACGAGACTTCACCTCATAGGAGGAGTCAGTTAGGTGCAAATGACAAAGTACCAGTGAGTTCCTTTCAAAGGTCTGCAGACCTTCACAGAGTTTAAGCCGTAAATCAGTACTTGCTGGGCCTCGGGAAAGGGGAATTGGTGAATCCTGGCAGCCTTGCAGACCTTAGAAATTAAAGGGCTCAGATTCCAATTGTAGATGAGGCTATAGGTTTGTTTTTGGATTTTTGTTTTCCTTTTAGTAACATCCCGAATAAGTCACTGTCATTCTGAGGAAGGCCATCCATTCCCCCAAGCAATTCAGTGTTTGAATCGTGATGCTGCATGCCCCAGTCTCATTACAAACAGAGCAGTGCTGCGGCAACCTGGCAGTGTCCTTACATGACCCCTTCCACTCTCGGCTGGGCCCTGGGTGGCTCCACCGGCATACGGGCTGTGTAGGAAGCAGTTCTTTTAGTGACCAGGGTCACTGCTGCAGTTTCAGTGTTTCTTCACAAAATGTGGCCCTTGAAGAGGCTGTTCATCTTACAGAAACTTGGCAGGTGGCCTTCCTAGGGATGAGTGACCTCATGACACCCTCTCCTGGGCAGTCTTTCTCTCTAGGATAGAAGGGGCAGACAGACAGGAATTGTCTCATGCCCGAGGGGAGGTGAGGGATGGGGACTAGGACAAAGGTTTCTTGAACCCGCTGCTGCAGTGAGTAACAAGTGGAGCCAGAAGGCCCGGGTGGGGCTTTGGGATGGTCTGCTTTAGCACCCTCACTACACCAGTAATTGATTTCACCTTGTTAGTTAACAGTTAGTTCCTCGCAGTGCCAGCTCAAGACATCTCCTCATCCTCTGCATCAGTGATTCTCAAACTTGAGTGCATATCAGAAAGCTCCTTAACTCACAGAATGCCTGCCTCCAGAGCTGTTCATTCAGTAGCTCTGGGGTGGAGCCCAAGAATATGCATGTCTCACATGTTCTCAGGTGATGCAGCTGGTCCAGGGAACCCCTTCTCCTCTGCACCAAGAGTAAGCCCTCCACAGGTGTCGTGGAGGTGGGCCTCCTTAGGTCTGCAGCTCTGATGTGGGGCCTCAGGAGGGCTCCCTTGCATCAGTTTGGCTTGTGCCTTTTGAGACTTGGCTCTTGCTGGCCCCTCTACCTGCATCACCCTTCCTAAATTTCCAAGTCTACCCGGCTGCTTTTTATACTTAAGGACTTCCTCTGGCCTATTTTCTCTGAATCTCAGCTGTCAGCCCTGTTATTTCTGCCCAGTGGGCAGGGTGACTGGCTTTCATCTATAAGTGAACTGTGTCAGCCTTGATTAGAATTGAGGAACATTCAGGGAAACATTGCCCACTTCCCAGGAAAACTCCTCAGTCTCCCTCAGTGATGCGTGTCAGGGCCCCCAGAATAACACCTGCCATCTGACTTAGGGTGGGTAGCTGCCAAAGCAAGTTACCCTGCCTCCCTAACACCAAACTTTTGTCTCCAAAGTCCTGACTGCTCGTGCACGGCCTCCAACACCACAAAGGGACATCCCAACAGCTCACACCGCCAAGAGCTTCTCGTGGTCAGTGCGACGTGCCTTGTTCATCCTCCCTTCCCCGGTTGCTGGCACAGGGCCTGGCCCATCACGGGTGGCCAGTGTAGGTCTGCTGAATTACGCTGAATGTAGCTGCAAACAGACTCCCATCTGTTAACTGCCTGCCCACAGGGAAAGTCTGATTGCTTTCTGGGGTGCTGCTGGAGGTGACTTCTCCTGCCTCCTTTTGTCTCCCTGGGATGGAGGGAAGTCTGGCTCCTAATCCACAGCCCCTGTAAAAAGTCAACTCACCTTTTCCAGATGGCACCGAAAGGGAAACTAGAGCATGATCTACGGAGCAGGTACCAAATACGTTTATAAAGTAAGGGAAATAAAGACAGGAAATGAGGGTGCTGGAGTAGACTTCAAAACTTTCATTGCTGATCTCCTTTGCCTGCAGCTGGACGGTGGGAAGTTGTTAGGTGGAAATTAAATTGTGCCAAGGGCTTTTGCTTGTCAGCCTCAATAAATGTCTGATATAGATGCAGAATCCCGTACCATTCATAGCCTGCCAGAGTACATTGCAGAAGGCTTTGGGGATCCCCCAGAGGCCTAAACATTATCTTATCTAAAAATCATCTACTTTTCACTGGCAAATTCTTTCAAAGAATTAAACCTACTTCCCTACTTTTTTATAAAAACTCTTTGGCTAATTTAAATGGGGGAATGATTTAAAAAGAAGTCCTCTTTTTTTTTTTTTTCCTTCTTGCTGATTTTGAGTCACAGAACCAAGAAGATTGCTAATTTTGAAGTGTGCTGGGTCAAGCTTTCTACTGATGCTGCTGCTATTGATTTAAACAGTCACAAGTCTTTAGGATCATTTTTAGAGCAATGGCAAGAACAGGGCTGAAATGACAATCAGTCTGAGATAATGAACACTCCTGCTCAGCGATCATTATGGGCTGAGCTGTGCTGGGAAGGCACTGAGCCTGGGGACCTAACACTTGCCTCCATGGAGTTAGCACTCAGTAACTAGACAGCCACCTCGATGCAAGGCTTTCAACTCTTGTGGAATAGCTGTCTGAGTTTGTCAATTCAGCAAATAACAAGCGTTTTGTTTGTTTGTTTTTTGTTTTTCCCCTGGAACATGGGCTTTTAAAACAGCTTAATTAAGAACTATGGCGTTTTCCTGTTGTTCAGTTTGGAGGCAAAGACTACTGGGTAGTCGGTGAGAGGACAATAGCAGTTGGCCCTCTCCTCGGGAGCGGAAGGCTGCCTTCCACGCGTGTATGGGAGAGGTTGGCAAACTACGGCCTTGGGCCAAATCTAGCTTGGGCCAAATCTAGTATGACCTCTGGGCTGAGAAAGGTTTTTATATTTTTAAATTATTAAAAATATGAATGAAAAGGGTGAAAAAATGACACAAAAATTATCTAAATTCAAATTGCCTGCCTTTTTAGTGTTTTTAAGTAGTTTTATTGGAACCTAAAGTTTAATGGAACATTCATTTGTATGTATTATCTGTGGCTGTTTTCATGCTATAATAGCAGAGCTGAGTACAGTCACCCCTCAGTATCTGTGGGCGATTTGTTCCAGAACTCCCCTTGGATACCAAAATCCACAGATGCTCAATTCCCTTATATAGAATGCATAGTATTTGCATATACATATGCATATCTTCCTGTGTCCTTCAGATCATCTCTAGGTTACTTATAATTCCTAATACAATGTAAATGCTATGTAAACGCTGTTACACTGTGTTGTTCAAGGACTAATAATGAAAAAAAGTCTATAAATGTTCAGGTCAGTTGTAACTACCCATTTTTTCCCAAATACTTTGATTCAAGGTAAGTTGAATCCATGGATTTGGGAACCTCAGATATGGAGGGCCGACTATACTTGTGACAGATACCATATGGCTCACAAAGACCCCAATATTTACTATTTGGCTCTTTACAGATAAAGTTTGGTGACACCTGACATACAGGAATGGGGGACATTGCTTCCCACTACCTCCAGCCCTCTTACTGGATTATCCGTGTGTACACGGATAATAAGGTGTGGCCCTTATTAAATGCAAAGATGTTGGTCTAAATCCTGCTTGATAGGATGATTGAAAATTCAAGAAAGTGGTAATGAGGGATGGGTGTGGTGGCTCATACCTGTAATCCTAGCATTTTGGGAAGCCGAGGAGGGTGGATCACCTGAGGTTAGGAATTTGAGACCAGCCTGGGCAACATGGTGAAAACCCATCTCTACTAAGAATACAAAAATTAGCAGGGCATGGTAGTGGGTGCCTGTCATCCCAACTACTTGGGAGACTGAGGCAAGAGAATCACTTAAACTGGGAGGCAGGCGTTACAGTGAGCCCAGATTGCGCCACTGTACTCCAGCCTGGGCAACAGAGCAGCAAGACTCCGAGTCAAAAAAAAAAAAAAACCAACCAACCAACAAACAAAAGAAAGTGGTAATGAAAAGATTTCACTGAAATCACATTCTTGGTATTTAGATGAATTTGGGCCTTGGTTAGGCCTACAGCATTTGATCGAATGTATGATAACTATTTAGTACTTTTTAAGGCAGGCCACCATCTAGCTGATTGCTTTCCTCCACTGAAGTAACTCATTCTGCACTGGGATTTAACAACTCTAATCTTCTCCTCCATGTCATCTAAATCACCTGATAGTTTTAGCCTGTTTTCAAGCTCAGGAAGGCAGAATCTGGTTGTCCACTTGACAAGACAAGCAATGAACTGGGCTGTGGCCAAACCAGTCAGCAGTTCGTCCTGGACATGAGCCTGCATCCGCCTGGCTGCAAAATACCTGAGTGAGAGGTCACAGGGTGTCTAGGCCTTCAAGGGTTTTGGTTCCTGGATGCCAGCATATGGAGGCTGGAAAATGCCAGACTGATAAATGACACTTTTGTCTTGGGATCACAATATCTGGGGAGGACAAGCCACATTAGCCTGCTTACCTGGATACCTTCCAAAGCCTCTGTTACTGCGCTATAACCACTCCCATCTTGTTCTCACCCATGGTGAGGAGGAGAGCATTGAAAATATGTCCAATGCCTGCTGACCCAGTGGATTCATTCAAGTGCCTGATCTTTGGAGCTGACGTGCAGAGAATGACCTCTCATGGTCCGAGTTAAGGGAAACAACTGATTGTTTCTGTCACCACTGTTTCTCTGTAAATAAGTCCACTAACCAAATGCTTCCTCTAATTATTCATCTTTCCTGCCCTCGCCACAGGCCACTTTTACTTGCTACCCACCTTGCCCCACCCAAAAAAAAAAAAAAAAAAAAAAAACTGAAAACATACAAAGATTTCCCCTAACAGCACTCTCAACTATGAATAAGGCAGACACCCGGAGGGCATGAGGAACACTTTCCCTACCCACCCAGACTGAAAAGACCGAGCAAAATTCTCACAAACACTAGACTTAAATATTTAAAATCAACATCGAATTCCAAAGGAATTGGTTTTGAACATAGGAAGTGTTCTTTTTGCTGCCACGATTCAGGGAGAATTCAGCAGCTCCTAAATGCCCAAATAAAGAATTAAAAAAAAAAAATTTAAGTGGGACTGTGAAAACTAATCAGTCCTACAGCTTTTCTCCTTGTGGATGTGCAGACACAGCCTAACAGAAAAGGGCTATTTGGTTGGGAGAATTCATAGGAGAAATGTTTACTTCCATCCAATGAATATAAAACCCTAACTTCTTCCAGTGTTTTTCCCTAAGAAGGGAAAAATAAGAGCGCTGGTTAAGTTTGTGACCATGTCTTTGTTCTCCTATGACTTCTCCTCTCCCTTTCTCTTTCTATGCATTTGTCTCTTGTGTAGTTTCTAGGTCTGCTCATTTCCCCTCTGCAAATATAAAGTCCTCTGTTGGGGAGGAGCTTATCCTATTCAGCTTTTCTTTTTCTCACAGCTGTTGGTAGAATGCTTAGCACATAGTAGGTATGCAGCAGTGTCTACTAGTTGCATAACTATAAGTAGAATGCTGGACGAGGAGTGGAAGTTGGGGAGTCTGGTCTTGTCTATACTTTTGAATGACTCTGAGCAAAACATTGAACCGCCAAGCGTCGGTTTAGTCATCACAAAAATGTGTCTAACAACAGATGTCTCAGTTACTTCACAGGATTGTGAGGTCCAAAGGAAGGAACAGATGCAAAAACATTTTAGGAGGTGGGAAAAGCTGCACCAGGTCGTTCTCATGAATCAGAAAGTTGAAAAGGCCTGCCATGGGTCCTCACTGGGTGGAGGTCAGACTGGAGGACGTTGGCGGTAGTCTCCTTAAGCTGTTTTGATGACACAAGAAGCTGAGATTCTGAACTTGTTTTTGAAGATGAATGCCACTTAACTTGGGACCAGCTCTATGCCTGTGCCAAACCAATTGGTGTGAGCTTGGGGAGGAGTGGGAGGATGGGGACAGATCGTACACACTGATGACACAGAGGAACCTGAGACATTTGAAACAAACATGTTCTCAGAGCTTCGTGGAAATTCTATCACAGCCCTAATTCTTGCCTGCTATTCTCTCGGCCACAAAAGATCACGGACCAGTTACTATAGAAACAATTCTCTTCACAGGGTGTGCATGTTAGGATGGAGATGAAAAAGATTTCCTTAGCAAAAAAAGAAAGAAATGAGGTTTTCAGATACATTTGCCCTCTATCCCAAGTGTTCCTCTGCTTATGAGTAGAAGAAAGAAGAAGCTGCTTGATTGCAAATATGCTTCTAATTCCTTGCAATTAAATTTCAAACTTTCGTCTTAGACTCAGTGGAGCTTGTGCGTTTCGAATACATCCAGAGAGCGTGTATTTTCTCAAGTTGGAAAATAGTGTAAAACAGAAGATAAGGGACGATGAGGCTGAGTGGTGAGAGCCTTGCCAACCTCAGGGTCCCCTCTGTCCTGGGGGAGCCCAGCCACCCCCACCCAGCCCACCAGGAAGCCTACCTGTGATCTCATCAGCATTTCCTTCTGTTTCATGGCTCTAGGATTGTGGTAATTGTCACCTGGAGCAGTGCCTGTGTGGAATGCCTCCCAGAGCCTGTGGTTCTGTGTAGTGAGTGTCCCTGGCAGGGCAACTGCATGGTTGCAGCAAGTGCCCAGGCAGCCAGGTTCAGATAGCTCTTATTGGGGATCAGGCCCTCCTGTGGCCAAGGACCTATTCTTGGCTTAGGACTTTTCCTATAAGCTTATGTGGCCTCAGAAAGAAGGAAAGGGAAAGGTTCTCCAAGCTGAGGAATGAGAGAGAGAGAGAGAGAGAGAGAGAGAGAGAACGAGCGAGAGAATGTGTGTACCTTCCCCTGTAAACTTAGTTCTGCCCCTACAAGAACTTTCCTTGAAACTGCTAAGCGCTAAGACCTTAGGTGTGTGAAGTTCAACCACCCTCCTTGTATAAAGTAACCTGGAGTAAGCATAGGAGGACCTGCTGGTCTGTGTGGAGGAGACGCACAGTGAGTTAGAGCCCCAGGGCCTTGGGGACTCTGAGCCTGGGGAGATGAGTGACACAAAGGTGGACCTCTTTCCTGCAGAAAAAAGCAAAGGCAGACTCTGCAGACAGGTAGACAGGATGCTGGGGGGCATAGGGCAGAAGTGGAGTCTAAGGGACAAAGTCTACCCTGAAGTCCCCACTGATGGCCATGCTGGGCTTCTTGGAACTTCCCTATGGGACACAGGGAGTGCCCAAGGCTTAAAGGGTGGGCTCCAGGAAGATGGAGAAGGCCTTCCCAGACATGTCACAGACATCAGAGGTGAGGTAAGATAGACATGGGCATACACTGGGTCAGGGTTTACAAAAGGGACACGTGGGCCAGGCAGACCCCTAGACACTAGTAGGGGAGGGTGGAGTCATCCCACTCCAGCTGGGCTTGCCTGGCTCCACTCTGCCCATGTCTGCCTCTGCCCATCCCTTCCTCCTCCTCCTCCTCTTCGCTGTCATCAGAGCCACTGCTGGAGCTCATGTCTTCCTCTGCTTCTTCTTCCTCTTCTCCCTCAGTCTCGTCTTCCCCATGCCCTGGTCCTGCATGTTTCTGGATATCAGGGAGAGAAAGGAAATGCTCATGAGGGGCTGAGCAAAGCCCACTTTGGAGCTTATGTTTCTCCATCGATTGAGGAAACATTTAGGGCCCCTTGGAATTTCTTCTCTGGTTGCTAAACTCCTCAGCCTGCAGGCAGACTTCCTGGAAGGGAAGTCTTTTGGTAAAAAGGAAACTAGAATATTCAAAGCAAAAGCCTGAAATAGCAGCAAATTCCAAGGCATGAACTCAAGGTAGACTATTGTGTATAAATCATGGGCTGGACATTTAAGCCAATCCTATCCATCATTTACTAAATGTTTCAGTTATTTCAGGAGCCTATTTAAATGGAGTTGTCCAAGCCTTAAGTGTTTGCTTCTCAATTTGCTTCTCAGTGAGAGAAAAGAGAGCTTGTGTCTCTTTTCCAACTGTGCATGCAGTGTCCCTGGGAGCAGAAGGTCTTCTAAGCAAAGACTCAGGTATGCATGCCCTCAAAAATGTTCCTTCGGAAAGGACAAATGTCTTGGTCATCACTTTCCAGTCCAAATCCTCCCACCCCCATCCAACTTTCGGATGATTCCAGCAAAATTTTATTTCTGAACATTGCCATCCTGAAGGCTTTTCCTATTCAAGCTCATAGACTTTTGACATCACAAGGTTGGCCTTGTTAGGCACAGTCTTGCCCTGTCCTCAGACTGCTCCAGATATAGTGGTCTTGTTTTCCACACACAAAGCTCACCTCTCCAAAGGTGGAGATGCTGGAGTCTCTATGGCACTGAGCTCAGCACTGTACCTATAGTACATGCTTGGAGAAACTGAGCCACATTAGCACACTGGCTTTGAAATTGGAGTGTGAGGCCAACTGAGGTGGAAACTGGGGACCAGGCTGGGGTGATCATCTTCCCCTGCCTTTTCTAAGTGTGTGTCTACCATCACCCAGGACCCATGGGCAAAGGGTGTGATGTAGAGGACTTCCCTTGACACTCATGGATAAATTCTGGGTGCTGTTGGGTAACTGAAGAGATAGGGATTTGAGAATGAAACAACCTTGAATTTGACTATTGGCTGTGTTAATTTGAGTATGTTACTTCTCCTTTCTTAGTTGGTTTCCACCTTGGCAAATGAAAATGATGACTTCTATTTTATAGGTTGTCGGAAGATTCAATGAGGTGGTATATATAGAGCATCCTATACAGCATCTGGCAAATGGGGGCTCAATAAATGGCAGGCATTGCTGCTATATTTTTGATTTAATCTGTTCTGAGCCTTTGAGTGAACTCTTTAGACAGTATGGAGCAAAGCCATCTAATTTTCACTGTTAGTTAATCAAAACTTCAATACTGAGTCCCTTGGTGTTAATCAGCTCTTAGCTAAATACTATGGGGGAAGCAAGGCATAGCCATCTCATGCTGTTTGCTTGCTTTAACAAATATTTCTGGTTCTGTTTGTGGAGTAAGAGCAAGTGATACATGGTAAATCAGACAATGTAGTTGGTGGGAGGGTATGGTCTGTTCAGGCTGAAAGGGCTAGAGGAGCTCAGAGAGAGGGAGAATCAGTGGAGCTGGACTAGATGGGGCAGGGCTTCCAGAAGGAGGGGACATGGACCAGCTTTAAGCATAGGAAGGGTTGAGCTGGGTGGAGGGAGAAGCACCCCACCCGGAACTCCCAGCCCTGTGTGAGGATCACCTCCATGGGGTTGACTGTGATAGTCAGCGCAGAATCATCCCAATCCATCTCAGAGTCCTTGGCAGCCTCAGTCTCCTGGATGAAGTGCTGGTGGGCAATCCGGACCCGGTACACACCCATGGCCACGACAAACACAAGCATGCACACGGAGATGATGATGACCACCGTGGCAATACTTGGAACCACTGGAACAAGGAAGGAACTCGCATGACATGTTGAACAAAGGCCTAGCTCAGTCTTGTGATGGAGCATGAACAAAACAACCATGCATAGGATAAAGTCTGCCCTACCACTTCCCAGCTGTGGAACTCCAGAGCAGCACCTTACCTTGTCTGAGCTTCCCTTTCATCTCCTCTATAATGGACATAACAAATCCTATCTTAGGGGTAATTGCTAGGTGTAAATTAAATAATCTGTGTTTCCACATAAGTGCAGTATAGGTGCTCATTAAATGCAAATTATCTTTTATTCCTGGCTTTACCCTTCAACTTATAAAGAAACTTTCACAGAGCCAGGCACTGTAGAGTTTAGTAGAAACAGATACAAGTGCCCACCAGATGGTAACACAATATGGCAAGTGCTCAAACAGAAATTTGGGCAGGGGACTTTGCAATATGGTACATACGTGTGTGTGAGTGTGTGTAAAGGGCTCATGGAAAGCTTAATGCAGGACATGATTTTGAGTTGGGCCTGAAATTTTGTCCCAGCCCTTCGTACCGACGACCTCCACTATTGTGTGTGTTGTGTAACTTTTTGTTAACTTATTGACTGTCTAGTAGGAGTGTGAGTGCCTCAGAGGGAGGACACATTTTCTCCATTGCTGGGCTCCCTCCCTCAGTTCTGGGCACCTATGGTTGCTACAATGTAACTGCCTGTTTAGTGAATACTCTTGAGGCACAATGACTACCTCATGTCCCGAGGGGCCCTCCTGTCGGGAGCCCTACCTGAACTGCGCTGGATGCTACTCCAGGACTCAGGATGATGGACAGACTGGAGGAAGGGAGGCTGCACAATCAGGTGGTTGACATGCTCCTTATCTGAGACTCTGTCTTCATGGAGGACGCTGACCTGGGAAGAGCGGGAGAGGTGCTATTGACCAGGAGTGGCAGGTGGGTCAGTTACAGCAGTTCTGAATGACTAAGGGACTGGGTGAGCCTTGGCTTCCCTAACAATGGCAAGACCCACTCACCTCCAAGTTGAACTCATTGCTAGTATAGCGCCCATTGAGTTCTGAGCACTTGATCCGGAAACGCCGGGCCTCCAGGGAAGCCGGACGCCAGTTGCGGTAGCGGATGTGATGCAGCACCTGCTCGTAGCGGCTCATGGAGCCCACACCTGTGCCAACAGACCACGTGTGTCATCAGAAGACAGAGGAGGAGGAGGAAGAGAAGAAGGAGACAGGGTGGGGCTTGTGGTACAAGACCTTGTGGGTCTTGTAAATTTGTTGAGGATAAGAGGTCAAGCGATTTTGAGCAGACAATGTGTAGAAGGAGCCAAAATGACACCGATGCATAGGCTTTCCATACAGACTGCTTCAGTCTGCTAGAAGTTTCTGTGACATTTGCTGAGATCAAACATTGTAAGAAAATGCATCCATCTAGCTTCTACAGAAGAATTCCCCAGAAGTGGGAATGTGGGGCCAGTCCCCAAGACGCTGGAGTAACTCGCCAAAGGAGGGTCTAGAAATCCATGCTTGAGGCCAAGGATTTCCAACTGATGGTCCCTGGGGGTTCACAGTGCTCCTTCACAGGTGCAGTCTCACTCGTGCCTCCCTGGATAAGGACATTCTAAGAGGACACCCTTGGGGCAAAGGGGGCTGAGTGTGGCCTTACCGTAGATGGAGTAGCCTGCAGTAGAATTAGTGGCGTCCAGGTGTCGTTGGTGGAGCTCACTGTGGTTGAGCTCCAAGCACTCCTGCCTTGGGTCCAAGTCCCCTCCGATGACCAAAATGTCACAGAAATCTAAGTTATGAAGCATTTCCTCTAAGACTTCTGATTTGGGCACTGTAGAAAGACAGACATGGGAAGTGTAGGCATGAGGAACAGCTCAGAAAACAGCCCTTGCTAATCATCTTCCTCCTCTGCTATTGCTCCCCAGGTTAAGGCTCGGTCAGGAGCAGTGTCTGTGTGATCCCAAATACTACGTCCACTGCTCAGATGTCCAGGCGGCCCTGAGGTTGCGTAGCATGAATTAGTGGGAAGAGCATGAATACTGTAGCCAAAAGATGTGATTTGAATACCAGCTCTGTCTCTGAGGAGCTCATAGTGTTAGAGGAACTACCGACCACTGAATTTCTTCATCTGTCAGGAAGGCAAGGTCTTGAGATGATTGACAACAGTGTCTAAAGCACACTGTAGGTGCTCAATAAGCAACAGCCCTCATTTGGGTAGAGACAAGTAGCCTTCCACCATGCTCTCATAGCTTTCTCCCTGTAGCCATAGTGAGTCTGTCCCCCTGACCACCTGAGGTTCTGAAGGACGGAAGCACTGTCTTTTTATGACTGAATCCTTAGTGGCTAACCCAGGAACAATCATGGAGTAGTCACTACTACACCTTGCTCAAATAGAGCTGAATCATTAATTAATAGTCAATTAAGTCAATGTGACATAACTAATAATCCATACTTGTTAAATTAATCTAATTAATTAAGGTGCTCCCAGGGGAGCACATTAGCAAGTTGGTCAGTCAGGTTGTCCTTGCCTGATCGTATGACTCTGAATTTCCCAAAGAAATGTCTGAGTGTTTGAATGCAGGGCAGAGTTTGGCAGTCTCAAATTAAAATTCCATCTGAAGAAGGTGATTGGTATTTATGAAGCGTGTGCTATGTGCCAGGCACTTTGCAAATATAATCCTAATAGACACTAAAGGGACACTATTATTATCCCCGTCTTACTGATGATAGGCTAGTTGTCTTCAAGTGGTTTTGATCTTGCACTTTTATTGCAAAATTTGTGAAGAGAGATAATTTAAATACGTATGCTTATTTATAAAGTATACTAAATATACTTTGTTATAAAACATTTATTAAAATAGAAATTTAAGAAAGGATTCACTAAAGATGGCTTATTTTAAATAATTATCTTTTGAGTTTTTGAATGATACCAAAAATATTTTTGTTCTCACTAGATATATATTATTATAAATAATTTCTTTATCTTAATTTTGAAATGCTTGTCAATCACAGTGGTTTTGTGTATAATCAGCAAATTCTAAAAGCACAATCATACACTTCAGAGAAGGTCTATAATTAGCAATACTGTATGTGCATCTCTATTTCAGATGGCCTTCTCAAGGTTTCCGGTTTTTTTTGCTGGCTTCTTGTCAGATCTGGTCATACTGTCCTTGTTCCTACCTCCCACTGTGGCTGCCCGAGAGCTCCGTGAGGTAGGAAATGTGTCACAGAGTGTGTCACAGCTGCCATTTTCTCATGGTTCTCTCTCGTTGTGGGTATTATCTTCCATCTGCAGTTTCCTTGATTCCCACTGTGTGGAAGGGAATGTGCTTCGTCCAGGGACCCAGAGGCAAATCAGCCATGGTCGAGCCCTCGGGGTCTCCTGGTCTGGTTTAATAAACAGGAAATCACCACCAAGGGCTAAAAAATGTGTGCTGAGGGAAGCACCAGCAGTTGGGAGTGTCATAATGGTGGTGGTGGGAGCCGCCTTGGGGAGGTGCTGAAGGCAGAGATGTTTGCCAGGAATCAAAAGATAGAGAAGGAAAGGGACTTTCCATCCAGAGAGCAGAGCGAAGGTGTGAAGTAACACAGAGTTGACGAAGGTGTGTGTCTGTGTGTGCGCGTGCGCCCGTGTTGGGGGAATCTCCTGTCTTTGGTATTGAGAGCATAAAGAGCATCTCAGTGGGGGCAGCAGTTGATGTTGGAGCCAGTGGCAATGGTGGCAAATGCCATTATCCTCCTTGTCTGAGACACCCTTAATAATGACCATTCCAACAACAATAGGAGTAAAAATTTAAGGGCACTAATAATAGCTCTTGGACACTTGGCTATGTGCCTGCCTGTACCTCTCATAAACAGAAGGTGAAATGTGAACCCAGATAATTGTTCTTCCCTACATTTCCTGTATGCTGGTGTCAGATGTAGCAATCCAGACACACTTGGTCATGACCTGCAACCACTGAGGTCAGAGACTCATTTCTTTCCATCTGATTTTAGCCACAAATGAGAAGAGGGGAAGAGGAACGACCACACAACCTAGTGCACGTTGGCCTGTAACCAGGAAACTGTTCTGCATGGACAGGTGGTAAAATATCTATTTTTTATGAGCTAAGAAGGGCTATCTCTTGAGTGCCCCATTCACTAGGGACCCAGGGTGGTTTAAGGCGATGGGTAATTAGGATGATTATAACAGCAGCTCTTCAGGAACTGAGGACCACAGGCAGCAGCACATCATTAGCAGTGGCCTTTGGAAGGGGGAGGGGAGAGTTGAAAATACTCTCTTGGAAGAGGCAGCAGAGGACAGTTCTCAAATTTATATTTCCCCTATAGACTTGGATCCCCCGGAGTAACAAAGGTTTTCCTCCCTCCCTTGCTCATTTCCTGGTTTCCCTCCTTCCCTTCCCCTCCCCTCCCCCCAGCATATACTGTAGCTTTCAGTAACTGTTTCTCTTTGGTAGATAATTCACATTACTCCTCTTTCGCTGAAAAACCTTCCCGATCATGAAGTTGTCGCAAATAACAACTTAAAAGTTTCCTGAGAACTTAGAGTAATGTTGCTGAATGAGACCTAACTTCTATGGTGTATATATTAAGATGCAGCTATATTTTTTCTTTATGTATCTTCAGCTTTTCTTCCAATTATCAGAATAATACATGCCCACTATAGAACATTTCTGCAATTGCAGAAAGGGAAGGGAAGCAGAAACAAATGTGGCTCTCATCATGCTTCTCAGAGAATAACGCTGTTAGCATAGGGTATGTGTCCTTCTTGGCATTTTTTTTTTTTCTTAAATGGTTGAGATCATTCTCTGTGTAGGTACTATGTAACTTTGTGTCTTGCATTTTTTCACTTATCGTTTAGTATAAATGCCTTCCCTCCAACCTCATATCCCTCATTGCTAAACCATCCATTCCCTTCTTACTCATTTGGTTTGTTTATATGTTTGTGTTTTGCTATATTACACTTCCATGTGCACATTTGTGCCATGTATACATTACACAAACAATGCTGTTGTTCTGAAGTATGAGTTCACATGGCTGTAAAAAATTAAGATCCACCCTTCCCACAACCTCAAATGCACCAGTACCTGTGGTTTTCATGTCTCTGGGGGCCTCAGTTTTGGCAAAGGTGCTCACAATCTTGAGATCAGGGAAGAGGGTCACTCCCCTGGCACTTTCAAACTGGGCGGCAGGTCTCCAGAAGTGGTCCGTGCCCCGGAGGGTGATCTGGGGCTCGACAGCCTGCAGGACCATCACATAGGCATCCACCTCGGGGATACTGATGCATACATCTTCCCCAAAGCACCTGGGAAAACAGCCTCAGTTATGGCACTGATGAGCAAACAAACCATGTGTCATACAGCCAGGAACCAAGGGTTGCCACCTCCAGTTCTTAACAAGGCAGAGTCTCTGAGGATGTCAGCAGGCATTCAAACTTAAAGCCACCTTATAATCAAAACCACTAGTGATCTAGGGACTTCAAGGATTGGCTCCTGAGAGAAATGGGAATTTTCTGTATGAGCAACATGTAACCATGAAACCTTCCGTTATCCCTTAACAAAGTAATTAATGGCCACATTAATTAGATAGTAACTGCTTGTTATGTGCTTTAGTATTTGATAAGCAAATTGTTGTCTAACTGGGGGGTTACAGCCATCTTACTAATTGAGACCCCAGGGCTAAACTCTCCTGCCTCAACTTACATGATATGTCTGTATGTAGATGTCAGAAAAGTGTGCCTTTTCTAGGTGTGAGAGCAAACTGCTATTGTAATCACTGTCCTTTCTCCTGATCCACCACCACACAGTCATCTGGGAGGCAGAAATGGTGTGGCCACAAGAGAGAGGCCTGAGGCGGGCAAGGATCCGTGGCCTGGCCCTGCCACTCCTGGGCTGGGTAAATGTGAAGAAGGCACTCGACTCTTGTGAAGCTCAGTTTCTTCATCTATACAATAAGAATAACAATAATTGTCCTACAGTAACCATAGAAATGCAGACATATATAGAAAACAAGCTGACCAAAGCCTGCAGCATGGTTTCAGCTCGGTAAACGCTGGTTGATTTGACCTTCTTGTCAGACCTCACGGGGGCACTATGTCATTGGCCCTTGCCCCTGGTCATCTAGAGGTAGGCTATAGTGGGGGACCCCAGGGTCAGACAGATGCTCTGGGAGTGCTGGGTGGCCTTCAGCTGGTGGCAGCCATCATCTTACATGCCTTGGGAAAGTTCCCGAGGAAAGGGTATTCTGGGTAGATTCCAGGCTGAGCTACTCCATCCTCTTCCTCTTCTATGGGTGGGTAAAATGTGGGAGTTTTGGTGGCCACCACCTCCTCCCAGTTTTCTCCTGCTTCTGCCAGGTGAACCCCGCAGCACCCCCTACCTTTCTTCAGTTTGCAGAAGCCTCGTCTCAGAGCAGGACACAGGCCAGTCTGTTCTCTCGTCTTCACTCTAATGTGGTGCCGACCTGGAGGTACCTGTTCCCTACCCGCAAGCCTGTAGGGGTGGAGCACTCCTCCACTGTTCTAGAACTACTGAATGTAACTACCATCTGTGGGCTCTATACTGGTGCCTGTCCCAGGATCCATGTGGCAGTCAGCAGACCCATCTTCCCAGTCTTGTTCCTCTCTTTCTGAGTCCCTTTCCTGACTGGGCGACAAAGGACTGCACTTCCACCTTCCGGGAGTTTTCCTAGGATCCCTCACCTAGCAGCCCTTCAAGGCAGAGGCTGTGGCTGAGAAGTGATTTGATAGGCCAGGGAGTGAGTGATCCAAAGGCTTCAGTGTCTTCGAATTTAACTCTGATCCCTGGAAACAGGAACCATGCCTCCTGTTTTTCTGGCATACCTATGGGATTTAGGAACTCTAACATAGCTGCGCTGGTTAACTTAATTCAATTTAATAAACATTTGTCAAGCACTTCCTATGTACCAGGCACTGTGCCCTTAAATCAGAACACTTCAGTCCCACACCCAGATCACTTCAAATTCCCAGCTCTCAGAATTTATAGAAAGCAGTACCATCTAGGCATTAGATAAGATACAGAATATAATAGAGAAAGGCAGATTCAAGGTGGTAAAGCATCAGAACATCTTGCTTAAGAAGAAAACAAGAACGCAGATCCATTGAGGCATCCCCATAGGAATAGCAGAAGTTGAGGGCAGCTGAAGAAAGACAAATCCTATTTTGCAAGGGAACATTCCTAAGGGACCAACCCTGCTGCCTCAGTTGGTCCCAAGCTGAGCAGCATCCACTCACTGGACTTTGGAGGAGACTTTGAGGCGCCGCACACCCGCCGTCGGGAACTGCCTGGAGTTCATGTAGGACACTTTCTGGAGAGCACGGTTAATGTTCCCAATGTCATCACCTTCCATCACCAGGATGGACTGCGAGGGGTTAAAGTGATACTGGAAGACAAAAGTGAGCATCGTGGTAGAGAATGGTCAGTGATATACATGGTTTCATGGGAGCTCTTCCTGTCTATACAGGGCATCAGAGGTCACAACAAACACCTCCAGAGCATCTGCCAGTGATGCAGTTGTGTGCACAAATGATAGTGTTTAAACTCTCAAGCACCTCCTGCTACTCTGTGTTGGGCTTTGGCCTCTTCTATGAGGTCTTTCCAGGGACTCTGCCTGGTCATACCGGCCTGAGCCATTGGATCGAATATTGAAAACCCAGCCATGGTGCTCTCACAGCCCAGCCCTTGGTGAACAGTGGCCCATGCTCTGTGGTAGCCGGTGGTCTGGACCACTCAGCACTTGGGTGTTGACTCCTTTTGTTGTCTTTGTCTTTGACCTTGAACTGCTCCCCAAATTCATCTTGTACTCCTGACCCAGCCCTCATCTTCTTAGCTTCTAACCTTCAAGCTCATTTTTCAGTTAACGGCTTGCTTTCTCTCTCAGATCTCGTTTTTTGCTTTTCAAGTGCTAAACTTGAGTTGTACTCACCTGCTGCCTACACATCTGCCAGCAGCCCTGGGTTGGTTATCTATCCATTCTATCCTGAGTCCCTGGTATCCCACATTTACCAAAGGCACATAGCGGCAATTCTCTCCACTGAGTCACTTGGGTACTCAAGCTGGATATAGACTCTTGCCCTCTCCATATCCCCAAGGCAGTTACTTCTCTGAATGAGGCAGGGAAAACCGCCCTTGTACTGCCCCGAATTACTGACTTTGATATACTTCTGAGCAAGAATTATTAGGAAATGGTATCAATGAAATATCAGAAACATATCTGTGAATAGATAATATATTCACGTTTCAAATGTACATATGTGTCAGGTGAAAAGTATCCGTCTTGTTTCTACCTCCCATCCACCCAATTTCCACAGTCCCATCCCATAAGTCCCCACTGTTACTTTAGTTTCATAGTGGCAAACTGCATTGTTGTTCACAATTCATCGTTTCCCCTCCCATGGGAGACTTAGACATGTCTGCCTTATTGTTCATAGGCTTGACTGTATGACTTATGGAACCCTTCCCTGCAGGATATATGTTTTTGCCCTGTTGCACTCAGCAGTGGTCATGTTACTTGCTTGGTCAACTAAATGTGGGCACAAATATTATTTGGTTGACACTCTATGGAAGATTTAATAACCAGTTCATTGTATGCTGCATCCGTTTCTCTCTACCATGAAACTGGCAACATTCCTTTAGGGGCTGGTCCAGCGGCCAGCATCTCACAGTGAGGGAGGTATGGATCAGAGCTGCAGCCTGTCTATAATGGACATGAAGCATGAGCAATAAATAAAATTTTGCTCTATAAGCCACTGAGATATTAAATAATTTGTTACTGTAGCATACATAGCTTATCCTGACAGTTAAACTCAAGCATTCTTATATATATATATATATATATATATATAATCAGTGAATATAGATTTCCATTTTTCTTCCTATATAAAAAGTATCTCATTACATAATATATCATACTTTGTTTTAACTTGGCTCATATCTTGGAGATCTTTCTGTATCAGTACATGACAAGCTTCCTTATTCTTTTTTAGTTGGTGTGTAGTAATCTATTGCAGGGATAAACGGTAATCTTTAAAACCAGTTTCCTAATATGGACATTTGGGAAAATAAAAGATTTCTAATCTTTTACTGACAATGTCAGAATGAATAATCTTGTGCAAGCACAACTGTAGGATCATCAAGTGAAATTGCTAGGTCAAAGAGTATATGCACTTTTAACTTTGATAAATGTTGCCAACTTCTCCATTGCTAGGGATTATATCAACACATACTCCTTCCAACGGTGTAGGAGAATGCAGCTTCTCTCCATTCCTCAATAACACAGTATGCTATCAGATGTCAGGATTTTTGCCAATCTGATAAATGATAAATGTCATCTTAGTGTAGTTTTAGTTTGAAGTTTTCTGAGCATGAGGAGCTGAGTATATATTTTCATAGGTTTAAGGAAAAATGCATATTAAAGTTTTCTGGTCTGACTTAAATGTCTTTATAAGGTGTTCTGTGTCTGGACTGAAACAGGAGGTGGATATCTCATGAGCACTGTTGGTGACACTGAACCACCTAAGTCTCTTGCATGGTGTCCCCTAGCCAACTGACAGCTCAGTCTTTGTCACCTTGACCATCATGTGAGTGTTTCATTGTTACCTGCTCCATGAGGCCTCCCACCTTCTCTCATTTTGATTCCCACTGGGCTTTGGTGCCTTTCTCCTGTAGCACTTACAAAATGGTAATCCCACTATTATAGTACAGTGCCCAGTAGTTCATGAACACAGGGACTCTGCCTCTTATCCCTGCATCCCAGAACTTAGCCTTAGCGTTCTGAAAACTGCTGTTAGATGAATTAGTGAAGGGTCTCCAGCCTACACTGTCATCCCCTGTCATTCCCCAAAGGGGCTTTTTGTCTCTCACTTGTCTTTTCAGTCAAGCTCTGTGGAAGTCATTATCGGTACTCGCCAAACCCTGTTCTCCTTTCCTTCCTGGGCATTGTGGAGGCTACACTCCTCAGCCACCTTGTGCCACAGGTGGCCAGAGTCACATCAATACCTCTGGCCATTGGGCAGGAAAGGAAGGAGGTGTGGCACTTCTGAGCTGAAGCAGTGAAACACCTGTAAGATGCTGCAGCGTCTTTTTCCCTCCACTTCAGTGGCTTGCAGCGTTCTAGGCAGAAACCCCACCCCACCTTAAGTATAAGAGAAAACTGAACTTGTAATGTTAAGCCCGTGAGGCTTGAGGTTTGGGGATCACATGCTACTGTAACAGCTTAGCCTGTTTGGGAAATGGCACTTCCCAGGCCTGATTCTCACTTCCCCAAGGCCATCCATAAGGCATCTTTGTAAGACCATGGGCTTTGTTATTCTAATATTCCAGTTCCAGCACAGGCTACAAATTACAACTTTGGAGTACTTCATTTCCCCCTTTAAACTTCATTTCCTTGTTTAAATAATGGAGGAAATTAATATCTATCTGTGTGGGTCTTAAATGAGATAAAATGTATAACGTTTCTAGCACTTACAAGATATTAAATATGCCATAGCTTGGATGATAATTCTTACTACAATAATTATGCCGGCACTGAGTCTTTGTGCCCAGCCTTCACTGCTCTTGTGTCCTTGTGATTCAGTTCTCTTCTGTCCTTCCAAGTCCTGAGGAGTGGTGTCTCTCTCAGCCGTGACATCTGGCCACGAGCACCACTCTGGTGCTAGATCCTGGAGCGCCCAGGCATAAGCATGGGTGATGCCACAGTCAGTATCTGGGTCAGCATCTCTCTTGCCTGGAAGGCCTCAGCAGCTTAGGGTGCTTATCCCAGGAGCTGCCTCATGCTAGTGAGTCGTGATTAGTGCTGAGGTATTCACAAGTCATCAGTTTCAGATTTGAGAAGATTCAAGGTCACTGTTCTACAAACACCATCTATGTTTTAAAGGGTTTTTCTGCCCCTCCTCTCCAGCCTTGTCCCCTGCACCATCTTCCTGTAGCAGAGTCTTGTGCTGTTGCTGTCTGTCTGTCTGCATCCTCCAGAAGATTGTGAGGACTTCAAGGGCAGGGCTACTGACTTTTTGTCAGCACCACTGCAGGGTCAAGCACATGAAAAGCATGAGGTAGATAATAGGTCTGCAGTGGAGGCTGGTCTCTGAGCCTCACATGAGGGCTACGTAGGAAAATCAAGAGGTTCTTCTAGAGGGATGGATAAGCAGTATCCTATGGCAATCAGCAGAGGTCACAATCCCTCTGTAGCCACCTGGAGAGACACTGGAAGAGACAGTGTGTTGAATCTCTAGTTAATACCCTGTTCTGTGCCACAGCACTGGGAAGCGTGTCACAAAGCGTGAAGGTGGGCACTGGCCTAGCCATCAACATAGTTCTTGCAGGGTCAATAAAACCTCCAGAGCAGGTTTTGAGTTTTTTGTCTATTTTAACTGTGGTATTTCCAGCTCTTTGAGTGGGTGTCCAGTTAAACAGGAGACATGTTTGTACTGGCGTCTCTACCAAGGCAGGAGATGGTGGCGTGCTAGGGTCCCCAGCAAAGTGTGACAGTGTTCACTTCCTCTTGGGTATCTGTGCTGTGGCCATAGCCTTTCTTTGAGCCAGGAATGTCCTAGATAGATAGCCCTTGCAGAATGGTGTTTATTAGAGACTTCTCTTAGAGGTTTATGTGGCATCTCCAGCCCCCCAGCAGGCTGGACCACCAGTGAAATCACTGCTCAAAGCCCTGGGCTGTTCCTTGAGAGCAGGCTATGATTCAACAGGAACCCTGCTGTTCCCTCTGACACCTGCCTGCCCGTCCATGGTCCATATTAAGTAAATAACACAGTCAAAATTTGGACTCTGATTTTTCTGACTTACAGATTCAGCTAAACCATTTCTCTGAGTGGGGTCAGATGAAGATCTGCCACTTTGGAAGTTCCTTTGTAACAAAAGGGAGCTGTGGTTTGTTGAGAGTCTACTAGGTTGTCAGGATGTGTGTGTGTGTGTGTGTATTATATATATAATATCCACAGTATATATACATATATAGTATATATATACACACTAAAATATATATAACATATAAATATATAATATATAAAGTATATGTAATTTAGATATATAATTAAATTGTTAAAACCTCACTACAACATAAATAATAGTATGTTTATCTTATACGTGAGAGATTTAGACTGAGGGATTAAAGTGTCTTGCCCAAGGCCACTCAGCTAATAAATAATCAGCATTGTGATTTGAACCTAGGAGTGTCTAGTTCTAAAGTTCTTGCTCTTTCCTGTTCTTCCACACGATGGAGATGACCAAGGACTGTGCTATGAAGATCAGAACAGGGTATTACTCAGGAATGTGGTGATTCCGCAGTATCTTGTATGGATGCAAGACAGCAGTCACTAGACCATTTTAGGACTCAGACATGCTGGAGAAATATTCATAAATATGCATGATTCGGAAGAAGACAAGTAAAGCAAGACACATGGGCTGATCCCTGTGATCAGGTAGAGAATGTCCTTAATCTCAAAAGGGCCTCACTTCTCTCCACCAGCCAGAGAGGTGAGAGGAGGCCAGTAGCTGGCAAATAAAATAATAGTCATTATTCTGAAATGACATGAGGGGTAAAGGGAGGGAGGAAAGGAAGGAAATTTATTTTAATGATTTTCAAGAATGTCTTCTAACCTGAGTTGCTCGTATGGAGGAAAGAGCATTAACTTATTTTGGACAAATCCCTGAGCCCCAGTCCCCTTGGTTTTGAAATGGGGTCATAGCATTTAATTTGTTGTGAGGAGTAGGAATAATGAACATAAAATAGCCCCCAGTGGTGCTCCATAAATTGGGCATCTTATTAACTTCTCACACAGCGCTCCAGTTCTTACCAGCCACGCCCTAGAAATGGAAAAGGATCATCCGCAGTGGCTTGGCTATAAACAGGTAGCATGGGAAAAGTCAGATTTTCTTCCTCAGTCCCCAGCTTTTTGTGCCACTTACTTTGGCACCTCCTCTTTTCATAGGCTATGACTACTCTGTAGAAATTGCTGTGGGTCACATATTTGTAATTTTAATAAAAAGGCAAGACTTCGGGGCCCAGCATCTTTGTGTTTTTGCTCCGTAGTGCCTACCACCCTGAAACTGTGCCTGCGTGCAATGGTTCAGAGCAGAGAAGATCTACTCAGAGGCAGAGAGCACATTTAGAATCAGAAAAAGAGATGTTAGGAGGATAGAGTTTTCCATCACTGGGTTGATAGAACTCTAAGCAAGCAATGCCAACAGTAGGTCAGGACTGGCCTTTCCAATATGAGATGTCTTTTGAGCTTGCCCCAAGGACAAGTGATTAGCTATAGAGAGCAACTGTGTGTGTGTATCTAATCCACGTTCAACAATATTCTGGAAAGTCAATCCAGCCTTGCTGTAACTTTTGTACTCCTCCCATCTTCCCCATGCCGACCCCGTCTCCAGGGTGAGCTTCCTAAACCCCACATATGCTGAGATCACCCTCCCTTGCCTGAGCCTACAGTGGCTCCCCATTGCTGAGAGAAAAAAAAATGTAAACACCTAAACTAGGTGAATAGGTGGCCTCTGATGTGGCCTCTGTATACCTCTCTGGCACCTTCCACCTTTTTCCTCCTGCAGTTAAACACTCAGAACACTGGCTTTTTTGAAGTTCTAGTGAATCCTGTGCTATTCCTCAGCCCTCCATCATCACTCACACTTTTGGATCTGCCTGGAATGACTTCCCTCTTTCCCATCCCCTCTCCACCCCTACCTTTATCCTAGTTGGTTCCTACCTATTCGTACACATTCTACTCTGGCCTCATCTCCTCCAAGAAGCCCTCCCTGACTGCCATTCTCCAAGGTTCTGGATCTCTGGAGTGGGACTGAATCTATTCATCACTAATTCTGGGATTTTTTTTTTTTTTTTTTTTTTTTTTTTTTTTTTTTTTTTTGAGATGGTGTCTTGCTCTGCCGCTCAGGCTGGAGTGCAATAGCACAATCTTGGCTCATTGAAATCTCTGCTTCCCTCTTCAGGTGATTCTCCTGCCTCAGCCTCCTGAGTAGCTGGGATTACAGGCACCCACCACTACGACCAGCTAATTTTTGTATTTTTAGTAGAGACAGGGTTTCACCATGTTAGCCTGGTCTTGAACTCTGACCTCAGGTGATCTGCTTGCCTCGGCCTCCCAAAGTGCTGGGATTACAGGCGTGGGCTACAGCGCCCGGTGGGATCTTAGGCTAGTTCCCCATCTCCTTCAGTCTTTCATTTCTCATATACAAAATGGGAATATTTATGGTTCCTTTGTCATGAGAGTGTTCTGGGAATCAATACCTATTAAACATTTAGGACAGACAGTGTCTGGCACTTGAGAGACCCTCAGTAAATGTTAATGTTTATAGTCATTGTTGTAGTCATCAACTGGATTACAAATGTCTGTCTATGTCACTGAGGTCCTTGAAGACAGTAAGCTCAGAACACTTCTTTTCATATCTCGGTACCCATCCTATAATAGAATATTAGCATGTCCATGGAATGATTGTGGAAGTGGCTGCAATTTGAAGAATACTCTCAGACCAGCAGCTTTTCCAGGGATACCAGCACCAGAGCTTGACTGCAGTAGGCTTCTGATCTGGAAATTTCTGTTGGAGTGGTGACTCCCTGTCCAGGTGAGGCAGGCCCAGGGCAGGGCAGGGCAGGGCAGAGCTGCCCACGGGCAGTGCTGGGTCAGGGATGGCGGCCAGCTGCGAAACCTCTGCTTTTGTCACACTCTCTAGGGAAATGACCAAGGACAGAAACCCTCACAACTACTGGGGTTTCACAGGGCTATCCATGTTCCAGAAGGCACAGGCTGGGCTGTTCCAACTTCCAGAGGAGGCTGAAGAACTGCCTTTTCATACTGGGATCCACTGTGATTGAGTGGGGGCTACAATGATATTAGCTCTGCTCTTTATTCAGGACTCCGTGGGCGAGCACCAACATGTGCTCACTTTGTAAGGCCAGGTGAGTTTAGAAACTGACCTTGCCTTTCAGAGGGTTCTTGCTGAGGCCACAGTCAGTCACATCTCTCCCTGGCCTCTTCAGGAGGAGCTTCTCTCAAATGAACCTTTGCTTCTCTGAGATCACTTGAATATTTCTATTTTGCGTAAACAATACAAATCATTAACTGTTCATGTTTCTTTTTTTCTTTTCTTTTCCTTTTTTTTGAGACGGAGTTTCGCTCTTGTTACCCAGGCTGGAGTGCTATGGCGCTATCTCGGCTCACCGCAACCTCCGCCTCCTGGGTTCAGGCAATTCTCCTGCCTCAGCCTCCTGAGTAGCTGGGATTACAGGCACATGCCACCATGCCCAGCTAATTTTTTGTATTTTTAGTAGAGACGGGGTTTCACCATGTTGACTAGAATGGTCTCGATATCTTGACCTCGTGATCCACCCGCCTCGGCCTCCCAAAGTGCTGGGATTACAGGCTTGAGCCACCGCGCCTGGCTCTTTTTTTTTTTTTTTTCTTTTGAGACAGAGTCTTGCTCTGTTATCCAGCAGGCTGGAGTACAGTGGCGCAATCTCGGCTCACTGCAACCTCCACCTCTCGGGTTCAAGTGATTCTCCTGCCTCAGCCTCCTGAGTAGCTGGGATTACAGTACCACCACGCCCAGCTAATTTTTGTATTTTTAGTAGACACGGGGTTTCACCATGTTGGCCAGGGTGGTCTTGAACTTTTGACCTTGTGATCTGCCTGCCTTGGCCTCCCAAAGTGCTGGGATTACAGGTGTGAGCCACCGCACCCTGCTCATGTTTCTTGGGCCTTGAAGTAACAGTGTAAGACAGAATGACCTCCATACCTGCTTTCTAATTCCACCCCACCCAGGTTTCCACTTTCCTTTTAAATTTGTATTTCACAAGGTCCTAAGTTTTTGTTTACTTCTTATGCTTTTGAAATGCATTCTTGCATCCTTCAGTACCTTTAGGCAAATAAACAACAGAGCAGCCAACTAACACACAAATGAGATACAACAACTTCCTCCAGGAAGATACTGAACATGTGCCTGCTTCTGTGTAGTGGACTGATTATATACAAGCGCTTGATCTGGGAGTTTTGGAAGACGGCCGCAGAAGTCCACTGTGGAAGTAATGGTTACTAATCTCCACCCAGACCCCCCATCTCATGGCTGCACTTTGCCATGGAGCCATTTCTGTGCAACGTTCCAGGAAGCTCCATTTCCTGGTCTGTGCTGGCACTGGGCAGGCTGGGCATCATGAATCACTGTCTCATTGGGGGCAATGCCAGTTCCTGCCTTACCTTTATTCCTTGGCCAAGGCTTTCCAAGGAATTAATATCCAGCCCTTCCTTGCAGGCCTGAAGGCAGGAAATCACCTTCTGGCTTTCCATTTTGCCAGGGCGGATGGTGAGACTGGCCAGGCTGCCATGAAAGAACTGAGCAAACCGTGGTTTGGTGACTTCTCCTCCTGAAAACCAAAAGAAAAGACAAGACACCGTCATTTGCCCTGTGGAGACCAGGTAGCAAACAGGACCTCAAGGCACCACTTGGCCATGCAGCCAAAGATGCCCTGACTGTGTGTCCCCTGAACCTGAGCTTTTCCTTCTGAGTGATGAACACATTAGCCAGAATCTCAATAAGAAGTTACGTGCTGCTAATGCTCTGGCACTCCCTGGCTGCACCAGATTTAGGAATCCTGGCATTTCTGAATTTTAAAGGTTATTTTCAAGGGTATACTGTCTTAGATGGGAGGAGTCTCATGAGTGAAAATAGGAGGGAGAAGGAAGCTGTTATTGATTAAACTCCAGGTCTACCTTGTGCCAGTCTCTGCCAGGAACTTCATCTGAACAAGCCGGCAAGGACGTGGTGGCATTGTTTTCACCTGGCAGGTGCAGAGCCCCGAGACTCAAAAACATTACTTTCCCCAGGACATATAGCTAAACACTGGAGCTGATGCTCTAGTTCTAGTCTGTCTACCTCCAAGCTGGCATTTGCTTCCCTACATTCCACTGAGAGCTTGGCATGCGACTGAGGAATCCTAGAAACGCTCCATTTATGAGCTCTGGCTTTCTCATGATGTATCGATTTCACACGTGCTGAAATTCAAGGCCTTTGACCTAAAAGGACTTCCTGATTCCATTCTACCTTTGGCTTTCCTCTCATCGCCTGCTTTCCGTCTGCTACCACACTCTCTCCTGGCTGTGCTGAGGCCTATGGGAGCTCAAGTCCACGTCTACCCACATGTAAGTGTTCCAAGTGCTTGTGTTGCAATGCCAGCTTGAAATCCACTTCCTCCTCTTTTCTCCCTGTTTTCCAAATACGGTCTCTGAGGTCCTTTTGAAGCCTCGCCTCCCCTAGGAGACCTTTGTCACTAACCTTACTGAGCACAGGCCCCTTCCGTCTGTGAGCAACCTTCCCAGCCTGGATCTTGTACTCCTGTTTGTTCAGAGAAGAATAATGCATAGAAAAGATGGACCTAGGTTGAATTCCAGCTTTGCTAGTTTCCCAGGAAGGTTTCGTAAGCTCCCTGGGCCTCTGTTTGCTCCTACGCACACTTCTGGGTTTTGCCTCCAGGTTCTGGGCTTTCTTGGTGGCTCCTTCGGTTTCCCCAATGCCTGGCTCTTGCAACTCCTGGTCAGCAGCTTCCCCAGCCCTCTTTGCTGCTAGCAGTTGCTAAGAGTGTGCTCCTCTGAGACACCTTCCTGTGAAAGGCTTCTCCGGCTCCCTAGAGGGTAGATTTCCAACAAATGACATCCCTGCAACTTCTCTGCTATTCTTCAAACCATGCTGTGCCAACAAAGTCTAGACCTCAGCTTGGGGGCAGGCAGGCTTTCCCTGGGATGCTCTGTCTCAGCCCTGAGGGTAGTGGATGTATAGATTCTATTCTTATGTTCTTTAGAGTTCTCTTCAGAGTTATTACCCACTAATTCCGAGTTACTCTAATCCCGTTATTCATTTTTTCTGTTGAAATTATACTTTTCTCTCTCCTGATTGAATCTAGATCCATACACCTTCCACATCTGCCCTTATGCCTTTGCTTAAACCCATTCCTCTTTACACGGAGACACCACTCCCAAATAACTTACATTAGGCAAATCTCACAGTTCCTCAAGGCCCCTTAAGACTCCTGTTTCCTGATGCAAATGGAAACCCTCCATGAATCCCCTCTGCCCACCATGTGCCTCCCTGACCTGAGCCCCCTCCTCTACATACCCTTTCCCTGCCTGGAGACCCACCCCACCCTGATCCATTTTAGCATACCCCTCATCACCTGGCACTGCTAGCTAATTGTTTACAGGTATGTGTTTATGTCCTCAGTAGCCTAAAATATGGTGTTTCTTAGCCTTGGCTACACATTTTAATCATTTGGAGATCTTTAGAAAGACAAACTGATGCCTGGTGCTTGGGTTACATCCCCAGGAATTCTGACTTAATTGGTATGGCGAGTTTTGAAAACTTCTCAGGTGAATCGAATGTGAAGCCAAGGTTAACCGCTGGCTACAGCTTCTTGTGGAGTTGGGCCTTGCGCACTCCTCTTGTGATCTCTATGTGCACCCGCAGCCTTAGTCTTGTCGCTCTGTGCACACTGGTCTAATTTATTGGTCAGAGTCTTTCTCTCCTGAATGGCAGGGATCACTCATGCATTATTCGTTATAGTGAAGACAATCCTGAGCAAGTTTTAGGGGCTGAGTGCCGCAACAGGCACTTTGCGTAAGCCGGCTCATTTATTCCTGTCCACAACACTGGGCATCTTGTGTCTTCCTGGCATCCTGCACCGTGTCTGACACACAGCAGACGTTTTGTAATTGTTTGCTTGAATTGAGGGAAATGGGGAGTTGAATATCAGCAGAGTGGAGGGTACTGTGGTTCCTTCCAATATCAATCTCACTCCTTCCCTCTTGCAAAGGCAGTCCTAAAGTTTAAGGTATTGACTCGCGCTCCAGAGACACACTCTTTAATTGAAGTTAATTAGATTATTCCATCCCTATTACACCCATGATAGATTGAGAGGTGGACCTGGGACCTAGGATGAAGCCATCACCTGGCAATCAATAAGTCAGAGGAATTGATCCAGGAAGAATCATGAGACCCAATTAAGGCCAGTATGATGAGATAAGCTGATTGTCAACCTCTGTATAAAAAGCTTCAGTTTTTCCTCTTAAAGTTTCTGGAACAAACTCTTGCTCTCTTTCCTGGAGACAGTTATGGGAAGACGGCAGGTCGGCTGTTGAAGCTATCTTGCCAGCAGACTGGCGATGACCAAGGCCCTGCATGGAGGAGGGCAGTGCCAGGAGAGCCCCAGCAGGGAAGAGTGGCTCCTGAGCTGCCCTGCTCTGCCTTGGGACGTTCTCAGCCTGGGGTGCCACTCATCCAACTTTATGGATTTTGACCTGTAGTGTTGTTACTTGCCACCCAAAGCATCTTTACTTTGGAAATAAAAGAATAAGTTTATTTTGAGGCACTCAGTTTACAAAAAGCTCTAAACAGATTTGACTTTGAGGAATTGGTTGAGATGACCCATGGCTGTGGGGAAGCTAACTGGGGTTTTCTGATTTAAATCCTCGGTGCTCCCATGCATAAAGCGCTCCTTGAAGCCATCAGCATGTTCCTGTTCCAGCAAAGGGGCATCTCTGTTGATCTGCAGGCAGAGGGTGTGAGCCTGTGTGTGGATGGTGGTGCTGCCACTCTTCAGGGCATCCAGTTGGTCATCTCATTTCAGCCGCCTCCTCCTTGGAGCAGCAAATCCAGCAACAACTATTATTTACTGGGCATGCAGTGTGTACCAAACACCAAGTGACATACTCAGCATACATTGTTTCATGGAATCTCCATAAAACTGCCGGGAAGTAGATACTCATCTATAGTTACAGATGAACAAATTTAGGCTTAGAGAAGAGAAGTAGGTGGCTAAAGGCCACACCAGTACGAAGTGGTGAAGTGTGTGTTCCTATAGTGTGAGTACATCCACCCATGCACAGAACAGAACCAGCTGAGGTTGCCTGGTGGTGCCAGGCAGCCGGGCCTAGAATGAGACTGACAGAAAGCCCACTGGGGTCTATCCTCCAGCCCTCTTTAACTAACTGCTCACTCAGCAGCTTTAGCTTCAAAGGCCAAACTTGGCCACTGTTTTGAATGCTAAGACAGTTTCCTACCAGCCGTCTTCTCTCAGCAAAATACACTCCTGTTCTATATGTTGACTCAATATCAGATGTGTGATATACTCTATTTATCAGTGAAATTGATTCAATGAGCATTTATCAGTAGGAGGACAGTATAAAATTTGAAATTTATTTGCACTCGGGTGGTTGTGATGCAGGATTAAAAAAAAAAAGGTACATTTAAAATCTCTTTCCTTTGAATATCTAGAGTGTCTGCAGAGACCACATGACTCCTTTGTTGGTTAACATTTAGACATAAACATGTTTATGAATCATCTTAAGGAAAAAGTACCTGATTTTTTTCTGAGAACCTTCTTTAGATGTTCGCAAACATGATTTTGGACTCCTGACGCTAGATCTGCACCCATTTTTAAAGCATTTACTGTATGACTGGCCTTCTGTTAGATTCAGTTAATTTAAGTTGTGTACCATGGTCTTCAGGAGCTTACATTTATTTGAGAGAATATCATAAAGGCACTGAAAATAAAATAAAAATGTGAGTAAATTGCCAGTATGATAGATGTTCTAAGGCAGGACGTGATTCATTTCCAAACAATTGATGTAGGCAATGTGTCCAACAGGTAAGAGGGAAAAAAAAAACCATCATTTGTTAGACCCTTGAAACATGACAAGTTCTTTCACATGCTACTTTATTTAATCCTTAAGCAGAGTGATTGTATTTTTGAAGTCAGCTTCTGTTCTTTTAATTTTTCCTAGTTGTTTCTTCTAGCTTACTTTCCATCTAAATATCCTGGCTTTGAGCTCATTGTCCCAAGGAGGGTCATGGCAGAGAGAAGAGTAGAAGGGGCCTGGAGCTGACTCCATGCTGGGAGAAAATGTTCAGTTATACTGGGCTCTGTGGATGCAGAATGGCTTAAGCAGCAACTCCCAGTAACTGGTATCAAGTTTGCTAGAATATGGTTGTCTTAAAAAACAGTTGTATTTAGCAAACATGATTTAATGTAGCCTATCTTATTCTCAGTCAGAGTTTGCATCAGGAATGAAGAGCTGCACACTGATTCCTCCAGATTCCTTTCATTTGAGAGGTGGGGCTCATGCATGATAAATACAGCTTTTGAACCAGTCTGTCTCTCTCTTCTAAGTATATTTTGAGGTAAAAATATGCATGCATTGGCTGGGTGTGGTGGCTCAGGCCTTCAATCCCAGCACTTTAGGAAGCCAAGGAGGGCAGATCATGAGGTCAAGAGATCAAGACCATCATGGCCAACATGGTGAAACCTCATCTCTACTAAAAATACAAAAAGTAGCTGGGCATGGCGGCATGTTCCTGTAGTAGCAGCTACTAGGGAGGCTCAGGCAGCAGAATCACCTGAACCCGTGAGGCAGAGGTTGCAGTGACCCGAGATTGCACCACTGTACTCTAGCCTGGTGACAGAGACTTTTTATCTCAAAAAAACAAACAAACAAACAAACAAAAAAAACATGTATCTAGTATGAACATACTAAATCTTTTCCTGTGCAAAGTGTGTTCAGGATGCTGCTGTTTTTTTCCAGCTGTCATTCCCATGGCTATTTAGTCTGAGAAACACACAGAAAGGAGTGGGGTCCATGTATCATCTTTGCTGGGGTTGGATGCTGCTCTGTGTATGGCTGCTTCCTGGGGATGCCCCTTGGTGAACACAATTTCATGGATGCTTGGGTATCAATTGTATGCAGTGCAAATAATGAGACCATCTGAAATCATGCTTTCTCTCACTTCCTCATTGCAGTGATGGAGACGGCTATGGAATGCAAAGACTAAGTGAAGTGTGTAACAGACCCCTGTAAGTGCAGCTTTAAACCTCTGTCCATACCATCCAGGGGGAATGCTCACACAGCTGTAGGCTGCAGGTGGCTTGTGGGGACAGATGACCTGTCATCATGGCTGGCCATGACACACTCCCACAGGCTTTCTCAGCCCTTTCATTTTTATGAATCTGCCTCTTCAGCCTTTCCAGCAAATATTTATATAGCATAATTAGTGAACGAAACATCATACAATTTAGGGATGACTACAAATGTCAGCTCTCTGGGGCTGAGAACCTAAATTCATGGAGTTGGAAGGGCTTTCATATATTATCTAGACTATTATTTTGTTCTACACATAAAGGAACTGAGGGCCTGAGAGAGGAAGATGCTGACTTCAAAGATCTAGAGCAAATAAGCAGACTGGAAGGTTCTGGAATTCTGTACTGACTCCAAATTCACCCCTCTCCCTATTAAACATGATGCCTGATGGGCCTGTAGTTAACGTTAGTCCTTAGCTTGACTCTGTCCAATCTGTGTGAAAAATCCCAAGGGAGTTTGGGTAAATCCGGAATCCTCTGGCCTGCCTTCCTTGGCTGTGGTGGCCCAGCAGCATACGTAGGAGTGAGGCCTTTGGTGGCGAAACCTGCATTCAAATCCAGCTCTACATGACTCACAGCAAGGTACTTATCCTCTCCGAATCCCAGTTTCCTCATTGGCAAAATGGGGGTCATACTTAAGCCTATGCATCAAGCTGTGAAGACTAAACGAGAACACACGTAAGATGCTCAGCACTGTGCTGGCTGTATACAGCTCAGACTCAGCAGCCAGTGATACAGAGCAAGGTGCCAAGGAACCCCAGGATGGGATACATCGGGTGAGTTTTCTGTCTGTCTTTTCAGGGTCTCTTTCCCTCTCCACTGTGTGTCTCTTAGAGATGATACTGTTTTTCCTTTCAGACCCTCGTCAAATCTTCTAATTAATCACATCTTCAAAATAGGATCCAAAGTTAAAAGTATAACTCAGTGATACTGTGTTCCCAAACACGATTCACTGAACTTTAAACTTGATTTTAATCTGTATCATCTTCAAACCAAATGCACCCACATGTCAAATGGGCTCCAGAACCTAAAAAAAATCTTCTCTTGATTTTTAATATAGACAATATTGAGACATCTTTTTAGTTACCTCTGTGTGTGCCAGAACATAAGCCACATGCCTTTGTCAAAATAGCCTCAAGAATTAGGATATAATTCTACAAATATTAATTATCAACCTTCTATATAGGTCCTGAAGTCAAGGAAGGCAGAGGGAGAGGCTCTCTCAGAGCAGCTAGCCCTTGCCCCTACAAACTCTTGACCTAATAGGGAAGAACTGCATTAATAACTCCAGTGAAATGTTTCACAGAGTGAGTTCTTTGGCTGCATAAGATCGAGGAACCTGAATCAAACTCAGATTGCTTTACTGGAGTGCTCTTGAGAACCTTATTTTAATAAGCGAACATGCAATTATGACGACTCTCAAACGTGGTGGCTTAGGAATGGCTTATGCTGTTTCCCCAACTTGACCTTGGCCTTTTTTGTGAAGGGGTAGGACTGGGGCTTCATGAAGAACCGCTTGAAAAACATGACCTGAATGTAAGGCAGACTATGCTAGAATGTGCCTCTTTCTTCCTGCTGTAGACACCCTAGGGACTCGGGATAATTTCAACACAGACTTTATTAAGAGAATTTCGTACGAAATTAGACCAAGCTTATTAAGTGAAGGCATGCTCTCCAAGCCTCTGTACCAATGCTATTGTCTGGCAGAAAACAATGACCTGAAAATGTGCAACCACATGATCTCAGGACTACATGAGGCTCCAGTTTCCCCATTACTCATGCATCATACATTACTGCTTACTGCAAGTCTCGGGTTATTTCTGCCTTCTTATCTCTTTTTGACCATTCCTACTTGCTTTGGCTTCTCTCAAAGCCACAATGAATGTTTTGCATCTCTCTGTTTACAGGCTCTAATATTTAAAACAGCTTCTCTACTTCCTGCTGCCTTATTTGTCGAGTAGAAGGTGGGATTCAGCAACACCAGGATGCAGGGTAGAAAGCCTTTCTTATCTAAGACTAGAGGGAGGTGTCATAGTAGGAGTAAGCAAGGCTGGACACTCTAGGAAGGTCACAGCCCACAACTCTGGAGGAGAGTCCCCCTGGCAGAGACAGGGACCGAGGCAGTTACTAGAGGGGAGACACAGGTAGCCTACCCTGAGGTGAGATCTCTGCCAAGAGTAGATGAGGATCAGGCAAGGAGCAGGGTGGTAGCTTTTTGAGAAAGTGCCTAGAACTGTGCTGCTTCAAACACGCTTGGCCTTTTCATTAATGCCTAACACAAAATAGGTAAAACAGAGTCGCTCTGGTCATGGCATGGGGAGAGGTGCCTTGGACCTCCACGTGCTGAAGCATCTCCTGGAAACCCCAGGGCTCCCTCAAAGCACTAGTCTGGCACAACTGGCAGCCTACCTGACTCACTCCCTTGCACAGCTGGGTTATAGTACCTGGGCAATCAGGCCCAGTTTAGAGGTCCAGAAATGAGGCAGATGTGAGTATACAATATTTATAGTTTATGAGTAGAACTTGAATTTTTGTTCTTAGAAATGGGCTAAGTAGCCTGTAATTCCAGCACTTTGGGAGTCCAAGGCAGGCAGATCATGAGGTCAAGAAATCAAGACCATCCTGGCCAACATGATGAAGCCCCATCTCTACTAAAAATACATAAATTAGCTGGGTGTGGTGGTGGGTGCCTGTTAATCCCAGCTACTCAGGAGGCTGAGGCAGGAGAACCACCTGAACCTGGGAGGCAGAGGTTGCTGTGAGCCGAGATTATGCCACTGTGCTCCAGCCTGGCAACAGAGCGAGATTCTGTCTCACCATCTCACGCCAGTTAGAATGGCAATCATTAAAAAATCTGGAGACAACAGATGCTGGAGAGGATGTGGAGAAAAAGGAACACTTTTACACTGTTGGTGGGAGTGTAAATGAGTTCAACCATTGCGGAAGACAGTGTGGCAATTCCTCAAGGATCTAGAAATAGAAATCTCATTTGACCCAGCAATCCCGTTACTGGGTATATACCCAAAGGATTATAAACCATTCTATCATAGAGACACATGCACACGTATGTTCATTGCGGCACTGTTTACCATAGCAAAGACCTGGAACCAACCCAAATGCCCATCGATGATAGACTAGACAAAAAAAATATGGCACATATACACCAGAGAATACTATGCAGCCATAAAAAATGATGAGTTTGTGTCCTTTGTAGAGACATGGATGAACCTAGAAACCATCATTCTCAGCAAACTGACACAAGAACAAAAAAGCCAAACACCACATGTTTTCACTCATAGGCAGGTGATGAACAGTGAGAACCCTTGGGCACAGGGAAGGGAACAACACTCACAGGGCTGGGGGCGGGGTAGAGGGGAGGGGAATAGGGACAGCAGGGAGGAGAGGGGGGGATGTGGGCGGGGGTGGGGTGGGGATGGAGACAGCAAACCACCATGGCATGTATGTACCTATGCAACAATCCTGCAGGGTGCAGGACGTGCACATTTATCCTGGGTGCAGAAGTGATAGCAAAGAGGTGTGTACTAGCCACGGCTACACAGAGGAAGGTGACCTCTTTTGTGATGCTAGGTTGATCCCGACTGCACAAACCTTTCCCTACAATTAAGAGAGGCCACACGCTCTAGGCCTTTCTGGTAGCATTTCTTAAATGTCAAAGAAGTCTCTTTTTTTTTTTTTAAATTGCTAGAATACATACCAATGGAAATGAAGTTTCAGTGATTATTTTGGCTTTCAAATTGGCTAAACAGACTACTAGTCTAATTGCGTCTGCAGAACACTGCCCAGCCATAGTGCTAGAGCCAGCTCTCAGGAGATCCCAACAAGCTGCTGCTATCAAACCATATGCTATTCCCATCGTTAAAGCCTCATTCGAAGTTTCACAGATGGGAGCTAGTTCCCTTGCCAAAGTCAGAAGCACCTGAAACACTCCCCACAGTTGCAAGACCAAAGGCAATTAGAGGTTCACACAGAGAGCTTATGCTATATGTATGTATAAGTGGACTTCAGAAGGTTTAGAGGCATGCAGAGGTAAGGGCTGTATCACGGGCCATTAATTTCACAGCATCATGTCTTATCGAAAGATCTTTTGATATGTTCATTCAGGATAAAAATGTGGCATCAAGGAGGATGTGAGTATTTGTGGGAATCCAAGCTCTTTAACAAAGAAGTGTGGTGTCCCAGGGTTTGGTCTCAACTCCTTTTCCCCGACTCCAGTCCTTCTGGTTCCTATACCTTCCAGTGACAAGGAATCCTGAATACGTGTGCGCCCAACTTCCCTGCCACAGCATATGGTGTTGCCTCCATTACCTTCCTAGTGAACTGTGATACGTTCTATAAAGCCTAATTTTAAAGATTTTAAGAATTTTTCCTCTGCTGAAAATTCACCAATGGGTTGTCATTTCTCCAGAGAAAATACTCAGATCTTCCAGTGGCCCAAAAGACTGCAGGATCAGTTTCCTACATCTCAAGCCCCACCTTCCAATACCTGTCTTCTGACTATTTTCCAGCTTCATTTACCTTTGTGACCATCAGTGAACCTGTGAGGTCAGGGTTAGTCCTGAGGAAGGAGAAAAAAGTCAGTGCATGCAAGGAGCCATGGGAGAGCCAGAAGCTAGTGCATGCTATGGTTCTGCAGACTGTCTTCAATGTTGGTCTTAGATGAGAGGATCAGAGGAGCTGATGGAGGAGGGGATAGTGAGATGTTCTAAAATTTATACAATCATTCAAGCAAAATGTGCCGAGCACACTACATGTGCCTAGCATCTAGTCCTTACAGGAATTCTGTGAGGTAGGTCTTACTCTTAGTTCAGATATTAAAAGTAGACTAGAAGCTCCAGGAAGTTAAGAATCCTTCTGGGTCCACACAGCTAGTAGACAGCAAAGCTGGGATTTGATTCAGGATCCTTTTCTTTAACCCCAAAGCTGAAACTCTCTTTTATTGTTCCTTGGTGGATCACTTAGGTTTTACATAATAAAAGATTAGCAAGGGGAATGCAGCCGCCTTGTGTGTTTTCAACAATGTATTCGAGGGTGGTCAGATGTCTGAGAAGGTAAAGGGTTTGTAGCCTTTGTATCAGTACACATCAGCTCCTGCCCTTTTCCAAACGTAATTACATAAGCAAAAGGACCAATTAGGAGTGGAGAGACAGTGGAAAGAGCAGAGGCACTGGAGGCTTGAGGTTGGTCGTATTCAACTGAGTATCTTTGGGTAAACTTCTGAATCTCTGAGTCTGTTTCCTTGCCTACAGATTGTGATAAATAACATTTTCTTTCAGAATGGTAAATACCCCATGTGTATGAAAGGCCTCCTTGCAACAACACCTTTTAAAGTTTCCACAAGGAAATGACATAAAGCACTTCGGCTCACAGTTAATTGGCCAAAGCAAGTCCCATGATGACACTTAACTCTAAGGAAGATCAGTCCTAGCATATATCTGGAAAAAGAACCAAAAATACTTGGTGAACACCTTTGTCATCATTCTTTCTACCACATTCTTTGAAAATCGATGTATACTTGGATTTCCCATTTGAAATCATGTTTTTTGGAATGGCTTTTAAACAAATTGTAATGAGATTTAATAGTAGTGCTGCTATTTATGGAGTGACAATGCCCTCTCCAGATGCGGCCCAAAAGGATACTAAGGAAGGAAACATCTTCCAGGGAATGGAATAAAGGGCCACAAATAATACTTCCCACTCTGAGGGATCCTTATAACATCTGGCCCAAGGGATTCCAGAATTGCTGCGGACCAAAGACTAATGTGACTAATGTATTTCTGTAATTTCCCGTCTTTCTTAATGAAAGAGTTTTCTGGTTGTTCTGCCTCATTCTACTGTTGTATGGTGTGTGCATATGTGCACGTATGTGCATGCATGAATGTGTGTGTTTTGGCAGGGAGGGCATGGTGGTTGCATTGGTGGAAAGTAATTTGCCCTATTCATATATAGGTCTCCACATCAGATGCAGCTACGTCTTGGCCTGCTATAGGCCTCTGTGCATCTCACCGTGATGAAGAGATCACTTGGAATCACTTGGAGAGCCTGGGCATTGAGGCTGGAACCAGGAAGAGGTGAGAATTTGGGCATGTCCCACTTAAGGAAGGACGGGAGTATTTTCCATGTGGAAAAGAGAGCTAAATAAATATCTGTTGACCCGGTGGACAAACTATGGTGTTCATCAATGTGAATAGAGTATTTTCCATTTTTTTTCTAGATACAGTGTACATTTCAGTTTCCTGCCCTGAGGTAGTTAGATGTGGCCTCATGACTTGCTTTAGCCAATGAAATAGGAATAAAAATGATTGGTATCACTTGTAGGTGGAAACTTTAAGAGTTTGCATACAATTTTCCATGTTTTCTTTTCCTCCTGCTAGGTATCCAGCCATGCAATGTGTCTGCTCTGTCTATTGACTGAGGATAAAGCAGAAAAGAGCCTTCAGTGATTTTCAGTAAATATGAAGTGAGGATTATTTTAGGAACTAAGAGTTGGGGCTTGTTGTCACTGCAGTGCAACTTAGCTTATTCTTGATTTCAGTTCTTTCTAAAATCACGTTGTATTTTGTGGGGCTACTTTGGCCCTCTGGGCAGTAGGCGTGTAACTCAGCAGCAGTTGCTGTAGCTGGCCTTGCAGACAGCGGGGGCAGGTTTCCACTGCAAACTTGGGTAACAGGGATTCGGATGTGGTTTCTGAAGGGCTCTTGAAAAGAATCATGGTAAAGTTCACGGAAGCAGACGTGATTAGGGCAGTTTCTTCTTATGGGCACTGCCCAGGCAATGTTCCGTAACACCCATAGGCTGGTTGTAGTGTCTGGCCGGGGCACTAAGCCACCCCAGGGGGCCGTTTCTCTAACATAGCTGTGTTCAGTGGTTATTGATTCCTGTGCAACCTTTGAATCAGTGCCTCACTATTACTACATAGTTTCATGAATTCTTACCAGGTGATACAGCCTACCTGGCATTCTGGGAAGCCTGCAACTGAAGATGCTCTCATTACCGAGCTCTGCTGAAATATCTGATAAACATTTTGCTATCACGTGACACATGTCATCTCAAGTAGGTGGGCTCAGCTCAAAAACAGTTTCTCTGTTCTTGCCTCTTTTATACCTTATCCCATTCCTGGGTTTGGAATCTCTGCTGCTTCCAGGCTGCACTGCACACACTCCTTTCCATCTTCTTTTATGTGGAGCTGCCCAGAACTCACTTTGTCCAACCTACAGGGGCATGTGTCTGTCCTAGTTCCCTCTTAGGTCAGTGGGTCTTCTGAAGGCATATTCTTATACTACAGCCCACCTCTATCCCCAGCCCCTCATGGTGAAAAGTCAAAGTCACAAAGCTTGGTAATTTTCACAGAATCTATCAACACAAGCTTGTGTCATATCTCAGAGTACTAATCTGCTTATTTGGGGAGCATTTCCATTTCCTTCTGCTCTCTTATGGGTACTTCAAAGCATACCCATCCCTTAACGGAGCTGAAACAAAGACTCCAGTAGACGTGAGTGAGAGACAGAAAGATTACATGCATACTTGGAAAGGTGGGTTTCCTGATCCCAAGGAGGAGATTAGCCTGGGTTTGGGGATTAGGAGAGCAGCAACAGCACAGGAAGGGAGGAGCGGCAGACACCTTCAAGTGGGAAGGCATAAAGTGCCCCTGTCCTTAGATGAGCTGACTTTAACAGTGGCTTTCTGTGGCCTCATGGGCTGAGCTGACCTTGAGGGTGGCTTTCTGTGGCCTCAAGGCTTGTGGACAAGCTGCCTTCTCTAGCCCTGGGCATTTGTGAGTTCCCAGAACAAAAGGTTTGGGGCTTCGACAAGTTTTGTGGGAATAAAGGGAGATCATTGGTTCCAGCTCAAGCTAACATTCATCAGAGCCAACTAGAAGTTTTGACACAGGATTCTATACTCAGTTTTTTTCTCTGTATAGACCCAGTCTGGAAATGAATAAGACTTCAAAACAATAAAAGACATTAGCACCTCAGAGACAACCATGAAACTGCCCATGTTGATCTAAAATCAAAATAAAAAGCTTAAGCTTGTTACTGTATAATATATTTAGTTTGTGGATATATACTTATTTTTATATGTCCTGTATTTTTTTGGTAAGGGATAGTGATTTTTCTAGCCTATTCTCCCACCACTTTCTTTTCCTTTTTCTCTACCAATATCTTCCAAGAGCTGTTCACAAACAGATCAGGGAAAAGGGTTTCACTTCGGATTACCTTGCCAGCAAGCGCCGACCGTCAGTTGCATGGCTATGTGAGATGGATGAATGGGCCAGTCGTTGGTCACCAGGTATGGTTCATATGTTGCTCCATCCATGTATAAGGTCACCACAGGAAACTCCACGTTGATGACATAGTAGTGCCACTCTTTGTCACAAATCTAATGAAAGAGAAGCAACATTGAAAATTGAATATACAATAAAACATCAAACAGGCTTTCACTCTTTAAATATGAAAGGGGAACAATACATTTTGAGCTCAACAACTTTTATTGCAAAGCACTCAAGGAATATAACACTTGACATACACTGAAGTTATAGAAACTCATCATCAAACGTGCTGGGGCAAACTAGGGAAAAGAGAAACACCCAAGAATCCAACCATCAGGCAGATAGTAGGTGATGGGGAGATTTTCAAGCCTTATTCTGGTGCATCTGGGGAGACAGAGAAGAAACACAAGTGGGTCCTACTGGCCTGGACTCAGGCACCCTCTCATGTACTTTTTCACCCAAGACTCCTGGTCTCAGGGCTGGGTATCTTGTGTCAAAATTGCCAGTTGGCTCCGATGAGTGCTAGGCTGATCAGGAACCAAGGATCTCCCTTTATCCCCACACCAGTTGTTTAAGCTCCAAACCCTCTGTTCTGGGAACCCACAAATGTCCAGGACTATAGAAGCCAGCTTAGTGGATTGGTGGAGATGCTGCGGGCTGGAACAGAGTCACAATACTTAACCTCAAGGGACTGAACTCATACAGCATGAGACAAGATAGAAACCAAGACAGCAATGTCTGGGAAAGGGAGATGGGAGGCATGAAAGGCGGCCAGACTGGAGAATGAGGCCACCCTCTGACCCATCCTTAAGCAAGTGCGTTGGGAGTCAGGCTAGACTCCCCTTCATACTCCCGCTAATCCCCCTGTGCCCTCAGGAGGCCACCTCTGAAATGTCTCTCATCGATCCTCTTCTCTCCATCAACTCTACCATCTGTGGCAGAGGAGACAGATGAGTTCTGAATGAAGGTAACCCCAAGGTGAGGGCATCAAAGCCCTCCCTACAATCACGCTGAATTAAATGTGCTGTTTCTCATGAATAGACAGCACCAACGGGGATGCTAAATAATCTTTCTCCTTTCATTTTGAAGTAAGATTTTTTTTTCCTTAATGTTCTTTTTATATTGTCCTGTCTCATGTTTCAGAAAATTGCTCCTTTTGAAGCCCATTTGTCTGATAAAGCCTGATGAATATTTTAGGAGACTTTGGAAGGTAAGCAGAAGGGGTCCGGGCAGATCTCTCTGAAGTTCTGTTATAGTCAGTGAGAGGCCCAACCCAGTTCCCACTCCCCTCATGCTTGATGCCCTGAACCAAACCCTGGGCTAGGTGCAGGACTCTCAAACTAGGCCTGTGAGTGGGCTGGGGTGACCCCAAGACATAGGTGGCACACAGGCAGACCTGAAGACAGACTGTAGGGCCGACAGAATAGTAGACAACTAAATATTTGAATCAAGCACCCAACCTAAAGAGGTAGAAGTACCCTGGGCTTGGGGTTTGCAATCAAGGATAGCCAGGCAACAGAGGTAAATTAGAATATGGTTCACATCCTTAGGATATTGGGAATATCCAGAGGCATCTGGAAACCCCCGGTCAGGCCCGGGGTGGAGAGGAAGCCGGTGACAGTCAGGTAACCCTGACCATACCCCATACCCTGTGGAATGTAGGCAGAGCTCAGAGAACAAACCGGACAGCACTCAGGGCCCACCCCCGATCCTGGCGTCCATGACCGCCCTCACAGTGACCATCCTCTCTGTGTGACTGGCATGTTGAATGCATGTGCTATACATTACAGCAATCCATATCTGCTGAAGCTGGATGGAAGATAATCCTCTGGCATTATCTCATTTACAACACTTAGCATTTTTGTAGGACAATAAAAAAAAATTGCAGAGAATTAGTTCTATAACTCAACAGTAGCAGCATCCCCTCTCAACAATACGTTTTTTTCCTAGGTGTTTTTTCTCCAGTTTTTCCAAAGTGTGCTCCACTGAACAACAGCCCCCATGATGCCCGACATAAAAACAGTGATTCTCAAACTGTAGTCACTTTTCAACCTTACTGAAAAATGGAAACTTTCCTATTTATAGCATTCCTATAAACATCCTGTGAAACAACAGCTGGGAAAGGTCTATTTGAATCACACTGCGTAACAACTTGAGAGTTTGCATGTTTCATTTAGCATCGGCACTAAAATGCCTTCAGAAATTTCATTTTAAGTAGCTGTATAACATGGCTGTACTATACTTATTTCCAGAATTAATCATGTAACAGCTATTATAAAAGGTGCTGTCATAAATTTCTTGTGTATAAATATTTGTTTGCATTTCTGATTATATCCTTAGGAAAGATTCCCGGAAATGGAATCTTTTGACCCCAGTAGGGTCAAAGGCTGGAGTAAGCCTCTTGATACATATTATCAATATTTTTTTTCTGTAAAGGTTGCACCTATTTATACTCCTACTCATACAGTGTGAGAGAACTTATGCATTGTACCCTTGCCACGCGGAGTACTAAAAAAAAAAATCGTGGTCATTTAAAAGGGACACATTTCATCTCATTTTAATATGGGCCACAAAAGATGGCAAGATTCATATTCTCCAAGATGAACAGGGAGAGCATTGTTGGTGTGAAGAACAGCCTCAGCCAAGAGTCAGAGGTAGGAATGCTTGGGAGCTGCCTCAGTGAGCTCCTAATTGGGCATCTAAACAATCTTTTGCTCATACGAGGCTTATGCCTGCAGAGTTTTTCCACCAAGGAATCTATGACAGCAGCTAAGGGAAATGCCTAATTAGGGTTTTATAAATGTGGATCTATGATCAGGAAGAGACCCACATTGACCCTCTGCTAGAACTGCAGGGACAAACTGTAATTGAAAAATGATCAAGCCAGGAGGCAGCTAAAATAAATGTGACAATTCATAGTTCAACCAAGAAGGAAGAAAATTTAGCAAAGTGACCTTTCCTGGGGGGAGAGAAGAACTTTAATTCCTGACTGTTCATCAATCACCGATGTATATACCCATCTGCACCAGGCATGTCCAAGATCCAAGAATGTCTGATACCATTCCCCAGAATGATGCCCAAGGCCTTGCCTAGACCAAAGACACATGAATCTCTGGACACCTGCAGATGTGCTCCCAAGGCAGGTAGCTGTGGCTTGGCTGTTAAGTAACTCAGAGACCAGAGACTCAGGGATACATGTTCAGGAGGGTAGGATGGACAATGCCAAAGGAGGTCTGAGTTAGGAGCACACTTGCATTTCGGTGTGAGTCGGGGGCCAGGGAAGCCTCCCATGAGATGAGAAAATCGGGTAAGATGTTCTCTGTGTAGTTGCTGACTGGTCGCTCCAAGTGTTATGTAAGTGGCCAGACTGGAAGTTCTGACTTGGTTGCCGCAGCAAATCAGGTGTTTTTGAATGCAACTAATCAACATGAGATATATTCATCTATCAACTATTATGTCTACTAGGTTCTGTAAGAGATACAGAGGTTATGAGATAGATCCTTTGCTTTCAAGGTTTCCAATCGAATGGAGAGAGTATATTAAGGACATAAACTCTTCAAATGTAATGGGACTTGAGGTAAGTGTTGTAGACCAGGTGCAAAGCACTGTGAGGTCCCAGGAAATGGAGAGATTCTTTCCAGGTTGAAGGTGGTGGAATTTAGGATGCATATTAAAGAATGGTTAATATTCCATTAGGAATAGATGGCAAGTAATAACTTTTAAGACAATGAAGCAGAAACCTCTTATTCCTCTATTCATTCATCTGTTGTATAATCAAAGGCAGTAGGTTTGAAGGCATATGAAGACACACATTTACTAAATGCACATTCTGCTTTGTGAACAAAAAAGCACCTGCATTTATGAAGCTTATAGTCCAGTCATGGAATTGACAAAAAGGCTTATAACAGATTGGGATTCGTATCCAGCACAGGTTTGTGCAAGATGCCATGTTAACCCTGTCAAGGTGGATGCGGATGACAGAGTTTGGGAGTGTCAGGCTTCATTTGGGAAAGGTGAAGAGTGTGCGATAAGGAGAGATTAGAAATTGAGGACTTGGATTGCTTTTATTCTGTAGGCAATGGGAGAGCTAGGGGTTTCTAGGTGGGAGAAGGGGGTGATAGTCCTAAAAACAATCAATCTTGGAACATGCTTTTCAATATTGAAGCAGCTTTTCATATTCTTCCTTATACTATTCAATCTTCACCACAACCCTATAAAATAGGAGGACCAATTCTGTCTTTGCACTATTAGAAAATTAAGGAGAAAGGAATGACGGCAGTTTTCAAGATAATTTCTACTTTTAAATGGAGGGGTACATATGCAGATTGTTACATGGGTATATAGTGTGACTCTGAGGTTGGAGGTACAAATGATCCTGTCACACAGGTGATAATAGGTGGTTTTTCAACCCATTGCCCTCTCTTTGCCTCCCCCATCTAGTAGTTTCAGTCTCTATTAGTCCTATATTTGTGTTTAGCTTCCACTTATAAGTAAATTTTATATTTGGTTTTCTTTTCTTGTGTTAATTTTCTTAGAATAATGGCCTTTGGCTCCATCTACGTTGCTGCAAAGGACGTGATTTAATTCTTTCTTATGGCCGCATAGTATTCCATGGTGTATATGTACCACAATTTCTTTATTCAGTCCACTGTTGCTGGGCACCTAGGTTGGTTCCGTGTCTTTACTATTATGAACGGCACTGCGATAAACATACAAATACATGTGTCTTATTGTAAAACTATTTGTTGTCTTCTGAATATATACCCAGTAATAGGATTGCTGGGTCAAACTGTAGTTCTGTTTTAAGTTTCTTCTTCTTTTTTTTAAATCATACTTTAAGTTCTGGGGTTCGTGTGCAGTTGTGCAGGCTTGTTACGTAAGTACACACGTGCCATGGTGGTTTACTGCATCCATTCCCCTGTCATCTACGTTAGGTATTTCTCCTAATGTTATCCCTCCCCAGTAACCCCACTCCCTCCTATTAGTTTCCTAGCTCTCCCACCCCACAACAGGCCCCGGTGTGTGATGTTCCCCTCCCTGTGTCCTCATTGTTCAACAATCACTTATAAGTGAGAACATGAGGTTTTTGGTTTTCTGTTCTTGTGTCAGTTTGCTGAGAATGATGGTTTCCAGCTTCATCCACATCCTTGCAAAGGACACGAACTCATCCTTTTTTTATGGCTGCATGTTTTAAGTTTCTTGAGAAATCGCCAAACTGCTTTCCACAGTGGCTGAACTAGTTTGCATTACCACCAACAGTTTATTCCTTTCTCTCCATAGCCTTGCCAGCATCTGCTATTTTCGACTTTTTAATAATTGTCATTCTGACTGCTGTGAGAGAATCTCTCTTTGTGGTTTTGATTTGAATTTTTCTGATGGTTAATGATAGGGATTTTTTTCATATGTTTGTTGGCCACTTGTACGTCTTCCTTTGAGAAGTATTTTTTTCATATCCTTTGCCCATTTTTAAATAAGATTATTTGTTTTTCCTTGTTGATTTATATTCCGTGTAGATTCTGGATATTAGTCTTTTGTTAGATGCATAGTTTATGAATGTTTTCTCCCATTCTTTGGCTGTTTACTCTGTTGGTAATTTCTTTTGCTGTGAAGAAGCCCTTTAGTTCAATTAGCTCCGACTTGTCAATTTTTGTTTTTCTTGCAGTTGCTTTTGGGGACTTAACCATAAATTATTTGCCAAAGTTGATGTTGAGAAGCGTAGTTCCTAGGTTTCCTTCTAGGATTTTTTATAGGTTGGGTTCTTGCATTTAAATCTTTAATCCATTTGAGTTTTTTTTGTGTGTGATGAGAGGTAGAGGTCTGGCTTCATTCTTTAGCCAGTTATCCTAACATTGTTCATTGAATAGAATGTCCTTATCCCTTGCTTATTGTTGTCTGTTTTGCTGAAGATCAGATCCCTATAGAAGTGCAGGTTTATTTCTGGGTTCTTTATTCTGTTCCATTGGTCTATGTGTCTGTCTGTTTTTGTACCAGTACTATGCTGTTTTTGTTATTCTTGCCTTATGGTATAATTTTGAAGTCGAGTAATGTGATGCCCCCAGCTTTTTTTTTGTTTTCCTCAGTTTTGCTGTGGTTATTTGTTTTTTTCTTTTATTGGTTTCCTATACATTTATGAGTAGATTTTTCTAATTCTGTTAAAAAAAAGGCATTGGTATTTTGATAGGGATAGCATTTAATGTATAAATTGCTTTGGGCAGTATGGCTATTTTAATGATGTTGATTCTTCCAATTCTTCAGCATGAAATGTTTTCCCATTTCTTTGTGTTATCTCTGATTTCTTTCAGCAGTGTTTTGTAGTTTTCTTTGCAGAGATCTTTTACTTCCTTGGTTAGATGAACTCTTAGATATTTCATTTATTTGGTGGCTACTGTAAATGGGATTGTGTTCCTGATTTGGTTCTCAGAACATTATTGGTATATAAATGCTACTAATTTTTGTACATTAATTTTGTATGCTGAAACTTTATCAGTTCCAGGAGTCTCTTAGAAGTGTCTTTAGGGTTTTCTACATAAGGAATCATATTATCGGAAAAAGATAGTTTGACTTTTTTCTTTTTGGATGCCTTTTATTTCTTTCTGTTGCTTAATTGCTTGGACTAGGACTTCTAATACTATGTTGAATAGGAGTGGTGAGAGTAGGCATCCTTGATTTGTTCTACTTCTCAAGGGAAATGGTTTCCCTTGGGCTCTTGCCCATTTAGTATAATGTTGGCTGTAGATCTGTCATAGATAGCCCTTAATATTTTAAGATATGTTCCTTTGTTGCCTAGCCGATTGAGGGTATCTTATCATGAAGGGATGTTGGATTTTATCAAAGGCTTTTTCTGCATCTATTGGTATGATTGTGTAGTTTTTGTTTCTGATTCTGTTCCCATGGTGAATCACATTTATAGATTTGCATGTGTTGAATCAACCTTGCATCCCAGGAATAAAACCTACTCGATTGTGGTGAATTAACTTTGTGACGTGCTGCTATGTTCAGTTTGCTGGTATTTCAATGGGGATTTTTGCATCTGTATTCATCATGGATATTGGCCTGAAGTTTTTATGTTGTGTCTCTGCCAGATTTTTGTATCGGAATGATGCCTAGCTTCATACAATGAGTTAGGGAGGAGCTCCTTCTCTTCAATTTTTTGGAATAGTTTCAGTAGGATTGGTATCAGTTTTTTGTGTATCTGATAACATTGGACTGTGAATCCATCTGGTCTAGGGCTCTTTTTGGCCGGTAGGTTTTTAAAATTACAGATTTAGGTTTTCACTTGCTTTTTAGTTCAATACTGGGGATTGTGTGTTGCCAGGAATTTATCTACTTCCTCTAGATTTCGTAGTTTGTATGCATAGAGGTTTTCATCATAATGGTCTCTGAGGACCTTTTGCTTTTTGTGGCATTGATTTTAATGTCATCTTTGTCATTTCCTATTGTGTTTATTGGAATATTTAATTTTTATTAATCTAGCTAGCACTCTGTCACTCTTATTTATTCTTTCAAAAAGCAACTATTGGTTTTATGGACTTTTGGGTGTCAATTTTGTTCAGTTCTTCTCTCATGTTTGTTAGTTATTTCTCTTCTGCTATCTGTGGGGTTGGATTGTTCTTTTATTCCCCTTCTTCCTCTAGGTGTGATGTTAGATTGTTAATTTGAGATCTTTCTAACCTTAGAAAGGAAATGCCTTAATTAATGAAATGCCTTAATTAAGGCATTTCAGTGCTATACACTTTTCTTTTAACACAATTTTAGCTGCATCCCAAAGATTTTGGTAAGTTGGGTCTGTATTTTCATTACTTTCAAATAATTTTTTGATTTCTACCTTAATTTTGTGGCTCACCCAAGGATTATTCAAGAGCAAGTTGTTTTATTTTTATGCAGTTTTGAGAGACTTTGCCGCAAAAATAAAAATCAATGCTGCATTACAGTCTTGAGAGTGTGATTAGTATGGTTTTGATCCCCATTGAATTTATTGAGACTTGCTTTATGACTGAGCATGTGATTGCTCTTAGAATATGTTCCATGTACAGATGAGAAAAATGTATGTTCTGTGGTTGTTGAGTGGAGTAGTCTGTAGATGCCTCTTGGATCTAGTTGGTCCAGTGTCTAGTTTAATTCCCGAATTTTATTGTTTTCTCCCTCAGTGATCTAACACTGTCAGTGGGCTGTTGAAGTCCCTCACTATTACTCTGTGGCTGCAATGACATTATTTCTTAACTCAAGGAACATATAATCTTATTGTAAGTTAGAACTAACACATGCACCACTGTGGGCTTCCACATTTGGCCTGTATTTTCACTTCACACATAACCAATGTCAACTTCACAGACTAATTTCCAAATCATGATCTTGAGCAGGGAATCATATTCTAAATGGTGTAATTTCATGTCAGAGTATCTCCAAATGGCCCCACTTGGATGTTCCACAGGTACTTCAAACACATTGTGTCTAATTTTGGGTTCAATACTAATCACACTCTCAAGACTGTAATGCAGCAAAAATAGAAGTCAATACCAAAGTCCATGAGGAGTAGGAATGGAGACCTAAGTTCTTTATGCAGACATTGCAGCTCAAGTTTTCTTTGTATAAAGTCTGAAGCTTTAAAGGACTGTCTGAATTTGGGTCCCAGAATAAATACTGCCCCTGCCCTAGGGATGCAGGGAGGAAGCCAGCTAACCACATTGGAACAAGTCACCTTTGAGAAGTTAGACACCTAGGCCTGCTCTGTGAATGGGCGTCAACTCCAATGTACACAGTTCACATGCTGTAGAAATCCTGGACTCAAAAACAAACTTAAAATTGCATCCTAGAAGTCTTTAGGGCACTGAGTGAAGACAAACTCAAAACCTCTCAATAGAGATGTATTCACAGCTTAGGGTATATGTTAGACAATTCCTACCAGAGATAAGCTCCAAGTAAAAGATTACAAAACAAAGAAGAAACAATCCTTTGCCTGTGTGAGAAATAGCAAACACAACAAATGATTAAACTCACGTAACCACAGGAGCAGCCAGGGAAGGAATGGGGAAAGCAGGTTTGAAAAGGAGCCAAATAAAAATTCCAGAAAGGGAATAAAAATGTTAAATATGAATAAGAAAGCTGACAACAAAATTAGTGAATTGGAAGATAGATGAGATTGTATAGCAAAATGAAAACTTCAGTAAAGTTAGGAGATATGGATTCTGTGGATGACCAAATGATAAATTCCAATAAATACCCTTGAAAGATGTGAGGCTGGGCTCTAGAGGGCTACCATGCTACAGTAAGGAATGTGTTACCTTATTTTAGTGTCTTGCATTCAAGAAAGCCATTCTTCACTCCAGCAGTCTTATTATGTGTTAACTTTAGATGACAATAGACAGTAGAATTACAAAAGCCTCTGCTCCAAAGGACATATTTGAAGGGTCAACTTCATTTCATGAAACGGAGAGCTGTTTACCAGGAGGATTGGAACCATGCAAACCAGATTCTCTTCAGACTTGCAAGGCCATAGGGCCTCAGGCACTAATTTAAACATTAGAAATAAAAGTCTGGACCTGGGGCCAAAATGGCTAATTAAAAGCAGCTGCAGTCTTCCGTTCTCCCAGAGAGGAATGAAAGTGACACATGTACTCAGCACCTTCAACTGAAATATCCAGGCTGTCACCTTGAGACTGACTAGGCAAAAAGCCCAGCCTATAGAGAATGAAGAAAAGCAGGATGGGGTGACAGCCACCTGGGAAGGGCATGAAACCAAGGGAAGCAGTGAGTATGTGATCTCACCCAGGAAACCATGCTTCTCTTGTGGATTTTTACAACCTGCAGATCAGAAGATCCCTTCATAAGCCCATGCCACCAGGGCCTCGGGTCTGACACACAGAGGTGTGTGGAGTCCCAGCAGAGCACTGACTCAGGAATTTTGCATTCTCTGGCCCTGGAACTCCCAGCAAGGTGGAATATTGATCCCTATATGCCCCTAGGAGGGGGGCTGTATCCAGGGAGCCAAGCAGTGTCATTCTGTAGGCCCCACTTGAATGGCACATCACAAGTTAAGACACACTGGCTTGGAATTCCAGCCAGCCACAAGTGACAGGCTAGAATCTGCATAAGAAGAACCGAGTTCTTGGGGAGAGGGGTGACCATCATCTCTATGGTTCAGACGACTCAGATGTTACAGCCTGCTGGATCTGGAGAGTCCAAGGATCCAGACAAGGAAAGGTCCCTCACAGGCAGCACACCTGCACTACTAAAAATCAGCCAGATTTCTTATTTATGTGGGTCTCTGATCCTGTTCCTCCTGACTGGGAGGCCCTCCCAACAAGGGTCTCCAGCCACTTCCTGTAAGTGCAGTTCTGGCTAGCAACAGGTCACTAAACCCCAGGATGGAGCTTCCAGAGGAAGGAGCAGGCTGCCATCTTTGCTGTTTCTCAGCCTTCATGGGTAATACCTCCAGGTACAAGAAAAAACGAGGCAACTAAAGTCTGGAGTAGAACCCCAGCAAACTGCAGAAGCCCTACAGAAGAGTAGCCTGAGTGTTAAAAGAAAAACACAGAAAATAACAACATAAACAAAAAAGATCCCCCAAAATACCTCATTCAAAGGTCAGCAACCTCAAAGATTGAAGGTAGAAAAGCCCACAAAGACGAGAAAGAATAAATACAAAAACTGAAAACTTAAAAAGTCAGAGTGCCTCATCTCCTCCAAATGATCACAGCACCTCTCTAGCAAAGGCACAGAACTGGGCTGAGGCTTGTCTGAACTGACTGACTGAAGTAGGCTTCAGAAGGTAGATAATAATGAACTTTGCTAAGCTAAAGAAGCATGTTGTAACTCAATGTGAGGAAGCTAAAAATCATGATAAAACAATACAGGAGCTGACAGCCAGAATAGCCAGTTTAGAGAGGAATACAGCACGAGACATTCACAATACAATCATGAGTATCAGTAACAGAAAAGACCACTGAAAGAGAAAGTCTCAGTGCTTGAAGACTATTTTTCTGAAATAAGCCTGGCAGACAAGAACAGAAAAAATTAATGAAAAGGAACAAACAAAATCTCCAAGGAGTATGGAATTATGTAAAGAGACTGAACCTAGATTGTAGTACATGAAAGAGTCAGGGAGAATGGAACCAAGTACCATGTACTTCCATTCTAGATCTAGAACTTCCCAAACCTAGAAAGACAGGCCAACATTCAAATTCTGAACTGCAGAGAACCCCAGGATGGTACTCCATGAGCTGAACCCCAAGACACATAATCATTAGACTCTTGATGTGGCTTGCCTGTGTCCCCACCCAGAATTCATAATGAATTGTAATCCCAGTAATCCCCACATGTCCAGGGTGGGGCTAGGTGGAGGTAATTGGATCATGGGGGCTGTTTCTCCCATGCTGTTCTTGTGATAGTGAATGAGTCTCATGAGATCTGATAATTTTATAAGGATCTGGTATTTCCCCTGGTTACACAAACTCCACCCTTCTGCCCTGTGAAGAAGGTGCCTGTTTCTCCTTTGCCTTCCACCATGATTATAATTTTCCTGAGGTCTCCCCAGCAAAGTGGAACTGTAAGTCAATTAAATCTCTTTCCTTTAAAAATTACCCAGTCTCAGGCAGTTCACTACAGCAGCATGAGAAAAGACTAATAAAATTCTCCAAGGTCAAAATGAAAGAAAAACAATGTTAACAGCAGTCAGAGGGAAAGGCCAGGTCACCTATAAAGAGAAACTCATCAGACTAACAGTGGTCTTCTCAGTGGACATCCTACAAGCCTGAAGAGACTGGGGGACAATATTAACCATTCTTAGGGAATTCCAGCCCTGAATTTCAGAACAAGTGAATGTTAGCTTCAAAAGTGAAAGAGAAATAGGATCCTTTTCAGACAAGCAAATGCTGAGGGAATTTGTCACACAAAAGAAAAAACCATTTTGAGCCACTACAAAAACACACTGAAGTATACAAACCAGTGACACAATAAAGCAACCACATAAACAAGTTTGCAAAATAACCAGCTAGCATCATGATGACAGGATAAAATTCATATCTTACAATACTAACCTTAAATGTAAGTGGGCTAAATGTTCCAATTTGAATACACAGAATGGCAAGCTGGATAAAGAACCAAGACCCATAGTTATGCTGTCTTCAAGAGACCCATTACACATACAAAGACACACTTAGGCTCAAAACAAAGAGATGGGGGAAAATTTATGAAGAAAATGGAAAACACAAAAGAGAAGGGGTCACAGTCCTAGTTTCTGACGAAACAGACTTTAAATCAATAAAGATTGAAAAAAAGACAAGGGCATCACATACTGGTAAAGGGTTCAATTTAATGAGAAGAGCTAACTATCCTAAATATATATGCACACCATACAGGAGCAAGTTCCTAGAGATCTGCAAAGAGTCTTAGACTCCCACACAATAATAGCGAGAGACTTTAACACACCACTGACAATATCAGATCTTCAAGACAGAAACTTAACAAAGATATTCAGGACCTCAACTTAACTCTGGATCAAGTGGACCTAATAACTACAGAACTCTCCACCTCAAGAATATACATTCTTATCACTGCCACATGGCACTTCCTCTAAAATTGATCACATAATCGAAGTAAAACACTCCTTAGCAAATGCAAAAGAACTGAAATCATAGCAGTCTCTCAGACTACAGTGCAATTAAATTAGAACCCAAGACTTAAAAACTCACTGAAAACCACACAACTACATGGAAACTATACAACCTGCTCCTGAATGACTCCTGGGTAAATAATGAAATACTAGTAGAAATCACAATTATAAACTAATGAGAAAAAAGAGACAATGTACTAGACTCTCTGGGATGCAGCTAAATCAGTGTTAAGAGCTAGAGGAGCAAGATCTAAAACACTCAAAAGCTAGCAGAAGACAAGAAATAACTAAGGTCAGAGCAGAACTGAAGGAGATAGAGACACAAAAACCCTTCAAAAAAATCAATAAATCCAGGAGCTGGTTTTTTGAAAAGATCAACAAAATAAACCACTAGCCAAATTAATAGAAAAGAGAGAAGAATCAAATAGATGAAATGAAAAATGATAAAGGGGATATCACCACAGATTCCACAGAAATACAAACCACCATTAGAGATTACTACAAACAACTCTGCACATAAACCAGTAAACCTGGAAGAAATGGGTAAATTCCTGGACACTTACACCCTCCCAAGCCTAAATCATGAAGAAGTCAAAACCCTGAGTAGACCAATAACAAGGGCTGAAGTTGAGGCAGCAATTAATAGCTTACCAACCAAAAAAAAAAGCCCAGGTCCAGATGGGTTCACAGCCAAATTCTACCAGGCATACAAAGAGGAGCTGTTACCACTCCTTCTGAAACTATTCAAAACAATCCAAAAAGAGGGAATCCTCCCTAAATTGCTTTAGGAGACCAACATCATCCTGATACCAAAACCTGGCAGAGACTCAACAAAAAAAGAAAACTTCAGGCCAATATCCATGATCAACATAGATGCCAAAATCTTCAATAAAATACTGGCAAACTGATTGCAACAGCACATCAAAAAGCTTATCCATCACGATCAAGTAGGCTTTATCCCAGGGATACAAGGCTGGTTCAACATACACAAGTCTATAAACGTAATCCACCACATAAACAGAAACAAAGACAAAACCCACATGATTATCTCAATAGATGCAGAGAAGGCCTTTGACAAAATTCAACAGCCCTTCTTGCTAAAAGCTCTCAATAAACTAGCTATCAGTGGAACATATCTCAAAATAATAAAAAACATGAAAAAATGCTCATCATCACTGGTCATTAGAGAAATGCAAATTAAAACCACATTGAGATACCATCTCACACCAGTTAGAATGGCAATCATTAAAAAATCTGGAGACAACAGATGCTGGAGAGGATGTGGAGAAATAGGAACACTTTTACACTGTTGCTAGGAGTGTAAATTAGTTCAGCCATTGTGGAAGACAGTGTGGTGATTCTTCAGGGATGTAGAAATAGGAATTCCATTTGATCCAACAATCCCATTACTGGGTAAATAACCAAAGGATTATAAATCATTCTGTTATAAAGACATGCACATATATGTTCATTGCAACACTGTTTACAATAGCAAAGGCCTGGAACCAACCCAAATGCCCATCTATGATGGACTGGACAGGGAAAATGTGGCACAAATACACCATGGAATACTATGCAGCCATAAAAAATGATGAGTTCCTGTCCTTTGTAGGAACATGGATGAACCTGGAAACCATCATTCTCAGCAGAGTGACACAGGAACAGAGAATCAAGCACTGCATGTTCTCACTCATAGGCAGGTGTTGAACCATGAGAACACATGGACACAGGGAGGGGAGCATCACACACTGGGGTCTGTCATGGTGGGGAGGACTAGGGGAGGGAGAGTGGGGGGTAGGGTGTTGGAGAGGGATGTTTATTGGGGAGAAATGCCAGATATAGGTGAAGAGTGGATGGAGGCAGCAAACCACATTGCCATGTATGTACCTATGCAACAATCCTGCATGTTCTTTACATGTACCCCAGAACCTAAAATGCAATTATATGTGTGTGTGTGTATGTAAATATACAAGTATATATATATGTGTGTGTGTGTGTGTATATATATAAAACACAGCTGATTAATAAACAACTACCCATGTTTAAAAAAAAAAGTGAAATTTATAGCATTAAATGCCCACATCAAAAAGCTAGTAAGATATCAAATTAACAACCTAACATCACAACTAGAGCTAGAAGAACCAAGCGCAAACAAACCCCAAGGCTAGCAGAAGACAAGAAATAAACATCAGGACTCAGAATAAAAATGGCAGATAGGAGGCAGGACTAACTTTTAGCTCTCACTCAGACAGAGCAACACTTTGTTTTTTTAGGACCTGAACTCAACTTGAGTTCAGATTGAGTTCAGGTCCTGAATAACTTTGTGAATTTTCTGTCTCAATGATCTAATATTGTTAGAAGGTGGAGACTCTCATCATGAACATTTGCTCCAAGAATTATCCACAGGAACATACAGAAAAGCTGAGAGAATCCACAGAGCCTCTGAAGGAAGTGGATTGCTGCTGCAGGCTCCTAGAAACAGCTGAAAAACTGAGTTCCCAAAGTAGAAAGCTGTATAAAAAGAATAGTCATGTGTTCTTGAACTCACACCCTTACTGGGAACCTGAAGGTCCAGAACACCAGAGAAGGATTTGACCTTACCTAGAACTGTGGCAAATTTGGAGAGCCAAGTGAAAAACAGAGGTAGAAGAAGCAGTTAGAAGAGGACTGTGGGCTCTCAGTTCCCAGGGAAGGCATTTCTGACTTTGTCTCACAGGGGTTCTTGGGGAGGGCTGCCCGAGGAAATGGGAATGGACCACAGCTGAACTTTGTAACAATTTCAATTGAATGAAAAATTTCCTGGACAGAACCTGGGGCTGGGAGTGAATCCAGAGTGCAGACACAGCACAGAGACAGCTACAGGTGGGAAGGCATACATCCTGAAAGCCCTGCTTACTTTCTCAGCTGGCAGGCTAGTAGCCTGGGGTTAGTTCTCAGCCCTGCTCACCTGCTGCCTGGAAATAACCTCGGTGCTATTGGATAAGTATGGTGGAAATGAGACTGGCCTTTTGAGTTACAAAGAAGCTGGGTGAGGCCTGTAACTGCTGGCTTTCCCCCCAGTTCCCTGGTGTCCTGCATGACACAGCAGAGACAGTCGTAATCCCCCTGGGAACAACTGCATTGACCTGTAAACCACAACCCCATTCCCCTGGAAGGTAATCATGACAGCTCAGAAAGCACCTGCTGGGCCTCCTGTCAAAAAGGGACTGCTGACTCAGGGTAATGGGGTACAGGGGAGCAGGAAATGTGAAAGGTAGCCTGTGTCAGAGACCACCCTCATTTGAAATTTGGTTGAGCAACATTTGCAAATCCCCAAAACAATCCTGAAAAACCATCCCTGTAATTTGTGCTTAGAGCATGTAAATCAAGAATTGCTTTGCACCCAGGATTTAACCTCATCCCTAGGGAGAGTCAGTGCACCTTTGTTATGCACTGATGATGTGCCTAGTACTCTAGCACCATACTGTGATTTTGGGGAACATAATGAGCTGGGTTTTTGTTTTTCTCTCTCGCCACTGCCCTTAAGCATTGTCAACCAGATCTCCCTTTCCACCCCTAGATGACACTTGGCAGATCTGTGAGTGTCTCAAGTAACTGTTTTTATGTACAGATGACCCCTGACTTAAAACCGTTCAACTATGTAATGGAGCAAAACTAATACATATTCAGTAGAAACTCTACTTTGAGCACTAACATAAGCAGTCTGTTTTTCACTTTCAATATAGTATTCAGTAAATTACATGTCAGCAGAGGGAGGGAGGAAGGGAGGCTTTGAAATGGGGATAGGAAGAATGATGGGGCCAGGGAAAGAGTGCCGTTTGCTGGGAAGTGGGAAGGGGTTAGCTGGTCTGTTTTGCTCACTGTCACATCCCCAGTGCCTGGAAAATACTTAACAATTTATTATAAAGAGGGAGGGAAGCTTTGTGTTAGATGATTGGTCCAATTGCAGGCTAATGTAAGTGTTCTGAGCACATGTAAGGTAGGCTAGGCTAAGCTTTGATGTTCAGTAGCTTAAGTGTATTAAATACATTTTCAATTTATGGTATTTTCAACTTACAATGGGTTTATTGGAAAACAACCCCATCGTAAGTTGAAGAGCATCTATATTAAAAAGTTCACTTCAGTTAGTCTCTTATCTAATTCAGAGCTTCTTCCCTTACCCAGCCTGGAGCTGGTTTACAAATCCGTAAATGTAGGGCTGGTGCTGTTGATGTGAGAGCCAGAGGTTAGGGCAGAAAATCCACTCTCCACGACGTGGGGATTGTGCATTCCCTGTGTGGTCTCCTGCAGCAGCTAGGAGGACTGGGGCATGCCAGGAGGAGATGAGGCCCCACGTTCGTTATTACTCAGGGAAATGTCCACCTCAGACCCTTTCGGGCTTCTTTTCTCCTGTGGAATCAGAAACTAGAAGAGTTGGGCTTGGCCATTTGTGTTTCAATAAGCCCTCCAGGTGGTTTTGGTGTGGCTAAGTTTGAGAACCTCTGTCTCAGAGACTATAATATGCTAAGGTGGGGAACAGAGTAGTCTGTGTAGCAAACTTTTGGAGCATATCTGTCCTCCTGCGAGGTACCTATGACTATCTCAGGGAACAAAAAATTCCCAGATGACATATGCTGTGACATTCATTCAATCCATTCACACATATTGTTGAGCACACACTACGTTCCAGCTAATTCCCTGGCACTGGAAATATGACAGTCAACAAAACAGACTCCAGCCAGCTCCTTCCCACTTTCTAGCCAGTCTCTCCCTTGCCCCACCATCCTTCCTATCCCCATTTCAAAGCTTCCCTCCCTCTGCTGACACATTTCTTTCTGTTTCTTATCCTAAGCATGAGGACTCCTCTTACCTGACCGCCCCTGCCCTGCAAAGAAAAAGAAAAAAAAAATACATACATACATATATATATATATATATATATATATATATATATATATATATATAAAGCCTACCAAGCTTTCTTCCTCCTCCCAGGCTTTTTGCTTCCAGGACATGCCACAAAATTCCTCTGGGGATATTTTCCTCATGAATTTCCTGAATCCACTGACATCTGTCAGGGCCCTGGGCACAAATTCAGAGCTGCCGAAGCACAACCTGCCTGTTGTGGGTTGTAAGTGCCCATGTACAGAGCGAGTTTAATATTTGAGCAGACCAGGAAGCACATGTCTTAAATTTGGCAGTTAAGAAAGGGAATATTTCTCCTCGTGTATTCCCTCTCTGAACACAATAAACTGCGCAAAGACTAAGCAGATGCTTGCCTCCAAATAGGAATTGTCTTCAAAGCGAGTCGTTTTAGGAAGGGGTTGAGGTGGTTGAAGTCTCATCCTATGGGTTCTAACCCGTCCTGCAAAAGCCTCTGAGCTTCTCAAGGTAAGTAGAAGGGACTGAGTAGCCATTCAACAATTCCTATGTATTGGCAGACCAACTCACTGACCCAATGATTGAACAAATGATTGCATTAAGAGCTAGCGACCCTGGAAATGATTCCTGTAGAAAAGGAGAACATGAGGGTCCAGCTTGGAAACTGGGAGTGTGTTACTGGGTATGAGGCCATGTCTATGCCAAATCCTTGGAATTGGCAAACTCGCAGTGCTGTCTGTCCCAGAAAAAGAGTTGAGAAGTCCCTGGCAGACACAGAGGGTTTTGGACAGAAGATGAGGGCCCCATGGGGAGAAGGAAGGCGGGTACAAGTCATCGGATATGAGTGAGTCCCCAGAAGACTCTAGCTAGGGAGGAGCCGATGCGTGTTGCACAGGTCTCCTCACCAGTCTCTGGCTTCCACACACATTCTGGGAGTAGTAGCACCTCTCTGCATTTCCACTGGAAGGTAGTGGCTTTAAAGTGAGTCAGCTCAGGCGGAATTTCAGCTCTATTCATTTACTTGGGATTGGAATTTGGGGCAAGTTTCTTAAACTTGCTGAGTGCAGTTTCTTCCTCTATAAAATGGGTAGAAAACCTATCTTGCAGGAAGAATCGATTATTTATTCAATAAATATTTATTGCTACCAGGTCACACATTATGTTAGGTGCTGAATATAGTAAGTGAGCAAAAATAGATAAAGCGCTTTCCCTTAGGTGACAGAAAATCAAATATTCATGTAAATAAATGTAACATTATGTCTACAAGACATCCTATGTGTAGAGGTACAAGGTGCCACATGAAGCCATAATAGAGGGATTTTACCTAGTTTTGGAGATCAGAAAGTGATGGTGAAGAAAGGGAAGAGGGTGAATGGCAGGGCATTCAAGGCAGACAGAACCAGCAGAGGCAGTGCCCTGTGGCACAGAAGCGAAGGGTGGGTTTATGGTAGGGGTAGAGGGCAGGTGCCCTCTCCTACCCCTACTATCAGTACACTGGTGGGTCTACCTTAACACCTTGCCCCTCTGACTAGGCTCTGCCTCACCCCAAACTGTGGGGATGCCCATTCCAACCCTGAAACAAGGCTCTGCGTAGCACAGTTCCATGTTGAGGCTGTGAAGCCAGACCGCTCCGGTTCAAATTCTGATTTGATCATGTCCTGACTGTGATCTCAGGAGAGTTACATTTCCTGTCTGCCTCAGTTCTTTCAAAAACAGGAATAACAGTAACTACCTCAAGGGGTTGTGATGACTGAGTTAATACATGTAAGACACTTAGAATGCTGCTTTATATCATAAGTGCTGAAAGGATTAGGTGTTACTCCTGGCATTTTTTCCTTAACTCACGGCCCTAAGTTATAACACTTCCATGATTTCTGGCATGAGCCCTCTTCCCTCCCTCTACCCAGCCCAGGAAGAGGCTCAGCCCATAATGTTCCTCATCACCCCATCTGGATTAGTGTGCCTGCACCAGCCTGTACCATTCCCTGTCCATCCCTGTCCCTCACATACTCAAGACACACACGTAATTTTACATTTTCCAGTAGCCATATTTAAAAAAGTAAAATGAAATAGGTGGAATTAATACCGTACTTTAGTCCAATATCTCCATTTATCATTCCGACACGTAATTAATATGACAAATTATTACATTTTACATTCTGTTTTTGTACTCTTTGCCATCCGTCCTGTATTTTACCCTAGCAGCACACCTCAGTTTGAACTAGCCACATGTCAAATATTTGACAGTCACACGTGACTGATGGCTCTCTTGTTGGTTAGCCCAGCTCTTGACTCTGTGATTCACAAGGATAAGAGCCACGTCCACCTGCACATCTCATGTATGAGGCAGGTGCACAACAAATGTTGATCATAAATGAGAGCATCGAGGGCAGGTGGATGGATGAACGGTGGTCATGTTCTGCAGAGCCCCATCTGCCCTCCCAGACTCTTACTCTGTTCCTGGGCACAGGGCCTTTTAACTACAAGGGGATCAAATAATGGGTACTAAGTGCTAAATTGCCATCCCAAAGAGAAGGTGAGGGGAGGGCTTGAGGGCCTAGGTCTCTGCGGGCCTAGGGCAGCACCATAAGGAGGGGTGTGCCAAGAAGGAGAGGCAGGGGAAGATTCATGCTGTGTAACGGAGAAAAAGACCTGGTCCTAGAGCACTCAGGCAAAGAGAAGAATGGGCAGAAGGAGGGAGGCCCATCTCCCAACATGGCTTTCCCCACTTCTTAGGGACGTGCCAGGGGAAGCAAGGATTGGTGGGAGGAATGAGAGACAGAATACTTTCATGTGAAATGTTTCTTTCCATGCTTAGTTTCTCCTTTCATTCTTTCCTAGGCAGATAAATAGCAGAGAGTGATCACACACAACTCTTTTCCACCATGGATGCAAGCATTTGTGGGCAGCTGCAGATTGGGTGGGAGGATCTCCCAGATTATTAGGCCAGTTTTTCTGTGGCCCAGAGAGTGGCAGTGACTTGCTCAATATAAAACAGCTTGTTAGTGGCAGGGATGGAGCCCAGAAATCCTGTTTCCTGTCCTCAGAATTGTGTGTGCAAAAGAAGTTCCCAGTAAAGGTGAGATTAAATCGTAGGCTTTTTGAAGAGGACTCTAAAGTATTAAACAAATAGGTTGCCGAGATGCAGTTAACTACTCAGTAATGTATTTGAAGAAAATTAATTTTTCATTCTGCCACTCAGCATATCGAGGCTGGCCATCCATAAATATAGGCTGCCTCTAGGTGAACAGAGATGGAATCCTCCTTGCAAGTTTAAAAAAATGAAAGTAATCTCAGTGGATATCTTAAGAGAAATGTAATTATAATTTAGTTGACATATCTCATATCTCAGTGATGGTAAATAAACGTTCCCTAAATAATTCAAATAATACATTTTGCTCATTTGGAGAAGTGAACTGATCTTGAATGGAACTGGTTAAGTGTTTCCACTTACCAAAAGCAGCACGTGCTGGCAAGAAAGCACTGTCCCGCACCTCAGAGCTCACCGGAAATGGCCTCAGCCACAGGCTCTGTAAACCAGCAGCTCCATGGTAACAGGACTCTCCTTCACATGGCTGCCTGTGTGTGTGTCTGATTGCTCTGGGGTAGAGGGGCAGAGGAGAACAGTGTCCATTTATAATGGAGCCCCAGTACAGACCTTTCACCACATGGGCTTCCCAAACCAGTCTTGTTCTGGTGGAATTCAGAGCCACCTAACAAAATTAAAGGCTGTCAGTGGGGTCATGCCATGAACATCACATCATTGCTCTAGAAAGGACAAACCCATTCCAGCCACTTCCGGACCACCTGCTCCCCTCGCAGAATGATTTCTGCAGAAAGACCAATTTGCACTTCACAGGGGCCTCAAGAGAAGACTTGTCAACAGGTTGTCTCAGCTTGGAATTCCACAGCCAAAAAAAAAAAAGGGTACTTTCTTTGAACTACAGGTAGTCTGTTAAGTTTGGGGGAATTTGTAGAAATGTTTGAAGAACAGTTATAGTTTTAAATCCATTAGGATATCCAAGATCTTAAGCCCAGGCTGTTAGAGATATTTGCCAAGCAGAATTTTCACTTGAGTTTTGATCTCATATAAAGCTCTGGAAACTGATTAAAATTCAGTAATACTCTTTCCTCTCCCAAACAACAACAAAACAAATGCCACAAACACAAGAGCATTCCTCTTACCACCTTTCTCTGGCTCTGGATAGAAGGTGGAATAGTCTTCATACCTCCATGCTAGGTTCTGATGAATCACTCAGGATAGACTTTGTGAGTGCCCATTATAGGCAAAGCATGTGCTGGTTCCAAGCTTTAGTGTGATTGCGGATATAAGAAAATGTGAATATAAATGACCTTCCACAATTATGGAGAACACTATGGGCCATTCTTCCTGATGACTTCCATCCAACCCGCATTGTTCAGGAACCAGATAATACAGTCTTAGAACAAGACTGGGAAGGCCTCCGAGTCCAGGACTCTGTTTTGGTCTTCTATTGTTCCCCGCTATAGCTCTCAAATACAGGGCTAGGGGCGTAAAAATGCTCTGAGTGTGCACTGCATTTGATGCCACACTCGCCATGACAGAAAAAGCAGTGGCCAGGATAGTGGAGCACTACCTTTTTTTTTGGCATGAGAAAAACATTCCTTGAATCCCATTTAATATTAGTAATTTGTGAGATGTTATATATATTCAGAAAGAGCTATTTTTACAATGAGGATTCCTTATTAAATAATAAAGCTCTCATGAAAGAGTTCATAAACCACCATTCATTCATTCATTCATTCATCTGTTAATTAAGTATGCATGGAGCCTGCCATGTATCAGACATCACCCTGCTGCATGCAGAGAAAGCTAAGAAGGGCTGGAGCCTCAGCACTGCCTGGCAAGGCCTTGTAGGCTCCTGCGCTAGTGATCTGGCAGAGTGGATGAGATGCTCAGACTGAACACTGTTTCAGAGGGCACTGATTCTTATGCCTGAGGTTCTAAGGGATTTTGTGGATTTATCTGGTAAGGGGAGGAGTTTTGAGAAGAAGAAGGGGAGGCTGAAGGCAGGCTCTCAAAGGTCCTCATTGCCTGTAACTGTCTTTCCTGCAGCTCTTCCTGAGGGGCTCCTTGGAAGCAGACTCCACCGCTGTGCCACATACTGTGGGTCCTAGGTCCCTGTGTGAGGGAAAAATTCTACTGATAAACCCGGGGCTATAGCCGAATCATGAAAACTTCTTTTTTCTTCTATCCTCAACTCTTGGGTAATACTTTTCTTCCTTTTAAGGAATTTTCTGTAAAAGTTGAATTTCCAGCAACATCCTAGAGAGCTGGCACATGAAGGCCATTCCTATTGTGTCCTCAGAATAATGGCCCCCAAATAAGTTAATGTCCTAACCTCTGAAACCTGTGAATATGTTACAGTCAAGTATCGCTTAGCAACAAGGACACATTCTAAGAAATGCATCCTTAGGCTATTTCATCACTGTGGAACATCACAGAGTGCACTCACACAAACCTAGATGGCACGGCCCACCACACACCTCGGCTCTATGGTGCAGCCTGTTGCTCCTAGGCTATGGACCTGTGCAGGATGTTACTGTACCAAATACTGCAGGCAACTGTAACATGATGGTAAGTATTTATTTAGACACAAGTAAGTATAAAAATTATACAGTAGTATAATCTCATCGGATTGCCTTCCTATATGCAGTCTATCATTGGCTGAAATGTTGTGTGTCATGTGACTGTACTTAAACAGTAAAAGGGACTTTTCGGAGGTGACTAAATGAAGAATCTTGAGATGGGGAGAATATCCTAGATTATCCAGATGGGTCCAATGCTACGCAAGGGTCCTCACAATTAAAGAGGGACGCAGGAAAGTCAGAGGCGATGTGATGATGGAAGTAGAGATTGAACGATGCAGGGGCTGACTTTAAAGATGAGAGGGGCTATGAGCCAAGGCATGTCAGCAGCCTCTGTAAACTGGAAAGTACAAGAAAGCTCCTTTAGAGCCTCCAGAAGAAACACAGCCTTCCCAATACCTTGATTTTAGCCCCAGAGACCATTTCAGACAACCGACCTCCAAAACTATAAGATAATAAACTTGTATTGTTTGAAGTCACTACATATGTGGTACCTTGTATGTTTGCAATAGGAAACCAACACAGTCATCTTGCCCAACACACAATCCTTGCTTCTCTACACAAACTGATTTCCTCACCGTTCCCCTTTTATGCTAGACTCTAGGTACGCCACTTCTGCTCTGCTGTCTCATCTCCTCCTTCCACTTCTCCCCCACAGTCAGCCTTCCAAGGCCAGCTCCACACTCTCTCCACTGCACCCCATCCCCTGCCCTGAAATTCTTCACAGGTGTCAGACACACCATGCTCTGACTTCCAGTTCTCTTGGAATTATGAAGAGTCTTTATCAATATGTGTAATTCATGATTACTTTAGGCAAATAAAACTCTCATCTTCCAAAAGACGTTAAGTGCTGGGCTGATCATACACAGGATACCCAAAGACCAACTCTGCTTGGTGGCTCCTGCATGTCTAAGCCTCCCCAAGCTGTTTAATAAGGGCTCAGTTCCTAACTGCCTTCACAGCGAACTCTGGGGTAAAGGGTCAGCAGCTGCCCTCTGTCTACCCCGTAGGCAAACACAGGCCTGCATCCCTCACTGCGCAGCCCCGCAAGGCTATGTTCATTTGCCACAGTCTCCATTTATAGGTGTAGAATTAGTTGACTTTGAGGTCAGACGGTGCCGAGCCTGAAAGATGTGCTCTTCTGATTCTCTGAAACATCTCCCTGGGGAAAGGCCTGCTTGGGAGAAGGTTCCCTTATTTTTTAAACATTTTACCCTTTACCCACCACCGCCATGAGCACAGCCCACTTTAATACATTCTGTGCCATACCCTGAGCTAAGAACTTTACATGCATTGCCTAATCTCCCAACAATTCTTGGAGGTATTACTATTATTTTCTCCATTTTACAAATAGACTGAAGCTCAGAGAGGTGGAATAATGTGTCCAAGGTCACAAAACGTGTTTGTGTCTACAGCCTTGCTGCCTGAACTGTGGGCCATCAACCAGCAGCACAGGCATCCCTTGGGAGCTGGTTAGAGACATAGAATTCATAGACCCCACCCCAGTCCTTCTGAATCTGAATCTTAACAAGATCTCCAGGCGATTCACATGCACACTGAAGTTTGAGAAGCTCTTCTCTAAGCCACTAAGCAGTATTATCACAAAAGAAAAAAAGAAAGAAAGAAACCCAGCAATCATTTAGTGGATGAGAATTTGGACAGTGTGTCTATGTAAGGATTCTTGTAGGTCAAGTGGAACCAGACACTATGGAAACAGGGAGAGCCTTGGGAGACACAAGTCAACTCTTACCAGCTGTGGCTCAGTTATATAATCTGATGAGAAAACATGCTTTTTATGGTTATAAATTTTGCTAGAAAAAATTCATATGCCAGACTCTGAGAAGCATGAAGCTTCCATTAACCCACTGTGAAGCCCTTACAAAGTTTGGAAGAGGAGATGAGGCCTCCTGAAGGATTTCATTTAATCCCTAAGGACATAGAGATGTCCCTTGTCCCCACATCTAGCCTTCAGGCTAGGCAGGAGAAAGCTAGTTTGCAGGAGGACTGGTATGAGGAAGTTGTCCTTGTGTGGTGGCCACTGAAGCCAACAGTCTCCAAAGAGCATTAGTGTGACCAGGGCTGCTTTTGCAAATGTCTGAACTGAATGTCTTTTTTATCCCTTAGCCTAATGAGAAAGCAATAGAATTTCAGGCACCGAATTACTGGCAAGCTAGAAAGTACGCAGGAGAGAGAGAGAAAGACAAAGAGAACACGAGTATGATGGGTGGAGGGAGAGAGAGTGACTGATTTGGGAGTGAGGTGCCTTGGGCACCATATGTGTTAAATGAAGGGCTGGCTCTCTCAACAGCAAGATTCACTCCATTAAACAGTGTCGTGGGTTCCTTCCCTTCATCCAAACACTCAACTTTAAGTTTGAGGAGCAAGACTGGTACACAATCATTATAATTTAAATTCTTTAAACCCATTAATTGAGATATTATTTATTTATTTATACTCACTTCATTTCTGGATTAATTTGTATTAATAGATTCTTAATAGCCATTGTTAATGGCAACAGCACTAATCACTTTCCACTAATTTAATAGTACTTTATTATTTTCAAAGTACCCTCACAATATTATCCCATTTTCTCCTTAGTCTCCCTGGGAGGATGAGTGGGTTTAATTCTACAAATGAAAAAAGTAAGGCCAGAGGAAGTACAATGATTTCATCAGAGGTAGCTTATGAGGTCCAGGGACTGACAGCCCAGCTTTCCTGAACTCTAGGAGGTATTTCTTCCTTGGCTGGCTTTTCCAGCCAAATGAACAAACACGAAAACCAAACCAACAATAAAAACACAACACTAATCAAACACAGGCAAAGAACAGAACAGGTCCAACACTCTGATTCAGAAACATGCCAATTTCTCGTCCTTTAGTACAGTCCTTGTGATACATTCATGACTGTAGAATCCTGCTTGGGTGGTTTGCTTTGCTTTCATTTTGGGATTGCTCATATCAGAAAGTTTGTCCTTCCCTCACAGATATTCTGAGTGCATTCCTAATTCTGAAATAAGCATTTTCTTTTTCTGGGTCCTATATGTTACCCAGATATTTTCTGGGTCCTTAAACAATTATCAGTAAGGCTGCCTTCTGGATCAGCCTCTGAGAGTCAAGTAGAAGTGCCTGAGTGTCACACCGAGTTGGAAAATGAAAAGATACTTGTTTCTAGAATCCTCAAGGCTTACAAACTGACTCTGAATTTCTGAACCCCGACTTGAGACCCCTGACATCCCCATGAAGTTCTGTAATTTCCAAGCTTTCCAACTTCTCAATGAGAACATTTACATTTTTATAGGAATATTAGGTACCTGTACCCCATGCATAACAAGAGGCAGAACTTCAGGTACCAGGGCAGGGCAATCAGAGGCACTCTGTGAGAAGTATTTGAGGATAGGGTGATTTTACCACCCCCTGCCTACACCAAAGGCAATTTTTTTCAGTGAGCAGAGCTGTCCTGCACAAAGACCAGCCTCACTATCTTCAAATGCTCCCTTTGCATCCCGGGCCATTGGGCAGCCCAGGACCCAAGTGGGCTTTTGTTTCTTAGGTTACAGTTCTCAGCCCAGAAAAAAAAAGAATGCCCAAGCCAAAGGTATCCACCCGTGTCCTTGGCTGACCATTTAATTACAAAGTCCAATCAATCTAATGACACATTGGGCTTCTTGTAGACAGTAGGTAATTAAAGTCTGCCTTGCTGCTGAATTCCAGAAAGGTAGATTATTTTTGGTCTAGTCAGTAGATGGGGCTGTGACTCATGTAGTTGAAAAGGCAAACCTTGAGACCAAGGGAGTCGAGAGAGAGAAGTGTCTGCAGATGACAGACTCTGTAAGGGTTCCGTAGTGGGTTAATGGAAGCTCCCTGCTTTTCAGAGTCAGGTGTATGAATTTTTTCTAGCAAAATTTATTACCATAGAAAACAGGTTTTCTCATCAGATTATAAAACTGAGCCACAGCTGGTAATAGTTGAGTTGTGTGAAGATTAAACAAGGCAAACCAGCTACTGCACTGTTGGGCATATAGTAAATGCTCAATAAACAGTTGTTATTTTGATGTAATGATTGTTAATTATCTGGTTTAATGCAAATAGCATTCAAGTGCTCCCAATGCCAGACAGAGTGCTCAGTGTTGGGGATTCCAAAGGCATGCTGTCCTTGTACAATCTTGGATTTCAATGACAATAGTAACCAAGGCTGAGAAGAAATGCTTCAGGAAACAAAATCCTTATACTTGGCCTGAGACATTCCATTCAAGGCTACCTTTTTGTGTAAAGAGGTGGCGATAACAGCTAGTGGTTGTGACAGGGCATCTTCAGGTACCCACTTTAGCCACTCTAGGTCACTCCAGGGGCTAAAAGAGAAGGGGTGCATTGAAGATACAACTTTTGTTAAAGAGAGTGAATTAGCACAAAGCAAATAATTGTTTAATTTTATTTGTACCTTGACCTAACAAACACAGATTGAATATGGCTTGTGAGAAAAAAATCAATTCAAGATTTCTGTTAAAAAGAAAGAGTAGTAATGAAATGGAAACTGGAGAGATGTGTCATATGTGTCTCTGGGCTCCCCTCTGAGCCTGGCACCATCTGGGGCAGAACAGTGAGGGTATGACCACTTGGCACTGGCTTTCTTCATGGCACTCTGTGTGGTTCAGCCAGCTGCTGCCCAGGGATGACCTTCCCAAAGATGCAACCCAACAGCACCTCACTCCATTAATGGGGCTCCCTGGTTGTCCCCAAAGAGTGGCAGAATTCATGCTCCTGCCACGCAGGTATGCAGGGGAATTAATGGTCCTGGGGAAAATCTTGGGCTGATTGGAGACAGGTGCCAGTGGATAAACTCTTCTCCCTTCTCTTACCACATAAGACACAATAGTTAATTATGTTTAGTTAGTAATTGCCTTGGATTATTAGAAAATGTCTTAGGGGAGAGTCCAAGATGACCAATTAGAAGCAGCTGCAGTTTGTGTCTCGTGGAGAAGGAAAATGGCAAGTTAATTCAGCACCTTCAACTGAAATACCAAGGTCTCACATTGGGACTGAATCGGTGGAAGATGCGACTGTTGGAGAGGGAAGCAAAGCAAAGTAGGGCAACAGCCCACCTAGGAGTGGTGCAGAGCCCAAGGAACCCCCAAATCCAGCCAAGGGAAGCTGTGAGTGATTATATGACTCCTCCTGGGAAACCCGGCGTCTTCCATAGATCGTTGCAACTTGTGGATCAGGAGATCCCTTCATGAGCCCATGCCATCAGGGCCTTGGGTCTGATACACAGAGCTGTGTGGAGTCTTGGCAGAGCAGTCAGTCACTCATGCTCACTCAGAGACCCAGGACTTCTACAGACTCTGGAACCAGGAATCCCCACAAGGCAGAGATCCATCCATACACTACTCCCGTCGGAAGAAGGCTGAATCCAGAGACCTAAAAAGTGTTGTTCTGTGGTCCCCACTTCCACAGCACCTCACAAGTTAAGACCCACTGGCTTGGAATTCCAGCCAGCAGGGGCAACAGGCTGGAGACTGCCTGAGAACAATGAGTTCCCGAGGGGAGGGGCCGCTGCCATTTCTGGGGTGAGGTTCACTCAGCCATTCTAGCCTCCTGGTTCTGGGGAGTCCAGGTAGTTCGGAAAAGGAAGAATCTCCCACACATAGCACATAGGCTATGCCAGATTGTGGCCAGATGGCTTTTTCAAGAGGAAATCCCAATCCATCCCTCCTGACTGGGTGGGGCCTCCCTGCAGGAATATCTGCCACTCCAACCATGGTTATATGTACGGAGCTCTGATCCTTCCCTGGGATGAGCCCCTGGTGGGAGGGGCAGTCAATATCTCTGCAGTTCAGTCAACTCAGCTTTTCCAGCCTGCTGGCTCTGGAGAGTCCAAGCAATCTGGACAAGGAAGGTTTACCCCAACACGGTACAACTGCTCTACCAGAAAGCACCCAGACTGCTTCTTTAAGTAGGTTCATGATGCTGTTCCTCCTGACTGGTCAGACCTCTCAGCAGGGGTCTCCAGAAACCCCTTACAGGAGCTTCTGAGCCAACAACAGGTCAGTACTCCCCCTGGCACTTTGCTAAAATTCAACATCTCTTCATGTTAAAAACTCTCAATTAACTAGATATTGAAGGAATATACCTAAAAATACTAAGATCCATCTATGACAAACACATAGCCAATATCATACTACATGGGTAAAAGCTGGAAGCATTCCCCTTGAAAACTGGCAGAAGGATGCCCTCTCTCATCACTTCTATTCAACATTGTATTGCAAGTTTGGGCCGGAAAATCAGGCAAGAGAAATAAATAAAAGGTATTCAGATAGAAAGAGAGGAAGTCAAGTTATCTGTATTTTCAGATGACATGATCCTATATCTAGAAAAATCCCAGTGTCTTAGCCCAAAAGCTTCTTAAGCTGATAAGCAACTTCAGCAAAGTCTCAGGATATAAAAGCAATGTGCAAAAATCACTAGCATTTCTACACACCAACAACAGACAAGCAGAGAGCCAAATCATTAAGGCATTCTCATTCGTAACTGCTACGAAGAGAATAAAATACCTAAGAATACAGCTAATAAGGTAAGTGAAAGTCCTCTTCAAGGAAAACTACAAACCAGTGCTCAAGGAAGTCAGAGAGGACACAAGCAAATGAAGAAACATTCCATGATTGTGGATAGGAAGACTCATTGTTGTGAAAATGGTCATACTGCCTGAAGTAATTTATAGATTCAATGCTATTCCCATTAAACTACCATTGACATTCTTCACAGAATTTGAAAAAAAATATTTAAAAATTCATAGGGAACCAAAAAAGAGTCTGAATAGCCAAGACAATCCTAAACACAAAGAATAAAGCTGGAGGCATCATGCTACCTGACTTCAAACTATATTACAAGGATATAGTAACCAAAACAGCATGGTACTGACACAAAAACAGACAAATAGACCAAAGGAACAGAATAAACAGCTTGGAAATAAGACCACACATCTACTACCATCTGATCTTTGACAAACCTGATGAAAATAAGCAATGGGGAAAGGATTCCCTGTTTAATAAATGGTGCTGGAAGAACTGGCCATCCATATGCAAAGAATTGAAACTGGACCCCTTCTTTATACCCTTATACAAAAATTAACTCAAGATGCATTAAATACTCAAATGTAAAATACCAAACTATAAAAACTCTAGAAGGAAATCTAGGCTGTATCATTCAGGAGCTAGACATGGGCAAAGATTTCATGACAAAAACACCAAAAGCAATTGCAATTGCAATAAAAGCAAAAATTGACAAATGGGTTCTAATTAAACTAAAGAGCTCCTGCACAGCAAAACCATCATCAGAGTGAACAGACAACCTATAGAATAGGAGAACATTTTTGGAATATATCTCTAATACCTAGAGTCTATAAGAAACTTAAACAAATGTATGATAAAAAAACAACAACATTAAAAAGTGGGCAAAGGACATGAACAGAGACTTCTCAAAAGACATTCTTGCAGCCAACAAACATATTTTAAAAAGCACAAGATCACTGATTGATCATTAGAGAAATGCAAATCAAAACCACAATGAGATACCATCTCATGCCAGTCAGAATGGCTAATATTAAAAAGTCCAGAAACACCAGATGCTGGTGAGGCTGTGGAGAAAAAGGATTGCTTTTACACTGTTGGTGGGAGTCTCAATTAGGTCAACCACTGTGGTAGACAGTGCGGTGATTCTGCAAAATCCTAGAGGCAGAAATATAATTTGACCCAGCAATCTCATTACTGGGTATATATCCAAAGGAATAAAATCATTCTATTATAAAGATACATGCACAAATATGTTCATTGCAGCACTACGCACAATAGCAAAGACAAGGAATCAGTCCAAATGCCCACCTATAATAGACCAGATAATGAGAATGTGGTACAGGGGAGAGAGAGAGCATCGGGAAGAATAACTAATGGATGCTGGGTGATGGGATGATCTCTGTAGCAAACCACCACGGCACACATTGACCTGTGTCACAAACCTGCACTTCTTGCACATGTAACCCAGAAATTACAAGTTAAAGGTTAAAAACAAAAACAAAAACTAATTGCTTTGGAAGAGCAATCAGCTGAACTTGATCAGAGGAGGTATGCAGCTTGATAATCCACCCTTTTGTTTATCTCCCTCATTCTCTGTCTCACTCCCTTACCTCTCACATTCCTCTCCCTGGGCTGGAATTCTTTACTGTGAAGGAGAAGGTCATAAACTTTTGCACCGGGCTTTGCTTTCTGGGAACAAAGACTGAGAGGGAAAGTTAAGATGAACCCTTGGAGGAGGTGTATATGCTTTGCACCCTGAATGTATGATGACAGAGTTTATGTTCTTTAGCAGGGGGGTCCCACAGTTGGTTCTGAGCTTTGTAGTAGCCAATGCAGAGAAAACTTGATGTAATATTGTCTTACGTCCATAAAATTAAAAAATAGCTGTTATTAAAGAGAAACAGATTTTTTTTTGCTTGTATGGAGTCCAGACAAAAGTCCTTCTGTGGCTTTTCAAAAAAAGACATGCTGTGATGTAGACAGCTCTGTCTTCAACATCGTCCTTTATTAATCTAATAATGAGTTTGGGGAACTGGTTCTTATAACACATTCAACGTGGTCTAAAAGGTTAGCATCAAGATATGCCCTAGTAAAAGCGAGTTTTTAGAGATACCAGTTAAGGAGCTGTGTGGCTAAGATAAGCCATTTCAATTCTCAGAGCCTCAGGTCTCCCATCTATGACATGGGATAACCATTCTTCTTCACAGACTATTGTGACGATTAAAAGAGTAAATGTAGGCAAAGATCATAGAGGATGTTTGTGCCTTTGACCCTCTCCTTCCCCCTTCTGTTATGTTATGCCCTGGTTATGTTACCCAGCCCCTGACATGATAGGACAGGAACTTTGCCAAGTACTTTTTGGTGACTCTCCACAGAACCTACCTTCATGCCTAGTATAAGGTAGGTATACACAGTAGGTGCTACTCACAAATATTTGACTGAAGATGCAAACTTGTCACATTGCCCTCAGGTTGCATGACTAATGTTACAGTTATAAGAACAGCATGACCGAAATTCCAAACAGATCCTACATTGCATGTAAATGATTCTCCACCATCCTAAATATTAACACAGATTTAATTAAAAACACTTTAAAGACATTCTTTCAAAGCCTTGCCCCAACCCTCTGTTGCTTTATCAGGCTCTCAGTTTGCTGACTTGAATGTGATTTTTGCTGAAACCTCTAAATGGCAAATCACATTTTCATCCCAAAGTGTCTGAGATGAAGCCATGTGAGAGAAGGGAATAATTAAAGGCCAAAAAGGTAAACCCAGCCAGGAATGCAACGGGAAAACACGGGCAAGACAATAACGTTCCCAGACGTTTTTTCCTTTGCTGATTAAACCAAAGGTCGTGGTTGTAAATTAGAATCTTGATCTCCTGAAATATTAATCTATGTCTGAAGTGGAAAAATAAAAACCTCTATGGTTGATTGTAACAATTCCAAGTGCTGGTGAGTGTCCTTGGCAGACAACCCTGAGAAGTGGGGTTTGTCAGACTCTTCTGTGGAATATTTTTATGTAGTGGGAGTCCCCTGATTCCTGCGGGGGCAGTTTGTTTGCAGATTCTGGAGCTCTTCTCATCCCTGTTCATTTCCATCCATCCATCCATCCATCCACCCGTTCATCCAACCATCCATTCATCCATCCATCCATCTATCCTTCTATCCATCCAGGCAGCCAGCATATAATTACAGAGCCCCTACTACAAGCCAGACACAGCTCTAGTCCTGCGGGATATAGCAGGAAATAATATAAAGCTCCTACTCTTATGGAGAGAGACTATATATTTACATAAACATATTTACACAGACTGTAAACCAAGGTTTCCCATATTGATGTTCGTTCATCCAAATTTCCTTGAGCAAAGTTCAAAAGGCTTAGCTTTCCTGGTTGCTGAGGGGAGTGACTGTATTACTGAGAGGGTAAGGGCCACCTTGGATTTAGTCCTGTATTTCAAGTGTCCAGCATAAAATCCAAAACACAGTACACACTCAGAAAAAGTGTATTCAGTGACAGTAATCTACCATCCTCATGGACATCGATAACGTTTTACTGCTGCTGCTACTGCTTTGCTCCAGAATAGGTCTTAGTTCTTTCACTTAGCGTTTCCTGAGACCTATTTATTTCTCAAATATTGTACATGTCTTTTAGTAAACACATGTATTTTTTGGCTGGGTAGACAATTAGGAATGGAACTGCTGGGTTCACTTTAGTAGATATTGCCACATAGTTTTCTAAAGAGGCTGCACCAATTCACACTCCCACAAGCAATATACACAACTCCCAGTTGCTCTGCATTCTTGCCAAATCCTGGTATCATGTCTTTTAAATTTTATTTTTTTAAGCCATTCTGGTGGGTGCTTGGTATAGCTCATTGTGGATTTAAATTTTGCATCTCCCCAGTATATAATAAAGTTGAGCACCTGTCCATGAGTTTACTGGCCATTTGGATAACTTCTTTCTTAAAGGGCTTTTTCAGGTCTTTTGGAGATTCAGGGTTTTTGTCTTCTTTGTTCACTGTTGTATTTGCATGCTACGTAGCAATGCCTGCCAGGTAAGAGGCTCTCAAAGGCAGTATTTGTTAAATAAATAAACACATTCACATACCTCTTCTACTATTATTTTATTAGTATTTTTATTTAAACCAGCTCACTTTTACTGAAGTAAACTGTCTTAAAATATACATAGATATTTTTGAGACAGACCTCACTCCAGTTGCCCAGGCTGAAGTGTAGTAGTGTGATCTTGGCTCACTGCATCCTCGATCTCCTGGGCTCAGGCGATTCTCCTACCTCAGCCTCCCAAGTAGCTGGGACTAACGGGTGGAAAGCACCGTGTCTGGCTAATTTACTATATTCTTATTAGAGAGGAGGTTTTGCCATGTTGCCCAGGGTAATCTTGAACTTCTGGACTCAAACCATCTGCCCACATTGGCCTCCCAAAGTATTGGGATTACAGGTGTGAGCCACCACGCCCAGCCTAAAATAATTTTATTTCATTTCATAACTGTGCAGTCATGTTTTAATGTGTAAGTTACACCTTTTCTCCTATGCATTAAAATAAATGGGTAACTATTAAAATTTTTAAAAGTTCATTCAAGTATATCTAATCTCTCTCTCTAATGTCATTGCTGCATGTCGATATCCCTCAAATAAAATGAATTGATACCACTGAGATATTTAAGTGCTCATTACACGTTAACTATGATTAGATTTTCATACCACCAGGAAATCCAGGGCAAGGGTGAAATGAGGAATTGGGAAATGTGTATCAGCAAGGCAGTGGTGGTTTTTAGACAGATCCTGGAGGCAAGGCAGAGCGGGGTGAAGAGAAGGCTGGAGGGGCCCCAGACTGGCCAGGAGACATAGAAAGACAGATTAATACTTGATTTGGTTGTGATGTACAGTACGTTTTTCAAGATTTTAAGTGACCATTTGTGCTTCACTCCACAGATTAAAAAGCTTTAAGTTTCTTGGGGACATATGACTTACAGGGGTTGAGACTGCTAAAATCTTATTATTGAACAGGTTTCCAATGTTCTGCCTCTCTCTCTGGATAAACTGTTGTTAGAAGAAATGCAGAAATGCAGCAGCCCTGATCAAGTGCAGTGAGAAAGTCTCACTGGCTTGGCCATTTTGTTTGTTTATTTGTTTGTTTCCTTTTTGAGATGGAGTTTTGCTCTTTCGCCCCGGCTGGAGTACAGTGGTACGATGATCTCGGCTCCCTGCAACCTCTACCTTCCTGTTTCAAGCAATTCTCCTGTTTCAGCCTCCGGAGTAGCTGGGATTACAGGCACCCACCACCTCGCCTGGCCAATTTTTGTATTTTTAGTAGGTACCAGGTTTTGCCATGTTGGCCAGGCTGGTCTTGAACTCCTGACCTCAGGTGATCCACCTGCCTCAGTCTCCCAAAGTGTTAGGATTATAGGCATGAGCCATGGCGCCTGGCACAATGTGCCACATTTTGAAACTGGCACAGGCAAATGGCAGCAAGGATGAGAGTTTTCTTTGTGGACCAGCTTCAGTTTTCTGGAATAAGTGTCTGTGGGATGCCCCTGGTCTGGGTGTCAAATGACTCCACAGTGCTGCCTATTAGGCTGCTTCTGGGGATGTGTCTAGCATGGAGGAACTGTGGCTTTCATGTACAGCCCTAACTCCACCAGGAAGGGATCCTTCCTTCATAAGGAGATTTGAAGGCCCCCCTCCCATATCCATGGAGATAAGAGAATATACAGAGAAGTGATTGGTGTGGAGTCCATATGTCCCACACAGCAGAGACCCAGAGGATCTGGTTAGATGCAGAGGCTGCCATGCCCCCAGTATGCTAAGTTGAGCAATAGAAGGAAGCCAAGTATTAGAAGAAAGGCTAAACTTTGAAATCTTCAGACTTTACTGAGTCAATGCTTAAGCAAAGGTCAGAACCTGTGCAGTGGTTAACAAGGACCTCAAAGCAGGAACTGAGATGCCCCAGAGTAGTCACTATGAGTTAAGGGCAGCTTGTGATGCCCAGAGAAGGCTCCAGCAGGCTGGCAGGGACTACTCTGCTAGATGCTTGGGCAGAGGCTCCCTCACAGCTCCTTAATGCAGAAAACCTGGACTCACAAATCTGTGCTAGGTGTAGTGCACTATATTAACACATTTAATCCTCCTCACCCTATGGGGTAAGTGCCATTTTACAGATGGGAAAATGGAGGTACAACGAACTTAGCTAACCTTCCCAAGGTCACACAGCTAGTAGTGACAGAACTGGACTTCAAACCCCTGAAGTTAAGTTCCAGACTCTATGCATGTAGCCACTGAGCCAGGCTACCATTCACAACCAAGTACATCAGAGGGCACAGCCTCTTATTTTTCTCTCTTTTTTTTTCCTAATACATTTGAAAAAGTTCTTTCTTTTTAGCCAGCACACAATGTACTTTAAATTCTGATTACTAATAACAAATTATATATATAATTGACAAATAATTGACTGTGGAACATAACAAATTCAGAATCTGTGGCAACCACATTGAAGTAGAGTTGCAATGTTTCTTTTCTTTTCATTATTATTATACTTTAAGTTCTGGGGTACATGTGCAGAATGTGCAGGTTTTTTACATAAGTATACACGTGCCATGGTGGTTTGCTGCATCTATCACCCCATCATCTACATTAGGTATTTCTTCTAATGCTATCTATCCCCAATCCCCATAGCCCTGCTATGCCCCCCTCAATCCTCCAACCTTTGGCAGGCCCCAGTGTGTGATGTTGCCCTCCCTGTGTACATGTGTTCTCATTGTTCAAAACCCACTTATGAATGAGAACATGCAGTATTTGGTTTTCTGTTCTTGTGCCAGTTTGCTGAGAATGATAGTTTCCAGCTTTTTCCATGTCCCTGCAAAAGACATGAACTCATCCTTTTTTATGGCTGCATAGTATTCCATGGCATATATGTGCCACATTTTCTTTATCCAGTCTATCAATGATGGGCATTTGGGTTGGTTCTAAGTCTTTGGTACTGTGAACAGTGCCACAATAAACATACATGTGCATGTGTCTTTGTAATAGAAAGATTGATAATCCTTTGGGTATATACCCAGTAATGGGATTGCTAGGTCAAATGATATTTCTATTTCTAGATCTTTGACGAATCGCTACACTGTCTTCCACAATAGTTGAACTAATTTACACTCCCACCAACAGTGTAAATGCTGTCCCATTCCTCCTCATCCTCCCCAGCATCTGTTGTTTCCTGATTTTTTTAATGATCACCATTCTAATTGGAGATCATTAAATCTCAGTGTGGTTTGATTTGCATTTCTCTAATGACGAGTGATGATGGGCTTTCTCTTATGTTTTTTGGCTGCATAATGTTTTCTTTTGAGAAGTGTCTGTTCAAATCCTTTGCCCACTTTTTGATGGAGTTGATTTTTTCTTGTAAATTTGTTTAAGTTCTTTGTAGATTCTGGATATTAGCCCTTTGTCAGATGGGTAGATTGCAAAAATTTTTTCCCACTCTGTTGGTTGCCAGTTCACTCAATGTGCAAAAATCACAAGCATTCGTATACACCAATAACAGACAAACAGAGAGCCAAATCATGAGTGAACTCCCATTCACAATTGCTACAAAGATTATAAATGCCTAGGAATACAACTAACAAGAGATGTGAAGGACCTCTTCAAGGAGAACTACAAACCACTGCTCAAGGAAATAAGAGAGAACACAAACAGATGGAAAAACATTCCATGCTCATGTTTAGGAAAAATCAATATTGTGAAAATGGACATACTGCCCAAAGTAATTTATAGATTCAATGCTATCCCCATCAAGCTACCATTGACTTTCTTCACAGAGTTGGAAAAAAACACTTTAAACTTCATATGGAACAAAAAAAGAGCCTGCATAGTCAAGACAATCCTAAGCAAAAGAAACAAAGCTGGAAGCATCACATTACCTGACTTCAAACTATACTATGAAGCTACAGTAATCAAAACAGCATGGTACTGATACCAAAACAGAGATATAGACCAATGGAACAGAATAAAGTCCTCAGAAATAATGCCACACCTCTACAACCATCTGATCTTTGACAAACCTGACAAAAATAAGCAATGGGGAAAGGATTCCCTATTTAACAAATTGTGTTGGGAAAACTGTGTAGCCATATGCAGAAAGCTGAAACTAGATCACTTCCTTACACCTTATACAAAAATTAACTTCAGATAGATTAAAGATTTAAATGTAAAACCTAACACCATAAAAACTCTAGAAGAAAACCTAGGCAAAACCATTCAGGACATAGGCATGGGCAAGGACTTCATGACTATAACACCAAAAGCAATGTCAACAAAAACCAAAATAGACAAATGGGATCTAATTAAACTTAAGAGCTTCGGCACAGCATAGCCTCTTATTTCTATGAATTCTAGAATTTTCTGGGACAGATTTGAACTGGTTAAAGCAATCTCTGATCTCCAATGTGGGCAAAACAAGGTGAAAGAAATGGCAATGATAAAACAATGCAATTCAGTGATTACCTGAGATGAATGAGATGCTGTATGCTTCTATCTGGTACCTGTATAACCCATTTTATATGTGAGGACATGGGGGCAGAGGGGTTATGTAATATCTGTCAGTAGTGTCTGTTGCTAGAGGGTAGCCATGGTGAGATGTGAATTGAAGGCTGTCTGTTCAAAACAGAACTGTTCTCTTGGTTTGACATGCTTTATTCTGTCCTTATGAGGCTGTGCATTTTCTCCTGGTACGCTGCATGAATAACTGTCCTTCCTTTTCCAGGGGCATTTGAATGTGAAACTTGATTTGTCACGTGGGAAAGGGACTACTGGCCCCAGAGTTTCCCCTGGCAAGCCTGTGCCAACTTAAAACACTTGCCCCTAGCAGCAAATTTTTAGTGCACCCTTGCCAACACTTGGTATTCTCATTAAAGCAAAATAAAAATCCCCGTCGTCATTTTACTGGATAAAAACAATATTTAAAAATTTGATGATCTGTGCTTGTCTGTTGCCATCCTCCTCATGTTGTGACCTGGGCTGCTCACCCCTATAGACTAATGACCTGTTCCTGTCAAGGACGCTAGACCCACTATTTCTCTGGTGAAGGAATGCACACTTGATTCAAACCTCAGCGTTTCTATTTCCTGGCCAGTTGATATAGGGCCAGTTGTTTTCGAATCTTTCCAAGCCACAGTTACTTCACATCTCAGTAACGGGGTAATGAGACACTGAGGTGCAGATGTGTAAAAGGCATAGCAAGGGCCTTGGAACAATTTATCTGCCTGTGTCCTCCCAAAAAGCCCATTTTGGTTCTCTTTCAGAGCCAAGATCAACAGGGTTGATTTTGTTCCAGTTTCTTCAGAATGGGCCGGGGTGTGGGTGTTTAAACATTGCTAGGGCCTGTCCCTGCTGCCCCATGTAAGCCTTCCACTGACCCCAGGCCCAGTTAGGTGATTCCTCCCAGCCAGTCTTCTGTATATACCTCCCTTCTATCCCTGATCATGGTACTGTAATTACCTTTGTCTCCCACTAAACTCTAAGCTTCAGGGCCAGGATTCAGCCTCACTCATGGCCATAGGGCCCAGAAAAGTCTCTAGCACATGGCTGCCCCCAACACATGCTGTTTCTTCCACTTGTTACTTTTTATCCTAAATCAAGATGCATAAAGCTATACAAACCAAGTACAGAACCTAATGAACTATTACAGAAGTGAGCCACACCAGGCTAAAACTGAAACCTTACCAGCCACACCCAGGCCAAGAAGTAAAACCTTCCCAGCTGGGCAGAAGCCCCTCCCCTGCATCCCAGCTCAATCTCAACCACTACTCTCCTCCCAAAAGTATCCATTGTCTTGACTTTTACAGTCCTCACCTCTCCAGTTTTATCATTTAAATCTGTATCCCTAGACACTGGAGTTTAGTTTTGCCCATGCAAAAACTAATTTATGTTTTTCAAATCTTTTAAAATCTATAGCTTATACCTTCATCATTTTATTTTCTTTGTAATTTATCTATTGAAGAACACAGGATAATAGATTTTCCCAGTCTGGATTTTGTTATTTGATTTTGTTATTTTCAGACTCATGTGTTCTCTGAGTATTCCCTGCACGTAGGTCATTAGATAAGACTCATCTTGTTCATTTTTGTCCCAACTTAGAATCAGCTGTTTCTTCAAGAAACCCTGGAATCTTTTAGTGCAAATGGCATTTTAAGACCACAATCTGAATAACAGGAGCAGGAACCTGTCCTATTTCTATTTGCCACTGGATTCCCTGCTCCAGTGCCTGGTATGAAGTAGCTGCTGCTGCTGCTGCTGGGGGATGGGGGGGGGGAAGCACAAATTAAATGCATTCAGCAGTAGGACTGTGCTGATTTCATCTACAGTGTCTAAATCTCTACCAATCAATAATCTGTCTATCTCTGCATGTGAGTGTGAGACTGTGATGGCCAAGAGAACACTTCCATGGGTCAAGTGTTCTGCTGTCACTACATTAATCTTGCTTTACATTCATTACCTCATTAATTCTTCATAACCATTCCTGAGGGGTTCATATTTATGCTCATTTTACAAATAAGGATCCTAAGGCTCAGAGAAGTGAAGTGACTCACCTAAGGTCACACAGGTAATAAGAGCAGCAAACAGGTCTGAGAAACTCCAAAGCCTACCTTCCTTTGACTGCTCCATAATGAACATTCGTCCCTGAAATACGTTTATTCATTTTTAAATTTGATCCTGACCAAAACTTGTTGATGACTGGATAAGTGAATGAATGTGTACTTGATGGGGCACAGTGTAGACACAGCCCAGTTCTACACTCGGCCTCACTAAAGAATGCTTTTTGTCTTCTTTGGGTTCCTAATGTGACATATGGTTGCTAGATGTGGCAGAGGGATATTTTTAGTGTTCTGAAGTAAACCAGAAGGTGTGTCTTTGCTCTTGGCTTATAAGACTCATTTTATGCATTTGTTTACAGGCAGAAAAATAGGTGGCTGATATCAGATAATTCTTCAAGTCCCAATTCACATGTATAACCCACTTGTGGGCTCACCTTTTAATTGAGTCTAGATAATAGGTATATGACTCTGTCTTTGCTTTATGTCCAAATAGCTATAGGCTTATTGTTCCCTGCATTTATGACTAATTAAACCTTTTGACATGGTTTCAGAAGCAGTCCCCATGAGAGGGCCATTACTAAGCTCTCCATTTCCAGGACAGCCTAAACAGAAGGACAAGGGGTCCTCAGTATGTAACATTTCATGTAATGCCCAGGAGGCAGACATTAGGCTTTCCTGCTGGGAGAGGGAGAGTTCTCTCTTTCCTGTGAGCACATAGAAAGTTACTGCTTGCTGAAGAGAAGACAGGCCTGTGGAGCCATGGGGTCCAGCATAGGAATGGTGCTAGCACTGTTCTCTGTCTTCGACTTTGGACACTGGAGTCAGAACGGTGTTGAAACAAATGCCAACTCATTCTCACTGATACAGAGAAGGGAAGGTCAAACTCTGGTTGCACTTCAATCAGCTTAGAAGATTATAAGGAAACTGGCTGGGCTGGAAAGCCTCTGTTGGGCTGTTCTCAGAAGCCAGTTTAGCTCTTAATGGAAAAATGGCCAAGAGACCTGGAGATAAGCAATGAGAATTCAAAGTATTTTTCAAACACATATGGGAGACTCTTGGTGCAAATGAGCAATAATTGCTGAGATCTTTGTGGATACCCCACCTAACTCATGAATGCTAACTATAATTTTCCCCTTCAAACATCTAATGTTTGGCTAAAACCATCACTTTCTCCGACTCCTTCAACCTAATCACTTCCATGACTATCATCAACAATTTGAATAGAGACGGGTTTTTCTGTTTATAAAGGGAAAGAAGGCACCTGCTCTTTCAGATATTTCCTTCTGACTTCCTGGGGCCTTAGTAAGGTTCCACACCGAGGCAAGGCTGATACTATGGTGTGCATTCCTGAAGCAGCAAACCCCACACTCCTAAGTCACTCTCTAAATGCCTTAAACTTACATGTCCTGGTGCTCGCTTACTTTCTCAGGTCCAAACCTTAGAATTTTCTCTCTAGGCTTTCTGGAATCTTGTTTCGTGGCACATAAGCAACTCTGGATGTGTGCTCAACTCCAGTTCAGGATTTGAAGGTGAGATTGGGCCCTCCTTCATTATTCACGCCACCTCCAAAGCATTTTCTTTCTGCATTCTCTAGAAATTCCAGTTCCAATTTCTCCTTTCCTACCTGTGGCCCATACATAATGAACTGTTCTTGCCAATAATGCTACCTTTGCCCTTTTGTCTGTCTGTTTCAAGAAACCTATGACATTGAGTGTGAAGTCTTCTGTCTGAGTACTCATAGTCTCTGACCTCAAGTGGGTCTTTCTTACTATGCATCTTTGTCTTATCACAGTAGTCTTCGAGTTAACATTGCAGTACTTCACATAAAGTTTAAGAACTGTGCCTCAGTAGAACTCATTTAACACCTCCATTCTTTTGTTGTTGTTGTTCTATTGTTCTTTACCCTTAAATACATTATATGCCCCATAATACATAGTTATAATCACTGCATTTAATAGTCGTGGTCATTTAAATAAACGAAGGAAGGAAAGACAGTCTTTTATATTTATTTACCTAATTACCATTTCCAATGCTTGTCTTTCTTTCCTGTGAATCTGTTTGTCATTCTGACATCTTTTCCTTTCTACTTGAAGGACTTCCTTTGTCATTCCATTGTCTTTTGATTTCCAAAGTTTTCAGTAAAATGTTGGTTGTCATACACATTGGTCTTCTCCCATATACAATTTATCTTGTTCTCTGGGTGCTCTTAAGAGTTTATCTTTAGTCTCAGTCATCAGTAGGTAGAGGATAGCGTGATTACGTGTTGTTTTCTTTGTATTTATTCATCTTGGAGCTTGCAGATCTTATTCAATCTTTAAGACAATGTTTTGAACCAAACTTAATCAATTTTCCACCATTTCTTCAATTAATTTTTTAATGCCTTGTTCACTTTCTCCTGTCCTTTGGTACTTTTTTTTTGAGATTCCCTTTCTTCCATTTTCTATTATCTTATGTGCAAAATCCACACTTTCACTTTAGATATTGTATTTTCCACTCTACGTTTTAATTTCTATATCGTTTCATTTCTTTGCTGAGATTCCCTATTCATTCATTCATTATGAAAATCCTTACTTTTAAGTTTGTATACATTTAAAATACTGTTTTAAAGTTTTTTTTCTAATTCCAATATTTGTGTCATCTCAGGGTCTATTTCTCTTGAATAATTTTACTCTGGACCTTAGGTCACGTTTTCCTATTTCCTCACATGTCCAGTCATTTTTATCGTACACTGGATATCATGGATAATACATAATAGAAACTCTGGATTCTGTTATTGTTGATTTTTGTTAAATTACTGGATGATCACCTTGCACTTGTAGAAGGTTTGGTTTTATCTTTTATTGAGGTCTGTTTGTTTAGATTTACCCTTAGTCCTGGGCCAGTCTTTAAAACCTAGCACATAGTCTTTACTCTTACAGTGTATCTCTTCTGCATTTCAACGGAAAACTCTGTATGTTTAGCCCTTCTTGGAGGAATTCCAAAATTTGTCTCCTTTGCAGTGCACAGTAGCTAAAATAACCTGCTCAAATCTTTTCACTTTTTTTTCCCCCTGACATTGCTTTCCCTGAGTTCCTGAAGTCTCTTCTGTGTACACACAGTTCTGGGAACACTCAGGGATTTGAGGGATTTTAGGGGAGTTTATGATCAGACTTTGAGCTCCCTTCCCGTATCTCCATTTTTATTGGTATTAACTCAATTTCTGGCAACTCTAGCATTGGTGAATTTCAGCCTCTAATACCTTAAGCTCAAAGAATATGTATGGCTTCCCCTCTTCCCTTCCCTCCCTTCCTCCCTTCCTCCCTTCCCTCCCTTCCTCCCTTCCCTCCCTTCCTTCCTGTCCTCCCTTCCTCCCTTCGTTCCTTCTCTCCCTCCCTCCTTCTGTTTTTTTCAGTTCTTTTTTAAATAGCGTTATTGAGGTATGATTTATGCATCATAAAATTCACTCATTGTAAATGTATAATTCAATGGTATTAAATGAATTTATAGAGTTGTACAACCATCACTGCAATCCATTTTTAGAACATTTCCATTATCAAAAAAAGGCTGTACTCATTTACAGTCGATTTCCACTTCAACCCCATGCCCTAGGCACCACTAATCTGCTTTCTGTCTCTACAAATCACCTTTTATGGAAATTTAATGTAAATTACATCATATAATATGTAGTCTTTGTTTTCTAGGTTCTCTCACTTAGCATAATGTTTTTGAGATTCATTCATGTTGTTGTATGAGTCAATAGTTCATTCCTTCTTATTGCTGAATAGCATTCCATGTATGGCTACATAGAGACTCTTCATTTACCTATTAAAGGACAGCTTTTTCTTTTTTTTCTTGGATGTTTTCATTCTCAGATGCTACTTGTATAGTGAAATAGTGCTTGTAGATGTAGGTAGCAGTGCTTCGGAACTACAGTGTGGAACATCAGAACATGCCATTTAGATAATTTTTTAAAATTAAAAAGCATTTATTAAACGCATATTTGTGTTAGAAACTCCTAAAACTTAAAAAGGTGAACAAGATGTGGTAGTCCAATGCAGGGGAGGAAAGAAACCAGTGAACGAATACATATAATAAAGTGTAAAAATGCTGTGAAGTCTTTTCTTACCTTCCCACCATGAAGGTAAGGTCAACTCTCTACGGGGGAGGAAGTTATAGGAAAGTATTTATGAAGGATGTGACCCCTGAGTATGGTCTTGAGAGACAAATAGGTACTTGGCTAGTCAGAGAGTGGAAATGACTTCCCTGCCTATAACACAGTGTGTTTTATTCTTCTGAACCATGCAGACAGGTTCACAGGTAGTATTTTCCAATCTGCCAGTGCCATTGGGGATTGCATTGTAGCAAACTATTTCTGTGAGTTTCTGCTGAGATCGACAAATGAAGAAATACAGTGAAGACTTGGTGGATACCCAGTTCGGCCAAGCTATGTAAATCTTCTCAACAAGACAAGAACATAATGGAAAACAACATGGAGCTTTGGAGCACGGTGGACTTGGTCCAACGCCTTTGGCAAAGTACTTAATCTTTCAGAGCCTCGATTTCAGTATTTATCACATGGAGTTAAGTTTTAACCTCAAAAGCAACTGTGTCGTTTAGATCTAATGTATGTAAATCAAGAGTTTAGGGACTGGAACACAATGGCCTCTCGAAAATGCTAGTTTCCCCCTTTTCCCTCACATGTAGTATGTTTCTGGCTATTTACTATTCTTTCACCTAAAACCACAAGGAGTTAGTGCAATTACAAGGCTTGCTTGTCTTTTGACTCCCATTTCTATTGCCTCAAAGCTACCATCTTCTAAGTAACCAAGGGATGCAGTAGCTGCTTCATAATGAGACCTTGCTTCCTTCTAAGTGTGCACTGATTGTCAAGGTGATGAAGGAGGTTCATTATTTAGAGGTATAATTAAAGGGCACTTCCTTTAGCTAAACTAATGAGTAGTAAGCGCAGCAATATTTGCATGTTTAGACATTAAGGATGGAAACAAATGATTCATAGGAGATTGGGAGTAAGCAAGGATGGTAGGGCAAATTAATCTCACTGCCGGGCCTCCAGGGTTACTGCTTTTTAAGACTTCCTCAAAGGAGTCATCTTCCCTGGGAAGTCGGCTCCTGCCTTCTTTTGTCTTACGGGATGAACAGCCTTCTCATTACCTTGCCTCAGGAGCAAGGTGATCTTTACTTCAAAAGATGCTAAAACATAATTCCTGTTGAGCTAAACTTGAAATCTGTTTCTGGATGGGCATCCATGCCTGGTTCTAAACCCTTAGGTTCTAAACACCTGGGGATATGAATATATTCTGATTCTCATGATATTCACTAAGGTTGTACATTCACCCAATTTAAGACTGGTACCTTTTCTCCTCAGAGTATGTATGTTTTGAGGTCATATACAAGGTTTTTCTACTTCTTAGATGAGAGATGTGGAAGGCGCCTTGCTATGTCTTCCACTCCTCATCCACAATCTGGGCATTATGCCTAAATGGCATGATTTTTGTTAGAACTAAAAGGAAGTGCTTGATATAAAGTAAGAACTGAAAAAATGCTGGCTCCAGGTTCCCTTCTTACGGCACACAGACTTCACAGTGGCCAGTGCCTTTGCTTCATGTCTCCTAAGTAAGGGGGATTAGCAGTAGAATCAGCCATTACGTATTAGGATTCAATTTTACCAATTTTTTGCCTTTTCATATCATAGAAGTGACAGGCAAAATATTGTTCTTATTATGAAAGCAAGCATTTGGGTTCCAAGCCAAGGAGAAGCCTCCTTCCCTCCCACTGGCACCAATCCCCACAGGAAATGAGAAAGGCAGAAGCCCCATACAGTCTGTGCAGTGACTATACTCCTGCTGCTTCCACTGGGACCACTCCGTGGCTTGAGTATCTTCATTTATTATTGAATAGATTATTTGATTTACTAAGCATTTATAATTGTGTTGACATTATTTCATTCTTTTTAATAGTACAACAGTATTCTTTTAAATGTTTACATTATTCCCTTCTTTTAAACACTGATTTTAAAGATGTATTAGGGGATGTCTACTGAAAACATGCACTCATTGCCTCTGGGCAGATATACAGGCTAAAACACAAATAATGATTTCACAGGAGCAAACAGAATTGCTGAGCAGGTGCTCGTCAGGGAAGAGAGCAGAGAGGAGCCAGGCTTGCCAGCAAAGGGAGAAAGGTGTAAAATCATGATTTTACACTTTGATTTGTTGAGATTTAACAGTGGCATAGCCTTAGACTCAAAGTCAGGATGAGAAAGCAGGGAAGTGGGTGTAATAGCAGCAGGGAAAGGAATGGCATCCCTTTAGCTCTCCTCACTTAAAGAGTGCGGATTTTCCTTCAGCACAGGCTTCGGAAGTAAAATAAAGAATACCCAGGTAATAATGAAAACCCAAGTAAACTTTGAGAAATCAGCTCTTCAAGGAAATGACTCAGGATGTACTGTTAAATAAGGCTGTGGAAACCATCAGTGGGTTTGTGGAGATTATGTCTACAGTACAGGACAAATGGAATTATCTACTTATCAGATATTACTATTAGTTAGATGTGCAAGATGCTCCATCAACATTCGGCGACACTGATCTGCACTTTGTTAAACTTCCCTTCCTTCCCTTTATTGACGTCACTGTGGTCTCTTGGTGACTTCCTCCTTTTAGTTATGCTACAGCCTCTGGAACACAGCAGAAGTCTCTTTCTTGCTGATAATCACAGCAGTCACTGCTTGTTTACTGCCCGCTATAGATCTGAGACTGTCTGCACTACAGGAGTGAGCTAGAGCAGAGAGTTCATTCAGAAGGGGATTCTAGGTTAGGAGGACAGATTAAGTGGGGAGATGGGTTAGGGAAGGAGGAAAAGCCAATCTAAGAGGGTGTTGTTCAGGTTGTCATTACATGTAGTCGGGGCGGGGGTGGTTTCTTTCCACAGGGGCCCCCTGAGAAAGTGCAGGGTGCTGCCCAGAATTGCTCCTAACTTCCAGGACTGGCTGCTTCTGCACCCCTTTGGGTGAGGGGTGCTCCTGGGGTGATAACGCTGCTGTGGTTCAGAACTGTGTTTTCTGGAGCCCAGCAGACTCCTGCTGCCTTGGAAAAGGCCCTGAGCAGAAAAACAGAAAGGTCCAGCGGTACAGGGTGTGAACCGCAGAGCAGATTGGCTGGATATAGTAGGTTTTTGTGTTGCGTGAGGATCTAATTCTCATATCAACTTTGTCAACTTTAAGCTTCCAGGTGAAGCTCTGTCAAGTGAAAGAGGATTTCATGAATTTGCTTTACTACTTACAGAAACAAGCACAGAAGACTCAGATGAAAGGTTTCTTTTTGGCTTCTCATACCAGGTAAGACAATTCCGCACCTTAGTCTATTAGAAGAATATGGCTTAAGAAAAAGAAAAGGCCTAAATCTGCTCCTTGGGGATCCTAGTCCTGAGGCTTCTAAGAAAGTGGGCCTGGTGAAAAGCCAGGAGCAAGCAGTGAATGGGGGTTTACAAGGCAGTGCCTCTTCTTCCTTCCTCCCTAGGGCCCAAGCTGGAAGTGGGAGGGCCGTGAAGACCTGTGGCAGAGGCATCAAACACTGCTGTAGAGAAGTGTCTACACACCTGTTCTGAAATGATGGCCCAGGGTCACCTCCGCAAGGTGTGGGGAGATGGGAGGTGGCTTGATTTATGAGCCTGAGGCAGCCCCAGGGCTCCCAAAGGCTCACGAGTGAGGTATTAGTTTCCTATTGCTGCTGTAACAAGTTACCACAAACTTTGTGGCTTAAAACAATACAGATTTATTATCTTACAGTTTTGGAGGTCAGAAGTCTGAAGTGAATTTCACTGGGCTAAAATGGAGGTGTCAGCTGGGCCACATCCCTTCTGAGGACTATACTGGAGGATCTATTTCCTTCCCTATCCGGTTTCTAGAGGCTGCTGCATTCCTTGGCTCACGGTCTCACGTCATTCTGACCTCTACTTCCATCTTCACGTACCCTTTTCTGGCTATTACCCTCTTGCCTCCCCTCTGATAATAACCGTTACTATTATATTGGGCCCATAAGAATAATCCCAGATCACCTCTCCATCTCAAGACCCTGAGCTTAATCACATATGCAAACACCGTTATGCTACATAATGCCACATATTCACAGTTTTCTGGGATTCAGAGGTAGACATCTTTTTGGGGGGACCGTTATTCTGTCTGCCATAGGCAGCTAACAGAACCCAGAGGTGCCAGGTAAGGTGACATGGCATAGGAATAATGAGGGGAAGCCAGGCAGCAGGAATCTGGGGCATGATGAAAAGCTGCAGGAAAGGGACTTTAAGACGAAACGGGCATGGCTCAGGCAGCGGGTGCCGTGCTGGGTGCCAGCCCACTGGCACCTTCTCAAAAAGAAAGCAGAACAAAGGGGATACGCATGCCAGCAGCTGCCTTTCCAGAGAGTGGACAGTCCAGCACAGCTCTGATCTGAGGAGCCCAGGATGTCCCGTGTGGGTCTGAGGACCCTTCTCTGCCAACACTATGAAGCCACAGAAGCCACTTCTCTCCATATGTTTTGAGGCTCTCTTTGAAATGGAAACGATCAGGGAGAGGGACTAGAATATGACTGGGGCTTGTCACGAAGCCGTAGATATCAGAGAAATAGTCTAGGTTCACTTTGCACATCCAAAGTGAGTCACGATTTGTGACTGTCCCTCTACCCCACCAAGACACACACACATATTATTCACCCAGAACAACCCTGCAAGATGATGTCATAGAAAAAGTCATTCAGAATTCTGCCCAGAAGAGAGACGAAAGAGGTTCTGGACATTCTTTCCCCTCTGCTTAGGACATTGGTTCCTAAAGGACACCTAGTGTTCCTGAGGGCAGGGCACAGGCTGGGATGCCGAGCAGAGTGGCCTGCTGCATTGGAAGCAATATGCCCAATGAAGCCAAGAGCTAGTCTTGAACAGCAGAATTAGAGTGCTGACAGGGCCCAATTATTTTGCTCATTAAGATGACCAGTCTGAACTGCAGTGACCATTCTCCAATTAACTCCTTGGCACTTGGCTATAATAAAGATTGAACTAATCTATTTGACTCCCCATGTAGCTGAATGAGCAGACGCAAGTAAACTGACTCTGCATCATTCTAACGCACTTTCCTCACCAAGAATAAAGGATGTATTCGATTTTAGATTCTTCCGGGAGCTTTAGAATTCTATGCAAGTAGAATGGACTTGATAAGCAAAGGCTCTGGCCCAGGACAAATGTGCTTAAATCCTGGCTCTGGGGAAACTCAGGCTGTGACTTAGGCTCATTTATGTGAGAGGCAGGAATACCACCCCCAACACCATGGGCCTGGGTTGAAGGGACCCGCTGGGAATGGTGAGGGGCTGCTGGGGACTCTGGCAAAAGATGCTCCCAAGGCTATGTAAACTGGGTAACAACTGAGCAGGGCTGAGATTCCCCAGGGTGGAGTTGTGTTTTTCTTCTCTTGATCCCTGATGCCTATTACAATTTCTGGCACAGAGAGGGCAGTGGCCAACTGAATGAATCTGACGTTTGCATCCTGTGCTTGTTGCAATTTTCCAGAGATGCACTTTTTTTCCTTATGTGTGCTGGGGGTGCCTGTGCTCTTCCTCGCTGATTGAAGCTATCACTCAAGCCGTGTCTTCCCATAAGTGGAACATATTATAAAACATCAGCAGATTTCCCTCCAATCACCACACCAGGTCCAAAGGGAAGATGATTAGAATTTGTGACACAGAGTTGACCACATCCAAATGATATTAAAGCCAGGAGGGGCTGCAAATTAGTCATCCTTTCCTGTTTGTGCTGGAGGCTGGGCACTGTCCTCTGCTCTTGTCTGGGTTTGCACATGACGCACTGCAGGCTTGAAGGATTTGCATTAGTGGATCATAAGTAAAAATCCCATTAAAATGACATTCTCCTCATCATTATGATGGCTTTAGTGAGAGGCTCTGGATTGTCATAGGCGTCTCCTAAAGTCACCTGTAATAGATTTACGTGGCTGTTCATTCACCTTGGCTAGAGCCTGCTGAGGCGTGCAGAGGGCCTGGGCTGGCTAGAGTCCACAGCACCTCTGTAGAACTGCCTCTCTCAGCAACACTCCTGAGGGCTATGTGAAAACCCTTCTCCATGCCTGGTCTCAGTGCTGTGAAGAGCCGCTGTTCAAACATGTGTGTCCAGGGCTGGGGTTCCGTAGGGGCCTCTAACACAGCCCCTGCCACTGGCTCCATTCAATGGCCTGGCATGAGTTATATTTGCTTAAACTTGATAAATCTGATGAATGTCGGGCCGGACGCGGTGGCTCATGCCTGTAATCCCAGCACTTTGGGAGGCCGAGGAGGGTGGATCACGAGGTCAAGAGATCGAGACCATCTTGGCCAACATGGTGAAACCCCGTCTCTACTAAAAATGCAAAAAATTAGCCGGACGTGGTGGCACAAGCCCATAATCCCAGCTACTTGGGAGGCTGAGGCAGGAGAATTGCTTGAACCCAGGAGGTGGAGGTTGCGGTGAGCCGAGAATGCGCCATTGCACTCCAGCCTGGGTAACAAGAGCGAAACTCCGTCTCAAAAAAAAAAAAAAAAAAAAAAAAAAAAAAAAAAATCTGATGAATGTCATACTAGAATTCCTTGTATTTGCCCATATCTAAAATTCTGAGTCTTCTACTGAATACTAGATGTTTCAATTAGGTGCCAGTCCTTTGGGGATAGAGCACCAGCACAATAATACCTTATAAAAGGCCACTTGGGATTTAATGTCCAACGGCTCCTACACACGGGGGTCCCAACACCTGCCCAAGCTTTCTCCTACTGCCCATGCCTGTGCCTATGCCCTGCCACACAGAGCGCCCACATGCCCTGACCCCAGCCCTCCTGCTCACTGCTCTGCCCTAGGCTGCCGTACCCTGCTGCATGGAGCACTCTACATTTCTCTAAGACATTCCCTCCCGGAGGCCTTCCCAGGCTCTCAGCCCCAGGTACCCTCCATGGGCTCCCACAGACTCCCCCATGCAGCCCCAGCCCCCAGCGCCGATCGCATGGGATTGTAAACTGCCTGTTGATGTGTCTGTTTGACCCATTATCGTGGAAACTTCTAGAGAACAGAGATTCTTATTTTAGCTACTGATCCCAGGTACCCCGCACAGAGCCTAGAGCACAGTTTGTGCTCAGAATAAACTGCTGAATAAAGAAAGAAAACGAGTCCCCATCAGGCATTAGAACAGATAAAATGCTGCTGAAATTCCCAAGGTAGGCCAGGAGTTAAAATGTACACAGTACATTAGACTGGCTTGAGTTCCTTCTTGCCAAGGCCAGAAAGTTCTGGAACAGTTACAAGTCCACTAGTAGTAAGTCCAGCAAGATCTTGAAATAGGATTTCAAGATCAAAGATGAACAATGTTTGCAATCCAGAGAGTAAAAAAATGGTGGCATTTAAGAATTTTAAAATGCTCAATAAAACGAATCAAAAGTATCAGTTAATCACCGGGAGGTTTTCAAAGATCTCTGGAATTTTCCTCTTTCCTCTCCCCCTCCCTCCTCCCCTGCCTCACTTCATCTCTCCCTTCTTTTAATCTTGACATCCATTCACCATTATGAAAACATTTGCTAGGCACCAAGCATGTACTCATGCCTGTAACAGGCACAGAAGACCTGGGGATGAGTAAGACACTACCCTGCCCTCCAGGAGCTCAGGCAAAGTGAGCAGACAGGCGGGATGAATGGGTTACAACAGAACAGTAGGAATGGGGATGGAGCTCTGCATGGAGACTGGGGAGCAGAGAAGAGAGGCAACCCACCCATGGGGGTAACCCAGGATGCCTTCCTGGGGGAGGTGACATTAGGGATGCACATGCTGGGCATCAAGTGATTTACACCCAATAAACTTCTGGCAAGGTTCTGTCTACACAGAGAACTGAGTAAGGAAAAAGAGGAGTCTGTGGGTTGGTTCATATACACCACTGGATTGCTAGCATGGGAACTGCTGAGGTTTCCTACGCCTATGCACTGTGATTGGTGAGCTGCGGCTCTGATCATCAACAGGCAGTCTTTAAATGTTCATTTCTGCAGTAGAGGAATGCTAGGGACTGAATTTCGTCTCTCCTAAATTCATATTTTGAAACCCTAACCCCCACTATATTTGAAGCTAGGACCTTGAGGAGATGATTAAGGCTAAATGAGGTCAAAGGGTGGAGCAGTCTTTCAATAGGGCTGGTTCCTCATAAGAAGACAACAAGCCAAAGTGTACCCTCTCTGCCATCTGAGGACGTGGTAAGAAGGAGGACCTTCACAAGCCAGGAAGAGATCCCTTAACAGGAACCAAACCGGCAAGCACCTTGATCTTGTACTTCCCAACATCTTTAACTGTGAGAAAATAAATTCCTATTATTTAAGCCACTCAGCCTGTGGTATTTTGTTACGGCAGCCTGAGCAGACAAAGAATAAGACAGCTTCAGCAAAGTGAAGATGTGATCATTTTACAGGATTTCATCAGGACTATGGACATTTTGTATTTCAGTGATAATTCTGATCTCTAAAATTTTTATACATTTAGAAGTGCAAACTTTAACCATTTTAAATAAGCTGGCATACCAAAGCAGCAAGTGGACATAATGGAAAGGGCAGGTCCTAAGGTCCTAGCCACGGTTTGCTGTGTGATCTTGGGAGAACTATGGATCTCAGTCTCCAGGTTCACATTAGCCACCAGGAAGGGCTGGAGCAGAGATGAGAATAATCTGCACGTGCCGCCTTCCTAGCACAGGGCAGGCATTGACAAACGGGAGTCGATGAGATCAGGGTAGTTTGGAAGGTGTTCAGTGAATCTCAGCCCCTCCTTAAATTCACCACTTTGGGAACAGATGTTAGAACTGCTAGATTCACTATATCTTTATCTTTAGAACCAGAATTCCTTCCTTACCTATTTTTAATTTCCAAGCCCATGACTTCATTTGCCTGCATCAATGCTTCTCAATCCCATCTTAGAAAATGCCTCAGGATATCTATAATTATCTCAACCAGTATAGCAATGTTCCTATTTTAAAAACCCTCACAATATGGACTTTATTTTAATTCGCTTAAATTTGTATTATATATTTTAAAACAGCCCATAAAAGCCATATGGCACTTTAGGACATAACTGAGAGGTTGTTGAGAAAAAAAATAAACAATGTCAAGATTTCACAATTCCTGCCAGATTCAGAATTCCTAGCTCAGAGGAACATATACTAATCAAGATGCCATATTTTTAGAATTAGCATACAGCAGGATGGGATTTACTGGGAGTGGATTCGGCAGTTACCACTGGGCTCCCCTAGCAGCTTTCCCATCAGCTTGGCATCCTTCATCTTGTCACATTGCCTGGAGTTCCACCATTGAGAGATTCCCCAGAGTCAATGAATCTTTGCTTTAGAGAGCATACATGTGTATACTTCTATGAGGATGAAAGGTGGCAGCAATCATTTCCATCTCCGTGTGAATGAGTTCCTTCTGGAATACATCCCAGCAGCACTCTAAGATCAGCTCACTGGAGGACTGGAGACTTGGATGGAACAGAGAGAGGGTGGAGGTGGCGACGGTAACAGGGAGGGAGAAGGGAAAGGATTATGAATCACTCAGCCCTCAGCAAGGTGAGGCAGGTAGTGTAGTACACACAGCGGGGTTTGGACAAAGGAGAGAAGGCTGGGTGCCCCAGAAGCGCTTAGCCCAGCATATGGAAGCGGCAGAATAAAAACCAAACGAGGTCCTGGGGCCCCAGGGAGGAAGGGTCATAGAAAGGGCATAATTTCCTCTGCCTCATTAAGCAGCATCCATTCCTTACTTCCCTTTTTTCTGACTGCTGGCATTCTTTCTCTTGATAATTTAAAACTCTTTAAAAATTAGCCCTTGGTCCCTTTCAAATTTAAGTAAAGGCCAACTCTAGTCTTGCTACACAGACGCTTCCTGACGGCACAGCCACCCAGAAAAGTGAGTACTACTTCTACCATTAATGCTTCACAGTCCTCAGAAACACACTCCAAGGCTTTGCAGTCACACCACAGGCTTGCTTTGTCATTGACAAGTATGACGCAGTGGTTCTTGTGATCAGAAGTCATGAGGCTTGGGAGTAGTGAGTCACAGATTTTTCCACTTCGGAAAAGACTATGCACTCCCCAAGGTGCTCTGTGGCACTGCTTACTCAAAGTCCTCAAGTCCCTGTCCTCAACCTGGTGTCAGCCAAAGGAGGTAGGAGCATTTGTGATTTACAGATGTGCTAACAGAGATCCTAGCAGCCTGGGGATCAGGAGAACTGGCCTCCACAAGCTCAATGCAAAGCAAATGGACAAGCCACATGTGATAGGCCCAGTGACCCGGCAGCATCCCAGCTGGGAGGCGAGTCCCTCCCCACCTTCACCTGGCTCTAAGGAGGCAGTTTCCTTCCTGACTTTAAGATGCTGTGTCTCCCTAAGCTGACTTTTCCAACATTCAGCAAGTGGTCAGGACTTTGCAGTGCCACCCACTGCCATCACCACTGGGTCAGACCGGCCACCGCCGGCAGAGGCGTGAGTAGCAGCATGTGTGAGGTGAGCACCGTACCTGATCCAGCTTCCAGTGGAACTCCGCGGGGCGAAAGGTGTCAGCCTGGTCGAAGTCTTTCCGCAAGAGGAAGACGAGGCGACAGTTGTGCACGTACAGGGCATAGTGATGCCGGTTCATTTCTGAAAAGCAGAAAGAAGTCTTGAGGAATGAGAGAACATTCCGTGTCATCCTTCTGTCTCTACCTAATCCGTGTGAAGCGGAGCTGCCTCACTTTTAGCTACTGGGAAGAGGGGACAGATAGATTTTCCAGCATTAGAAATAGTTTTGTGACTCCAACATCCCCTCCCCATACACAGACAATTAACGGGAAGTTTTCCTCTCTTAATGTAGAAACTTCCTTTCCCGCTAAGAAAATCACATGTCATGGATCCTGGCAGAAAAGGAAATGCTCTTTGACCAATCAATACTTAGAGAACTTGAACCTTACTACATTATAGGATACAGCAGAAATCTACCAGGAGGCGCATGTTCCGTAATGTTGAGTGGCTGAGCAGGTACCCAAACTTGATTCAGATAGACTTCGGGTAGACTTGTATCTTGGGTGCTGTTGAGAGAATTATCTCACCTCTTACAGCTTCAGTTTCCTTAACCATATCATGATGTTGATGCTGGATTACCATAATGTATCATAAGAACAGAATATTACAATTGATTCCTGTAAATCCTGTATAAACCTTGCCTATAAAGTTGGATGGGAAGAATCAACACCAATTACATTGCTAGGATGGGCCCTGATTGCTCCTGGCCCAACAGGCTCCAAGTATCTCCCAGAATATGACTAGTTCAGAATCCATGCCCACATTCCGAGTGCAGGCCATTCTTCTGGCTTCAAAGCTTCTGTCGGGAGTTGGCAAGAGGCTCAGTTCAGGCTAGTGATATGAGCACTCTTCTCAGCAGTTACGGGAGAGAACTGCTCTTTTAGCAGAAAGCAAACAGAAGAGATACTTTCTTTCCTGCTGGAAGTTGTATTATACCACTGGGAGGCTTGGAGCTGTGCAGCCATTATTTGCTAATGTAAAATGAATACACTTAAAGGCACAGATCTGAGAATTACACAGAAAAGGAGTCAGGCCTTGGATACACTTTACCTTAATGATGACTTCATGAGCCATCATAGCTCTGGATGTTTTCAGTTACAAAATACCCACTTTCTCTGTATTAGTTTAATTTTTTGGCTATCTGAGACCAGTTTAGTCTGGATTTTCCATTCCTTGTAGCTGAAAGCCTCTTAATCGATACAATGAGGAAATGTGTGGAATGCATCTGCCCAGAACAGATGCTCCGTAACTATTACGTATTAGAAGGACTGTCACACTGCCTTATGACCAGCGCAACCTAACAAAATAGTGCTTTCAGGAAAGCATCACCATTCTTGAGAATGTAACCAGAGGATGGCAGGAAGGAGAATGGTCAGGGGCGTACTGTGGCAGGGCCGGGCTCTGCCAATGTCCGGGGGACCATTCTTAGCCTCTGGATTGGCAAAACTCCCCGGAATGCTTATGGGGATTTTACTAAAGATTTCTTGTCCCCCTTATGACTGTATGACTGACTTTGCTGTGGTTTCTGTTGATAAATATTGGGAAATATAGAAAGGAAGAATTTTTGCCTTTAGTTTTATTTGGAGTTGGGAGAGGCTGGGGGTAAGGAAGTAGAACAAGAAGAATGGATGAGAAAACCTCACTCTACTAGAGCAGCTTCTAGCCTGGGAGGTTTCTTCCTCCTTCTACTCCCTTTCTCCGAATTCATAGTCAGCCCACGTGCCAGGGTACCTGGTTTATTCACTGTGTTAGTAATGTGATCTGCTCAGGAATCCCTTTCTTTCTTTTCCTGCCCTTAGGAATTCTTTGTTGAATCTTTCCTTCCTTCTCTCTATCCACAACTCAGGTAGATCCCAAAGCCTTCTGCTCACTTTGATGTATTAGAATAGTCTTAAATGGTTTAATTCAAATCAACTATCAGTCTCTTATCCAGTTACAATAGATGTTCCTCTTCTCTATTCAGTCTTTACCCAGGGCTTGGAGGCCCACAGTAGGGAAAGGATAGGGTAAAGTCTTTCATTCTTCCTGTCCGACGTCCTCATCCTGCAACCTCCTCCTAGCTCTAACCATGGTCAGAGGCAGGGGAATGTGAATGAGAGGAAAAGAAGTATAAAGTCTCTTTAAAAAACCACTGGAGTTTTTCCTTTTCGAAAGGCTCTGCAGAGGTCTCCACATCGCCATCTTCACCTCCCCACACCCTCTGTAGGGATGGCCCTGCTATAAATCTTTACATAGGGATTGATAATGGTGAGTGACACACTCCTTTTCTGGGTGGCTGGGACATTTGTGCTTGTTGCAGTCCCACGTGGTTAGCCCTCACCTCTCATTCCTTGTGTGAAAGATGCTCTTTCCACAGTTGACCTTCCCCGATTCCTCCTTAGCCTCTGCCTTCTCTCAGGAGTCCCCTCCAGCACACACATCAGTTCCTACTGCTGGGACCCCTCTTCCTGGCATGCAGCCCTCTGCTTACTAGCCTGCACATTTCTGGATGGTCCTTTGGCCCACAAGAACAAAGACACCTGTGTTCTGCCAAACTGTACCAGGGAAACTGTTCTCCCTCTGGCCCCTCTCTCCTCACCCTATCATTGTGGCAGCCCCAACATCCACTTGCCTTCAGACACCCTGGCCAAGAATCCGGGCCAAGCTTTCATGTACCCTAAACTTGACATGAGTCAGACTTTCCCACGACTCTCGTGGGCTCTGTTCTGACACCAGCCTGGAACAGACTTACGAGCATTTGCAGCTCAGTCAACTGGCAGCAGAAGTAAGGTTCTCACTTCCTTTCTATAGATGACAACCTTGGTCCTTCTGAGTGGTTTTCTGGGCGCCTCTGTAAGTGTGAAAGTACCCCCATCCCTTTCCTAGCAGGCAGGGGGACCATCCTAGCACTCTACCAGGCTGACACTTCTGCTTCTCTCACTTGTGATTACGGGACAAGGTTGGCCCCTCTCTCTTAGAAAGCCCTTAGGGAAGTGGCCAGCACTGTATGACCACTTATCATTCATTGTTCTCAGACCTCAAAGAAGGCTGTATGCCTGGGAAGAAGATACCAGCAGGAGGATCAGATGTGTGTGTAGGAGGGGATTACTGTGGCAGGGCAGGGGCCAGGAGGAATCACGGAATGTGACTGGAAAGTGCACTGCGCACGGGAGGAATGGAGAAGTAAGACCCAGCAGAGGTGGGCTGTCAATCACCTCAAGGTAGAGACTCTGCTGTGTGTTCACCTAACCCTATTTTCTTTGCTCCTAGATCCACATCTAAATTCATTTCACAGCTACCCCATGGGTAGATGGGGCAATGTGACCAAGTTTTGGCAAATGGAATGTGTATTAGAAGTCAAACATGCTCTTTTGTCTCCTGGCAATAAAATCCTTCTGTGTTCAGCTGTAGCCTCACTTTCTGTTCTATGGTTGAAAACAGCAGCAGCAAATAATGCAAGAATCCTTGACTTCTGAGTGTTGTGGGCAAAGCAGGGCCCCCCTGCCCTCCAGACCCACCTGGGGCTACTGGACAGTGGCAGGAAGTAAAACCACGAGGAAAGAATGTTAGCCACTGAAATGTTTTTCTTGGTGGTGGTAGTGGTGTTAGTAGTTCTCTCTTTTTTACATTTAGCCTTTGCTGACTAGTCAATCCTTTTGTCCAGCAATTTATAAAATAGTTTATAAAGGAACAGCATTAGTAAGTTTTACTTAGTACACCAGACAGAACTTAGTGCAATTGTCATGAAGAGCAGTTTGACAATTTTCCTATTTCTATTATTTGAATCAGTAATTCAACTTCTGGTCAGGAAATAATAAGAAATGTTGTGAAAGAGAAATAAACTATCTTGTTTAGCCTTTAAAAAAAAAGTCTAAAAGTTTATAACAGAAAACTTTTTAGAGCATCGGTGTGTTTGCATTTAAAAGGAGACAACCTAAATATCTAATGAAAGGGGGCCAGTTAAATGAAGTCTGACAAATCCAAGTGGCAGAGTTTTAAACTCCCAGATAGAGGCAGGAGAATTGCTTGAACCCGGGAGGTGGAGGTTGCAATGAGCTGAGATTGCGCCACTGCACTCCAACCTGGGCAACAGAGTAAGACTCTGTCTCAAAAATAAATAAATAAATAAATAAACTCCCATATAATTCATATTAAAAAATGTTTTATGTGGAGAAATGATGTGGATATAGTTATATGAAGATAACTGATGACATCATGGTATCACAGATATTATAAAAACGTAAGGACATTCTACATATACACAGAAGCACAAATAATATTGTAATGAAATGTACCAAATGCTATCAGAAGATATCTCCCCAAGGGTTAGGATTTTAGGTAATTTGTGTGTTCTCTTTTATACTTTTCTGTGTTTTTCACGTTTCCACTATAAATATACATTGCTTTATAACTTAAAAAATTTTTTGATATAAAAAAGCTATAATCATGCTTTCATTTATTCCAGATTTTTTTTTTCAATTTAGAATGGGTTATTTATAGGTTTTTTTCTTGCTGTCAGAAAAGTTAGAGAAAAATCTTCCCACCTTCTCCGTGCCAATCTTGAGTGTTGCTTCACACAAGGACCAAAGCTGAATACCAGGTGCTGCTAATCTGGGGGTGCTGAATGCCTGCTCAGGAGACGGTTGTGATGCCAGCGAGGCCGAGTTCAGCCATGGCTGCCCGATAGGGTCCTCTGAGATTCTGATTTACTGAGCTGGGTGAGGCTCTAGCATCTACACACTTTTACAAGTGCACTAATTTCTTCTAATGAGAACACTGGTGCAATAGCATGGGCCTGGGACGGAGAGTCAGAGGATCGAGGTCCAATCCTGTCTTTCTTGGTAATCATCTGTGTTATCCTGGGCCAATCACTCAGCCTTCCGTATTCCAGTTCCCTCCTTTGTAAGCAGAAACATTTATATCTGTCTGACTTTCCTCCCTGGGGACTCGATATAGCTTAGAAAGGACTACATGTGTGTGGCCACTTACCCCAGCTCACACTGCTTTATAATTGTCTGCACGTTCTTAAGCTGTTGAGTCGCTGGGTTGCTAGCTCCTGGGTCATGATAGGAGCGCCTCACAGGGCACTGCACAGGCCACCGAACTGCATCCCAAACCTCTGCCTTCCTGCATGAAGGTCCCAGAGAAAAATCTGTCCTTGGCACTGACTACTACACAGACTTATCATATAAATAGGGAGAGCCAGGCACCTCTGTTTCAGTTTCTGCATCCAGAAGATATATTAACATTTATTATAAAGATCTACTGAAACAGAGAATGAAGGGTTCTTGTAGCAGTGTAATGAGGAATAAAACTGAAAATAATAATGATAATAACAACATCAAGTAAATTAATGGAAAACTGATTTATGCATCTGATGCTACTAAGTAATGCCATACTTTATTTCACATTTATTTTCCCCATTTAGCCTATGGGGAAAATGAGGCTCAGAGAGATTAGTAACTCTTCAAAGGTCATACCTTGAGAAGTGGTCAAGCTGAGACGGCAACTTTGGCTGTCCAACAGCAGAGGCTGAGCTGACAGCTTTTTCTATATTGTCTTTTTACTCTTACATCTGCTGTGGTTGTTATTTATTTTGGCTGTTTTAGCAAAAGTTGTCTTTGAAATGGGAAATTGTAGAATTACAACTAAACGCAGAGTTGTACCATTTGCATAAGACTCAGGATGTTTGTGCATGTGTGTGGTGTGGGTGGGTGCAGTGACAAGAGCATAGGTTTGAATTTAGTTGCATCTAAGCTGACATTCCAGTTCTGATACTGACTGTGTAACTACTTGTGACAAGTTATTTAACCTCTAAGGAATGTTTTATCCTTAAGATGGCAACAACAATAAAGCTTTTATAAAATAGCTAATAGCGAAGTGTGTGTGTGATCTGAGCTAACAGATCATCAAACTTCCTTTGTACCAGGCACCGTTCTGATCACTTCATGATTATGAAGTCCTTTAATCCTCATAAGGACCCTATGAGGTAGATACCACTATGATGCCCATTTTACAGACAGGTAAAGTGAGACACAGAAAAGTTAAACAACTTTTCAAGGTTCCCTAGCTTATAAGTGTTAGGGGGCTTTTAACCACCAAGCCGTGAACTTCTTGCACAGGCTCAGCAAGCTGAAAAGCCTAACAAATGGTAGCTATCATTACTATATATGGCAGAGGTTTTCAGACTACTCTTCTTAATTAGCAGTACTTTATTCAAAAGATAGCCTTTGGAAATCATACTGTATATAATACAGTCAAGGTGGAGCTTCTTTGCTTGAAGTAGGAATAAAGATTCCTCTCTCACCCTCATCTCACTAATAGCATCCCTAAAGCACTTTGGGAATGCTGGGTTCTGAGAAATCACGTCTAAAAACCACCAGTTCCAGCTTTTACATTCTTTGTGTCTGTCTCCCTTCTTTCCCCGCCTTTTCTGCTCCTGCTCTACTTCAGGCCAAGCCTGGAAAATCAGCAGCCAGGCAACCCGAGACCACAATATATATTGGGAGGGTTCTTCTTAGGCTTCTGCTTTTCTTCCACACCCACCTTGGCTGTGTCCATGCCCAACCAGCTGGGACAAAATGGGCAGCCGCTGGGGTGGGAGTGGAAGGGCTGGGTTAGAGACTCACCGGTTTTGTCAGAGTTGCAGAGGATGGTTTCCTTCTCGGCTCTCACACCTGGGCTGGGGCCGTGTTTCATCCACATGGTGATGGTGAACTGGTCTGTCAGGTTCTTGGGCACAATCCCATCGGGGATTTTGGCCCCCTGCCTGCCGTCAAACTTGAAGATCATCTCACTGCTGTCCACTAAGAGTCCCGCAGTCCAGTTGGTGGCTGCACTAGGGGATGGCAAGAGGTCGATGATGCCAGAGGAGGCTCCTGCAGAGGATGGGGAAAGAAAGGGCAGCGGGTCATTCCTAATGAGGTGGTGCCTCATCTTCTGCTTTCTCCTCCTGAGTCAAGATGAACTACTCAGTGTACTTACTCAGAGAGTTCTGTGCCTAGCTCTGAACTATGTGACTTAGGAGAAGAAATGCCAAATGCGATCCCAGCCCCTGAGTTATTTATGGATTTTTGGGGGGAGGCATCAGTAAGTCACAAACAAAAGTGCTGCATGTGGCAAGATAGGAAGCAGGAAAGAGGAGGAACTCCCGAAGTTGGAAGAACCCTTGGGGCTCTTACTAGCAGCGACAGTTGCTGGAGAAGGCCAGAATTTGATTTGGGTGGATGGATTTGCTCACACACCTATCCATCTGTTAACCTGCCAGCCATCTATTCAGCACTAACCATGTGCCAAGTCCCCTGCGAGGTGTTGGCTCTATGAAGGTGAATCGGACACAGTCCCTGACGTAGAGGAGCTCAGAGCCAGTTAAGTTGACAAGATGTGATCAGGTCTGTGATTGGGGAAAGTTCCAGATCCTGATCCCATGAGAAGGAGCATGAGGCACTCACTACACTTTTTTACAACTATTTGTTGAGGCCAAATGATGCAGCAGTTGTGAACACAGGTTTTGAAGTCAGCAAAACTTGAATTTGATACCTGGCAGCAAAATTTGCTAGTTCTGTGACTATGAGCAAGCCAGTTGACCTTTCGGACTCTGCTTCCTCTTTCAAGTGAGTTATGAGGCTGAATGAGATAATGCATTTGAGCTTGCAGTAGCATGCTCACTGCATGGCAAAGGTTCGCTCAGTGTTAGTTATCACGTTATCTTCGTCATTATATTGCTTCTGCTGCTACTATAATAGTACTCAGGCTAAGGCAAGAAGACTTAGTCTGAGGCAGCAGGAGTGCCATGGGCAGGTTTGTTGTAGAAGAATCACCAATTTTGTGGAGGGCAGGGCTGAGGTTAGAGGGGACAACTGGATGACCTTCCTGCCAGAGAAGACTGGATTGTCCTGTTGGGTGGGTCTGGGGCCTCTGGTGACTCTCCACAGAGCTTCACATGCAGAATTCTTTGCATCCTTCTATTCCATACAGAAACAGGGCTCAGGCACTAGGGGAAGGAGGGCCAGGAACTTGCGGTTATTTTCAAATAATAAGAGCCAGGGTGTCTAAAGTGTGACCTGTGTTGGGTGGGCAGGAGCAGGTGGCCTCTTCCCTGGTATGGAACTAATCAGTCAGTCATAAACTCTGGTGAGTTTAATGGACAGTGGTTGTATGCATTACCTGCCAATTGCCCAGGCTTTGGATTTTTGACTTTTGTATATCAGAGCCTCATCTTATATAGGGTTTGGGTTCTGAAATCAGCCACTACAAAAAAAATTCTCCCACCATTAAAATGACCCTTTGAACATCCCTCAAGGAAGGTGGCATGCTGGAAATCAGTTCACTTGTATGAAAATGTTCAACCTAGCCAATTTTCCCTCCATCTGCAGAGGAGATTATCAGGTCTATGTCCAATGGCTAGTAATAGAAGGTTATGCTATGTGAAGGGCATGTATCCTTAGAGCCCAGCGCATGCTCTGCTTATCACCAGGAGAGGTTCACTCTGGGAGAGGCTTCTGGAACTGTGGTGTCTGTGAAGGTAGAGATTAAAATCTCCCAATTCACACTCATGCCGTAGCTTGTATGTATCAAAGAGAAGTGTGGGCAGAGTTGACAGCATTATTTACATGAGTAGCTCCTAAAGATTTTGCCTGTTACTGTACCCGACACATAGTAGGCACTCAGTTAATATTTATAACTGCCTTTCCTTCCACCCAGTGCTCTCACAAGATGCTCCTGGCAATTCACCCAATGCTCAAGTGAGCCGTCCAGCCCCTTGTCCACGCCCCACACTTCTCATCACACTTACCTGTTCTCATCCCCTGCTGCTAACTTCTTGATACCCATGTTACTTATGTGATAAACTAATTTACACAAATGTTTTAATGGCCAATAAAGTCTTTGCTGTCCTTTAATACCACCCTCCACAGATATTTCTAAGGAAGACATCTATCAAGATGGTAGGAGGTAGAGATTTGTGAGTAGGAGATACACGGTTTTTGGGGGAAGAGCATTTTCCTAGTACCCCTGGAATAACACAACATGGCAATAGCTTCTTTGACCTATTAAGTTGGGTCTGATAACCAAAATTTGTCCAGTGTGAAGACAGCTGGTAAAGGGAGTACACACAGAGCGTGTAGGTTCCTGAAACCTAGGGAAGCCAGAAAGGTGCAGGCTGAGCACTCCAGGTTCCTGACTTCTAGCTGAAGCCAATGGCACCAATATCTAGCAGGGCCTCGTGCAGAGGTGTGCATGTGGTGGTTGCAGGGGCCAGCTTTGCCATCATGTGGAGCAGCCAGGCCTCCACACAGGGGAAGCAGGGTGGGGTCTAGCAGGGCTTGAAACTCTACCACCAGAGGGTCCTTTTTTTGGCTAAGGACACTGCTGTCCCTATAGAATTCACACTGCAATTGATACCTTAGACTAGTGGAGAAATTGATTGTGAATTACCCTCCAAACAGGTTTGGATATAGAGAGGTATACAGGAAAGAGCAGCATGCATGGGATGATGGGGGATGCTATGGAAGATTGGGGACCAAACTGGTTACAAAATAAACCCAGTGCTAACCAGAGTTATTCTATAGCTATATCCAATATTTACATAACCTTATTTTATTTTTTATTTTTGAGACAGAGTCTTGCTCTGTCACCCAGACTGGAGTGCAGTGGCGTGATCTTAGCTCACTGAAACCTCTGCCTCCTGGGTTCAAGTAATTCTTGTGCCTCAGCCTCCCAAGTAGCTCAGATTACAGGTTTCTGTCACCAAATCTGGGTTGTATTTTTAGTTGAGATGGGGTTTTACCATGTTGGCCAGGTTGGTCTCGAACTCCTGACCTCAGATGATCCACCTGCCTTGGCCTCCCAAAGTTCTGGGATTACAGGCATGAGCCACCATACCCAGCCTACATTACCTTATTTTTTTATAGTTACATAACTTTTCTGTTTTCCTATGAACTTTTTACTGGGCATGGAATGGATGCCAGGCCTGAATTAAGAGCCTTATACGTGTTTTCTTAGTTACTCATCTGTGAGGTGAATATCGTTAAGATTCCAGGTCACAGATAAAGAGCCCTAGGCAGAGTGAGCCCAGGATGGAACCAGCTAGTGAGCAGACCCATCACCAGGACTTGCCAGCTCCAAAGCCCACTCTCCCCACTGCACCTCCTCAGTAGACCTGGAGGGAGATCTTGTAACTTTCTGCTTATTTTCCAAACATGCAAACTGAGGCTCAGAGAGGAGAAACATCTGGACTAAAATCACACAGTAATAGCTAGCTAGAAGCAGGCCCTGCTCTCAGACACTCAGTTAGTGTTCTTTCTACCATACAGTAGTGTTTAGGGGGCCAATCTTATAAATTGCCAAGCACAGCCTAGTCACACGGGACTCCACCTCCCTGCACAGGCCACTGCTCTGGCAGAGGGGCACATTGAGGATGTATGACCTGGCAAAGCCATAATGTGGGGCTCCTTTGTCTTCCTTGCTGAGGGGGAGTGGCAGGCCACCTAACCCACAGATGTTGCCTGCCAGAAACCATCAAGCTGCATTTAAGCAGATGGTGTAGACTTCCACAAACTTAACAGATTGTATTTCATTTTTTGGTACACTTAAACAAACTGAGAAGATTTACTTTCTCCAAGGTTTTTCTGTCTCTCTTCTCCCCAGGGATCCCTTCGGAAGGCAGTGGGTAAACAGAATGCATCACTTGCAGAGATGATACAGCACTGTCTACACATCAGGGTGTATTTAAGACGCTGCTTTGGAATCCTCCGTGAAGGTCCCTGGGGCTCCCAGGCTGCTGAAGATTCACACTGGTCTTGTGCACAGCAGCTGCAGCTTGAGTGCTGGGGGATTGAAACCAGGGATGAAGTCTCATTTGAGGTCCCTGGGCCCTAGCAGGATGGGGAAGCCCCTGTGAGCCAGAAAGTAGATACAGACAAGACGAATGAGGCAGATTTCAGGGCACCCTGTGGTACAAGAGCCCAAACGGGGCCTAGGAATGGCAGTCACTGTCTGAACTTCTTAACTGATGAATTCACATTCTGCTCTGGATGGCCTTGGTGAGGCCAGAGGGTGCTTAGCACTTCAAGGGGCTTGTGACAAGGGTGACTGACACGGGGCCACCAGTCATGCCTCCTCAGGGTCCACCCCTGACCATGGGAAGGGGAAGGGACAGGTGGGGAAGCTCAGGGAGAGGATCCAGTGTAATCAAGGACACAGGCCTCACTCTGTAGGATGTCCTCACAATTGGCAATATCAACTCCATATTATGCCGCTAGATGTTTATATAATATCTAAGTTATGCCAGGCACTGCCATGAGAATGTAGCAATGAACCCATCAGCAGCGGCTCTACCTTTAGGGATGCAATGAAAGTCTTTTATTTTCTGAAGGAAGCAGCTTGGTGGGTAGATGAGTTCAGTGATACAGAACCTCTGGGAAAGCCAAGGAGGCCCTCTTGACAAGTGCCGTATGGACTGCCGGGACTTCGTGGCGGTAGAATGTATTCTATTCACAACACAAATCTCTGACCCGCTGATACCAGCTTGTCCACGAGACTTGCTCTGATGGATGAAATACGTGTGCATGTGACATGTGTCATATCAGAGCAGAAGCCTTAAGAGCTTGTCTGTTGCTCGCTATGCATCTTTTCCATCTATCAGGAAATCAACAATGTTTTATATCAAAGCTGTTCCATTTTTCCTGGATCCTGGTGGGGTGCTAACATGGCACACAGCCACAGCCAATCCGAGGACATGTGGCAGGAATGATAAATAAACTTTGTTATTTTAAGACAGTGAAAGTTTACAGTCATTTGTTACTGCACCATAACCTGTCTTACCCTGACTGATAATCCACATCAGTGATTGTTATTGGCAGTTAAAATTCCCACTTTTCCATCTGTATACTGTAAGCATAGGCACCAGGGACTTTCAGGGGCTCACACACTATTGATAGCATTTAATAGACACAATAAAACTATCGTTTTGCCTTTAGAATCCTAGACAAGAGGGGTTCCTCCAAGGCCCTGGAATCAGAACCTTGGATTGCTAGGTGAAGCAAGCTGGGCTTGGCTTTGCCTGGGTGGTTGGCCAGGATCCTGAGTGAGAGCCGTGGATACTGAGTTGCTTTCTAGCTTGGTATGTTTTTGCCACTGCAGCAAAAACCTCCTCCCCAATGTAGTGGGCCCTGTTGTATGGTAGCTGCTTAAATGACCTGCAAGAAATAAGCGTAAGAAAGAAGCCCCCTGCTCACTGTCAGCATCCATGAGTCAGCGTGTGCAGCCCTCTGCTGCTGTCTGATTAGGGATCGAATCACACTTCCAAGAGGTGTTCACCTACTTTGCTTAAAGAGGCCCACTCGCCTCTCTGAGAACGGAGGCACTGGCTCTGACTAGGAGACTGATGCTGTCATGCTGGGAAGCTCCAGCTCTTTAGCAGTGTCACAGAGAGACACATCATAGCTTCCTACAGTTGGGCTATTGTGACGGTATAAAAGGCTCTGATGGTAGTTATTAGTGAGAACAAGTTCTGTTGAGCTGCAAGGTGTAGTAGAAAACCATGGACATTTGTAGCTTCTAAAAATTGCATTATAATTTTTTTTTGACATGTCTGTCTTCCCCAGAAGACTGAAGTTAAAAAAATTTAAATCGACATATAACAATTGTACATATTTATGGGGTACAATGCAATATTTAGATACATGTATACCTTGTGTAGTAATCAATTCAGGATAATTAGCAAATCTACCTCTCAGACATTTATCACTTCTTTGGGGTGAGAGCATTCAAACTCCTTTCTTTTAGCTATTTTGAAATGTACAAGACAGTATTATTAACCATAGTTGCCCTGCTGTGCTATACAACACGAGAACCACATGGTCTTTTAATTCCTGTATTATTTGAAGAGTTAGCACAGCAGCTGAATACCCCTCCCCAAAGTAGTGGGGAGGAGTATTAATTCAACAGATATTTGTTGAATTAACAAATATGTGCAGAAGTGAATAAATGAATGAGCCCTCTAAAAAGTCTCCTGGGCTCACAAGTACATAAATCCTGAGAACACCTTAAGTTCTGGTCATGTGCACTGCTCTGACAGATGAACCACATCGTTTTTGTAGCATCCTCTCACGCTATGGCCTTTTGTTCAACAGGACCTGCCCTCAGCATTCTTTATCCCACACAGCGCAGCTGACCCAGACAACATGTGCAGGAGGTACTGGCCAGCAGCCAGGAGCCCCGCGGTCCCTGTGAGGAACCGGCACGGTTCCTGGACTCAGGGCCACCAGGGCATATGCACCACAGACTACTTTTCTGTAACATGTAGTGATGTGGGGCCATCAAAGTGGACCTTTTCTTGTGCTGTTGTTGATGTCAAATTTAATTTGACCAAGAGGTCTCACTGAAGGCTTCACTGTCATCTCATCCTCAAGACAGTTCCGTGACACACACCTCTGGAAGGCCTGGTGTTGAGATGACAGGGTCCTTCATGTGGATCTGTGAATTCAGAGGAAGTGATAAGCAGTTGGCCCAGCTTCTCTAAGAAGCCAGGCTTCACATAGAGCCAGGGAAGGCGGGGGCTGCTTGAGTTTCATCTGGCCTCACAAACTAAAGGGGACACAGAGGTTCAGGGCTCTCCATTGTTTTTTGTCCAAAGCAGAAGGCAGTGTCTTCCTGCATAAATCTGTGAAGCAATGTGCCTGACATCCAGTGCTTCCCCAGGCCCAAAGAGGCATTTCAAGTGCTGCTGCATCTGCTCAGGCACCTCCTGACAGCAGGCTTGACAGCAGCTATTGTCCAACTCCCACTTAAACCAGATTCCCTCGCTGCTCCTGATGGGGCCGACACTACAGGAGGAGGAAGCAGTGGGCCATGTCCAGATTTCCACGGTGACCCTCTGAGGAGACATCCATGGTTAGGTTACTGCATGACTATGGCGCCACAGAGGAGACTCCAGAACTTACACTGCCATGATAGCTCCACGGACGGACTCCTGGCGGGCATACAGGGCCGGCAAATGCTGACTAGAGGGAAGGCTTTGGAGAGGTGAAGGAGAGAGACCATCCTAGTGGGAGGAGAATGTGAGTGAAGGCTTATGGATGAGAAGGAACCAGGCAGAGCCCTGACCAAGCAGAGGAAGAGCGTCAGGGCGAAGTGTGCTATGGTAACGGATCAGCAGGGCGGAGGCTGACCCTTGGGAGGATGGAGAATCAGGCGAGAATGTGGCACCCACACCTGGGTATTCCACAGGCAACTGCCACCGTTGTCGCCTGGATCTGCCCTTGCTCCTGGATTCCTAGCTCTGGTTGGCAGCATCCTCATGCAGCCAGACACCCACACAAGAGCCTTCTTAGACTCCTCCTTTCTCACTCCGGACAGCTAATCAATCATTTTGAATCTTGCTGATTTTGACTCCAAAATCTGTCTTAAATTCATCCTCACTGCCACTCACCTGGTTCAGAACTCATTATCTCTTCCGTAGACCATGGCTATAATACCCTAATTGGTCTTCCTGTTTTCATCCAAAGTCAATAAAGATTTGTAGGCTGGAAAATGCGTGAATAATGAGGCTTAAATGGTCATGGCAGCTCCCTAGTTGGGAAGCCCAGAAAGCAGCTTGTCTACCACCCACAGAAGGCATATAGAAACTTGTCTCTGGAACTGAAGGTACCCTACAGGAGTCAAGCATTACCACTCAGCTTCCATTTTAGAAGTGATCCAGCCTTTATTTCCCTTACAATTGGAGAGAACATGAGCCCCTACATGGAAGCTGACCCCAGGATCGGATTTGCATTTGGGCCTCACTCGTTTGCTTTTGCCCATTTTATCTGAGCCCTCCTCCAGTGTAGTTCAAAAGCCAGGCTTCTAATGTGGAGTTGGGACTGACCCTGCCCAGCAGAGTTACTAGGACAGGATTCCCATAGGCGTGGGGTGGGGGTGGGGGGCAGTGCTATGGAGAGAAGCACAGACTTCCCTCCCTCAAAGGGAAGCTCCCAGCACCCAATAAGGCCGCACCTTGCGGGGAACCTGCCTTGCTGGCTGAATTAACCTGCCCTTCTGCAGGTTGGCAGCACAGATGGAATGAGCTGCGTTAACATACTAGATGCAATTTTGTTCTAAGATTTCTTCCTTCAGAAAATTCTTCTCACACTCCATTTCGCCCCATCTCTCCCCAGCAACATTCAAAGTCAAATCACAAGTGGATGCCCTTGGGCCCATCTGATCTTTAACAAGCCGATCCCATCACCTCCTCCTAACCTGGAGGAGTTTGGGAAATGACGCTAGCCTACAGTGGCCTGGGATTGAGTTCACTTATAATTCAGGTGCCTGGGGAGCAAAATGGGGTATCCCTTCAAAATAAGATGTCATCTTAAATGGCTTCTCTGCCCACAGAGTGGACTAGAGGACTGGAGGCAGTTTTCTGAATACTGCAGATCCCTTATAACTCTTCTGCAAGAGCTGTATGGAATATTGAAGTTGTGATTTTCCCATCTACTGCATCATTCTGGAGAGGTCTGCAATCCCACAGGCCTTCCCTGCCAGCCAGGTGACAAGATAAATGGACCATGACAATACCAAGCAGGGTTTATTTCACATTCAGTTCTAAATAGTTTTACTTGGTTCCTTGGGTTAGAACAGTATAGATGAAGGGGTGTGTGTGTGTGGTTGTGTGTATCTGTGTATCTGTGCGTTTGTGTGTGTGTGTATGAAAGTTGAGGGAGAAAACCTGTCCCAAACACAGTAGTGGAGAGGCCCACCATGGAAGACGGCAGGCTAGACTGTGCATTCACAGCCTCCCTTTCTTCTGGAAGAGATGCAGTTACCTCCAAATGCAAGCCCAGTCTAAGAGTAAGCCCTTTCCTAAGCACCCCCAAACACAGCTGGAGAGTCTAGTGTGAATTCCTGAGTATTCTGGGAGAGAACAAAGAAGAAACGAACTCTGTGCAGGAGGAGGGGTGAAGGAGGTCCATCAACATGCCAACAGTCTGACTTACAACGCGCATGAGGTGCTTCCCGCCTTATGAGATGCTCTTTCTCTTGTTCCACAGGCTCCCCTGAGAGATTTCCATTCTGGCTCCAGAGGCCTGGAAGGATAGCCTTAGTGGAAACTGAGCTAAAACGCCCATCATTCAGACAGACTTACTTTCCAGTCCTGGCTCTGTCGCTTTCTATCTGTGAGACCTTAGACAAGTCATTTTCACTCTCTGGCACTCAGATTTTTCATCTCTAACATGGGATGGCTGACGTCCTCCCCATGGTGAAGATGGGAGAACTGAATAAAATAATGCATGTGAAGAGGCTGGCAGGGCATGTACAGCAGGTGCTCAGGGAAGCTGGCTTTCTTCCAAACCCACCTTTCACAGCACCCCTCCATCAGTTCTGTTTCTTCACTCCTGCCCTGCCTCCTTTCTTGTGGCGCCATCTCACAGTCAAATGACAACAAGCCCTCTCTGTCCCTCACAAGTGAATATCTTCCCTTGCCCACCTTCACCCTTACCCCAAGCTCTTCTCTGCCGTGGGCAGCCAGGCTCAGCTTCATGGGCATGTGACCTTGTTCCGAGGGGGAATGGCTATGTGACAGACCTGAATTTCTCCCCTGTCCTAACTTTGCTTATCTTGAACAAACAGAATACCTATGATATAAAGTTCCCTTTGCAACCAGACCAGCTGAGACTGGTACATAGAACTAAGAAAGCCCACCAATCGACTTCAAAAAGACCTCAGGCTTCATGACAATCCCATTTCCATGCTAAATGATACTTCCAACCAGCACCGTGACAGTTGACAATTGCCATGACAATGACTGGAAGAAGCTGTAAAAGGAAAGAAAGGGAGACAGTACTACTGGTTCCAGGAGATCACCACTCATTTCTGGAAAAGACATGAATATTCTTCCCTTTTCTTTTAATGCCAATTCCTTCATTAGGGAAAGCCTGTATCTTAAGCCCCTCTCCCTCACTCATTGGCCATGCTCCTGTTTCTCAATTCCACGGCCACTGAATAAAGCCTGCACTGCTGGACACTCACTTTTGGTTTGGGGTATTGGCTTTGTGATACTGAATACGGACAGACTCCATCTTTTGTGAGACCAGCTTTGTCAGTAACAACCTGAGTAGTCATATAGGGCCCCATGCTTAGTTGTGTACACTTGGTTTAATTCTTTGCTGTCTCTGTTTCAAAACTCTTGTTAATTTTTGAACAAGAGCCCCAGATTTTCACTTGCATTGGACCTCACAAATTATGCACCTAGTGCTTTGGGGAGGGGACCAATCTCTTCCCAGCTAAATGACACTACTAACTCTATGTACTGGGTGTGGTCTGGTAGCTCTTTCTGAACAGTGGAGCAGAAAAGAACTCACGTCTCTTTGAGCCCTGTCCTAGGTGCTCTTGAACACATTGTGCCAGTCAATCCCTGTTTTACCAAAGAAAAACGGTCTTTGCTTTACCATGTCACCTGCCCAAAGCTACATAACTCATACATGGAGTCTGAGTCAGGAGTCGAGTGCCAAAAGCAGAGCCTTCCTACACTCTTGCCATAGGTAAATTTAAAGTCCATCCAGGAGTTACACATACTGATTCCGGGGTGAAGAGTTGATTCTTTTCTAAGATAATAAGATGTGCTTTTTTGGTATACATAATTTAAAAGCAATTAATTTAAAAAATCCCCAGAGGGAAAAACCTACCACATAACTTCTGAAGGGATTTCTCAGAGTAGGTCTCCCGGTCACAGCCCTTGCCAATGTAATTAGTCTGCAGCTCTGCGACGATCTGGAGGGAAGACACAGCTCCGTCGCACGTCTCCAGGCGGATGCTGGGGAACAGAGGCATGCTCCCGGAGCCAGGCTGGTACTCAATCCTTTTGGTCCAGTCTAAATAAACAAGGAGAGGATTAAAAGTAAATCAGGAGCAGTCAGTTTTGCTGGAACATTTCTTTTGGAAATGTGAATTTGTTCCAATGAATTATTTGCCCCCCACAAATATATTAGATATCAGGGAACGATTTGAGAATAATGGGAGTTTTACTTTTGCTTATGCAAGACTTCCTCCCTGAGAAATACTAGGCAAATACAGAAAACTGCACCTGGCTGCCCTGAGCCACACAGGAATACACAGAGCATGTACACACAGGCACACTCACATGCACGTGCACGCACACATACGCGGTCACACCCTCAAACGTATATTAGCTACTCAGTTCACCACGTGTTATGAGGTTAGAGCCACACCCGTCCTTGCCTGCAGTTACAACTTTTCATTCATTTCCCAGATACTCCTTCAAGAACTTCAGAACAACATACCAGAGACAGTCCCCACAACCCCCCATTTTTTTTTTTTTTTAGTATCTTAAAATTTTTTTTTTAACTTTTGTTTTAGGTTTAGGTATACATGTGCAGGTTTGTTATACAGGTAAATTTGTGTCATGGGGGTTTGAAGGACAGAGTATTTCAGTACCCGGGAGAGGCAGCCCTTCTTACATTCATTTCACAGGCAAACATCAGATCTCTTAAAGGTAAGGTGCCATACTTATTGTAGTACTCTCTAATACTGTGCTAATGTTTTCTTTCTTCTTTTTTTTTATGTGCCACTGATGACATTCTTTAGTGTTTTGCCTCTCACCCCATTTTCCAACTTTGCCTCACGTGGTCATTTTAAGGAAGGCATGTGTCTTGTTATAAAACAAAAGAGCATGGTTGTTCAAGGATTTCCTGAGGTCACGAAGTAGGGTGAAAGGAATCTCAGACATTCAGAACTATGACTCACTGAAGTAGGTCTCAAGGTCTTGTCACTGCTTTTTAGTGAAAAAAATAATTTGGAGATGATAAAACACTAGAGAGGACCAAAATCACAATTAAAGGAGCACCTTGCAAGAACAGAGCTATCAACACATACAACCGCTGTGAGAGCATGTACACAGGAACCGACTGATGCAATAACAGCAGCACCTGAAAGTCGGAGTGGACTCAGGGCAGGCTCCCAGTGACCGATGACGTGTGTTTGCCCACCACAGCGGGCATCCCACGCTCTGTGAGGACACATGTCTGTGATGGCTGTGCAGCCATCCTCAGCCAGACTTGTGCAGAAGAGTGATTCTGAGTCATCAAGCAATGTGAGTTATGGGTGCTGTTAGTTCACTAATCCCAAATGTTTGTCACGTAGAACATTGCTAGATGATATCTCTTTGCTGAAGTAGAAATAAAAATCTAGAAAGTTGCCTGACCTCACCCATGAGGAACTCAGAATGTCCTACATGGTGGGACCTGGGGTCGGGCTGCAGTTACCAGAAGGCTCCTCTGTTCCCAGTGGGCCACTGGCGCCACCATGGTGATACCAGTACCTTGGAGGAGGCTGGGCTTCGGGGTGAGCCAGATGGCTCTGTTCACTGAGCAACCATTTGTTCAGGGTTTGTTTCTATGTGCCAGGCTCTGCTGGGAGTACAAAGGGTACAGCAGTGAACAAGTCAGGAGCCTAGGGAGAGAAGCAGGTGATGAATAAGCCCCGGTTGCTCTAGCAGAGAGGAGTAAATGCTATGAAAAGAAAAGCCAGTGATAAAGAGGGGCTCCTTTAGCTTGAGAGTTCACCTCTGTGCTGAGGCTGGAACATCAAGGACAAATGCATTGGGAGAAGTCTCCGGGAAGCATGTGTGAAGCAGATGCAGCAATAAATCTTGGCTTGGCTTTGTAAGGTCAGGAAGGTCTCGAGCAGGTTGCTGAAGGTCTCTAAGCCTCAGGCATCTCATCAAGAAAACAGGGAGCATAGCACTGACCTTATAGTATTGAGGTAAGGACTGAGTGTGAAAATGTGTGAATAACATGGAGTAGGGGCCCTGATCAATGTTGTTCCCTGGCGAGGAAGAAGACAACTGCCCCCTACCCCACCCCATGCTTCGCAACTCTGACACATCTCAGATCCTTTGAAATCTGAGTTTAGCTCTGAGCCCCCATGGTCACTAGCTGTCCTTTATGGGTTTTTTTTCAGAGTGTGTCAGAAGTAGAGATTGCACATTACAGTTGTGAAATTCATCCCTAGGGTACTTACAATGAGAGGATATTTGGATAAGAGTGACTAATTTTAAAGGAGAATATCCCCTATTATTTGTCATTTATTTTCCTCAGTCTTTAGGAGCCATGTCTGGGTTGGCCCATCCTCTCCCAGAGGATGGGATCATGAAGGTGCTACAGCCCATTCTCCAAATGCCACAAGTGCAATTCTAAGGACAGATCACTAGAGTAAAAGGTGGCTTTTGTCTGATGTATCTAGTCATAGTGCTGTAAGAAGCCATCCATACACATGGCCAGCTGCATAGTATCCTAGGTACAAAATGTTTCATGCCACTGTGTATTTGATTGTGCTGTTTCTCCTGCTTGGGGTTCCCTCCCTTTCTATCGCCATCCCTCTTGCCATCTCCTCCATGCAGCCTTCTGGAATTTCTCCAGTCGAGGTAGATGCCCTCTCTCCTCCATGCTTCTACACTATTTTCAACATTAGACCACAGCATTAGACTCCAAGCTTCAAGTGCCTCTGAGGCCCCAGAGTGCTAATCAGTGCCTGGCGCAGAGAAGATGCTCACGGCTGAGTGTGGTGGCGCATCCCTGTAATCCCAGCACTTCGGGAGGCTGAGGCGGGCGGATCACCTGTGGTCAGGAGTTTGAGACAAGCCTGGCCAAGAGGGCAAAACCCTGTCTCTACTTAAAAAAAAAAAAAAATTAGCCAGGTGTCGTGGTGGGTGCCTGTAATCCCAGCTACTTGGGAGGCTGAGGCAGGAGAACTGCTTGAACCCAGGAGGCGGGGGTTGCAGTGAGCCAAGATCTCGCCACTGCACCCCAGCCTGGGTGACAGAGAGATTTCATCTCAAAAAGAAAAAGAAAAAGAAAAACCAAAACGATGCTCACTAGTGGTAGAAATTGTGACAGAATCCTACAGGCTATCTTTTGATAGGAAATATTTGCTGGGTGAATCTGGGGAGCCCCAGACACATAACCCTGATTGCTGCCTCAGTAGTACTTCTTGAACTGCAGACAGAATCCATGGCTGGTTTGCAGCTTCTCTGGAACTGACCCCATCTGCCTGCATCTTCACCCCGCTGAACTATCTATCCCTTCTCTACACAGAACCATCTATCTCTCCTCTCTCCCCAAACCCTCCATATACTCCCCATTTCTGTAAATTAAAAATGGAGAAAGCAGTTTTATGCTGGGAACGGGAGCTTGGTGTGCACCCCACAGCACCAGTATTGGGGTTCTCCTCCTTCTGCTCATGTAGGAGAGCCCTCCCACCATACCTCCCCTCTGGTCACAGTCTCTGGAGGTCTCTTCTCTGGAGAAACCCATGACACCCTCCTCATTGAGTTCCTTTATTCGGCAGAGGCTGCAGACATCTCTTTCTCATCTAGATATTTTGGTGGTTCCCTATGATGAGCAATTCTACCTCAAACCTTTATTAAAAGGAGTGAAAATAAACAAGTAAGTAAATCTTGAAGGGAAAACCAGGAAGCACAATCCCGTAGAGTCTTCACCCCATCTCTCACCCCGGAGCGGGGAGGGCAGGGCCCTCTCTGGCCACCGGGAGAAATCAGGTATTAAAGAACTTTAGGAGTATCACAATTGCCAGTTGCTTTGGTGACCTCAAGAGGCTTGTTTCTGAGGGTTTACGAGGAGCAGGCAAAATTCCAACCATATAGTAAAAGAAATCAATGAAGCTTTCTGAGCAGTGTCCTTGAGAGAGTGACACGCTCACACAAATATCTGTTTTCTAAGGAGTTGGGATGAGGTTAAAAGAGCAAAAGGCAAGTTGCCAAGTTCAGCCTTTACCACATGAAATGTCTGTCCCTCCTCATCTCCTGGAGGGCAGGATAGCATGGTTCTTACAAGTATGAATGTTTCATTCAGCATACCTGAGTTTAAATCCCACACTTGCCACTTGCTGTGGAACTCTGGGCCAATCACTTATGCTCCCCGTGCCTCGGCTTCCCCTTCTGTAAAGCTTGTATCTACCACTCCGGATTTTGGGGGATTACATGCAGAGTCATTTTACCACCAAACACAAGGAACATGTCCAATAGACATATTGGTAAATTGTTTATTCAGTAACATTTATTGCAAAAAATAAGAGGAAATTAATGACTAAGCACTGGAAAGGTGCCAGGCACTTTTATATCTATCATTTCATTTAATCCTTTCAGGAACCGGTGGGGGAATGTTATCCTAATTGTACAAATGATAAAACCATGGCTAAGAATTGATGTGACTCACCCAAGGCCATGTAGCTTTTTTTTTTTTTTTTTGAGATGGAGTTTTGTTCTTGTTGCCCAAGCTGGAGTGCAGTGGCGCAATCTCGGCTCACTGCAACCTCCGCCTTTTGGGTTCAAGCGATTTTCCTGCCTCAGCCTCCCTAGTAGCTGGGATTACAGGCACCCACCACCATGCCTGGCTAATTTTTGTATTTTTAGTAGAGATGGGATTTCACCATGTTTGCCAGGCTGATCTCTAACTCTTGACTTTATGTGATCCACCCACCTGGGCCTCCCAAAGGCTGGGATCATGGGCCACACAGCTTTTTTACAAAAGCTCCTCCTTTACTCTGCGGATTTGCCGGAACTGAGACAACCATAATTTTTACAGATTCATGTTTAACATTCAATTTATGATGATACTTTTTTTTTAAAAAAACAGTGATAATCCCAGTGGTGGTAAAAGATCAAGGAGTGCTGTCAGCTTTATCAGTGTCTGACCTTGAGGGCAGCTTATGGGGGCTGGAGATTTGCTTTGACACTGAAGACTGCAGAAATCCAGACTTGGATCACACCCTGCCAAATCCGAGTCATGTGAATCTAGCAAAGCTGCTGCCATCTCATAGCCTCCATTGCTTCAGCTGCGCATTGGAGAAAATTACATCCCCTCCTGGGCTTATGGTAGCAGGGGACGTGCCAGGCTCGGGGCCTAACACAGAGGCCTTTCCATGAAGGCTCAGCATGGGAATATCCCACCCATTGGTTCAGAAGCATCTCAAACTTCTCTGAATTGTCCTGCTTGGAAACAAAATCTTTCTAGTTTATAAAGGGCCTAGAGACTACTTTATGAATTGTGGTTCAATTTTTTCTTAAGTGAAAAAGGGAACAGCCTGCTTGCTGTTTTAATAATTGGGCCTAAATTACCCAGTAAGTATTCCTGAAAAATCTATCGGGACTTAAACTCCATCTTTGTGGGTTAAGAATTTAGAAAGATGATGATTTTCTTATAACTACCTCTACATTTGGGTAACTTGTGTTTTCTTATCAGGAGAACATTAACCAGTTGGAACTTTCCTATGAGATGCCTAGAGGGGGATTAAAGCTAATCTAAGACTTCTGGAAAGCCTAGGCTTTGGGGCTCTCACAACCTAAGATGTTCAGTCCATTGTTCCAATTCTATGGTCAGAAATGATGCAGAAGAATAAAAGGGAGAGGGGAGGGTGTGGCAAAGACATGCTTCCTCCCTAACTGAGGCACAGGAGCCTCCAGTTCTTCCTGGTTTCAGCGTCCAGTGGCTGGAGAAGCATCTGCATTTCTAGGGAATTGCCAGATTCACACAAAGTGTGTGGCCAGATATTAGGATTCTGGGGAGTGAGAGGGATGGGAATGGGATACCCCACAACAGGAGTTGTTCAGTCAGCTGACATTGCTGCCAGGATCTGTAAGCGTTCACTCTCTGCCATCTTTTAGGAATTTCTCTAAGGGATGGGTGGCTTTGATTTGGGCACCAAGAGACTTCCCCTCCTACGGGACAAAGCTAGGAGGGTACCTTTGCTCTGCAGTGAGTGCCGTTATCCCCATTGGTCATCCAGTGCATCTGAATTGGGGCGGGTCAGGAAGCAGGGATGGGCTGGAGGGGTAAATGAAGGTCAGATGATGAATGCTGGGTAACAGGTTTGGATATAACCTCAAAGCCAGTAAGGAGCCATAAGTAGGATGTTTAGTGAGGGTGTGAAGTATCCAGACTGCTTCGGAGTCATCATTCAGCAGCTGAGTTAGTCCCGGTGTTCATTTCCAGAACAGCAGAATACTCCTGATCACTACCCTTAGATCAACCTGTGCAGGTGTCACCGCTGACAGCCACACCAAGGGGAACTAATTTCAATTCACTGAAGTTTAGTTCATGTCTATTTAGTCAAATTTAAGAGTGTTAACCATACAACGGAACAGATTCAGGTTTTAACCCTGGCTTTGCAGCTGCTTGGCCATGTGGTTTTGGGTAAATCACCAAACCTCACTGAGCCTCATTTTTTTCAATCTGTGGAATGAGAAAATCTACCTTGCAGAGTTGCCTCGGGAATTGGAGAGAAGGTATGCAAAGCACCAAGAATGAAGAGCTATTGTTACTGTTACTATTATGATTCTTATTATTATTCTGGATGCGATGTGCCAGGCAGAGCCCTAGGCATGGGAGGCAGAGGAGCATCAGCTATTACCCCTAACTCAAAGGATTTCACAGTCAGGCAGGGGCAGGCACATAGCCAGCTTTAAGACAAACAAAGAACACCCTCCAGGGAGCAGAGAGAAAGGGGTAATGCATGCCGATGAGGGCACTCAAAGGACGCTTTCTGAAGGAAGATAGCGGGGCATCTGTTTTAATATAGGTTTTATTATTATGTAAGTATGGTAAGGCCAAGACAACAGATCAGATACAGTTGCCAATGAAAAGAGTTTGTTATACTCACAGATCTCTAAGGGAGGGAGAACGCCACACCACAGGCAGGGGTGCGGGCAGAGAAGGACCAGAGTCAACCAGGAGGCAGAAGGAGGGCACTCCGAGAAACTGCGGGCACAATGCTTTACTGTGGCTTCCATGGGAAGAGACAGGTAAGGCAGGACAAGCATTTTAAGATTCACTAGTTGGAGTAATTCCAGCCAGCTCTTGGACATAGTTGCCTGGCATCTGACTCTGGGGTGATTAGGGCAGGTGAATGGTGTCCCAGAGTGTGAGAGCCCCAATAAGGAGTGTTTGGGGGGTGTGGGCTCCAGATTGGGTGGAATGCACATGAAAAGGGAGAGGCTGAGTTGTTTATGATCTCTGAGAATCAGCTAATCCCAAGAAGGGCAGTTCCTCTGGGATCAGTAAGGCCTTCAGATGCCAAAACACCAGAACATATAATAGAAAATAAAAGACATGGTTAATACAGCTTTGCAGAATGAGGGGAATGCCAGAGGACAGAAGAGAACTCCAGGATGTCTTCATCAGGGCCTGGTGTCTGTATAGTTCCAGGTTCAAGTGGTGCCATTCAGATGGAAATGATGTGAATAGTACCCCTGCCTCTGAGGGTACAGTCCAGCGCTGCCATGCCTCAGAAGGTACAGACATATGTGGGGCTCCAGAGAGCCTCATGGGTCCCTGGTGTAGGGTGAGGCATTTTGGGGCCAGATGACAAAGACCTTGGGTGCAGCACCATGGAGTGGGTTCTTTAGAGTGTCAGAAACAGACTCTCCAAGGCCTTTGTGGATGGGAGTGACAGAAGCTGACTTCTGAGATTTGCCTTCCCTCCCCTCACTGCATGGCGTCTAGGGATGAGTTCCTCAGGACCCAGCACTGGGTAGGACCAAGGTGTCCCTTAGATAGCAGGGTGCAAAGGCTGAAAGTGAGGGGTCAGATGCCTGGCTCCAGACCCTGCCTCCCCTGCTTATGAGCTGCTGCACCTTGGGCAAGTTACTTCACCTCTCTGTGCCTCAGTTTTCTCCTCTTCAAAGTGGGAGAACGGCACGACTACATCTCATGGGGATGTTGTGATGACTAAGTCAGACGGTCAACAGGAAATGGTTAGCAGAGTGCCTGACAGACATCGAGCATTTAAGAAACATGGGCTATTACCTGTGTAATAAACCTGCACATTCTACACATGTACCCCAGAACTTAAAGTATAATAAGAAAACTAAATAAAGAGATTTTTGTCTGGGTTATATATGGTGAGGATTAAGAAGAAGCTACAATTACAGATTTAGACATTTTTCTTAAAAGGTTTGGTAATTCTATAGCTTATTTATTTCTAAATTTCAAATGTAAACTTGAATCATATGGTCATGATTTATAGCATGCCACCCACATCATATAACCTTTGGTATATTTTCCATTTTATTCTCAGGTAGATAATGGAATCACCAGCCAAGGCAGGATTTTAAGAGGTTTAAGAGTAATTTGGACATTCGGGTGAAGTTTACTTATTTTAGAGGGATGCTGAACCACTTACATATGTGAAAAAACAAGATGGTAATTTCAAAGCAAAATTCTGAAAAAAACAAAACAAAACAAAACAAGAAACGTGGGCTCTTGTATTAGGCTTCCAAACTTTGGTTCTTTCTCACAAATCATGCTCTCAGGAGAGACAAGGCAAGGACTATTTCTGGATCTCCTAGGTCCGGGTACTCAGACTTCTGTGAGAGAATGGTACCCTCCTTTACGGGAGAGGAAACCCGACCTGGGAGAGGGTGAGTCACTTACTAAGATCCCACAGCCAGTTGGTACACAGCCAGCACTTGCGTCAGGTTGTCTAAGTCAAAACCCAAAGGAATGTCTTACCTCCTGCTTTTAGGAATTCATATTCTTTTTACATTTCATCAACTGCTATTATTGGGTCTACAGCCACCAGCTTGGAAATTCAGCTGGAAGGAGGTGGGGGTGGTGAGGAGTTGGGGAGGCTGGCCCTCCAACCCGGCCCTGGGACCAGTTTCATGCTCAGAAGGGCCCCATGCTTGGTTTAATGCTCTGCTGTGGCTATCTTAACATTCTTAATAATTTTAAAACAAGGGGCCCTTGTTTCCATTTCATACTGGGACCCACAAATTATACAGCTGGTCCTGCTTACCAGCTGAGTAACTGTGGGCATGTTCTTTTCTTTCTTTCTTTCTTTTTTTTTTTCAGTACAGATGGGGTTTCACCATGTTGGCCAGGCTGGTCTCAAACTCTTGACCTCAGGTGATCTGCCCACCTCAGCCTCCCAAAGTGCTGGGATTACAGGTGTGAGCCACCACGCCCAGCCAGGCATATTCTTTAACCTTTTTGAGCCTCACTGTGTTCTTCTATAGAATGGGGACATTAATTCATTGCACCCAAAGGAGGCCACAGAGCATAACTGGTAGAAATCAGGACTTTGGAGTCAGACTCGGATGTGAATTCCAGCTCTGCCACCTGGCATCGTGTACTGTGAGCAAGCCATTTTTTTTCTGTATGTTTACTCATGCAAATATTCATGATATCATTACCTGGGAGTTGTTTATAGGGTTTAGATGAGATAATAAATGCAAACCACTTAGCCCTGTATCTGACACATAATAGGTGCATACATTTTTGAGCATTAAGTTATGTGGCTTTTTCTTCTCCAATTAAAAACAATTATACACAGGCACTATTTAAAAAGAAACAAAACATGAATTCTCTGAACTCAATTACAAATATAAGTAATCCCCTTTTCCTTTATTACTGACCCTTTTCCATTTACTGTATTTTATTTTCACAAGAACATTTTATTACCTTTTAATTCCTATTAAGAAGATATAATTAACTACTACAGGAAAGTGGGGAAGGATACATATTTCTGTGCCATATCCTCAGGGAAGCCTCAAGGCTGTGGCTGTTGCTGCTCCCCTGCCTGGGTACTTGGTCCCTGACCTTCCTAGGGCTGGTCCTTCTCTTCATCCAAGTCTCACCTCACAGGTGACTTTGTAAAGGAAGTCTCATTGGTATTGACCTCACCTTGATGGGTTCCCCCAATCTCTACCCCAGCCCCCACTCTCCCTGAGAACTTACTTATTCCTTTATGTCCTGTTCCCACTCAGGAGCATGACTTGTACGTCACTGTTCAATGCCTGGGACATAAAAGGTGCCCAACAAATATCAATGAAATGAGTGAGCATAGGTATGAAAATCAGAACACACATACACACCCAGACAAATAGACATGCACACTCCAATTTCCACATAGGATGGTATACCTTACTTATCAGTCCTCTACTTAGCTCCAACCAGTTGCCAAAGGATAGGCTGCTAGGCATTAAAATGGGAAGGATTTGAGACATGGCGTGTGTGTGTGCATGTGCATGTGTGTCTGCATGTGTATGCGCGTGCATGTGCATGTGTGTATGCGTGCGTGTGTGCATGTGCATGTGTATGCATGTGCATGTGTGCACGTGCGTGTGTGTGCATGTGTGCATGTGTGCGCATGTGTGTGCATGTGCGTATGTGTGCGTGTGCACATGTGCGTGTGTGTGCATGTGCGTGTGTGTACATGTGTGTGTGCATGCATGTGTGTGTGCATGCGTGTGTGCATGTGCACGTGTGTGTGTTTACATGTGTGTGCTGTGTATTGTATGCAAGCACACCCCCCCACTCACCTGAATTGAAATGTCTGTGGGCAAGTGTGACGCTGAAACTACATTTAAAACTGCTTCAATTGTTCCATATATTTTTGACCTTTTTAGTCCCCTAGACATTCTCAATAAATGTCAAATGAAAGAACTAGAAATCTGTTGTCAAATTTTGTCTTGCTCATGAAATTCTTTCCAGTTTCCTGATGACAGAGGGGATAGAATTTGGCCCCAAATCAACACTGTGATGACTGGCTCTGTGACCTGAGAAAAGCTTCACATCTATCTGGCAGACCTAAGAGTCATGCACATTGGCACAAACTTCAGGGACTTATTCTGGCAGCAACTGGGAAGCTGCAGGCAGCCCCTCGCTGAAGCCTAGGCTTACATCAGGCCTTCTTCCCTGGCCTCTCACTGCCAGCCAGGAGAACTGGTGCCACTAGGTAAGGACAATATGTAAAGATAGCTTGCTGAGCAGACTGCATTGGAGAGATGGCCGGCTCAGGTCTCTGAGACACCACATCCCATTCCCGGCAGCCTTCCGCCTTCCCCACGCTGTGAGAGGAAACCATCCTATTCTGGGTGGTTCCCTCATGCCAGTGTGAGCGCCTCCATTACCCAGCAAGTCTCTGATCTTGCTAGTGCTGGGCATCACCTCTTGAGAGCCTATGCCAAGCCCTCCTTTCCTTTTACCCTGGCTCTCTTGGGGGCCATGGGTCAGCAGCCAGAGCTGAAGTGAACCATGTGGTGTTCAGAAGCCTGGACCCACCCAAGCTCAGCTGCAGCTTTCTCCCAGCCCCTTCAACCCTAAAGACCCTCAGCTCACACAATTCTCAGCTCCCAAACAGAAACACGTCCAGCAGAACTGATGCTGGCAAGGTACAGAAACCAGGAACTTCAAAGCAGCCTTTCTGAAAAACAGTCCTCCCAAGATCGATTAATGCAGCCATCCAGGTCCTTTTACTTGGAAGTATAGAAACACTTCTCTCTTATGTACAATAAACATGAGCATTTTCCAGGCAATTTTTTAAAAAATCTCTTGACAAATGTATTATTGGTATAAAGAAGAAGACGCCGTTCTTTAAGAATCTTTACATTTTCGGCTTTGAAAAATTTTCACAATTGAAGGGTATAGTTTTTCATGTTCATATATTTTCAATCTTTTTGAAAAGATGGCTTATGTAAGCTTTTTCATATTCTACTTATGTAAATCTCTTTTTAAGCTATCAATTGTACAGAGTTTAAAAGCTTTTTTTTTTTTTTTTTTTTTTTTTTTAATGAAAGGCCCATTGTCGTAGGTGGTACTAGAGTACAGGATTTCCCATTCCACTGAACAAGAGTCTTAAGCTGAAATCAGGTTCTCACTTCTGCAGGAAACATGGTATAAATCTCCAGAATCCCTCAAATACATTGAGTCCCTTGATTCCACATGTGGGAGAGGTGGCTCACTGACAGAGCTAGGAGTGTATGCTGTCACAAATGGTTAGAAAGATCCTTGGCAAAATGTACCTCAGTTTTCAAAAGGACCACAGACTTTGGCCTAGTAAGTAGACTCCTGAGAAAGGTAGTCAAAATTCAAAGACTTTTGGACTAATTGCCACTGCATTAAAAAGAAAAATGAAAGCATGTTGACATCTGGTGATCACATGGCCCTATCTATCTGCAAGGCCACGGTCAAGCACATTTGGATACACCTCTAGGAGGGGACGTCATGCAGCCACTGAGGGGGTCAGTGAGGTTTTATGTTGGGGGAGAATAAATATGACGTAAAGTAAAGTGGAAAAAGAACATAAAGTTAACATGACTGTATTAAAGGGAGAAAACAGTATCATACTGACAATACTGCATTAACTGAATGATGGGAAATTTTTATTGAGTTTATCCTTTTTAAAGTCATTTTCAAATAAGCATAAAAACATTATACTTTTTAAAAATTACATTAAAAATATCATGGTGGCCCAATTGCCACTTACTACCTCAAGTTCTCTTAACGGAATGCAGAGCTCATCAATCTTGCCTGAGATACATCCTTCTTCCTTGCCTAGAGGCGCCCACCTGGGCAGCCAGCCAGCCAGCCTCTTTCTGCTGTCACAAAGGGCTCCTGTGAGCCACCCCCCCCCCCCATGCGTTAGACACGGAGTGTTTGTTGCTGGCATTTGGTGGTGAGGATGTTAAAAACCCAAGGAGTCTGAGAGCCCGGGGAGCAAAAGCCTTGGAGTCTGTGATGAGGATAATACACTGTTATTATAATGTTTTCTTCTGGATCTAGAGCCTGGGAAGAGAGCTGAATTTCCCCAGAAGCTCACCAAGGGTGGATGATTCAGCATGTGTGAGGCTGTCATTAACCGAACCTCCCAGCAGGTGGAAGGGCTCTGCTCCTGGCCTGCCTAGTTCAGCCCGTGTGAGGGTGGCTGCTGTAACCAGGGAAGCAGATTCTCAGGCTCGAGACACACACCGGCACTGGGGAACGCAGAAGGGACATGGCATTCTCAGCACTGTCCACCAGCGGAGCTAAAGTGGAGCTTGGTTACTAAAACAAGATTAACCAAACAGTAATGCTTGTCTTAAACTGTGGCTGAAAGTGAGGTCACATTGTACTCTAAATACCAAACTCTGCCAACCAAGAACTCATCAGAAATGAGTCCTCCTGAGAATGCATTAGTTTTCAGAGGCTGCAGACAGATTCTCCATATTGGCCACACAGGTCTCCCTGGCTTCCACTCCTGCCGGGGTCCTGATGTCCATGCCTGCTGCTCATGTGGCCAGGACCTGCCCTCTTCACCTAACCAGGGAACACTCAGGCCACAGGGGCCCTGACTCGTTGGGCTCCATGGAAGGTGGGGAGAAGGGGCTCTCCCTGAGGAGGCCTACCTTGCCCCTTTGCCAGGCAAACTCTGATTATTACGTCCACTGCCTCACAGACTCTCTCTAGACAGTCTGGTCTACGTACTTCATGGTCTGTATTGGAAGCCCCACCGCATCTCTCATAAAAACCAACAGGAACACATCTACAGTGAACTTCCTTCTGACAAACGTTTCAAAACTACGCACTGTGGAAAAGGAGAGCCTCTTCATTAACTGGTGCTGGGAAAACTGGATATGCTTTTGCAGAAGAACAAAACTAGACCCCATCTCTTACCATATACAAAAACCAAATCAAAATGAATTAAAGACTTCAACATAAGACCTCAAACTAAGAAAAGATCTACAAGAAAGCACTGGGGAGAATCCACAGGACACTGATTAGTCTGGGCAAAGATTTATTGTGCAACACCCTAGTAGCACAAGTCACCAAGGCGAACATGGACAAATGGGATCACATCAAGTGAAAAAGCCTCCGCACAGCAAAGGAAACCACAAAGTGAAGAGACAACCCACAGAATGCGAGAAGACATTTGCGAGCTACCCCTCTGACAAGGGATTAATAACCAGAATACATGAGGAGCTCAAACAACTCTACAGGAAAGCATTTTAGTAATTTGATCAAAAAACGGGCAAAATATTCGAATAGACATTTCTCAAAAAAAGACCTACGAATGGCAAACAGGCATATGAAAAGGTGCCCAACATCCATTGATCATCAGAGAAATGCAAATCAACACTGCAATGAGCTATCATGTCACCTTAGTCAAAATGGCCCATACCCAAAAGACAGGCAATAACAAATGCCAGCGAGGATGTGGAGGAAAGGGAACCCTTGCACACTGCTGGTGGGAATGTAAATTAATACGGCTACTACGGAGAACATTTTGGAGATTCCTCAACAAACTAAAGAATCAGCTACCATATAATCTGGCAATCTGGCTAGGTATATACCCCAAAGAAAGGAAATCAGTGTATTGAAGAGATATCTGCATGCCTATGTTTGCGGCAGCACTGTCTACAATAATTAAGATTTGGAAGTCCCCTAAGTGTCCGTTAACAGGTGAATGGATACAGTAAACGTGGTACACATACACAATGGAGTACTATTCCGCCTTAAAAGAGAATGAGATCCAGCTATTTGCAACAGCATGGATGGAAGTGGAGATCGTTAAGTGAAACAAGCCAGGCACAGAAAGACGAACACTGCAAATTCTCACTTATTTGTGAGATCTAAATATCAAATCAATGGAACTCATGAATATGAGAGTAGAAGGATGGTTACTAAAGGCTGGGAAGGGTGGCAGGGGGTTGGTAGGGGTGGGCGGGGATGGTTAACGGATATAAAAATAGAATGAGTAAGACCTACTATCTGACAATACAAGAAGGTGACTATAGTCAGTCACTTAATCGTCTATTTTACAATAACTTAAAGAATGTAATTTGGCTGACTGAAACTCAAAGGGTAAATACTTATGAGGGGATGGATACTCCATTCTCCATGATTGCTCATTTCAATTTGCATGCCCGTATCAAAACATCTCACGAACCCCATAAATGTATACACCTACTGTGTACCCAGAGAAGTGTTAAAAATAATTAAAAAAAGGGCCGGGCATGGTGGCTCAAGCCTGTAATCCCAGCACTTTGGGAGGCCGAGGTGGGTGGATCATAAGGTCGAGAGATCGAGACCATCCTGGTCAACATGGTGAAACCCCGTTTCTACTAAAGATACAAAAAACTAGCTGGGCATGGTGGCACGTGCCTGTAATCCCAGCTACTCAGGAGGCTGAGGCAGGAGAATTGCTTGAACCCAGGAGGCGGAGGTTGCGGTGAGCCGAGATCGCACCATTGTACTCCAGCCTGGGTAACAAGAGCGAAACTCCGTCTCAAAAAAAAAAAAAAAATTAAAAAAAAATTTTTAATATACAAAAAATAAATTCAAGATAAAAAATAAAAAGAAAACAAATGGGGAAAGAAACACACTAGTCCATCTACCCCATCACGTACCTTTCTGCAAATCCTTTCTCTGAAACCCAAGTGCCTGTCTCCTGTCAGTCATACAGCCAGAGACATAGAGTAGAACCAGGGACGTAAATGCCCCGGAGGTGCAGCAGTTAAGCAGCAAGCTCTCCTGCAGATGCTATTCCTTGCTCCTTCTCATCACTGCCCCCTTCCCCACCCACTTAGGCACCTGGCTAATATATTCATCCTTCAGATCTCAGCCTAGGTGCTACTTTCTTGGGGAAGCTTTCTCAAGCCTGGTCACTGTGCCTGGCCAGGTACCCCTTACCTCTGCTCTCATAGCCCCTGGGCTTTGCTTGACAGTGCCCTGACTGCCCTGTATTAGAATGAACTGCTCACCTGCCAGCCCTCACCTCATCACCACTCCAGCTCATGGTTCCCAGGGAATGGCCAGGTGCCAAACTGGCCCTGGGGGACGTTTCTTGAGTTGAGCGGAAGCTTTGAAAGATTGGGCCAGGACTGAACTATCCCTCTGCTTGGTTAGGGTAGGGTCAAGGCTCCAAGCCCCTGAGCTGGTACTTCATGGGTCACACCACACTTAACAGGGTGAATCCAGAGCTCCTGAGGCCGACCTCGGCCAGCTTGTGGTTCTCCAATCAATTTTTCCCTCCACTAGGATCCCGGGGTGGGTAGACATGGAGAGAAGGGGGCACTGTTCTGCCCACTTTAGAGAGGAGGACAACTGTGACAGGAAGAGGAGGGGCACTTTCTGTGGTCACACTCATTATGAGAATCCAAGTACGGTTTGTGTGCAGATGGTGGCACAGGTACCCAGGCTGGCTGGGGCTGCCCTTCACCGAGTCGTGCAGAGAGCGGAAATGAAGCCACCATTCAATAGACACTGTGGGCCTCTTACACGTGTCATCAACCTGCACAGCATCCATCCGAAGCAGGGATTAGCAGGAGAGAATTCTACCATGAGACAATTGAGGCTGAGATATCAAATGACCTGCCTAAGGTCCCACAGCCAGCAAATAGTGCTGAGAGCCTGGCCAGACTCCCAGAAGCACTTCAGTCCCTTCCACTTACTCTCCTCTGCCTTCACCTTCCTCATTGCTAGTATTAATTTAGGCATTCCTACATGCCAGGGACAGTTCTACCTTGTGACAACTCTGACATAGGTACTGCTATTAACCTCATTTTGTAGATGCCACGTCTGAGGGTTCTGAGAGGTGAACTAACTTGTCCAGTGTCCTTGAGTCAAATGAAACGGGATTTAAACTTGGGTCTTTCTGGCTTCAGAGCCAGCACTCTGAAGCTCTATCCTCTGCTGACTCCCTAGAGGGAGGCATTCGAGCCCACTGTGAAATTTCAAAGAACTGTCAGTGGAAGAGGGAGTAGGCCGGCTGTGCAGCTCAGGGGCAGACCCAGGTCCATGGGGAGATGAGGTAGCATGTGGGGCTCTGAATCAGGAGACCTGATTCTAGCTGCGGTTCCACCTCAGCATAACCTTGGGCAAGGCTTTGCCCCTTGCGGTCCCTGAGAGGTCATCTAAAGTTGAGAGATGAATGACCTTGTTATCCTGAATGAAGACAGGTCCCAGAGGTGGGCCTGGGTGACAAGAGTGATACCCCTCCCACCTCCATCATCCACAAGCCATGGTCCTCTCTCAAGGCTGCCTTACTGTCCAGTGACACATTTTCTTTTTACCATGGGGGGAGAGTTCTAATTTCACAACTTTCCTCAAAAATAGCTTTCCTCCAGTGGCCTCAAAAGATGGCAGTGTTCTTTTCTTTGAGATGCACTGTAGGAAATTGGGGAGGATCTCTATGTTTGCAGACAGATGAAGCTGCCCTCAATATTACTAGCTGTGTATTGAGTGTATTAACCTCAGTGTTCTCATCTGTAAAATGGGAAAATAACAGTTTTCAGGGTGCAGTGAAGAATAAATGAGTACATGCATGCAATGAATGCCCTTAGAAAAGGCTTGGCAAAGAGTAAGTGCTCAGTCAGGGGTCATGATTATCACTATTATTATTATTGAGTAATGTTTGCGATGACTAAAGTCTGCTCTCCTCTTCCCCTCAGGGCTGAGATTACTGGACCTAGAACACCTCCAAGTCTCATTTTCCTCCAGGCTTAGCCACAGGGGAGTCAGGTCAAAGCAGGCTTAAGCATGGGTACTTTTAACTAGCAGCTCTTTTTTGTTTTGTTTTTGTTTTTGTTTTTTTTTTTTGTTTTTTTTTGAGACAGAGTCTAGCTCTTATTGCCCAGGCTGGAGTGCAATGGCGCAATCTCAGCTAATTGGAACCTCCGCCTCCCGGGTTCAAGTGATTCTCCTGCCTCAGCCTCCCAAGTAGCTGAGATTACAGGCGCCCGCTACCAAGCCCGGCTAATTTTTTGTATTTTTAATAGAGACGAGGTTTCACTATGTTGGTCAGGCTAGTCTTGAACTCCTGACCTCAGGCGATCCACTCGCCTCTGCCTCCCAAAGTGCTGTGATTACAGGTGTGAGCCACTGCGCTCAGCCAACTAGCAGCTCTTTAAGCACATTAAGATACCACCGAGTAGGTAAATCAGCATCCTGTCTAGAGCCATTTGTTGCACCTTAATGATCGGCTATGTCAGTGATGTCAAAACCGATCGTTATTTATGGAGTAGTGCCCCAATGAGGCCCTCTGCCAGGAGCTCGGCTGCTTCTCAGGCGGATCTGAGCCATCCCCTGAGCAGCTGCAAACCCCAGAGCACCTGCCCTGGAGTCACACTGTTGTCAGTGAAATTCAGGCCTCAATAATGGTTTTTCTAATTATTTGAGGAAAAAATACTCTATTGTGATTTTTTAAATTGAGATAAAGGGAATCAAAAAGTGCTGCTGTTCTCTGAGCCCCACCTTGTGTGGTTCTGTGCAAGGCTCTCCACTGTCAGCCTTTCATCGGGTCCTCACAAAAAAGGCGCTTACATTTAGAGAAGCCAAAGCTGAACAGCAGTGACTTTTCCAAGGCTGCAGAGTGAGTTTCGTAGGGTCTAGCTGGGACTGAAATCTGGATTCCTGGACGCCCAGGACTGTACACTTTCTACTCCAACCCACTATCTCCCTTTCATCCCAATCTTTTTTTTTTTTTTTTTTTTTTTTTTATGAGACAAAGTTTCACTCTGTCACCCAGGCTGGAGTGCAGTGGCACAATCTCGGCTCACTGCAACCTCTACCTCCCAGGTTCAAGTGATTCTCCTGCCTCAGCCTCCTGAGTAGCTGGGATTATAGGTGTGCACCACCACGCCTGGCTAATTTTTGTATTTTTAGTAGAGACAGGGTTTCACCATGTTGATCAGGCTGGTCTCAAACTCCTGACCTTGTGATCTGCCCACCTTCGCCTCCCAATGTCCTGGGATTACAGGCGTGAACCATCACACCCAGCCAGTCCCAATCTTAAGTTCAAAAATCCAGGACATGATGCTTAAGCCACACAGCCTTACTCAATTCTGTGGATTTAAATATGTGTGCTCGTGTGTGTGTGTGTGTGTGTGTGTGTGTGTGTGTGTGTGTTCATTTGCAGGATGACGTCTCTTTTCCCAATTTAATCATCGCGTTCATTTACATAGGGATTTAAATTTCGTGAAGCACTTCTACACTAGAATCTCTTTTGGTCTTAACAATCTTACAAAATAGCTTGGCCAAGGATTATGATTCTTAATTTACAGTTAGGAAACCAAAGCTCAGCCAGAGAAATAGTGTCAGCAAAGCCTGTGGCTAGATTATGACAGAGCTAAGGGTTGGGTTCAGCCCTTCTTACTCCATGCCAGCTCCATCTCCCCGAGTTTGCACCTGACCCCATTCCCCCATCATCTACCCCTATGTGGGGTTCAGGGAATATGCTTAGAAAATAGAAAAAGAGCAAAAGGAACCAGAGGAAGAATGTAGATGGAATGAAAGGGAAGGAGAGGCAAGTTAAAAATGGGGACAGGAAGAAGAGAGGTTATTGATAAAGAGGAGAGACTCAAGAAGACAGGAAAGAGACTGTGAGGGTGGAGGAAGAAGTTGAGCCCTCTGGTTTGAAGCTCAAAAAGTCAGTGCTGTCCTACTGAATGGAAGGGTATACGGGTAATTTTTCATGCTGAATTCTCTTTAAGGAAACAGTAGAGTCTTCCTGCCCTGGTATAAGGAGTCACGCTTGGGTCTGGCATCTTTGGGTTAAAGCTTGACACCCAAGTCTCAGGGCTACTTTGTTCTTCTCTGGCCCATGAGATAATCAGAGGCAACTTTAGTTTCAGGAAAAGAGTATCTGAAAGATGGATGGTCTTCAGGCCTGGGTTTATTTTTGAATGAGTTGGAATTTCAAGGCAACAGTTCCCTCGACCTGGTTCAATCAAGGAAAGGAGAATTGTGGCGCCTCTTAGGTGTTGTGCACACATTGATCCATTGAACTCCAGCTACCTTTTCCAGGTGAGTCTCATCACCATCTTATAGACAAGGTAACTGAAAAGTTAAAATACATTGCTTGAGGACATACAGGCTGTGTTTCCTTTCTAACTGTTTTCGGAGATACCCTTTTGCAAAGCTCTTAACATCCCCCTTTGGAAATTCTTCACCCCCTTTTTCTATCCTCTTTCTTACTCCCAACACAGTCACATGCCCTTTGGAATAGGCTGATATGAATTCGAATTACATGTTCACCATTTACTGCTGTGAGATTTTAGGCAAGTCAGTCTCTCTAAGTTCTTCTTTTCTAATAAACGGGCTACACTTGCTTATCTCCACAGGATGTTTCTGCCCTTCGTGTAGCGAACTTTGCTTTGGACTTTTATGCTTCTTTGCCTCTGTCTAAATATGTCCATCTGATAGCTTATTCTTTCGAGGCTTTGCTATGCATCTAATCAACCACTCCCTGCTAAGGCATCAAAGGATGACAAGAGCTTCATGCAGGAGTCAGAAAAGCTTTTCTGCAAAAAAGGGAATGGTAAATTTTTGGGCCTTGAGGGCCACATAATCTCCGTTGAAATGACTCGGCTCTGCTGTTACAGGGTAGTCACAGGCACTATGCTAATTATTGAGTTTGGCTGTGTTCCAATAAATCTTCATCTATGTGCATTAAGAATAAAATTTCATATAATTTTCATGTTCTGTGAAATATCTTTTTTCTTTTTTCAGCCACTTAAAATGTAAACACCATCTCTTGGTTCACAGTTGTACAAAAACAGACGGTCAACCCGACTTGGCCTGTAGGCTACACTTTGCTGACTCCGGCTCAACACATGATCCCTGAGGGAAGTATTTTCATTTTCAGGGGGGATTGTCTATTAAAATAAAACACTGGGACTGCAATGGTGGAACCTCAGATACCCTGGCACGACAGCAAAAGAGAGAACTGAGGGCAAGAATCTTCCTTGACTCTGTCTTTCTGGCAATGCCCTGAGCCCACTTTCCTAAGCAAATCTGGGTACCTTCTTGGGATGATCACCCTCTGATTTGAAATCTGTGCCTTTCATGTAGTAAAATGTAAGCCAGATCTTCAGTTTATTTGATTAATAACCCATCTGACTTTTGGAAGGGGCAAGGTGACCAGCTGACCCCTAGAGCTTCGGTGTTCTTCTCCTTGGGAGGGTGGCAGCAGGTGACAGCTGCAGAGGGAACTGGGACATACACCTGAAAAGCTTTAGCGAGGGCCTCTTCAGCCCCAGACACGCCTGACTGCCACCTTTGTTCCTTTGCCTGTGGGATCTCATGAGATTTGCCTGTAAATCTAACCTAGATGCTCACTTTAACTGGGTTTTGGAATGAATATATGACTTTTAGATAATTTTTGAGAAGTGCTCCACTTGAAAGTGCACTCAGAAATAATCATTCTTTTCTGCTCGTCTCCCTCTCCTGAGTCTCTGCATTCCAGTCACCATCTATGTGGTTTGCTGAGGAGTCCTTCTTCCCTAAGATACTCATAACCGCATGGAGCCAGGAAGGTCTCTGGGGCTCCCCTGCCCTCAGGATGATGCAGGAGGAGGCCCTCCCTCCATGACCTGGTCCTCAGTTGGCCAGTCCAGTCTTCTCCCCCTGCCACAGCCATCGTGTGCTTCTGCCCACCCAACACCTGTTTTCTAGTCTGGAATATCCCCTCCTCTCTGTGCTAAAGCCCAGTATTTTTCTGGATTTGCTCCAGGAACATCTCCCCAGGACTCTTGCCTGGTGCAAGGTTAAGTGTCGCCTTTGTCTTCCCAGTCACTCCAGTGCAGCTTTTATCCTCGGCATTGTTATCATCTCCTTCTATACTAGGAGTCCTGGTAGACCTTACCCATATCCTCAGCCTTTAGGACACAGTAGGCCTTCACTAACGGTTAACTAATTCACTCTGAAAATATTTCCCACCATGTAATAATATGCATTCAATTTCAGTGTCTCTCACAACGCCAATAACTAACAGCAATGAATCTAACCAGCATTAGATTAGTTGCTGCTAAACTAATGCTGATTAGATGCTGTCTTTCTGCTGCTGTCTTTTCAACATAAAAGTGTTAGACACACTCAAGGCATCTGGTACGTATTTTCTACATGGTCTTAGTCAAAGTGCAGTTGATGAAAGCAGCCAGATCTACTACTCCAGACTTATTTTTTATTTATTTATTTTTTTTTTGAGACAGAGTTTCACTCTTGTTACCCAGGCTGGGGTGCAATGGTGCGATCTCGGCTCACCTCAACCTCCGCCTCCTGAGTTCAAGCAATTCTCCTGCCTCAGCCTCCCGAGTAGCTGGGACTACAGGTGCGTGCCACCATGCCCAGCTAATTTTTGTATTTTCAGTAGAAACGGGGTTTCACCATGTTGACCAGGATGGTCTCGATCTCTTGATTTGTGATCCACCTGCCTCGGCCTCCCAAAGTGCTGGGATTACAGGCGTGAGCCACCGTGCCTGGCCTACCCCAGACTTATTAAATCAGGATGTGCATTTTACCCAGACCCCCTGCCTCACCCACTAACTCACGTGCATCTTTGAGTTTGAGAAGCCCTTTTCCAAAAGATACCACCCTTCCTTGCTAATGGAGGACCTGTTTGTGGGATGGTAGAAGAATCGCTGCAGACAATTTGATACACTTGGAGAATTATTCAAAACCCAAACAACAGAGAGGAAATAGTTCAATTATGTGGCTGCATCGCTCTTTTTCTTTTAAATAAGGACATCTTATTGGGAAGGTAAAAGGAACAGGGCATGTGGGAGAAACTCTTCCAACTGGTGATGTTTTGTGAATTGCTGCTGAGCAAGGTGTAATTAGCTGCCATGGGATCACACTCAGGGATTAGGCAGGCAGACAAAGATGGGCTCCTCGGGAGCTGGTGAGCTGATTCTTCAGTCTGGGGAGCCTTAGACCCAGAAAAGCTGGATGTCTGGTCAGTAACATATCTGGGGGAAAATAGTGAAAGCCCAAGAGGAAAGTCTCTAGTGGCTCTCTTCAAAGCGAAATAATTTTGCATAACGGGATAGTGAAATACTGTACTTTGGGTTCATTTTAGCAGGAATAAATAATGAATAGAAAATCTGACTTGCAACAATAAAAGGGAAAATGTATCAAGTAAGTGTTGTGGAAGACAGTCTTTTCGGCTTGAAATATAGAATAAGATGGGCTGAGGGATTAAAAAGAACAATGAAGGAAAACGTAAACAAGGGATGCGCTTCTCCAAATAGCATAACAGAAAATAAAAGAAAAACCAACCAAACAAACACAAACCTCAAACTAGCAACTGAATTACAAACAGTCCTCTAAAGGACAGGCCAGGGCTCCTGTAAGGAGAGTTCAGCAGGGACATGTGGCTCAGCTCAACCTCCAGTAGGGCCCGCTGCTGTGACTGCCACCCTCACCCTGACAGCCTCCAAGGGCACCACATCCCCTGCAGAGCTCTGGCCCGCAAAGGGACACAGATCCCTCTCCAGGTCATCACAGCACACACAGGCCCCGGCTTGGGTAATTTCCTTCAGTCAGCAAGAGGGAAACAGAAGACTGAGTTGGGTTCAGTGTATAATGATCGGGTGATGGGTGCACAAAATCTCACAAACCACCACTAAAGAACTTACTCACATAAACAAATACTACCCATTCCCCCAAAGCCTATGAAAATAAAAAAAAAAATTAAAAGAAAACAGAGAAAGCTTAGAAACACTCAACTTGAGACGTATGCATCCTGGGATCCCCACAAGGCTATCGAGGAGCCGTTTAAAGGATTCTCTATCTCTGGGAGGATCTTGTAGCTCTCTTCTTACTCTGTGTGATGAGATCTATACTCAAGTCCTCCGCTATCAAGCACATATATCCAGGAGACTCAAGTCTCCAGCTCTAGTACATAACTTTCTCCTAAGCATCAGATGTGACAATCCCACTGCACACTAGACGTCTCTGGCACCTCACATTGATCTTTTATCTAAAATTAACTCTTGAGCTGCTGCACGTAACTCCTTCTCCTTCCATGTCGCCACCTCAGTGACTGGCACCATAATCCATCTGGGGGCCCATGTGCCAAAAGGGACAGGCAGGCCTATCCTTCTCTTTTTTATCCAGTATATTTACCAGGGTCCACTAAGTCTAGCTACTATTTCTCAAACATGTTCCCTCTTCATTTTTTAATTTACTTATATATATATTTTTGAGACAGTGCCTCACTCTGTTACCCAGGCAGGAGTGCAGTGGTGCAATACCAGCTCACTGCAAGCTCCACCTCCCAGGTTCAAGGGATTCTCCTGCCTCAGCCTCCCAAGTAGCTGGGATTGCAGGCAGGCACCACCACGCCCAGTTTCTTTTTTGTATTTTTAGTAGAGACGGGGCTTCATAATGTTGGCCAGGCTGGTTTCAAACTTATGGCCTCAAGTGATCTACCTGCCTTGACCTCCCAAAGTGCTGGGACTACAGGTATGAACCACCACGCCTAGCCCTGTTCCTTCCTTAAATGATGCTTTGTGGACAATAGCTCATCTGCTAAAGGTCGAAAATAGGCTATAAAACAATACATAGTAAAAGTAAAAACAATACTCTTAGAACTCAAACAGGATATCTGGTTCCACAGATGACTCCTTACTCATTCTTTCTTGCTAGGCTCCATATAACATCCTGTGAACGGCTTAGGTAACCACAAGTCCTTACTATGAGGACAGCATTTAAAACCTCTCCTTCCCATCCTAACTACTTCTGCTAAGATCCTGCCCTTAAAGCCTTCAAAGATAGCTTTTGTAGGTCACTTCTTTCTTAGTCCCTTAAGACAGTCAGTCAGTGCTATAGAGTGAAATGTTTGTATCCTCTCCAAATTCATATGTTAAAACCTAACCCCATAAAGAAAATGTAGTTCATATATATACGTACCATGGAATACTATGCACCCCCAAAAAGGAACAAGATCATGTCCTTTGCAGGGACCTGGATGGAGCTGGAAGCTATTATCCTCAGCAAACTAATACAGGAACAGAAAACCAAACACAGTATGTTCTCACTTATAAGTGGGAGCTGAACAGTGAGAACATGGACACTGGGAGGGAACAATACACACTGGGGCCTGTCAGGTGGTAGGCAGGAGGGAGAGCATCAGGCTAAACAGCTAATGCATGTGGGGCTTAATACCTAGGTGATGGGTTGATAGGTGCAGCAAGCCACCGTGGCACACATTCACCTATGCAATAAACCTTCATGTCCTGTACATGTATCCCGGAACTTCACATTAAACTAAATGAAAAAGAAAGGCTGCAAATTCAAACACTTGGCATGAGAGGCAGGATGCAAGCCTGTCTTTAGGTGACCTGCTACAGGTGTGTCACTTTCCTAGTTCCTAATATAAGTTTTCATCCCTGAAAAGTAGAGGTGCCTCTAAGCACACTGTGAGTTCTCAAAGCTCAGGACAAAGCAAAGAGAAGTAGTTCTCCCTTCCACTCACACAGGTCTGGCTCATGCTTTGAGCCATCCTCTTCCCTGGCCAAGTGAGAATGGGAGTGTTCCCTTCAGCAAAGTTCCACCTCACTACAGAGTGAGCTGACCATTGTCACCTATTCAGAATTACAACCTCAGAATACAACAGAGAAGACAAAACTCACATAAGAGCAAGATGTATGTGCCTGGCATTCTGGGCTTGTTTTCTGGAGGCAAAGCCTTCCTTCCTCCCCTTGCTTCAAGCTGAATCCACAGTAAGCCCCACCCTGCCCATTGGTAAGCGATGCTAGCAAACACACTTTTAGTTCATGCTTAGGTGATGGATGGAAAGTTCAGTGCCATGGGCTGCAAGCAGTGTGGTTCTGCCCTGAAGAAGCCTGTATCCTTTTGAGAAGACCAACCCACAGAGAAAATACAGGAATTAGAAAACCACAGCCATGGTAGATAATGCCTTAGCCAAGGTCTGAAAGGCAGGTGGCAAAAGAGCTGGGGTCTGAGATGCCCTGAGAAGGAGGGAAAGGCCCCAGCTGTGGGCAGGTCCCTTGCTCTGAGAAAGCTCCCTGGAAGAAGCTGGCTGCAGTAAGGACTGGGTGACACGCTGATTGAGAGTGCTCGGGGGAAGCAGGAGCTCTTGCGTGTAACGGATTGCATTGACGGTGCAGCGATCTCCTCCTGCTTGAAAGGAAACGGTTTAGAACAGGCACCAGAATTCAAACTGCCAAAGTGCATTTGCTTGGTTACTCCAGCTGCTTGTGAGAAGTCAGTTTGGGAGGGGCCTCTGTTCTCCCAGAGAATAAAGTAGAATCATGTCTGGCAAATGCACACAGCCCCTTCTCAGCTGGATCTAAGGGAATTGAGGCTCACTGCAGCTCCTCACCCTGACCTCAAAACCTCAGCCACCCACCTTCCCCTGCCACAGGCCTCTCTAATCTTGCTTTCCGCATCTCTCCAGGCACAGCTGTTGATGCAAGCCAGACTACTCTCCTTGTTTCTTCATTGGTCCCCTGAATGTCCTCCCCTCTCTGTGTTCCTTGTCTATTTACAAAGTGCAACCCTATACCAGCTCCATGAAAAGCCAACCCTTTTCTCCAAGGCACCTGATGCGCTTTCACAGTAAGGGGCAGTCTGAATCATCTGCAGGTAGCAAGCAAGCCAGTAAAACATTTTCTCCACACAGCTGGGAGAAGGGGCAGGACAAGAGACACACAACTCAGACCAGCTGTGGTCAGTTCGTCCCTGGAGAAAGGTGTACTTCCAGCTAAGAGGCTGCAGCCCTGACCAGCCATATAAGAGAGAATAGGCCCCAAGATGAGTGAGTAAGAGTTGAGGGTTGGCCGGGCGCGGTGGCTCATGCCTGTAATCCCAGCACTTTGGGAGGCTGAGGCAGGTGGATCATGAGGTCAATTGATCGAGACCATCCTGGTCAACATGGTGAAACCCCGTCTCTACTAAAAACACAAAAATTGGCTGGGCATGGTGGCACATGCCTGTAATCCCAGCTACTCGGGATGCTGAGGCAGGAGAATTGCTTGAATCCAGGAGACGGAGGTTGTGGTGAGCCGAGATCGCGCCATTGCACTCCAGTCTGGGTAACAAGAGTGAAACCTCATCTCAAAAAAAAAAAAAAAAAAAAAAAAAGAGTTGAGAGTTGTCCAAGTGGAGGAATGAAGTGAATTAGTAGGCTGGGAGGAGGACAGGAGGTTCCCCTCTAGCCCTGGGGGCTGGAACAGGAATTTAGAAAGGCACCGTGACCTGCTATACCTCTCAGAGAGCCTGGAGGGTCTGTCTATGATCTGGAAGCCTACTGGGGCAGTCACTCAAAGAGAGGACATCCCAGACTCTGGCTCTGGATGCCAAAACAGTTTAGCAGTTTGAATTCTTGTACCTGTTTTAAGTCATTGCACTTTAGGAAGGAAGGAATTGCAAGGGGTAAGTGGGAGGGAGAAGCCTAAGGATGAAGAACCCATTGTCGGCTTCTGCCACCACAGGCTGGTGGCTAAGGCAGGGACGCCACCATGAAGTAGTTGATTCTGATATTCAAATCACTTTTCCCGACACTATTAGTGGATGTAAGGAATTGCCTCTTCCTTTTTTCCTTCGTTCCACAAAGATACATTTTTTCTTTAGCCAAAGTTTTGCTGACCATTCCTCCATTGTTAAACAGTTGCTAAGAGCCTGCATCATGTCTGGTTCTGTGCTGGGCACTGGAGACAAAACAGCAAATGGGCACCAGCTTTGCCCTACAGCAACTCACTGTCTGGAGCTGCGAACAGCCGTGTGCTCTGTCGCGTGGTGCTCAATACATTCTTCACACGTAGAGTTAAGCATTGTGGCCAGGTTTCCCCTTGCATACATTTAATAAGTACAAATTCTGTTAGGAAATTACATTTAAATATAGGAATAAAAATGTAATCACAAATCTATAGGTGCCTCATTTGTCAAAGTCAAAGAAGCACTGGGACTATTCACCCAACACAGCTGTGTGCTTTGCCTTTCCCTCTTAAATTCCCATTGTGAACATATTCCATGCAGAGAGTTTATATATTTTTCCAGGTTTTCTTTTCAAAGGCCACACCTTCAACAGAGCTAATTGCCTTGAGTTAAAAACAAGGTGAGTTCTTCTTTACTCAGATAACTTTTCATTTATTCATTAATTTGTTCAATCATTCATTCATTCATTCATTCATTCAATGACTATTTCTTGAGCACCTGCAATTGGCACTGGACACCGTGCTAAGCTTGAGAAATTCAGTGGTGAACAAGACAGAATTCTGTCCTCAGGGTCCTCGGGTCCAGTGAATTATACCCAATCAGAGCTCAGGCTCCCTGAGGTTGGGAAAACAAAGTTTCCCACTCTGGCTTGTCCTTCTTTCTATGTCTCTTCCTTGATCCTAAACAGACTGACACAAAGATGACTCTGCTTTGTTCTTTAACTCTCATGTGCCTTACCTGTGGTTCCTCTACTGAGCATTTCATCTTTTCTACTTCATTCAAAGGCAAACCACTCTGGCTCTCTCCAGAGGCGGGTTAAATTACCCCTTCCGATCTTTCCAGTTTTAAGTTTAAGGGAGATCAAGTTGTGCAAGGGAGGAGTGCTTTGAGGACTGCCTTCCGAGGGGAGTGATGCCAGGTAGTTTCTCAGACACAGCCTTACTTTGTACCATGATGTCCTGCCAATCTGACCCTGATGAATTGAATTAGAAAAGAATAACTGACTAAAAGGTAGTCATTCAAAGAGCGACCAGGGATTTACAGGGTGGTCTGGCATCAGTCTTCACAACAGGGATGTGAGTGACTAACACAGACTCTCTAGGGAATTTAAGAATTAAAGACACCAGACAGAGAGGGAGAGAAAGAAAGAGAAAATAACGGGGAGGCAGAAGCTTAAAGACACACTAAGAGAAGGCAGTACACAGAAATGAAGCACTTTATGAGTTATGAGTAAGCAATAGCCTGTAGCATCTTCAAACATGATGTAGAGACAGGGAATCATCGGGCAACCACAACAGTGGGGCAGAGATAACTCTAGAATCCCTGCTCAGCCACTGGATCTATTGGCATCACCACTAGAGTTATTATTATTCCACAAATCACTCGAATCTTTGTATGGTCCATCCATGCAGCTGTCCTCACCTTCCGTACTTGCTCTCAGTTCAGTGGTAAACCCTACTATCTGAGGGTGACCTAAGCATTTACTTTTCTTTGCATTCCAAAAGATCTAAACTGATGCAAAAATCAACCTTCATCCAAAGCCATTGCTTCTTCATTCCCAGAGTCAACATTTCATATACTCCCTAATCCAGAGGCTGGATTCTGGGTCTCCCACTTCTGCCTGTGTGCACTCTGTGTGAGCACAAAGAACATGATGATTTTCCCCAGGTGTTCATCAGTGATGCAAAACTTGAAATGCATCAGCTTGATCCAGCACCCTAGAGTAAAGTGAACAGGCTTGCTGGCAATTTATCCTACATACTGTGAGATAATTGCGATCGATCAAAGATGTCATGAGACTCAGAAAAAGGGAGCACTGGACAAACTGGGCACATGAGGATAGAGGGGATGTCTCTGACATTCTCAGCTGAAAAATGGGGATAATATATCACTTAAGAGTTGTGAGAATAAGCAAGCCACTTAATTCTCACAGCAAAGTGAGTGTTCTTGAAAAAGTTATGTGTTGGACATGTATGTTCATCGCGGCACTGTTTACAATAGCAAAGACCTGGAACCAACCCAAATGCCCATCGATGATAGACCGGACAGGGAAAATGTGGTACATACACACCATGGAATACTATGCAGCCATACAAAACAATGAGTTTGTGGCCTTTGCAGGGACATGGATGAACCTGGAAACCATCATTCTCAGCAAACTGATGCAAGAACAGAAAAACAAACACCGCATGCTCTCACTCATAGGTGGGTGACGAACAGTGAGAACACATGGACACAGGGAGGGGAGCATCACACACTGGGCTCTGTTGGGGGGTGCTAAGGGAGGGACAGAGGTGGGTGGGGAGGTTGGGGAGGGATAACTTGGGGAGAAATGCCAGATATAGGTGATGGGGGGATGGAGGCAGTAAACCACCTTGCCATGTGTGTACCTATGCAACAATCCTGCATGATCTGCACATGTACCCCAGAACCTAAAGTGCAATAAAATACATAAATATGTCATGTGTTGTGATGATTTGAGGACGTGTATGGCACCTTCTGTACACCAGACCATGCTGCCTTCACACGGGACTGATAAAACAGGCCTACCTTGCCAGCCGGGCTTGCAAACTGGCTTCACGTCCACCTGCACCAGGGTGTCCTGAGCAGCGGGCTTCTGTCCACAGTCGTAGGCGGTCACCAGGATCTCATACTGGTGTTGTTTGTCATAGCTCAGCTTCTCGGTATTCCTGATATTGCCTGAGGAACAGGGATGTTCACAATCATTTCAGGTCAATCTAACCACAGTGTCTTTCTTCCAAATTCCTTCTCCACTCCACCCACCTTCACAAAAAGAAAGTGACCCTTTTACCTATCTGTTTGTAAAAACAAGGGCAAACAGGAGCATGGCTCCACTTGTAGCCTGCTTATGTTCTGGTGGCAAATTTCCGGGAACCACTGGCTGGAGCCACCTAGCGGTGCAATAGGACTGCCAGGGAATTTCCAGCACACACCTGCAATCCAACTGGCTTGTGTTTACAAGTAATGGGTTGCCAGAAAACTTCCTCTTAAAGTACAGCTGTGTGATTTTGTCCCTGGTGTAGGGCAAAGACCACTCATCTGCGAGGACATCTTTGGAAAAAAGATGGAATTCAGAAAATGTCCTGACACGTATTTTTTAACATCTGGGCTAGTCGCCAGGAATGCTCACTGCCTCATCTCACATTAGTTTGCTACCAAATAGGAAGCAAAATCAATAAGGAAACATGTGATCTCCCTTCTGAAAGCTACACAGAATAACAGATTTCTTGTCCTGAAGAAGATACTTTTCTTTTCTAAAAGAGACCAAGTAATTTTTTTCTGAGTCATTTGTGTGTTCCTGTGGGTTTGATATCATGATTCTGAAATAAATATTTGGTAATTAATGAGCAAAATTTTAATTATTTTTTCTGAAATACAATTTTAGTTTCAAAGAACTAATAAAGACCTAAAGTGCATTTAATACTTTTCAGCTTTTAATTATAAGAGATTAAAGTATTTTGCTGAGAATGATTTCATTCCTACTTTTATTTTGGCAGCAGAGTTGACAGCAAATTAGAATTCAAATGTAATCATCTTTTACCAGAAACTTTAAAAATTGAAATTAAAAAACACATCAACAAAATAGGCCAGGTGCAGTGGCTCACATCTGTAATCCCAGCACTTTGGAAAGCTGAGGTAGGCTAATGGCTTGAGGACAAGAGTTTGAGACCAGCCTGGCAAACATAGTAAAACCCCATCTCTGAAAAATTAGCGAGATGTGGTGGTGTACATCTGTAGTCCCAGCTACTCAGGAGGCTGAGGAACAAGAATTGTTTGAACCTGGGAGGCAGAGGCTGTAGTAAGCAGAGATTACAACACTACCCCAGCCTGAGTGACAGAGCAAGATTCTGTCTGGAAAAAAAAAAGTGAGCGGGGATCACACCACTGCGCTCCAGCCTGGCAACAGAGTGAGACTCCTCTGTCTCAAAAAAAAAAAAATCAACAAAATAAACAGGGAATGGCTGACTCATACACACACACACACACACACACACACACACACACACACACACAGAGAGAGAGAGAGAGAGAGAGAGAGAGAGAGAGAGAGCGAGAGCGTGTGTGTCTTGCTCTGTCTTTGAAGCTCGAGTTCAGTGGCATAATCTTGGCTCACTGCAATCTTCCACTTCCTGAGTTCAAGTGATTCTCCTGCCTCAGCCTCCCAAGTAGCTGGGACTATAGGCATATGCCACCACGCCTGGCTAATTCTTGTGTGTTTGTAGAGAAAGGGTTTTGTCATGTTGGCCAGACTGGTCTCTAACTCCTGATCTCAGGTGATCCACTTGCCTTAGCCTCCCAAAGTGCTGGGATTACCGAAGTCAGCCACTGCACCAGGCCTGACTCAGGTATGTTTTTACATTTCATCAAAACTCAAGAAAAATTACCTCAACGAGCTTTCTTTTCCATTCTAACTGCTGTGTATTGTTTATGCACATTGAAAGAACATGGAAAAGAAAGCTTAGAAAATTTGAAAAGTCCAATAATGCTTTAAAGATATAATTTTTTAAAAAAGGGTCCACCAATCACCCAATATTAGTGAAATAGTATTAGCACCAGGCCGTAAGCAGGTGCTGCACGTGTGAATCTATGTAAAGGTGGGAGGAGCAGGGAATGGGAAGTGTGACGGGCAGACAATGACTGATGTCCGGGAGGGAATAAGAAGTGACCCAAGACACTGGATCAAGAATTAGAGTAATCTACCCTGCTATCTTCTCTGGACTATTTCTTTTTTATCTTATTCTGAGACAGAGTCTTGCTCTGTCGCCAGGCTGGAGCACAGTGGTGCGATCTCGACTCACTGCAACCTCTGCCTCCCGGGTTCAAGCAGTTCTCCTGCCTCAGCCTCCCGAGTAGCTGGGGTTACAGACATGTACCACCACGCCCAGCTAATTTTTGTATTTTTAGTAGAGACGGGGTTTCACCATGCTGGCAGGATGGTCTCGATTTCCTGACCTCGTGATCCATCTCCCTCGGCCTCCCAACGTGCGGGGATTACAGGTGTGCGCCACCGCGCCCGGCCCTTCTCTGGACTATTTCTAAAAATACAACTGCATCTGCCAATTTGAGATAGAATTTCGTTAACAATATAAATAGTTTGACTTAATATTTTAAAAATTCAGTCTAAAATGTCTGAATAAAAGTGTGTTTAATGTGTTTCTAGGTTAGCGGCTCGTGTTCAGAATACCTTTTATTTCTCCCCAATTACTGTTTCCCTCTCAATTCTGAGGGCCGGCACAGGCCTGCAATGGCTCAGCGTTGGTTGGTAACAGTCCCCATGGATTCTGTTAACAAACTTGCATGCGGTTATAGTTTTCACAGGGGAGGAATTCTGTCAGGTAGAAGTACTTTAATATAACCATGAGAAGTGTATTTTCATAACATCACATTGAATTTTGAAAAAAAAGTTCACTTTCTTTAAAATTAAATGGCTCTCAACAGACACTCCTCTTACAAAAGGAAGGCTCAGCATTTACAATCTGTGCGACGTTAAGCAGACCAAACACTACTGATTGTGGTAGAAAAATAAACACAAGCTGAATCCTTGGCTCAGTTGGTTACAGATCTACTTCCCCAACGAGTCTTAATGAAACTGAGAAACTAATTGACCTTCTCCACCACCACCAACTTCATTCGTGTGAAAATGAGTTTCAAAGCACAGACTTTGAAGCATTAGGTCAAAATTGTGACCAACTGTTGCATGGGAGAAGGTCATATTTGGATAAGATATACATTTTAAAAATGTTCGAAAGCTCGGAAAAGTCACATGTTTTGCTTCTGTTACAATTGTATCTTTTTCTCCCATATTTCAGTGATTTTTCTACTACTATCTTCTGAGGGAAGACCTAATCCCACAGTTAACTATGGTGAACATCAGTCCCTGGACCTTTCTCCAAATCAATTTGAGAAATTCACCTTCAAAGAGCAACCAGTCCCTATCTTGCATATTAGTTTAGCTATTATTATTTTTTTTCCTCTGGGAGAGTGGGGTCTGAGGGGGTGAGACAGACATACTGACCAACACCCTCCTTCTAGTGGAGTTTAAATTGGAACAATCTATCTGAAAAGCTACTTGGTAATATACACCAGTCATTTTGAAATTGCTTGTACTTTTGGGGCATGCAATTCCTTCTTTAAAAATATGATACAATTGCAGATACATGTGCAAATATGTTCATCTAATGTTATTTATTACACTGAAACATAGTCTGATGGTATAAGGGAAGAGCTAAGCATAACATCTATGCATAAGATGGATTGTTGTTCAGCAGTAAAGTGGTTTTCATAAAGAATGTTTAAAGATGGGGAAAATACATATAATTAAATGTTAAGTGGGAAAAGGAGGGAGGACAAATGCAGGGATATTGTGGCCCTAATTTTGTTTAAAAACTTTACAGAAAAACTATTGAAAATATGACAAACTGTTAATAAGGGTTACTTTGGCAGGATTATGGGTGACTTCATACTTTTCTGTGCTTTCTGAATTTCCCACACAAGGCATTTCTATTCATATAGGAAAGAAGTATCTTCATTCACGTTAAGAAGGAGCAGACTTCAGGATACGCTTCGCTCAGAAGCATGAGTCTTGTTATTATATAGCTTCAGCTGGCCTCTCTCCTGTTAGAAGGGCAGCCTTCCGACAAAGAGATAGGCCAGCTGAGGCTGCATGAAGACCAACTGCTTGAAAAGTAAAAAATCAGCCAAGTGGGTGTCATTGAGAGCCTACTGCTCCCTCCACTGTCATTCCCTACCGTGGCTGAGTGGTGGGCTTGTGCCAGAGGCTCTAGTACCTTGTTGGCATCAGTTCAGGTAATAATTGCATGGCACAAGAACAATATTTAATTCCCATTTTACTGGTGATGTTCTGAGACAAAGTTTAAGCAACTTGTCAAAGACCACACACATGCGCGCACACACACACACACACACACACACACACACACAAACACGAGTGGTGGATGCAAGTGTGGGGTCCACCAATTGGCGGGATTTTTTCAAGCTTTATTGAGGTATGATTGACAAATAAAAATTGTATATATTTAGGGAGTATGTGATGTTTTCATATATGTATATGTTATTAAATGACTACCACGATCAAGCTATTTAGCATATGCCTCATGTCACACAGTTACCTTTCTCTCTCTCTCTCTCTCTCTTTCTCTCTCTCTCTCTCTCTGTGTGTGTGTGTGTGTGTGTGTGTGTGTGTGTGTGTGTGTGTTGAACTTAGTTGAGATCTACTCTCGGCAAATTTCAAGTATATAATCCATTACTATTAGCTATATCACCATGCTGAACATTCTCCAATACTTATCTTATATTAATAACTAAAGTTTATGCCCTAGGATCAATATCTTCTCTTTCCCCCCACTCCCTCCCTAACCCCTGGCAACCACCATTCTACTCTCTGTTTCTGTGACATGAAATCCTTTTAAGAGTTCATGTGTAAGTGTTATCACGAGGCATTTGTATTTCTGTGTCTGTGGTAGTTCACTTAGCATAATGTCCTTTAGATTCATCCAAGTTGTTGCAAATGGCAGGATTTCCTTACTTTTTTAAGGTTGAATACTATTCCGTTGTATGTATGTCTCTCTCACATATTGTTTTATCCATTCATCTGTTGACAGTCTCTTAGGTTGCTTCGATATCTTTGCTATTGTGAATCATGCTGCAATAGATATGGGAATGCAACTATCTCTTCAAGATACTGATATCCCCACCACCACTCATGGATATATACCCAAAAGTGGAATTGCTGAACCTATGGAAGTCCTCTTTATAATTTTTTTTTGAGGTACATCCATGCTGTTTTCCATAATAGCTGTACCAGTTTACATTTTCACCAACAGTCCTCAGGGAATCCCTTTTCTTCATGCCTTCACCAACATTTCTCCTCATTGACTGTTGGATAGTAGTCATCCTAATAGTTGTGAGTTTGCAGCTCATTGAGGGTCTGATTTGGATTTTACTGGTAGTTGCTGACACTGAACATCTTTTCATGTGCATGATGACCATTTGTATACATATATCTTCTTTGAAAAAACATCCTGAATGGTCCTTTTGCACATTTTAAAATTGTTTTTGTCTATTGTGTTATATGAGTTCCTCATATATTTTGGATAACTCTTTATTGCTTATATGGTTTACAAATAATTTTCCCATTCTGTGGGTTGCATCTGCATTTTGTTGAATGCTTTCTTTGCTATGCAGAAGCTTTTTATTTTGACATTGTGCCACTTGTTTAATTTTGCTTTTGTTGCCTATACTTTTGGTGTCAAATTAAAAAATCATTGACACTACCAATGTCAACGAGCCTTCCCTGTATATTTTCTCCTAGGATTTTTATAGTTTCAGGTATGCGTAAGTCTCTAATCCATTTTGAATTTATTTTTGAATATGGTGTAACAGAAAGGTCCAATTTTGCTTTGTTTTGCTTGTGGATATCCAGTTTTTTTCAGTACCATTTATTCACAAGTCTATTATTTTCCATTGTGTATTCTTGGTGCTTTTGTTGAAAATTAAGTAACTATATATGTGTGAATTTATTTCTGGGTTCTCTATTCTGCTCCATCGGTCTGTGTGTCTGTTTTTATGACAGCTACAGACTGTTTTGATTACTATAGCTTTGCAATATAATTTATAGTTTGAAATCAGGAAGTGTAATGCCTCCAGGTTTGTTCTTCTTGTTCAAGGTTACTTTAGCTATTTGAGGTCTTTTGTGATTCTATATCAATTTTAGGATTATAACTTCTGTGACTATGAAAACTGCCATTGTAATTTTGATAGAGATTGCTTTGGGTAATATAGACATTTTATTTAAAAATTTTTAAATAGTTTTAGGGCTACAAGTGGTTTTTTTGTTACATGAATTGTATAGTGGTGAAGTCTAGGATGTTAATGCACCTATCACCCAAGTAGTATACGTTGTACCCAATGGGTTGTTTTTTTCTCTCTCCCTTCTCATCTTTCTCCATCCGAGTCTCTAATCGCCATTGTACCACGCTGCATGCCTTTGCATACCCATAGCTTAGCTCTCATTTATAAGGGAGAATGTGCAGTATTTGGTTTTTGATTCCTGAGTAGAACATTTTAACAATATTAATTCTTCCTATCCATAAACATGGAATATCTTCTAATTTATTTGTGTCTTCTACATTTTCTTTCATCAATGTTTTATAGTTTTCTGCATACAGCTATTTCACCAACTTGGTTAAATTATTTCGAAGTATTTTTTTTTTTTTGGTGCTATTGTAAATTGATTTTTTAAATTTCTTTTTAGGATAGTTATTAGCGTACAGAAATGAAAATAATTTTGTATGTTGCTTTGTATCCTGCAACTTTACTAAATTTATGTATTAGTTACAACAGTCTTTGGTGAACTCTTTTGGGTTTTCTCTATGTAAAATCACGTAATCTGCAAACAGATAATTTTACTTATTCTTTTATTATTTGAGTACCTTTTCTTTCTCTTGCCTAATTAATCTGGATAGAACTTCCAGTACTATATTGAATAAAAGTGGTAAGAGTGAGCATCCTTGTCTTATTTGTAAACTTAGAGAAAAAGCTTTAAACTTTTCACTGCTGAGTATGATGTTTGCTGTGGCCTTGTAATATACAGTTTTCACTGTGTTGAAGACATTCTTTCTATATATTATTTGTTGACAATTTTTATCATGAAAGCATGATGAATTTTGTGAAATGTTTTTCTGCATCTATTCAGATATCATATCATCTTTGTCCTTCATTCTGTTAATATAGTACATTACATTTATTAATTTGTATATGTTGAACTTTCCTTACATCCCAGGGCTAAGACCCACTTAATCATGGTGTATGATCCTTTTAATGTACTGTTGAATTTGGTTTGCTAGTATTTTGTTGAGGACTATTTTTACATCTATGCTCATCAGAAATATTGGCCTGTAATTTTCTTTTCTGGTACTGCCTTCAACTTTGATGTCAGGGTAATGTCAGCCTAATAAAATGAGTTTGGAAGAGTTTGAGAAGGACTGTTATTAGTTATTTTAAAGTTTGGTAGAATTCAGCTGTGAAGCCATCAGGTCCTGGGATTTTCTTTGATGGGATATTTAAAAAAATTATTATTATGAATTCAGTCTTCTTATTCATGATTGGTCTGTTCAGATTCTCAATTCCTTATGATCTAGTCTTGGTCGGTTCCATGTCTTTAGGAACGTTTCTATTTATCCTAGATTATCCAGTTTGTTGGTACAAAAGTGTTCTTAGTCTTTCATCATCCTTTGAAAATTATTTCAGTGGTATCAGTTGTAATGTCTTTTTTCATTTCTGATTTCATCTATTAGTGTCTTGTCTCTTTTTTCTTACCCTGGCTAAAGGTTTATCAATTAGTTTATTTAAAAAACAAACTTCGTGTCATTGATCTTTTTATACTGTCTTCTAGTGTTTATTTCAGTTATTTCTGTTCTAATCTTTGTTACTTCCTTCCTTTTACTAATTTGAGATTTAGTTCGTTCTTGTTCTAGTTCCTTGAGGTATAACAGCAGGTTGTTTATTTGGTATCTTTCTTCTTCTTAAAATTAGGCGCTAATTGCTATAACATTCCCTTGCAAAGCGGCTTTTCTACATCCAAAAAGTTTTAACATATTGTGATTTCATTTTCATTTGCCTCAAGATATTTTTTAAATTTTCCTTTTGATTTCTTCTTTGACCATTTGTTGTTCAAGATCATGTTATTTAATTTCACTATTTGTGAATTTTCTAGTTTTTCTTCTACTATTGATTTCTAGTTTCATACCATCAAAGTTGACAAAAATATTTTATATGATTTTAATCTTAAATTTAAGACCTGTTTTATAGCTGTAGTGAATGCTTACAATTTTATGTTACCTTGTTATTCATTTTGAATATTAGTTGGACTTCCCCGTACCAGAAGCAGGACTCAGTCACTTTTTATAGTTTCCAGTTTTACACCTCCAAGTTCCTCTGTGTGGCTAATTCAAATAACTGCCTTATACAATAGCCTCCTGGCAACCAGTTCCCTATGGGACAGCTAGATACAGCCTACTTGCCTGGTCCTGCTGGCCCTCATACTCTGCATGGACTGTGCAGATATGCCACAGTGACTACCTTTCAGTGAATATGTGACCTACTAGAAATCATGTCTGCTTGCTTTAAAGCCACCAATCAAAACTCCCTATGGGAAATCTGTTTATTAATACTTTAAATTCAATTAAACAATTGGCTCATGAGTTTGTTTCTCCACAGCCAGTACTTCCTGATCTCTATGTGGCCTGTAGTTATGCCATGTATTGCCAGAATCAATAAGTACTAAAACCTTTTAAACTTTCACACTGTGGTTGTATCATTAAAGCTGTGCCCACAACCCACTTTCCAATGGCAAGGCTTTCTCAAAGGGATCCTTGTTGGTGAATTTCCCCACTGATGTTCTTTTGTCTGAGCTTCTGGTGATTGCTGGAGACAGTAGCTACCAGCTAACTTGGTGAAGAAACTTGAAGCATTTCACTGAAAACAAAGACCTAACATGTGATCTTCCTGGAGAAGGTTCTGTGTGTACTGTATATTCTGCTGCTGTTTGATAAAATGTTCTTTATATGTCTGTTAGGTTCATTTGGCCTCAAGTATAATAGTTCAAATCCAATGTTTCCTTACGGATTTTATGTCTCAATGCTCTATCCATTGTTGAAAGTAGAGTATTAAAGATTCTTACTAGTCTTGTATTGTTGCTTATTCCTCCCTTCACATATGTATTTACTTTATATATTTACATGCTCTAGTGTTGGGTACATATATTTTACAATCACCATATCCTCTTAATAAATTTACTTTTTATTATCATATAATGATATTCTTTGTCTGTTACAGTTTTTGACTTAAAGACCATTTTATTTGATATAGATATAGCTATGCCTGAACTCTTTTAGTTTCCATTTGCACAAAATCTTTTATCATATCTTCATTTTTATTATTTGCATGTCCTTAAAAGTGAAGGGAATTTATTGTAGGCATCATATAGTTGGATCTTGTTTTTTATCCATTCAGCCACTCTATGTCTTCTGATAGGTGTATTTAGTCCATTTACATTTAAAATAATTATTGATAGGTCAAGACTTAATATTGCCATTTTGACAACTTTTCCTGGTTGTTCTGTTGATCTTTTGTTCCTTTCTTTCTCTCTTGCTGTCTTTCTTTGTGATTTGATAATTTTCTATAGTGGTATGCTTTGACTCCTTTCTTTTTAATTTTTGTGTATCTACTACAGGCTTTTGCTTTGTGGTTACTAAGGCTTACATGTTATAAAACATGGTTATATCAGTCTGCTTAAAGCTGATAAAAATACAACATTAAATGTACCTAAAAGCCTTGCACTTTGATTCCCCTATTTTATATTTTTGATGTCACAATTTATATGCTTTTTATATTGCATATTTATTAACAAGTCATTTTAGCTACAATTATTTTAATACTTTTGTATTTTAATCTTTAGAGTTATAAGTGATTTACATACCCTCTTAGTAGTATTTGAATATTTTGAATTTGAATATATACTGATTTTTACCTGTGAGTTCCATACTTTCATATGATTTTGTATTAATAAAGAACATCCTTTTGTTTCAGCTTGAAAAACTCCCTTTATCTTTAATTGTAAGGCAGATCTAGTGGTGATGAATTCCCTAAGATTTTGTTTGTCTGAGAAAGTGTTTGTTTCTCCTTATTCCTGAAGAATAGCTTTTCCAGGTAAAGTACTCTTGGTTGGTATTTTTTTTCTTTTTATTTCTTTTTCTTTCAGCAACTTAAATATATAATCCTATTCTTTTCTGGTCTGCAAGGTTTCTGCTGAGAAATCCGCTGATAGCTTCAGTGAAATTCCCATGTATATGATATGTGTTTTTTTTCTTTTGCTGCTTTCAAAATTTTCTGTCTTTGATTTATTGACAGTTTGATTATAATGTGTCATGGCAAAGTCTTTTGGGGTTGAATGTGATCGGAGACCTTTAAGCTTCACATACCCCAAGATGTCCATATCTCTCCCCATACTTGAGAACATATCTGCCATTATGCCTTTAAATACACTTTCTGCCCTTTCTCTTTCTTAGCCATTTAAATATCCCATAACATGAATATGAGCTCTCATAATAGTGTTGCATACATTGTGTAGGCTTTCTTGATTTTTTAAAATTCTTTTTTTCTTTTTTCTCCTCTTACTGGGCAATTTCAAATGACCTGTTTTTAAGTTTACTTATTCTTTCTTCTGCTTGATTGAGTCAGCTGTTGAAGCTCTCTATTGCATTTTTAAAATTCAGTCATTGTATTTTCAAGCTCCAAAATTTGTTTGGTTCTTTTTGTTTTCTATCTCTTTGTTGAACTTCTGGTTTTGTTCTTCTATTGTTTTCCTGATTTAGTTAATTATCTGTGTTCTCTTGTAGATCACTGAGTTTCTTTAGAACAATCAGTTTGAATTCTCATCAGGAATTCAATGGTATTCTTTGGAGTTGGTTACTTACTGACAGTGTATTATGTTGCTTTGGTGCTACCATATTTCCCTGATCTTTTATGATGCTTGTAGTCTTGTGAAAGTGTATGAGCATTTGAAGAAAGAATCACCTTTGCAGACTTTATGAACTAGATTCATGAAGGAAAATTCTTCACCCATGGGGAGGTAAGGGTGAGAGGATAGGTAATGCTGGAGAGCACTGTGACACCATGTTTAGTGCCTAGTATATGGTGGCTCCAGGTCTTAGAGAGGGATGCAATGTCTTATTGATTCAGGTAGCTGGAGTCTGTAACATTTGCAGCTGTATGCTCCTTAGTGTGGCAAAGGCTGTGGGAGGTCCACAGTGGCTGACAGGACTGCAGGTATATTCAGCCGTGTCCTGGGTCCAGTGACAAAGGACTGGTCTAGGGAGCAGGGAGAGTCAGGGCCACTGCTGTGTTCACACTCAGCTATGGATATGCACATAATGGTTAGGGCTGGGGCAGAGCCAACTGCAGTGATATGGTGGTTGGTGGCATGTACATGCATGACTATAGGAGTCAAGGCTCATGGCATACACATGTGCAATTGTAAGGATGAGCTGTAGGAACCTATGTGGTGATGGGGGCCACCAATGGGAGTTAGGCCAGCTACATATGCATGTGCAGCTATAGGGATCAAGCTGGAGGTATACATGTGTGCAGCTGCAGGGAGCAGCTGCAGGTACAAGCACAGTGGTAGGGACCAGGGATAAAAGTTGGGGCTTGCACGCATACAGCTGTTGGAGCCAGGGCTGGTGGTAAGCACGGATGTGGGCACAGAAGCCAGATACAGGCATATTTTCAGCTGCTAGACCTGGTGATGGGGGTTGGGGCCAGCTGCTTGGCTGCACACAGCTAAGAGCTTCACCACAGGTTCACACATGGTGGTGACAAATGAATATTTGGCTGGAGCCCAGGCCATTTTGGGGCATACATGTAGTGGCTGCCCTGGGTTCCTGGGTTGGGGTGTCTACAATGGCAGCAGCCAGGGCAGCTTTGGGGAGAGAGGATGAAGAGATGTGGTAACTCAAGCACCTAGAAACTGCAAAAGTGAAAAACTGTGGGGTCCTCAGCAAAAATTGTGAGGGCCCCTGTGGCTGTACTGGTTGTTGGTTTTCTCAGTGGCAGAAGCTGCTGAGTTCCACAATGGCAAACAATGTGGGGTCCTTGGCAGTGAAAGCCAGTCAGGGGTGTGTGGTGACTATGAGGCTCTTGAGATCCTGAGGGTAGAAGACAGCTGGGGTCCTATGCAGAGCATCCACTAGGGACCGTGGTGGCTCCTGCCACATGGCTGATACTGGTAGCCCCACCCTTCTTTGTTCCCAGATGTCTCCAAATGTTTCAGCCATGCGGGGTAAAACTAAAACAGATCATTTTGGGGAATGTTCTGAAAGCTTAGGAAACTGGTTGTTCATCTCATTATCCTTTTCTCTTCAAGGGTAACTTCAGAGCTGAGAAGTTCTCTCTCTGTGCTAAGCAATGCTGGCCTGGGGGATGAGATGATGCATGCAAAATGAAACTGCTCTTCCTACTTTTTTTGTGCAATTATCCTCATTATTTTTCTTGCACTGTGTTGTTGTATCATCTCAGCTGGACTCCTGAGCTCTCCTACAACTATTTTCTTTCATAGATAGCTGTCTGATTGTACTTTGTAGGGGGATGAAGGCTGGGATCTCCTTCTCTGCCATTTTGCTGACATTGCCCCATACTTTGTGTTTGCAAACTTAGATACCACCGCCATGCACCCTGTAAATTATCACTGAGGAGGTGCAGTCTGATGGAAAGGCTTTGAGGTTCACACTCAGGAGACCTGGGTTAAGTTCTAGCTCTGTCACCACTGTGACCGTGTTATTAGGCTAGCTCTTTAGGTTTTAGGATTCAGTTTTGAGGACCCAAGCTCTGCTTATCTCAGCAACACTAGCCAGCAGATGAGGCCATCTCAAATAGATCTAGAACTTCCCAAGACGAAGGCAATATGATGAACTCATAATTTACCTTCTCATAATTTAAGCCTGGTAAATAAATCTCATGTCCCAATAACCCAGGTAAATATTTAATAATTGTGGCACCATTAATTGAGTGCTCTCTCTGTATGCTAGATACCCTGCAAACATTATCCCCACACACTGCTTCTCCTTGAGTCCTCATCATCTCACAATGAGGTAAGGCCTGATACTGCCGTAATTTCATGGGGAGGAATTCAAAGGGAGGGAGTCTGAGGGCGTCTGGTAGGAAGAGGGGTAGTCTCTAGTTAAAGACAGTCAGGTTGACTCCACATTGTGTCTCCTATTCTCCCTGCTGCCATTCTTACCCCACCAGCAAAGAGCCTGGCAGGTTGGAGGGGCCAGGAGACACCTATCTGAAGCCATGTGGTAGAGGAAACCTAGGCCTCAATGAGCAGGCTCGAAATTCAGCAGCGCTTTCCTTATGAGCATGCAAAGTACTTCTTCAAGGAGCCGGAAAGGTCGCTCAGAGAAACTGATGGAAAAGGGCCAACTGGGAAGCTCATTAGAATGGAAGTCATCTCTGGGAGTGCCCCTAGGTCCTGCCTTCATTACTTGGAGGACTGCTTTTGTACACCTCGCCATCAGGGGCCCACGCTCCCTGGGAGTACCCATTCTCTTCTTCATCTTAGGCTGTAAACCCGCATCAGAGGCAGAGGCCTGGCAAAGGCCCATTACTCACTTTTAATGAGACAGCCAGGGAAATAAATTGGCATATGTTAGCAAAATGGCTCATCAAGGTGAGTAATTATCTTCACGACTGGGGCAGTTTACCCTCCAAAGAAAGAATTTGCATCTCATCTCTCACTGGGCGGTGGCTCTTCAGAACTAGGGCAGGAGGACACGCAGCACTTGACCACGGAGCACATATACCTCTACTTGCCTAGTCTTGCTGTTCACCACAGCCTGGTCACTCCCCAAATACCAAAGCTTTTGTGGGATACACTGCACAACTGACCATACAGGAAAAGAAACCCAGAGGAGAAACAAAAATACAAAGAAGTTCTTTTATATGTTATGGAGCAGTGCGTGCACATGTGTGCCTCTGCAGTGGGACAGGCCAGCCATTCCACACAGCATGTGGGAGAAACTATCAGGGAATGGTTCTGAAAGCCTCTACTAATTAAAATGACTTTCTTCTTAGTTTTGAGCCAAACTTTAATTAAAGTCCTATATTTACTCCTTTGCTTGCTTGTGCATTGATATTGTGCCTTGTACAATTATCATCTTGTGCTGTCCAGGTATGTAACTGCCTTTTCCCCACGTTTTACCATTTTAGAGGGAGATTACCTTATTATTATTTTTTCTGTCTTACAGATATTAGTTCTGTCTTCCAAGACAAATCCTAAGCTACTTAAAGACAGAGACAAGTGTGTCTCCTTGGCTTCTGTCCCCTATGGCATTTGCCACAGTCTCAGGGTACAGAAGACAATGTCATAGAGTAAGTCTCTACCTGGTCTTAACATCAAGAATGCTGGGTTTCTTCTGAAGGTGTACACGCAGGTAGCTGATGCTATTTTCCTTTAGACGTTGGCTATCAGGAGGTACAGAGCTAATTTGCTGCCCAATCCTGGTTCACAGCGTGCTTTGTGCACCAACTTCGCCCTTCCTGCCACTGGATTTTCTATTTTAACCCCCTAGATGATGAGCTCTATGTGGACAGGCCCGTGTCTGTCATTAAGTTCCACTCTATCTCCTTTCCAATGTTCAGCACCATGCCTGGCACTCAATAAACACAGAGTGAATGGACTTTGAGTTTTGCAAATTTTGCATCTTTGTGTGCTACTTAAACGTTATTGAAAACAAAGTAGGAAGAGCATACAAACACCCAAAACCTCACACTAATAATTAAAGAACGTACTTGGCAAATAATTACATTTGATTGTATGTGTTGAAGGTGTTGAAATTTACAATTAAAGTGGGCTGAGCTTGTTGGGCCTCTGGTTGCGGTGTTTATATTATAATAAATTTTCTACTCACACTGATGGGGAAATATCTAAATGGCTTTATAGGAAGGTTTTCAGTCTTGTTCAGTCTGGAATTGGGTTACTGCAGGAGGTTTCTTTCATTCTTCATTCTTACTGGGGTTGAAATTCTCAAAAAGGGCATTGGCAAGAACTTTATAAAATCCTGAATGAATCGATGGTTGAGAAGGTATTTCAAAAGTCACACCTTCTCTGTTAGCATCACTTCATCTGGGGGCAATAGGGCTGACATTATGACTTATTACACAGGAAAGGGACCCTGGTATGGCAAAGCTGATGGCATGGCTCACATTTGGATGACAACTGGAAAATTTGACCAAGAAACCAACCATCTTCAGTATCTAGATGTGTGACACTATGAGTTGCATAGACTACATTAAGTGAGCAGGTTTCTGAGGTTCCCTGGGGGTGTTTTAGACCTGGCAGGGCTGCTAATCAGATAAGGCCGTTCCCTCAAGTCTGGGGCTGAGTGCTGGGTGAGGGAGCTTAGACCAAAGATGCAAGGGAGGCAACACTTGCCGAGCACATTCAGAGCCCTTGTTGGGCCTTCTGAGAGGAGACGGTTTTCTAGACCCCACTGGGGTCCTCTGACGACACTCACCGTTTCTGTCGATAGCAAAAGGCACATCTGTGGTGACGATTTCATAGTTGCAGATCTGGCTGTACTGGGGGGAGCAGTCCTCATCAACAGCCTCCACCTGCAGAATGCTGTCGTAGATCCTGCCCTCCGTCACGACAGTTCTGTAGGCTGGCTCTTTGAAGGTGGGAGCAAACTCATTGACATCCTTCACCTGGATATGGACCACGGCCCTGGGACCACACACAGAAAGGAAGGGATAGCGGTAAAGAGAGATTCACACTAACCTCCTGCACCTCCTGGGGGCACTGAGTCCCAAGGCCGAGCGAAAGCTGGTGGGAGCAGTTGTCTGAGTGTCCTATCCTCCCTCTCACTGGAGACCCTCTACTTGCCCTTGCTGTGACGCTCTTAGATGAATCCATCCCAGAGAGACTTCTAAGCCCTTCTCTCTGCCCCAGCTTTAGGCAACCGATTTACTGTTTCATTCTTCCCTCTATTCATCCACTCCTCCATTCAGTAACAATTTAACCCCTCTTACTCTGTTAGGCTCTGAGATGAACTTCATAAGGGACAAAGCAGTGACAACCCACAGTGAAAAGTGCTGTGACAGAGAGAATCTTATGGCACTGCAGAGGCCCAGGGAAAGGTCCTGACCAGATCTGCAGCGGTGGGTCACTTAGGGAAGGCTTCCTGGAAGAAGTGACCCCTAAACTCAGACCTGAAGGTGAAACGGGAGTATCTTTGGGTGAAGAAGAGGGAGTAGAGTATTCCAGGTGTAGAAAGCAGACTGTGAAGATGCCTGCAAGGGACTGGAGAACTGGCAAGCAGCTGAGCAAAGTCGGAACACCATGGTGTCACAAGAGGGTAAACACATCTGAAGAGCAGCATGTGAATGAAGTGGGGTGGGCCCAGGGCACAGGAGGGAGGGGCATCCAGAGGGCTCTGTCAGGCCACTCACTTGTGTGACTTTTTCCAGGCTGTCTCCTGGGGCCCAGCACCACAGTCATAGGCCTGGATGATGAATGTGTACTCCTTCTGCAACTCACAGTCAATGGGGCTCTTAGCACGGAGCTGGCCCTCCCCTGATGTCTTGTTGAGCACCACGGCCTCAAAGGGCAGCTCCTGGCCGTGGATCTTGAACGCACAGATCTCCCCTGCAGAAGGATGGAAGACAGTGAGTGGGAATCCTGAGAACTCCCAGATTGAAGACAGGGCTTCCACTGGAACAGATTCGCAAACTCAAAACCTCCATGCAATTCATTCCACACACATAGCATGGACCATGAGCCAGTAACATTAGCATCACCTGGGAGCTTCTCAAAAATACAGAATCCCATGCTCCCCCAGACCTCCTGAACTGGATCTGCATTTCAACAGGATCCTCAAGTGATGTGTTTGCTCACTAATGTAGGAGCAGCACTGTGTCTCTCCTTCCTTTACTAGATTGCCTCAGCTAAATTCCCTCACCTCTCCCACTTCTCCATTTTCTGTCTCCAGCCATGACTTCCCCTTCCAAGCTGCAGTTTTCTCTTTTAAAACAGTGGGGGAGAGTCTATGTGAGCTCCCGAGTTCCAGAGTCCCTGTGGAGCCTGAAAAGCTAACATCTTAAAGAGCTGAACACGTTGTGACATTAATGCATTTCTCTCCTTCAGTTGGGTTAATGTTTATGATAACTATTTCTATGCATCAAAATGATAAGGCCATGAGAATATCTCCTCTTCTTCTCAATCAATGTATGTTTATTTATTGAACCCCAACTGCACGCAAAACCTGTTATGCATGTCTTGGGAAGTGCTGAAAATTTGATACGTGTCCTCTGTCCCTATTGAGAAAATTCCCAGACTGGTTGGAGAGATGAGATGTAGCTGTCCAGAGAGATCATACAGTGGAAAGTGGTACGTGAGCACCATGTTTTCCACAGCTGAAAGAATTCAGCTATAGGCTTCAAGGGAGCAAAACAGAGGCCAAGAGCCCAGAGGCCTAGATTCACATTCCAGGCAGGCCACACTAATTGGCTTCAGTCAAATTATATTGACTGTCTGGGTCTCTACTGTGTCATCTGTAAGATGGTCCCAGAGATGGTGGGGAGAGGGGGGCATCTACCCTAAGATGTCCCAGCCCTGGTCTGAACTGTCTCAGCTGCACTGCTGAGGCCAGGGAGGGGCAAACAAGGAACCTAGGGTGCACCATTTAACAAGGCCTTGCTCTCAGGGTAACCCAGGCACCTCCTTGCCTCACCCTAGTTCAGGTCCTGCTCAGCTATTCATAAGAGCCGACACAGTGATGAGAAGGAATAACATGACTGCATGCTTGCTGTGCACCAGGCACTGAGCCTTCTATGTCTACCCAGGGAACCTCCTTTGACCTTCATAAGAAACCTGCAAGGCAAGTCTTTTATACCAATTTATTCAAGTTTTTTAAAAAAGAGAGAAAAATCAGAAAGGTTAAATACTTGCTCAAGGTCACAGAGCTAAAGTTGAATATTAAACCCAGGTATGGCTGATTCCTTAGTCCATGTACTTTCTACCCCACCACACCATCTCCAAGCAACCCCATAATTTCTAAGTAACTACCCCATGGATTGCTTCCAGAAACCATCTACATTCTAATCATTCTAATTCTAGTCTCCTTCAGGAAAGAAATCCTCAGATTTACATATAGGAAGCATGCCATGACCTCTTACTAACACTGTTTTCCAAGATGTTCAATCAATACCAATCTTACGTTTATGCTTTTTTTTTTTAAAAAAAAAGTGATGCTCAATTTCATTATTAACATACCCTTTTCACTACCACCCCTATCTCCCAACCCCCACCACCACCCCTCCTAGCCATTTCTCAATGTATTTGTAGAACAAACGGAAAGACACATTGTGGACCCCCTTCCAACAAGAAGGCTGGTTCCCATTCACTTCTGTTTCTCGAGATCACTTGGCGTTTCTGTACTGTGCATTCTGACAAGTTCTGCAGCCTTCAGGGCAGGAGAATACGGTTTCTCAAATTCTCAAGTATAATTTCTGCTCTTAATTAGCAGGGCTGAATAGATGAACCTCTAAAGTGCCTGCCTTGTGATTCTCTCCCAAGATCAATGCCAATATGAGAATATTACCAACAAATGTGTCTAGACTGTTTCTGGGGCATTCTCTGGAGTGCCCAACCACTACCATGGCTATAAGGCTAATTAGACCATTTGTCTTTGAAGACTCAAGTTAAATCTAGAATTGATGAGTGTAATCTTCTCTTGGAAAGATCTGATCAAAACCTAAGTACTTCTCAAGACTCAGAAATCCTTAACAACAGAAAAGGAGAGGAGAGAGGGAAAGAAGATAGAGAGGAAAGAGGATATACAAAGAGAAGGCAAGATAAAGTTTAGGTGACATATTTCCATCTACTGAACAACTCAATTCAATAGAACTAACTTTTCTGAGAGTTGACTGTCTCAGGCACTGTGCCAGGCGTGGGTACACAAAGGCCAACAACTTGGGTGCCTTAAAATATAAGGAGGCTTTATCCTTAGGTAAAGTACTTTTTATCCAGCAGAAAAAGACAGACAAGTAAGCAAGGACAACCAAGATCCACTTCGTTCTCATCAAACCCTGGAAGAGAACCTAACATTCATGTCACCCTCATTAATCCTACCTCTTTACCTGACACTTGGATTCTGGTTGCAAAACCATTCATTCGCTTATTCATCCACCTCATAAACATTCATTAACCTAAAAAATATTTATTAGAGACTATGTACCAAGCACTGCTAAAGCACTAATTAATAAAACTGGACCAAGCCCTGGCCTGCAAGTTGCTTGCAGTCTGGTAGGAAGGGTAATAAGAGGTCAAATCATCAGTACCTGAAAGAAGGATGGTGATTGTGATGAGTACATTAAAGGAGAGCTATGTGGTGCTGAAAGTATTCTGACCTGGTCAGGCTAGGCAGGGAGGGCCTCACTACGTATATGATGCCTTAGGACCCTTCAGCAGAAAGGAACATGCTGAGTCCAAAAGACTGCAGGTGCAGTATGGCAGGAGTGGAGGCCATGCGGCAGGGCCAGCTTCACAGGCGTGTGACCTGAGAGCCACCCCGGGTCCTGTGGTCAGAAGCATCCTGAGTTTGGTTTAAATCTCTGCTCTCTCTGTCTTGATTTTTTTAAAGGTGGGGTCTTGCTTTGTCACCCAGGCTGGAATGCCGTGAGGTAATCATAGCTCACTGCAGCCTCAAACTCCTGACCTCAAGCAATCCTTCCCATTTAGCCTCCTGAGTGGCTGAGGCTACAGATGTGTGCCACCAACAGCTAGCTAATTTTTTTATTTTGCAGGAACAGGGTCACATTATTTTGCCTAAGCTGGTCTCAAACTCCTGGCCTCAAGCTATTCTCCTGTCTCGGCCTCCCTAAGTGCTGGGATTACAGGCACGAGCCACTGTGCCCAGCCTTGAAGTTCTTAATAATTTTATCTTTGAATGTGTGTTTTGTGAAAAAGGTCTGTTGGGACAATGGAGCATGTTATGAGCAGAGGACAGGGGTGCAATATGCACGTCCGCCACGTCTTGCTGCCCCATTTTAATATAGCATTCAGAATTCCCATGGACCCACATCGTGTGGGATTTCAGTGGGACTCAGAGCGAGAAAAAGGTAATCATGTTATGTCTTCAAGAAAGTAGGAAGCCGACCTCCCCAAGAGGCCACACTTTCCCATAGAACAAGAACTTGTTTCAAATGCAAAAAGAGCAGAAAACTAAGAAATGTGAACAACCAAGGAACTTATTCATGTTACATCCTGTGTTAGCCAATCACTTACACTGAAAATGCTGGCAGAGAGGAAAAGGGAAGATCAGACGACCCATTGCTTGTTTTCTTTTCAGGCTGCCCTTGCTATCAGTTACCCAAAAGTAGAGAGTCACATTCACATGAACATAAAGATGGGGAATAGACCCTAGGGAATACAAACGGAAAGACAGAGGCAGGTAGGCAAGGTTAGGAAAACTACCTATTGGATACTATGCTCACTTTCTTGGTGAGGTAATCAGTCATACTCCAAACTCTAGCACCAAGCAATATACCTTCGTAACAAACCTGCACATGTACCCATGGAATCTAAAATAAAAGTTGAAAAAGAAAAAAAAAATGAAATTAAAACTGTTGAGTTTGTTTCATGCAGTATTTATCGTATTGAGGTAAGAATTAAATACATACGCATGCATGAACTACAAAATACAAATTCTGTAATTTTGGTATTCCACAGGCTAGTTAAATGCTCTTATATTTGCATTTAAAAATGGACATTGCATAATAGAAATAGAAAAATTAAAATTCGAGCTAATAATTTAAAGTTTTAACTATATCTTCACATAGAACTATACCAAACAGAAGTTTTAAAACATCATGACAAGTTGAAAGAGAGACTTCTGGAAGAAAGGTCCCAGGATGAAATTCTAGAAAGATATTTAAAACTGCAGTTCTCAATGTCAGTGTAAGACAGACACATTGTGCTGTCTTGCGTCTCATATAAGAACTTTTTTTGTGAGGCGTGTCACTAGAATTTGTTACCATACTAACAGAGGATAAACTAAGTCAAAGGTCAGACCTACTTGTTTTCATATAAAGAGATCACTTTCGGAACCCTGCCCTCCAATATGCCTTGGGTGGAAGAACTGCTGCCATGCCAGGAACTGAGTGTGGACAACACACAGATGAGCATGGGCGTGAGGCTAGCCATGGGCTGCCTGGAGAACGATACCAGCAGCACCAGGCCACCAGGCCTTGGCCGCCATCTCACATGGGTTGTGGCCCAAGGTGGCTGAACTGGGGCTTCACCAAGAGCCCCCTTCAGAGCCAGACCAGAAGGCGAGCCCCTGCTGTGCCTGAGTGAGACGTGATGACCCCGGCCCCTCAGTCCTGTGAGCACGTGTCTCACAGTTACCCGCTCCTCCGCAGAAACGCGCCTCCTAAGACACCGGTGCCAGTTGTAGTCATCTCTTAACACCACGCAAAGGCTTCTGGGGGAAAGGTGTCTAACTTGATTTTTAGAGTACATTTTGCTCCTTCCTTTGAATACGTTCGAACAGCAAAGTATGTTAATTTTATTTTTTAGATGAGCTTCAGAGAGATTAAGTGTTTGTCCCAGGTCCCTTGGTCAGTATGAAGCAGGTCAAGCACTGAAATCCTGGCATCTACGGTCAGCACCCTTTGCTCTTTCATGTGGCTTATCGCTTACTGGGTGAGCGTGATGTTCTAGGATGGTCGTTCTGAGTGCGCTCTGTCAACCTCTGGCATCTCCAGGACACTTTGTAAGGGTTCAAAAAGTCAAAGTGATCATCATGTTAATACTAAGATGTTATGTGACTTTTTCACTGTGTTGCCATTTGCCCTGATGACATAAAAGCAATGGGGAGTAAAAGTGGCCTAGTGAGTGGCTAACTGCATTCTTCATCACAGCATACAGTTAGGGGAAAACAGCCGATCTCATTTAAGAATGACTTTAATGATGCAGAAAATATCAATTTTTCTTAAATCACAATCTTTGAATTCATGTCTTTTTAATATTCTGTGTGATGAAATGGAAAGTCCACATTAAACACCTTGGCATGGCAAAGTATACTGGTTTGTGTCTAGGAAAAGCACTTGTGTGATCTAAATTAATTGTGAGCGGAACTAGAAGCTCTTTTCATAAAATGACATTTTTTACTTGAAAGAACGACTGACAGACAAACTAAGTTTATTCAAACTTGAATATGTGGCAGACGTTTTTTGAAGTAAGCCTGTCACATCAAGAAAAAGAACTGAGAGTATTTGTTGTCAATGATGAAATTAAAACTTTCAATTTTGGGAAGCCTGTGTCTGCCACAGGGAGTTTAACAATTTACCAATATCTCAATATTTGTCTGATAAGATGGGTAGTGATATTAATGCATGTGACTTGATATTGTATAATGAAATACGTCGACTTTTGAAGGATGCACTTAGCAATGAACCAGTGTCTTTCAAACAACCAATGCATAACGTCACATAGTCATGTGTGGGGAAAAGATTCAAAGTACAAGAAACTTGCATGGATTTTAATGTAACAACAGGCAATGGACTGAATGCTTATGTTCTCCCAAGTTCATACAGTGAAACCAAATCTCCAAAGTGAAGGTATTAGGAGATGGAGCCTTTGGGAGTTAATTAGGTCATGATTTGTGTTCTTTATAAGGCTCCAGAGAGATCCCTCACCTCTTCTGCCATGTGAGGTCACAGTGAGAAGGTGCCATCTATGAGGAAATGGGTCCTCAACAGGCACTGAATGTGTCAGTGCCTTGATCTTGGACTTCTCAGCCTCCAAAACTGTGAGAAAAAAATTGTTCTTTGGAAGACACCAGTCTAAGCTATTTTGTCATAGCAGCTTTAATGAATGGAGACAATGGCTAAGTTTAATGCAATTTCAGATTCATTTTTACATAATCTTTAGGAAATTATTACTTGTAGCACTCTGCTGTAATATCAGAGAAAAATATCTATAACTCAGTATTATCTGTAATAATATTATTAAAATACCATTCCCTTTCCAACTACATACCTGGGTGAAGTCACATTTTCTTCACATACTTTCACCCAAGTAACACATCACAACAGATTGAAGGCAGAAGAACATACGAGGACTTAGCTGTTTTCTATTAAGCTAAATATTAGGGGCTGCAAAAATGTACAAAAAAAATGTATAATGCCGCTGTTCTCACTAGTTTTTTTCCAAAAATATATATATTTGTCAAATTATATTATTTACATTAATATGTATTGAGTTTATTATTGTTATTTTAAAATAAATAAGCATTTGAAAGATCCTGAGTTTTAATTTCTGATACAGTAAATATTGGACATGTAGATATAACCCACATAAAGAAAAACTCTTGAGAATCTTTAATAATATTTAAGAGTGTAAAGGGACCATAAGACCAAAAAACGAGAACTGCCATTTTTACCGTTTGCCAACAATAGTGTGCCCCTAGCTATATCCCACTTCCTGCCCTGATGCTAGAAACATGACCCATCACCTTGCAAAGTGCTCCCAGCTTCAGGGCACTCTGCTTTGTATTCCACAGCTAGGCCTTCGCAGTAAGACTATCTAAGAAGAACTGTATGTCCACATCTTTATGCAAATCTGGCCCAGACGGGCTAAGTTGGAATCTTAGTTATCTGGTTAACCACCATGGGACTGCAGGGCAGTCACTTACCTCTCTGTGCCTGTTTCCTCATCTGTAAGTGGGATGATATTCATCGTAGTTAACTCATGGTTATTGGTTATTGGGAGGATTAAATGAGTTAACATGTGCTAAGCACTTAACAGTGCCTTGCATGGAGTAAGCACTGTGTAATTGTTAGCTCTTTCCCTGCCATTATATTGAAGAAAAGTCACATACCTCTGGCAAACTCCCTGGTCCTGTTTAAGAACTGAAAAGGCTGAAGGTGAAGATGATTCCGATCAGAAATATTTTGAATGCCGCACGTGTGACATTCAAACAATCTGACTCCTTGAAGCACCTTGCACTTATCAGCCACCATTTGTTACACACATTTTTTTCCCCCGAATGACAACATTCTGTGTATTTGCATAATCTCATCCAGGGCCAGCACTGTTCCCACAAGGAGAACTGAGTGAGGGGATGTTTTGTCTGACTGTTTTTGCTCATTGCAGTGATGGGGGATGGCTAATGGCATTCACTAGGTAAAAGTCAAGGATGCTCAATATCTTGCCCTAAGCAGATCAGTCATATACCACCAAGAAGCATCTCACTCCAGATACTTATAGAGCTCTTTTGAGAAAGACTGAACACAAAACATGAAGGTGGTCTTCCTGGAGCAAATACCTGGCCAAGTGTCTGCCTCCAGGTTTGAGGAAATAGTTGGCTCTTATAAAGCCTTTCTTCTCTTTGAGATTGCTGAGGTCCCTCCAGACAGAGTACAGTATCATCTGCTGTCAGCTGCACACTGTGCTCTCTGGTACACACTTGGCAGGCAGTCAACACTGACCACACTGCCAGGAGGCTGGGTGGATGAAGTTTTTAAAGTCCCTCTTTACATGGGGTCATCTGGACTCACTTTAAGTATAATAAGATGGGAAAAGACAAGTGCTAATCACAAGAGGTAATCAGGCCAGAATACCACCTTAGGGCTGAATGTAGAAATAAAGCTATACTTTAACAGAAACATTGACTGCAAGCCCTCCACTTCAGATTAAACACTTCAAATCTTCAAAAGTGGAAAGCTAAGGGGATAGGCTGGCAGGATGTTACGTAGGGTACCTCTTCACACGTCTGGATGGGGGATACTCAGACAGGCCTTGCTGAGTTCCATCTCTGCCCTTGTCAGCTGTGCGACCTTGGGTGGTTCTCAAGTTTCTCGTTACAGCTGAAGATACTAACCATGCCTAATCCTGAAAGTACCATGAAGCTACAATGACACGCTAGACGTGAAAGAGATGTGGGAAGTATAAAGATCTATCTACTTTTTATTATCACAATTATAATAAATCCTGCCTTCTGGCCTGAAAGCAGCGAGGTGCGTGGTGATAACTCACCCTGGTTCCCATTGGAAACCAAAGCAGCGGGAGGCGAGCCGTCGTCACCACTTGTAGCTTTCCATCTACTTAGAACTGAGCAAAATAAAACATACTCCTTTATTTTAGAAGTCATTTTTCTATACCTTTGCTCCAAGAACAAAATCTCCCTCTTCTGGAAGATTAACACAGTAGTTATTGTTTCTGAAAAGCAAATAAAGACAATTCATTTTTTCCTTTGGCAATATTTGTTGGGTGAATACATGATGTAAAACTTATTTATATGCTAAGAGACCTGGAGAGGTCCCTGTGACTCAGCTAGTCATAATTTGGTCAAGCGGAACTTGAAAGAATGGTCTGCCAGGTACCCAGTGGTTCCGGAATTAAAGGAACCCAAGTACAAAAACATACTCTACTCATCCACTCAGCAAACCTTCCCTGGACATAAATAATACAGTAAGAAGAAAATGAGGAACAATTTATAAAAGTCACTGCAGTTCACATTTATCCACTGTTTACTATGGGCCAGGCACTTATTTAGGGAAGTGGTGAAAACAGCCTGCATCTCTATGTGCCCTGATCTGCCTGGGACTGGAGACTTGGATGGATCGGAAACCAGCTCTGTGTCTGCAGACATGAGAAGGAGGCAGATGAACAAAAAGTTAAGTGCAATGAAGTGCTGCAAAGGCCGCAATAGGTGTCTTTTCTGTGTGTGGTGAGAACACAAACGATGATGGCCTCATCTTGCCTCCTAGGTACTTGCAGAATCACTTGCTTGCTGTCACATAGCCACCACAGAGAAGTTGCCATAGCTACAAGAAGGAAGGAGTTTCAGCTCCTGAAACTGATTCGGCTGAGATAGGCCTTGTACCCTGGACACTTCATGTCCCTCTCTTTACAATGGCATTTCAGTGCTTCTATTTTAAGACATTGCAGGTCATATAGGTCGGCGCCTAAAAGTCAGATAAACCTAGATTCAAACTTTTCATCTGTCATCTTCATAACTTTGAAAATGAACCATACCTCCATCTTCTCATCTGTAAAATGGGAATAAAACCATCGTCCTCCTATGGTCATCATACTACATTCAGAATAGAACTTTCTTTTTCTACAACACTGCGAATGTAGTAAGGCAGGGAGTGGGTTAAATGACTTATAAAAAGCTAATTTAGGCTGGGCGCAGTGGCTCACACCTGTAATCCCAGAATTTTGGGAGGCCGAGGTAGGTGGATCACAAGATCAGGAGATTGAGACAATCTTGGCCAACATGGTCAAACCCTATCTCTACTAAAAACACAAAAAATTAGCCGGGCATGGTGGTGTGCATCTGTAGTCCCAGCTACTTGGGAGGCTGTACAGAGGAATCATTTGAACCCAGGAGGCAGAGATTGCAGTGAGCCTAGATCACGCCACTGCACTCCAGCCTGGTGACAGAGGGAGACTCTGTTTCAAAAACAAACAAACAAACAAAGCTAGTTTAACTGTCAGACAGTTTTATGAGCAAGGCAGCAGAAAGGGATGGCAGACCAGCCCAGACAGGCCCTTCCCGAGTTCTGCTGTCCTGCCCTTTCCCTTGTTATGGACTCCTAGCCCTCTTGCTTGGCACTGGTTGATTCTGAGGCGTCCACAATTCTAGTCAGGTGCTGGCAGATGCAAAGAGGAGGAAGAGAGCAATGAAAACAATTGGAAAAGGATGTTGACTGACTTTGTAATATCTATATTTTTAATATTTGCCAAGAGAGTGTTTAAACCCTGTGTCTCCAGAAATACTGTCCTGGACCCAATTACAAGATGTGGATAAATCCCTTTCCCACTGTCAAGCAGGGGCAGAGAATCTTATTCAGCAATGAAGGCATCTTGTTTGCCTATAGCTCTGAGATGATAAATTAGTCAGACCCCTCCATGATCATTACCTGGAACCTACCTCAGTTAACTCCTACTTGTCCTTTTGGAAAATAATGGACATTCAAACACCTTGAAGAGTTAAAGAAGTCCCATATAAATATAACGACCCTTAACAGGTCCAATTATCTCCATCCACAACACCTCTGTAAGCAGCCTCCTCCTGTAAGGAGGGAATCTTAGCAGGCATGGAGGTTCCCAGAAGCCTAAGACCCCATTCAGGGGCTTACACTTAAGTTTCAGAAATAGAAGCTATACACAGGCCCCAACAATCAAACGTATTTGAGGTTTTTGAGTGTCAATGAGCTCTCAAGATATAGGGACTGAATACTGCAGCATCCTCAATTAACCAGAGGAAGACTTAATATTCAAATAGAATTGGTACAAATCATGCTGACAGGTAAAATCTTTTGAATCTCTCTCTCTCACCTTTTTCTCAGTGTCCAAAAACAGGGCTGAGATAAGACCCCAAAGTTGAACCAGTCGGAAGTTACCCCAAGTCTTAGTCTTCATCTGCTATGGTTCGAATGTTTGTCCCCTCCAAAATTCATGTTGAAATTTAATCAGTGTGGAGGGATGAGGCCTTTAGGAGCTGACTGGGTTGGGAGGACTCTGCTAATTCGTGGATTAATGAGTTGACAGGTTATCATGGGAGTGGGACTGGTGGATTGATAATAAGAAGAGAGACTTGAATGAGCACACTCAGCTCTCTTGTCATGACGCCTGTGCTGTCCCCGGACTCTGCAGAATCTGCACCAGCAAGAAGGGCCTCATCAGGTGTGGTCCCTCCACCATGGACTTCCCACCTTCCATAACTATAAAAAGTAAGTTTATTTGTTTTAAAAAAATTATCCAGTTTCAACTATTATAAGCACCAGGAAATTATACTAAACCGCCATCTGTTTTTTAAATTTATTTTTTTTCCTCTGCTTCCTTCTATTTCTTTTTTATTTATTTATTTATTTATTTATTTTAAGTCTTTTTTTATTGCATTTTAGGTTTTGGGGTACATGTGAAGAACATGCAAGATTGTTGCATAGGTACACACATGGCAGTGTGATTTGCTGCCTTCCTCTCCTTCACCTGTATCTGGCATTTCTCCCCATGCTAGCTCTTATCATTTGTGTCTTTAGGAACTTAGGCATGAATTGAAACCTCTTCCTCAAAAAATGACTTTTTGAATACTCTATGTCTGTACTCTTTAGCGCAGAAGCCACTAGCCAGAATGTGGCTTTGAAATGCTTGAAATGTGGCTAGTGTGACTGAGGAGCCAGAGTTTAAATTTTATTTTTTAAAAATTTAAATTTCATAACAGACATTCAATTCAGTTACTGGAAAACCTGCAAGTATGTTTGGTTATATGAATCAATTTTTCAACTATAAATTATATAAACTCTAAATATAGATCACATATTTCTGATAAAAACCTAGAGTCCTATGTGATATGTCTTAGACTGTAAAATATACACAGAATTTGAAAGGCTTTTTTTTTTTTTTTGAGATCGAGTCTCACTCTGTCACCCAAGCTGGAGCTCAATGGCATGAGCTGAGCTCACTGCAATCTCCACCTTCCGGGTTCAAGTGATTCTCCTGTCTCAGCCTCCTGAGTAGCTGAGATTACAGGTGCCCACCACCACGGCCAACTAATTCTTGTATTTTTAGTAGAGACGGGGTTTTATCATGTTGGTCAAGCTGGTCTTGAACTCCTGACCTCAGGTGATCCACCCGCCTCAGCCTCCCAAAGTGCTGGGATTACAGGCATGAGCCATAGTGCCCCACCTGAAAGGATTTTTAAACTAAAATTAGAATAGAAAATTTCTCATTAATAATTTTTTATTTGATAACATGTTGAAATAAGAATATTGGTTATTTGGGGGTTAAACAACATATATTACTAAAATCAATTTTACTTATTTCTTTTTACTTTTAAAATGTGGCTGCTAGGTATTATACAATTATTTGTGTAGTTTCAATAATGTTTCTGTTGGATACTGCTGCTCTACCTAATCAACAGCATATATCATTAAAATTAATACTTAGGGTAATGCTCCCTCTTAAAACAACAGCACGTCTGACCTTCTTTAGATGGTTAATTCACATTTAGCTTCAGTTCCCAAACTGCCACTTAGCAGGGCTTAAATGATCACTGCCTCTTAACGACTGCTTAGATGGTGTTGTTACAGTATACAAAAATATTTTAAAATTTTAATGACATTACATTTCAAAATAATAGCATCTTGGTCCCTTCCAGAAATCCAGATGTATGTACTGAGAAATGGCTTTCACTGAATGAGTATCAGCTAAGGTGGAAGTCTTTTGGCAATAGGGTTGTAGTTTATAATTTGCTTAGTTATTACATTGTAATTCTTTAAAAAGAAAATCTTAATATTCTAAAATAAATTTAATATATTATTTTAATAAAATTACTTCATAAAATAATTATATATTACATATCAAATCATAGCATGTTAATATTCTTATTGCACTAGTTCTAACTAGAATAACCCAAATTCATATAAAATGTTATGTACTACACAAGTTTAAATGAAATCTGGGGACAGGGAACAAGCAAAGTTACCTGGGGAGTTCAGCCTCTGACGTGGATGAGTAAGCACACTGACTCTCTCGCAATAACATCACAAACCTGAAAAAATACCCACCCCCACTCCACTCCCTCCCTGCCCAAATACTGAAGGGCTATAGAGAGTGATGAAAAATAGGCAGATTTGGGGAGGAAGCTGAAACTTGGAGGAAGCTACTAGGGATGGATGTATTTTCTGTTTCGATCCTTTGCCCTAAGGGCAGCTGTAACCCTGTGGTACAGCAAGGCTAAACGTTTGATAGAAAGCCTGTTGTCTTTCTAGCAGTAAACAAGATTGCCTGAGTGTGAGAGGGGAATCCTGGAGAGAAGACAGCCAGAGAAGGGGAGGCCCACACTCTGGGTGGGCCTTTTCCAAGTGTCTGGGTGGCTCCAGTCCCCTGCATGTGGGGACAGACTGAAAGCCCTTTGAACCAAGATCAGAACTGCTACTCACAACAGGCAAAAAGACAATTTGCAGTTTGAGTTTAACCAAGTTAATGGTCTATTAAAACAAAACATTAATATGTTTTGAAGGACTATGACAATTCAGTGTTTTCATCTTAACATTTAAAATATCCAGATTACAGTTCAAACTTACTTGACATGTGACGAGCCAAAAAATAGGACTTTTTTCTAAGGGATAAAACAACAAAGGCCACCCTGGAGATAACTCATATGTTTGATGATTATATTAAATAAGTACATTAAATAAGTTCTTATTGGTATGTTCAAAACACTTGAAGCGGAAATGGATAGAGTTAAAGGGAGAAATAGACACTCCACAATCGTGAAGAATAAGGCATGAAGTGATCAATAAAGTAATGAATAATATAAATAACACTATCAACCGTTTTGTCCCAAGTGATATGTATAGAATACTACACCTAACTGAAGAACTCACATTTATTTCAATCTTACATGTTATGTTCATAAAGAACATATGCTGGGCCATAAAACAAGTCTCGATCAATTTAAACGGCTTAAAATATACAGAATATATTCTCTGACCACAATGGAAATAAATCAGAAATCAATCAAGAAATCTAGAAAAACTTTAGACGCTTGTAAATTAACCAGTACACATTTAAAAGAATCAGGTATCAGAGGAAAAATTAAAAGAAAAATGAAAAAAATAATCAGAACTGAAGATAATACAAATACTACATCAAAATTTGTGGGATGTAGTCAATTCTGTGCTTAAAGAGAAATCCATAGGTTTGAAAGCATGTATTATAAAAGAAAGAAAATATAAAGTCAAGAAGCCAGAAAGAGAAAAGCAAAGTAAACTCAAAGTAAGTAGATGAAAAACCTTATCATATTTAAGTAATATACTAAGAAATTTGAATATGCTTTGTGTGTGTATGTGTGTGTGTGTGTGTGTGTGTGTGTGTATATATATATATATATATATATATATATATATATATATATATGTTTTGTTTTGTTTTGTTTTATTTTTTTTTTAATAAACTTTTTATCAGAGAAAACTGCAGGCCTGGATGGCTTCATTGGTGAATTCTATCACATTCAAAAACAAAATAACATTAATCATACATAATTTGTTTTTAGAAAATAGAGGAAAGAATACTTTTTAACTCTTTTTAAGAGGCTAGCATTACCCTAATACCGAAATCTGTTACAGATATCAAAAGTAAAGAAAATTAAATAGCTACAACATCATATATCATTAGAGAAATGCAAATCAAAACCACAATGAGATACCATCTCATGCAAGTCAGAATGACTGCTATTGAAAATCAAGAAACAGCAGATGCTGATAAAGTTGTGGAGAAATAGGAATGCTTTTACACTGTTGGTGAAATAAAAATCATTCAGCCATGTGTAGTGATTCCTCAGAGACCTAGAACCAGAAATGCCATTTGACCCAGCAATTCCATTACTGGGTATATACCCAAAGGAATAGAAATCATTCTATTATAAAGATACATGCATGTGCATATTCACTGCCACACTATTCACGATAGCAAGACATGGAGTCAACCCAAAATGCCCAGCAATGATAGACTGGATAAAGAAGATACATATACACCATGGAATACTATGCAGCCATAAAGAGGAAAAAGATCATGTCCTCTGCAGGGACATGGCTTGAGCTGGAAGTTATTATCCTCAGCAAACTAACATAGGCACACAAAACCAAACACCGTATGTCCTCATGTATAAATGGGAGCTAAACAATGAGAACACATGGACGCAGGGAGGAGAACAACACACACTGGGGCCTGTCAGGGGTGTGGGAGGAGGGAGCACATTAGGATAAATAGCTAATGCATGTAGGGGTTAATAGATGCAGCAAACCATCATGGCACATGTTTACCTAAGGAATAAACCTGCACGTCCTGCACTATATCTCAGATCTTAAAATAAAGTAGAAAGAAAATTAAAGAGCTCTATTTGTCATGAACATAGATAGAAAAGTCCTTAATAATACATATTAGAAAATTTAATTCAACTCTATAAAGGGGATTATGACTAAATAAGATTTATCACAAAAACACAAGGTTCCATCAAATTAATCACATTAACAGGATAAAGGAGAAAAATCATATTATCATTTCAACAGATGTAAAAAAAGAACTTGCCAAAATTTAACATCCACATATAATAATATCTCTCAGTAAACTAGCAACTTGTTCGAGCTGATAAAGGGCATATATGAGAACTCTACAGCTACCATTATATTGATGGTGAAATATTAGACACTTCCTTTCTAAGATCAGAAACAAGGCAGGATGCCAGCTCTCACCACTTAATAGTCCTTGAGTACTTAACATGTGCCAAGTACTATGCCAATGGCTTTAGAGCAACCTTTGTGGAAGTGCCAAGTTCTCTTCCATTATACAGAAGACACTGAAGCACAGAAAGGTTAAGAAACCTGCACAGTGCCATCAAATAATCATAAGCCAAAATTCGAATTCAGATCTCCCTGACGTTAGAGTCCGCCCCTTAATCACAGCTGTCTTCTCAGTAGTATGATAATAATTACCATTATAGGACTCTACAGGCAGAGTATAGGCTTCTGTGCCTGGCTTTTTCTGTACACTTTACCCTCCACAGGCTCAGGGCCAAAGATAACTGCTGATATTTGTCCACTTGGGACAAAGCAGACAGGCTAAAGAATGCACAGTTTCCCGGAGATGCTAGAGAGAGTTGCTGCGTGATTTACACATCTCCATCAAAGTTGCCATGCTCTCCATCAATAGCAGTATTCAAATTACAATGGTATTTTGCTCCTAAAAGTGAGTCTAATTTGCTCATTTTCATTATTTACAGGCAGTTAATTAAAAAAACCCAGCAGATATTTATTTTGCTCCTTTCACATCACCAGTGATTTCTTGCTGCCGCACTTTCACAGCATTACAGTTTTATGACTCCACACAGCCTGTAGTGAGTTTCTTATGGTTGTATCTCCATTACTTTAATTTCAGGCAAGACATTAAACCACTGCAAGATTTCAACTACTGCTGGTGAAGCATGAGAAGCAATCGCGGTGCTCATTGTCTTGAAAGAGTAGACACCACCAAATTATGCAGCAGGGAATAGAACCCAGTCCCTCCAATAAGGAGAGTGAGTGGTTTGCTCTTGGACTGGTGTATGATTGACCCTAAGTATGATACTTGCCAGAAACACAAAATCTGAGTCCTAAACCTATTCAGCCATTCCCTTATCTCCCAATTATGGAGAAGGAATTGCTATACCAAAAAGTAGCCCATGTCAACTATGACATTTCCAAAAAAGTAAAGCTTTTATTTTTAAATCATGTAAATTTTGAAATTCACTCCATAAATTTCTAAATATCTTTTAATTTGAAATTAATTCTATTTTGCCCTTGTATCTTTGAATATAATAAGAATTCTAAGAAAACATGTGATGTTTATTTGTAACCCCATACCTGCTTGACAAGGGTCACTTCAGACAGAGAGAAGCCCTGCTCTAGAATTACTGGTTTAAGGTTAGAACATCAGGGACCCAATTGCCGATGAATGAGCCAAATTTTTAATCTGGAAATTAAGAAGGAATAACAAACACCATTAACAAGCAGACTTTTGCCATTTATCTGCAAATGGGAACCTGTAGAAGCAGAAAGGATGGTAAGCTACCCAATGGAGAGGTTAGTAAGCAGCGGTTACAGCCACAAGTAGCCTTTGTTGCCAAGAAAATGAGCTATCCTACATGATCTTCGTCAACTAACAAGAGAATTCTCTCTTAGAGCTACCAGGAGAAGTACTACCCAACTTCAAAATCCAGAGTAAGCACAACCTCTTCTAAGAAACCTGCTTTGGCTTCTCAAGCCAAGGTCTCAGCGGAGACCTCCTTAACGCTCCGCTGTGCCCTTGCTCCCCTCCTACCCAAGCTCTTCCACCTGCATATCAATGGTGTTCACTCATCCGTTTTCCCCTTAGAGCTCCCTGAGGCAAGAATCTGTACTTCCTCATCTCCCTGATTTTACAGTTAGCACCTATGTTAAGTCATGCCTTAAGCAAAGCAGTCAAGTTGGTTGGGCGTAGAAAAGACTAAATTTTAGTAAGTTCAGGAGAAGCACTGTCGTACGGTACACGGATGTGTTTTGGTCAAGGTTAGACTGAGACAGACGTCCAGGTCTGCATGACTCAGCGAAATTAGGGTGCAGGTGCATACTCCACTTGTTATATAACCTGTTCGTTAAGTTCATACTTGGCTTGGAGCCACTATTGTCTATAAAAGGTATAACTGCCCTACTGACGCTATGCACGGGGCTCAGCTCTTGCGCATGGCTTAACATAGCTCTTATGCAGGTGCTGGTGCCCAGAGAGAGAGAGAGAGAGAGAGAGAGAGAACCAGAGTTGTTCATCTTGTATATGGACACAGGGGAGCCAGAGCATGTCTCTGTATGGCACAGCACAGCACAGCATGGCACGGCTTGTGCTCATGCCCAGAGAGAGAAAGAGTTAAGCTGCTGACCCTGAAGGCAGGGGAGAGTGGGCCACACAGCTGTGTGTGGGACTGGCTGGCTCAAGCAGCCGAGACAGGGCGGACAGTGTGAGAAAGCTGCTGAGGTAAGTGTGAAAGCTGTTAATGAGAGAGTTGCTGAATAAAACTACATTTCACCTGCTTACACCCTGCCCCCGCCCCTGAGCATTCTTTCAGCCATCGCCTATCCACCCACTCCCTCAGCATGGGCTGGACCCTAACACTGGACCCTGGCATTTGGGCCTAACAATGGTATAATGGTTAAGACCAGAGTCTTTGGAATTGGAACTGGAATGACTTGGTTTCAAGTACCAGCGGCAGCATTTCTATCTCAGTGACCTTGGCCAAAGTACATTAACTTCTCCTGTCTCAAGCTTCGCAAGATGGGAGGAATAACAGATCATACTGCATTGGACCATTGTGAAGTTTAAAGTCAAGAAGGTAAAATGCCTAAAGCGCTTTGCATAATGGTGGCATGAAGAATGTACATAGTAAAGGCTGGCGATTGCTAACATGAACGGTGGCACCTTCTGAAGCTGAAACTCATGTTTTTATGGTTTTGACTTCATAGGATGGAATAACCCTCAGAACAGATCACCATCCATTGTCAAAAAGATCCAAATAGGACCATTTCTGGGCTCCTGCTTCCATGCTTCCAAGCTCCAACTTGCAGTTGTCAAGTTTCAGCTCCTTTAGCCAGCCTGTTTCAAGACCTGTCTGGCCCCTGCCCCAGAGCCCAGCTTGCTTCTCAGCCCCTGGGCAGTGAGCCATGTCATGGATCCCATACTATGAACCAAGATGCTTCTCAGAGACTGTATCTAAGCTAAGGGGGTTTCCCTGGCTTACTTCTGCCTTAGTAACACAGCTGGATACACGGCTCGGTCCTCACCAAATTCACTGCCAGTCACTGAGCACGCCGCCTACACGCCCTGTCACCCCACCACCAACCCCACTGCTCACAGTTTTCAAACAACTTGACAGATGAGTCAAAAGAGGGACGCAGTAACTGAATGACTTGTTCAAGGTCACACTAGGATCTGCACACTTCTTTTCCGGCTCTTGCACTCACCCTCTAAACCAAGCTGCCTGTGAAACTGATGAACTGCAGGAACACAAGACTTCATATTTCCACTCCTTGACAAGTCTCACCCATAACCCCAAAATTGTAGTAAAGCTCCCAAATGTTCATGTGGGGAACCCCAAAGGGGAACAGGTATATTTTAAATGTTTAATTCAAGTTAAAGCAAGTGTCTGGAAAATCCATTATTTTGAGCTGAAGAAGAAAGATAAATGACAGCCCAATCAATATTACAGGAGTATATGGACTCTTTTACTGTTCTGTCAATTCTTGGAGCTAATAAGTCAGCATCTCAGGGCACAGTTTCATACTTCAAAAGTTCAGAGGCCTGCCTGTCAGGTGTGCCTCCAGCCTTCATTCTTATCCAGGTGAGTGGGAAAGAGGGGCCTTCCGAAGACATGGACCAGGTGACCCCTGGGCACTGCTCAGCAAGGCTGGGACTGCTCAGCTCATACCAAGCACCTTCTATATGACTGGCGAATTCTTCACTGCACTGTCATCAAGACTGCCGACAACCCCCCACAGAAGGCATGCAGATTAAAATGCTAAATCAAACGCAGAAGGGAAGTTTGAAAATCAATTTTAGGTTCCCGCAGAAAAGACCAGGGAGGATAATTAAGACTCGTAACTCCCAGCTTCATTTTCATTTGCTAATTCTGGAGCAAAATAAAACAATTATTTTCTAAGAAATCAGCTGCAGCAGAAACAAAATGGTGAAGTGAAATGTCCTCCCTGGGCTGTGAGCCATGATGGTCAAGGCATTCCCAGTTCAGGGACATGCACTCCAGTGAGCCAGCCTATCAGCAAACTGCCCTGCAACAACTCTCATTTGATTTTCATGTACCTTTTATTTTTTCCTGTTGGCAACAAAAAGCCAATGTAAATGTAAAAGGTTGACTGCTTCAAGTAAATAACTTGAAAGAGCTGTAGATTACCTAGGCCCTGGGTGTCAGGAGCTAATGCGTTCTAAATGTAACCCATTTCCAGCAGAGCCAAACTCCACTTTGACATTTCCCTTCACAGTACCTGGATATTTGTATTATAGGTGCTTTGCTCTGTCCCTCATTTGCCTATTGTGATTCACACGGACCAGCAATGCTAATAGGATGCTTCATTTCCCCACTGGGCCAATGCAAGATAAATTACAGCCACACTCTCCGTTTCAGTATGCAGTAAATACCCTGATGCTGCCTCTTACTTTTCATGTGAAATATATGTGAAAGCAGTTCCCTTTTCAAGCTTTCTAGAAGTGGGAAGAGAGATGGAAATCCCCAGTCTCTCTATGAACTGGATATTTTTATAAGGCCCAAGAGAATGTAATTCCCTGGCCCCCAGCAGCAAAGGTCACATGTTTATACTATCCCCAGTGAGATCTGAAATTCTGCATACCTCAGAAAAATAAAAATGACAGAAGTCATTTTTGCAGCTGCTTAGACTTACCTCTGCTTTTATTAACTGGGGAGTCTGCATAGCATGTTTTTGCACAGATTTTTCAGCTGTTTAGCAAACAGTATTTGGTCCAGAACTTTCATGATAAGCTTAGAATTTAATCACTTAAATCTTGTCACTTGCTCTTCTCTCAGCCAATCAAACTCAAGCATGGAATATTAGAAATAATTAATGGGCACCTGTTATATACCAGGCACTTCAAAGAAGGTGAAGAAATGTGACCCCATCTGTCCTTCGAGCTGACATCCCTCTATGAAGAGAAGCTGGGTTCACATAGCCTCCCTGAGCTAAAGAATCCATTTCCCGGTTAACTGAGTGTCGTATAGTAGAAAATATCCAAGCCTTTTAATTGACATTTCTTCATTTCTCCTCCTTAGGTAATAAAGTCATTTTACACAGTCACAGGGCATATGTGAAATATGCTTGAATGCTTAGAGTTTATGTAAAGAATAGCATCTTCTGGTGTTTCCTCTGTTTGACATTACTTCTTTGTGGGAAGGAGGTTTTAGAGCAGGGTTATTACTACGTCTGAATGTTTGTGACCACCCTCACCCCACCCCCACCCCACCCCACCCCCACCCAATTCCTATGTTTAAACCTAACCCCCAATGTGATGGTATTAAGAGGTAAGGCTTTTGGGAGGTGACTGGGACATAAGGTCAGAGTCTGGAAAATGGGATCAGTGTCCTTGATAAATGAGGTCTAAGGAAGTTTGTCTGCCCCTTCTGCCGTGTGAAGACGCAGTGAGAAGTCAGCAGTCTGTAAGCCAGGAGAGGGCCCTCAGCAGGGCCTGACCATGCCAGGCTGGCACCCTGCTGGTTTCTCAGCCTCCAGAGCTGTGAGAAAAATTTTTCTGTTTTCTATAAGCTATCCAGTGTATGGTGTTTTGTGATAGGATCTCTCATGAACTAAAACAACTATCCTGTTAACCTGAGCCCCAAAGGGAATGAGGTAGAGCACAGCCCACAAACCCAAACAAAGATGGCACTGGCTATAGGAGTGATTATCATCTTCCATGAAATTGAACTGATTTCTTCACAGATTTGCTTAAATATAAATTATCAGAAAGTACAGACTATAAACCATTCATTTTCCCTGGATGATCAGCCTCCTTCAGCATAATGGCCCACATGTTTTTGGGCAATAGTGACTGTTTCCATTCATTGGATATTCACAAAACAGTCCGGCACCCACTCTGTGCAGGATCTGAGCTAGACGTGGGTGGCCCATGGAGAATCAGGCTAGCATGATCCTTGTAGTCTGGGGCCAGGCCTAATGGAAAAGGCAAACATCAAATGAAGAAGCACAGGACTGAAGATGTGATGGCAAACTGTGTTAACTGTTGAGAAGGGAATAAACAGGAAAATAACTGTGGGACAAAGTAATAAGCAATTAGTCAGAAAAATTGGAGAGCTGGGAGGGTGGAGGGTACCTACACACTACATTTTGGTTAGAAAAACAGCAAGTGAAAAGGCCTTGAGGCAGGAGGGTAGCAGCCTCCTCTTAGGGAACAGAAAGGGAATCTGAACATAGAGAAGGAGAAGTTGGCAGCATAAAAGAATAGGCATGGACACATCATGTTTTTCAATTCAATGCTTGCTAGTCTGACCCCGGATTTATTCTTTGAAGACTGCTTATTTTCTGATATTTGGAAGACTTCATGGCAAAGATGGCCTCTGTGACTTTGTGTAAAAATGGCAAGCTCCAATTGTTCAGCTCAGCAAACTTTGATTTATCACCAGCCTCTTTCTGGCACTATGCTTTTGCTGGAAACATCCAACCAATCCACCTGGGAGGTCCCTGCTGGTGTGGTGCACTCAGACCCTCTGCCCTGTGGAGTCAAGGCCATGGTGTCAGCTCTAGTTGGTTAAAGCCAGACAATCTCACCTGAACGGGATGATCGCATTCACAGTGTGGCCAGTAAGTGAAACAATGAGAACTCCCATTTATCATGAGTCAGTTATCATGTTATGAGCTTTACACCATTTAAACCTCAGGATGACCCCGGGACTTAGATATTATTTTTACTCCCAATTTACAGAGTAGGAGGTAGCTGAGGTTCAAAGACACTGTATGATTTCCAAGGCTACAGAGTTGGTGGAGTCAGCCTCAGGTACTATTATGGGTTGTATTGTGCATTACCCCTAAAAAAGATATGTTGAAGTCCTAACTTGTGAATGTGACCTTATTTGGAGATAGGATCATTATAGGGGTAATCAAGTTAAAATGAAGACACTAGGGTGGGCTCCAATCCAATATGACTTATGTCCTTATCAAAAGGGAAACTTTGGACACAGACACATTAGGAAGATGATGAGAAGACACACAGGGAGATAATGGCCATGTGACTAGAGTGATATATCTGCAAGCCAAGGAATGCCAAAGACTGCTGCCAACCACTGGAAGTTAGATCAGACAAGGAAATATCCTCCCCTGCAGCGATCATAGGCAGCATGACCCTGCCGTTAGCTTGATTTCAGACTTCTAGGCTTTGGGGCTGTGAGAAAAAACATTTCTGTTGGGTTAAGCCACCCAGTGTTTGGTACTTTGTTACAGTAGCATAGAAAAGGAATACAGACTCCAAACCCGAGGTAGACATGCTCTGCTTTCTGAGCTGCCAAGCCCAAAACTACACTTCCTCAATTGCCCTTCAAGATCCACCTTAGTCTTATGCATAAGCCATAGGGGAAGAAGAAGACAGGATCCCAGAAGGAATGTACAATTCAGTCATGGGGTTCCTGTCTGTGTTCTTCCTATTCCATGGCTCTGTGAGAAAAGATTAGCTCCAGCGGATGGTGGAGCTCACAGCATGCTTACCAAATGAATGGGGAGTTCTCAATCCAAGTTGGCAATGAATGTCCAGTCAGTGAGGCAGAGAAGGTGGTATTTTTTAGGAAATAGGGTCAGTAATAAAAGGTCTTTTGGAGTTTGCTGAAGGTGCTTAAATTGCCTTCATGTCACTGACCATATTTTCTCAAGAAGAAATGAAAATAACTGTCAATGTTTCTAAAACTTGGATGAATTGCAGAATTAAAAAAAGAAATTCTCAAGTACTTCAATAAAAGATCTATAAATAAACCTGTTACTATTTTATTGTTAGTGCCATCCCTTGAGGGAGCCAATCTGAGAAGCATTCCAATTTACCCCTGGCTGGACAGTCACAGATCACACACGAATGGATCATTTGCTTTGCTCAGAAAACAGGGCTCACCCATAGTAGAAGTCCTGCCTCCCTTTCCACCAGGGCCCCACAGCAAGCTGATCATGATGGAGTCTCCTGACTCCGTGACAGACACACACTAACAACTGCCCCTCACACATTTTCGGCCATTATCTCAAGCCCAGTGCTGCCAGACCTGGCTCAATGGTCAGTTTATTAGACCACTGTCTGGGTGGGGTCATTCAACAGGCATGAGAAGGCTCCTACTCCAACAGTTTCCCTTAGTGGCATCTGAAATTCCACTAGAATGTCAATTTATCTGGGTTCAATATCACTCATACACTCATAGTAGTATCTCTTGGTAGGTTTTGTTTCACTGTCAATTTTTATGCTCAGTAGATAAAATTTAGGAATATAAGAAGGCAAAAAAAAAAAAAAGGAATGGCAATCCTACTTTTTGGAGGCAATTGGTAGTAACTTTTAGGCATAATTACTTCTAGTCTTCTTGCAGTGAACTTTCTTTAAGCAGTAGATATCATGCATTATGTATGATTCCGTTCCCAGAATCTTTATTTCATATTATAAGATCATTTTCCTAGCTTATTAAAGTCTAACTAAGAGTTTATTTTGATAGCTACATAATATTCCAACCTATGGATATGGCAAACATATTTAACTTGTATCCAAATGAATGAAATGTATGTTGTGTCCAGTTTTATACAACCATAAATAGCACTGAGTTGAACAGTTCTATACATTTTTAAAATATCACTGACATAATGATGATGAATTCCTAAAAGTGGATACACTGGGCATGCACATTTTAAAGTTCATGCTGTGTTTTACTATTTCACTTTAAAATGAAGCATCCCATTTTCCCTGTCCCAGGAGGAAAGGCATTGCATCTTCAGCACTCTACCACTCTGATGTAAACCTCCCAGGAAATGAAGCAAGCCTTCCAATTCATGAGGTGGAAGCCAGTAGCCCCACAGTGGTCAAAGACCCTGGGCTGAATGATTTCCCTGTGATCTACAGAATGTCTCAGCCACTAAGTTACTCTGAAGTTACTCTGAAGTTACACTAAGTTACTCTCAGCTACTAAGTTACTCTTACTCAGCCACTAAGTCACTGTCTCCTCCTTCCCATTCTCCACAATGACTGTGACCTCCCCTGGATCAGTCTCCTAGGGTACTCTGGGTGTACATCCCTTTCCATAAGGTCCAGAGATCACGTCCTTGTTTCTTGGCTATGCTGGCACCCAAGACTGTCAGCAGAGAAACAACAGGCTTGCTATGTGAGATGGACTCAGCTCCCGCTGGCAAATACCCAGCAGCAACTAAAGGGGAAAGTGATTCGTCTGTGCCTCTTCATTCCTCCAGAATGTGAGAGTTCTTTGGGGTTTTCAATTAGCACCTTTCTTGCCAGACAGCAAGATTAGAATGGAGCAGAATGTGCGAATGCAGGGGAAGCCCAGCTGCTAAGTTACTGTGGACAGTCAACTACAACAGCTGAAGACTTCAGACCTCAAGCTCCTTTCAGTGAGTAACCAGGCTGAGGCTATGATTTAAGTTTCACTGATTGCTGTAGAAAAAAATGAAAGGTGAGAGGGAATGGCAAAGAGCACACAACTGAGCATCTACTATAGATCAAGTATGTATTTCACACATATTAGCATGCTTAATCCTGGATAATGCTCCTGAGAGCTAGTTATTTTTACCACATTTTAGAGAAAAGTAAACTGGAGCTCAAAGAGGCTATGTGACTCACCCAAGGCCACACAGCCAATAAGTTACCCAGTATTTCTGATTCCTATGCCCATGCTCTTTCTGAGTACCAGGATCCAAAGAAGCTGTTCCAATTGGACTCACAACCTCCTCGCTGCTTTCCCCACAGCCAGGTACAGATGAACAATAGGATCATAGTGCCAGCAGGTAAGCCTAGGCCTCAGCTCCCTGGCAGGCAGATAGTGTAGCACCAATAATAAACGAACAGATTAAATTAACTGCATTTTGAGTTCCACCTTTCCTAGTGTGAGTAGAACACTCTTCATCTGTGGAAAAATTCTATTCATTTAGGAAGGTTTAGTCCTTGGCGTCATATACCCTAAGCTTGTAAAACGCCTGGAATATAATGAAATATATGCAGATGCCAGTTCCCTTGCTCTGTTAGCAAACTGAACTGCTCACTCAGATGGCTTTGCAGTTTATTCACCAAATATTTATTGAGTATCTACTATAGGTCATGCAGTGTAGGAGCCAAATGAAGTATCTGGTCATTTACATACGTTGAGAGAGTCATGTGTCACTTAACAATAGGGATATATTCTAAGAAACTTGTGGTTACACAATTTCATTGTTGAGCAAATATTATAAATTGGACTTTTACACAAATCTAGGTGGTACAGCCTACTACACACCTAGGCTGTATACAGTGTAGCCTGTTGGTGAAAGGCAGCAAATCTATACAGCAAGTTACTGTACCGAATACTGTAGGAAATTATAACAAAACGGTAACTATGTGTGTGTCTTAACATATCTAAACATGGAAAAAGGCTCAGTAAAAATAAGGTGTAAAAGTTTTTAAAAATTGGGCAGGGTGTGGTGGCTCACGCCTGTAATCCCAGCACTTTGGGAGGCCGAGGCAGATGGATCACGAGGTCAAGAGATCGAGACCATCCTGGTCAACATAATGAAACCCCGTCTCTACTAAAAATACAAAAAAAAGTAGCTGGGCATGGCGGTGCGTGCCTGTAATCCCAGCTGCTCGGGAGGCTGAGGCAGGCGAATTGATTGAACCCAGGAGGCGGAGGTTGCGGTGAGCCGAGATCGTCCCATTGCACTCCAGCCTGGGTAACAAGAGCGAAACTCTGTCTCAAAAAAAAAAAAAAAAAAAAAAAAAAAAAGAAAAGAAAAGAAAAAGAAATTGGTAAACCTGTAGAGGACACTTAGCAAGCATGGAGCTTGCAAGACTGAAAGTTACTCTGGGTGGGTGAGTGGTGAGCGAATATGAAACCCCAGGACACTGCTGCTTACTACCGTGGACTTAATAAACACTGCACATTTAGGCTACACTAAATTTACTAAGAAAAAAACATTCTTTCTTGAATAATAAATTAGCCTTAGCTGAATAACTTTTGAACTTTATAAGCTTTTAAATATTTTTTAACTTTTTGACTGTCGTAATAACACTAAGCTTAAAACATAAACACACTATAGTTGTAAAAATGTTTTCTTTCTTTATATTAATATTTTTTATTCTATAAGCTTTTACTATTTTTGGAATGTTTCACTTATTAAACTTTTTGTTAAAAACTAAGACACAAACACACACATTAGCCTAGGCCTAGGCAGGGTCAGAATCATCAATATCACTGTCTTCCATCTTGTCCCACTGGAAGTTCTTCAGTCAATAACAAGCATGAAGCTCTCCTCTCCTATGATAACAATGCCTTCTTCTGAAATTCCTCCTGAAGGACTTGTCTGAGGCTGTTTTACAGTTAACGTTTTTGTTTGTTTCTTGAGCCAGAGTTTTGCTCTGTCGCCCAGGCTGGAGTACAGTGGCGTGATCTCGGCCCACTACAGCCTCTGCCTCTTGGGTTCAAGTGATTCTCCTACCTCAGCCTCCTGAGTAGCTAGGATTACAGGCGCCCACCATCACACCCAGCTAAGTTTTGTATTTTTGGTTGAGATGAGGTTTCACCATGTTGGCCAGGCTTATCTGAAATTCCTGACCTCAGCGGGTGATCTGCCTGCTTCAGCTTCCCAAAGTGCTGGGATTACAGGTGTGAGCCACCAATTTTTATAAATAGAAGGACTATTCTCTGAAATAGCAACAAAAAGTAAATACATAAATCGGTAATATAGTCATTTATTATCATTATTGAGTATTATGTCCTACATATTCTGTATGTGCTATACTTTTATATGACTGGCAGTGCAATAGGTTTGTTACACCAGCATCACCACGAACCCATGAGTAATGTGCAATGATATGAGTTCCAATGGCTATGGCATCAGTAGGCAATAGAAATTTTTAGCTCCATTATAATCTCTTGAGACCACTGTCATATATGTGGTCTGTTGTTGACCACAACATCATTCTATGATGCCAGAAACATGGCTCCTGCTCCCTTTAAGACCTCATCAAAACAAGTTGACAAAAGAATGATACAAAGCTAGCCCGTGGACTTTTTCTTATGCTTTTTTCCAAGAATGGTTATGAGAATACTACAAATAACATGGTAGTTTATTTCAGTTAAATGTATATACCGCTCTGCTGGCAAATCTTGCCAAATGTGATTGTACAAGCAGACAAGACACTGGATTTAGGATATAACTCCTCACAGGAACTCTATGCAACATGATGTGAAAAACGGCAACAACTTCACGACAGCATTTAAAAGCAAAATCCATGTAGGATTTACCTATCAGAAGGAAGACTTAGAATCCTGGCCAGTTGTCTACTAGATTATTCCACTGAATATTTTTAAATTGAGAAGAAACAGGAAAAATGCAGAAAGGAGGGGAATCTTTGGCAGGAGGCTGTGATGCTGCCACAAGACCATCTGGAAAAAGAAGCAAGCATCAAACCTCCATCCCCTCTCTCTCCATCACCACCCTTGGTTAGGTGCCTACCTGCAGCAGCCTAGAAGGAGCAGCCTTGAGTAACTCTCACTGCCATCCACCATCTACAGCTGATGAAGGAGGGGTGAAGGTTAGAAGATGAAAACTGAGACAAGCTGAACCTCTCACTCTGATCCTCTCTCCTTGGCATTTGGAGTTGGCTAACAGTGACAGAGACAGTTAGATGGTAGGGGTTCTGGACTATGAGGCATGGAGATTTGAATTCAGTAGTTAGGTTGGCTTGGAAATCAGACCTCAACTGTTTGGAGAGAGCATGTGAAGCAGATGAGCAGAGAGGGACCCCAGAGTGAGTGACACAGGGAGATCATACTGCTGATAACTTTTCATTTCTAATGAGGCTCAAACATCCTAAATTGTACTTCTTTTTTTTTGTCTACATTCTTCCTAATCCTTAACTGTATGGAGCTAGCATAAATAGTTTACTATTTCTGGGCATCCAAGATGTTTCTAAAACACTGGACAACCCTCACAACTGGTTTCCTTATGATTCTGCTCCAGACTTTCTGTTTTGTAATTAAAGAGCAAAAAGGACAATAAAGGAATAGTAAGCTATCAACCAAATGATGAATAAAGGCCAAAATCACTTAAACCAACATAAGAGGCAATAACAGGGCTAAAATAAAAATGAACAAAATAAAAATAAGCCCCCAAATAAAAGTTGAATGCGATGAGAGGACTAGATAAAATAGAAGCTATGGATAAATGTAAAAGTGAGCTAAAACAGAGGCATAAGGCACACGTCAGCTGAGAACAATTAAAATACAAGAAACAAAAGAGCAAAGTGAATACTAAAAGAATATCATCTACAAACTATTAAACTAGGGTAATCAGGCAATAAAACAAAATGGAAAACACGGAGCTCATCTGGTCATGAGGCATATGCCAAAAGTCTGGGTCACCATGAATAAAAACTGTCATGACCTTCCCAGGTATGCCAGTCACCACAGGTGCACAGGCCTCTCACAGCTGCTATCCCATGGTAAGGGGTTCCCAAGCAAACACCTTCTGAGTGGAGATCCCCAGGGGTCACAGAGCAGGACATTTATCCTTTCCTTTGAGCCGTCTTCTTCAGTATGTCTCTCCTCCTCATTCCAGTTTCTTTAATATACCAGAATGAAAACACGACTCACATTTTCAGTGAAAACTGAGTCAGATCATTTGGTTCTCTCAACTACATCTCACTACACCTCCCCTCCGCTACATCTCCCCTCGGCTACGCCTCCCCTCCGCTACATCTCCCCTCGGCTACGCCTCCCCTCGGCTACGTCTCCCCTCAGCTACATTTTGTGAGCAACAAAGAGCAGTGCCCATCCATCCATACCATTATAGAGTACAGGCATCAAGACTCAGAGCTACCACATTGGCTCCTAGGACAGCAAAGGAAGGGAGGAGGCCAAGAAACTTGTCAGTCTGACATTCTGCAAAATTGAAGGCTTTAAGCTGGGCTAGCACAGTCAAAGAAAATAATTGCAGTGATAAAGTTATCTGTGACCAGTTGCCTCATACCTTACCAGGATGCTAAAAAGGGGCTGTTGATAACAGCAATCAGGCAAAATTGAGATATATACTATTTATGTAAGACTAACCTGAAAGCCATCAGGAAGCTTTCAGTATGCTCAGAAAGAACAGGTAAATACCTGTGAAAATTGCTGATTTCATTTATTTAAGAGTTACAGGATAGTTTATGTTTTCTGTTTCTTCTTGCATCAATTTGATAAGTTCTATTTTTAAAAATTTGTTGATAAAAATTAAATTTTCAAATGTATTGTCCTAAGATATTTGTAATACCATATTATTATTTAATATCTGATGTCATTTTCATTTGTTATAAATTATACAGGAAATTTATTATTCTATTTTTAACTTTAGCAGAAGTTTAACAATTTTATTAGTGTTTTCAGTAAAGTAACATACCCAAAGAATAGAGATTAATGAAGTAGTAAACACACATATAATACAGAGGCCCATTAGGGGGAAAAATAAATCACCCCAAACCCAAAGCCTAAAATATAGACCAACTAACAGAACATGAGAGGAAGGCTACACACTACAAGAGTGTTTAGTAGTGGGACCCATCAAAGATCACTCTGTGAACACATACCAGACAGGATGTGGAACTTGAGTTGGGTTGTAAAGGATGACACTGCTTAGACAGACTGAGAGGAAGAGGAAAAGAAAGAGGAAGAGGAGGAGGAAGAAGAAATAAAGGAGGAGGAGATGGGAAGAAGGCCTAAGAAGAGGCATAGAACAGATGACCGATGAACTTGGCTTCTGTCATAGAATTTAAGGTCACAGAATAAACAGTAAATGAGGACCGGATCATAAAGGTCTGTGATGTCAACACCAGTGGGAAGGAGTTTGTGGAATATGCTGAAGTTAGGAGCAGCCCCTGAAAGTATCTGGTGTAGGAAGGATGCTGTGCCGTAGGAGGCCCTTTATGCAGGGGAACAAAGAAAGAGGAACAGGGAACAGAAAGACTGTCAGGAGGTGATGGAAGCCAACTAGCCTCAGTGACAAGGGCCTGCAACTGGGGACTGCAGAGAAGATGGAGAGAAGGTCTAGAGCCTGAATGGTCAGAAAGGGAAGAGAGCTGAGAGCGCTCAAGATGTCCAGTCTATGAGAGAGTCCTGGCGGGTGTTAGTGGCCCACTTTAGTGCTCCAGTGCTGGTGGAGAGCTCCCAATCTCCTTGCTCCGACCCTGTCCCCTCCTCCCGATGACTGAGAAGACAGATGCTTCTTTGCTCTCCAAAGAGACAATTACATTTCCTGTCTTACCAACAGTCAGCCTCACACATGATGGTGTATGTAGGTCAGAGTGATTGTTCCTTTGCCCTAAAATAGAGCTCCCTACCTTTTGAGCCAATAGTACTGATGGCCAGTGCCCTTTTGCACTTACAGAGCTCTTTCTCTTAAGGACAGTCTCCACACTCTGGATGGGTAGCCCCACAGCCTGAACCAAGAGAGGACAGAGAGATTTGTTCTGGGCTTTTGGTCTCTGATTTTCCTGCTCAATATGATGGACAGCACTTCACAGAGCAGCACTCAGAATGAACCTTTTGTGAGAGTGCAGCAAGGCAGAAATCTGATCATTTTCCACTTGAAAATGTAGTTGTTAACACTGGGCATGTCTTTATGCTTGGTGGTCACTCAAGGAGCAGTAGGGGGAAGAGGCCATCTTTCTCTGATGGCCGAGCTCAGCTTCTCCTGAGAATAACAACAACAGTCCTCAGGGTTTTAATGTGATGATCTCTCTTATTGTCAATGTTGGAATAGAATTGTGACAGAACTTGCCAGGGCATGGCTGCTTTTCCTTAGTGTTATACACAGTCACAGTTCCTTTCATAGCTACATATCTTTGGAAAATACCAAGTTAAAAACAGGTTTCTTAACTGCAAGACTTTCCAGAGCCTTTTTTATATTTTATACTTAAAAAATTATGTTATTTATTGACTTTAGAGGCAGGGTGTCAATCTGTCCCCCAGGCTGGAATGCAGTGGCTCAATCACAGTTCACTGCAGTCTCTAACTCCCAGGCTCAGGTGATTCTCTTGCCTCAGCCTGATGACAGTTAGGACTACAGGCACATGCCATCATGCCTGGCTAATATTTTAAATGTTTTGTAGAGAAGGGGTTTCTCTGTTATCCAGCTCCTGGCCTCAAACCATCCTCCCACCTTGGCCTCCCAAAGAGCTGAAATTACAGGTGTGAGCCAGAACCTTTAACATACTATTTTGCACTGTTAATTTCCAAGAGAACCAGTGTTCCCATTACTACCCATTCTTGGAACCACATTGTTACAGAGCATTACATGAGACTGGTGCTGCACAGGGTACTTAAGGTCGATGGCCACCGGCCAAATGGCCATCTCAACATTTTGCCATCTCCATGTTGGTGGAGTTGCTTGTGTTCTGATGGTTGTGTTCAGACTTGCCTCACCATTACTTGCCTTGAGACCAGAATCTCAAGGATTCAGGAAAATTTTAGTGCATCACAGCTGGCAACACCAAATAACCCAACGTTATTGTCAGCAAATAAAGTGCTTTGGAAACAGGGAAGGGATACTTTATGCATCATTATCTGCATTCAGGGATGGCCTCCAGAAAGAGGCAGTGCCTAACTGGGAAGGTAGGAAAAGATGCTCTAGCAAAATAAACATGAGCAAAGGCCAGGGAGCACAGCATGCTATACTTGGGAGAACTGAAGGCAGCTCAGCACAGTTAAAGAAAAGGGTGACTTCAGACAAGTGTCTATAGATGAGACCAGCAACGGGATCAGGAGGCCATGTCAAGATGCTCTGAGGAAGTGGACTGAGGAGTGAGAATTTCATCCCAGATACTACGAGGAGCACGGTGGCCAGGGAGAAAGACATGAGTGTTCAAGTGTGGGATTCCAGGCACCGCAACAGTAGACTAAGCTCCTGCTCCTCCCTCCCAGCTCTAGGATCTTTCAGGCTTGGAATGTCCTCACCCAAGGTCCTCCACTATCATCTTAGGTCCTTGAAGTTATCCCTGCTCCATCCAGATCCCCAGTTACAAACCCAGTTGCCATGCAGTCGTTACTGCCTTGGTCTCTCTGCCCTCCCACAGACCACCATGAAACATCAACATATTACGAGACTCTGCCCGGGAAAGGAATGTAGGTATGTCCCTCGGGTTAGGGCTAGTTTCAGACAGCATGCCCACTTATCAGAAGTGCCACAGTGTCACGTGAAGCTTCCAGACCACATATTTTCTGAACACGTGCTGCCTGCTACTGGACCGTAACTGGTTTGGCAGAGATGCCATGAAATGAATGTATGCGTGGCCCTTGGTCTGAGTGTGGACTGAGACCCAACATGCCCAAGCACAGATGGCCAACTGGAGGGCAGGGCCTCAGGCCTGGTTTACAGGGGCAGCCACCTGCCAGCCCTGATGAAAGTCAGGGCTGGGTGTCCATGAGACTCTGAGGGCTGCTGTAACAAACTGGTCAGTCCTTGGTTATGACAGCTCCTTGTTTCCCACCCGCTGCCCACTTCCAAATGCCTGTGTTCCGTGAATAGGTTTTCTCCATCTTCTATAGATGTTTTTGCAGCAAATCCATGTCTTTCAGATCCAGCCTCTACCCTTCTCTTCAAAGGCCATCCTAAATGCAGCCCTGAACCCCTGCACTTCCAAAGGCCTCTCAGATCCCTGCCTCCAGAGGTACCTGCTGGGACTCCTGGAAGGTATGCCTCACCTGGCTCCCTTTATCTGTTAGCAGCTTCAGTACCAGGGGAATTGCATGTGAAATACATCACCTCTGAGAAGTGAGAATATTTCTGCTGAAGGTGTTTGCTAGAAAGACAGCAAAAGGTGTTGTTTTCACTTAGCAGGTGTTTAAATTTTTATGAGACACAAACTCCATAGAAATCAGAGACCTTCAGATAGGTGTTTGATGTCACCATGCTCTCCCAGCGAAGTTGGTGGAGGTATGTGTAGTGTGTTTGGTTTGTCCAGGGTGGGGGTGGGTGGGGCGGTGCTGGGGTGGGGCAAGTGTGTGTTTAGATTATGATGGAAGAAATAAAGTATGCTTATGCATCCAACATGCCCCCACTCGCTGGGAGCTTCACATCAGAAAAAGCTATTCAGCTCCCAGAAGGCAACTCATCCTTGAAATGTGTATTTGTTCTTCTGCAGGCTGATAGCTCTCTTTTTTCTGCTGTGCCAACTTCCCACTTAAGCTCTAATGCAGACTGCCTGGGGTGAGGCCATGCTGAGTAAATAAAGTTCTCTCAGGCCAGTATGCTGGGGTCTCATCTTCCTCCTTGAAACCCAACACAACAACCATGTTCTAGAACTGCCAGATCATTAATAATGACCAGGTCATAAGCTTCCCATGACAATTCCCTCCCTTCTCCCCTCCCCCCCTCCTTCTCTCTCCTACATACATACTGAGCACCCACCATATGCCAGACACTGTGTCTGGTGACAAATACAGGGTGAACAACACAAAGCCACCTTGGGTCTCTGGTCTGGTGGTACAGGCAGAGACCCCAAGCTTTCATCCTGGACTGCACTTCAATCCCATGATGACTGACCTTAACAAGACTGACTTCCTTGGGACCAGTGATTCTGCACCTTGGCTGACATGAGAATCAAGGGTGGGCATGGCTGGGGGTGCTCTGACATATGCTGACAGCAGGACTCAATGGAGAGTAATTGAAGCAGACTCTAGGGAAGGCCCGGCTGTGCATCCTAACCCAGGGCCAGTGTTGAGAGACCCTGCTCTGGACCACCCATTCCCCACTAGACAACCTGTTCACATGTCCTGTCACCTGTCAGACATGACTAATGGAGTGTGTTTCTACGAAAGGCAACTCGCCCTGAAGCGGCAACTCTGACTAAAGACATGACCCCACAACACAATGGAAGGAATCCTGATTCATCCCCATTATAACCATGTACTTCCATATTTTGAGATACAGTACACATATATAACATAAAATGATCCCCAGAAAAAACTAACAGGGAGCCTACTGTCTGCTTTGGGTAGTGCTACCCATAGTGTGTGTCCATCTATAGACTTGATTCTCCATAGTCTGCGATTAGAGGCTTTAATTCCTGGTGAGTAATACCAGGTTAGGTAACAAATGAGTGAAGCAGGCCAGAGTGAAGGGCAATAAGCTGCAGGTGGAGGAGGGGTGTGCTGTGGCCACAGGAGCAAACCACTTTATAGTGTTGTCTAAAGTGTTTGGGCTAGTATTTGGCCCCAACTCATGTGTCCAAGTAGAAGTTGAGGAACCATGTTGGCATATCTTAATATTTTTTTTGTTTATAAATTATTAGCAGATATCTCAACTGATCAGATTCTGTTTCAGTGTCCAGAGGACTGCCCAAGCAGGGATCCATCAGACCTTTTGTGATAAATCATCACAGTTAGTTTATGCTGATCCCAGGCTTAATCTGTGATGTTAGGGGCAGGAAAGCTCTATAGCTGGCCTTCCTCTGTTGCCTGCAATGAAATGCAAGTTGAAAGTTCGTAAAAACCTATGATATAAAAATATCTCTTATTTTCTCAGTGTTGACTTATAATGGCTGCTGGTGAATTTTACACAAGACAATTAAATTGTAAGCAATAACAACTCAAGTGTCGAGAATCCAATTGATGAATTTACTAATTATTCTTCCTCATTTAAACAACTGGTCTCAGATGTTGCTTGGTAACAGAAGAGCAACGATCTAGCCAGAGACTCATTTATTTATTTAAAAACCAGCTATCGAACCTCTACTTGAGGTGGGCACTGTGATCCAGAGGAGATGGCAAGCCCCATCATAACAGAGCCCACGCCGTCCCAGAAAATAGTCAGTTAAAATGTCTAAATTACACACGGTAAGGAAGGCAAGCTAACCAGGAGAGTACAGGAAGGCTTTGCTTGCCTTTCTGCTTTCCAGACTGCTTTCATTGTAAAGCTTACCCAGAACACTGTAAGAAAATTCATGAATGACAATGCTATAAAAATGTTTTTAAAATTTTCACATAAAATGAATAGTATGTTTTGAGTGTTCTGGAAGTAAAGAGCTTCACACAAAAAGTCAGTCCCTGCCGACTTCTCCAGCCTGAATGTCCACCAGCCTCCCATGCAGAGGGCCTTTCAGGGCCCAAGTCCTGACCAGTCTTTGCATAAGTGGTGGGTGGGCTCCTCTTTACTTCTCTCTTTGTGTAATCCCCTACCTGGGCTAGCCAGAGTCCTAGGAGGAAACAGGAAGGATGCGTAAATGCCCTATTCATGAGGGTGAGGTTTGAGTTTAGAGAAACCACAGGGGATGGGGCAGGAACTAGGGACACAGACACCACCCCTTGGCCTGGGCCAGGGGATGAGGAAGTGGTTTCAGAGACCTGAAGCCAGAGGCTGTGATGATGAGGCCAACCAATCTAACAGGACTTCTGACTCTTGGTTAAGGGTACATCTAGCCTTTAATGGCTAGGCAGCTAGGCAGGAGGGTTCCAGGACAATGAATAACCTGGCATCACTTTCCATTCTTCCCCTGAGCTCTTGCCCGGATCCACTGGCTTAACCAATTGGAAGCCAGAGGCAGGAAGCCTATTGATGGTGCTAACTGCTTAGGGCACAAGCTAAGCCAGAAGGCATGTGGAGTGCTCTGGGGAAGCACACAGATTAATACAACTTGCCACCAGTCCTTTAAAATACAGCCAGGCCACCTCATCTGGGAGGCCTGGTTTTTTTTTTCTTTTTCTTTTTCTATTTTTTTCTTTCTTGAGATGGAGTCTTGCCATGTTGCCCATGCTGGAGTGCAGTGGCACAATCTCGGCTCACTGCAACATCCGCCTCCTGGGTTCAAGCAATTCTCCTGCTTCAGCCTCCTGAGTAGCTGGGATTACGGGTGGCACCACCATGCCCAGCTAATTTCTTGTTTCTTTAATAGAGTCAGGGTGTTACCATGTTGGCCAGGCTGGTCTGGAACTCCTGACCAGCTAATCCTCCTTGGCCTCCCAAAGTGCTGGGATTAGAGGCATGAGCCACAGCACCTGGCCTGGGAGGCCTTCTTGACCACGGCCATTCTCAGGCTAACTTAGGCATCCCTGCTCTGCACTCCCAGTGCAGTGACTGGCTCATTTCAGGTGCTCAGTAAAGATGTCCTGAAATAAATAAAAAATAATCACCTAGGAGTTTCCAGTGCTCTCCCCGATATAGATTTTGGGTTCTGGAAGACAAGTTTGTTTCCCTTTTTCTCCCCAGTGATATAACATGACCACTCCTGCTTCCTCCTGGGCCAGGACAGCTACGGTGACAACTGTGTTAACCAAGCACTCATTTGCTCCAGGCCTTGAGCTGAGAACTGAAACCGGGCTTCCCTAATTTAATCAAGCATCCCTGTCTGCTAACTACTACCATTATGGTTTACAAATGAAGAAGTTGAGGCTCAGAGAGGTTCCCAACTACACCCAATGCTACAAATTTAATAAGAGCTACAGCCAGGGCGGGAATAAGAACATGAGGGACCTCGTGTATTAAAAATGCTGTGGAGCCCCACATGCATCACAATTCAAAATAGAAACAAACAATTCAATACATGAACACAAAACCCAGGTAGATGCTGGAAGTAAAATAGCTTCTGAGTTCTATCATTGTAAAGTTACATTTCCCTGTAGCTGAAGTATTTTTTTTTTTTTTTTTTTTTTTTTTTTTTTTTTTTTTGCAGTGGAGTCTTGCTCTGTTGCCAGGCTGGAGTGCAGTGGTATGATCTCAGATCTCTGCAACCTCTGCCTCCCAGCTTCAAGCGGTTCTCCTGCCTCAGCCTCCCAAGTGGCTGGGGCTATAGGCATACACCATGACACCTAGTTAATTTTTGTATTTTAAGTAGAGACAGGGTTTCGCCATGTTGACCAGGATGGTTTCGATATCTTCACCTTGTGATTTTCCCTCCTTAGACTCCCAAAGTGCTAGAATTAAAGGCATGAGCCACTGTGTCACTTCTGGGCCTTTTGGCTAAGATCAAGTGTAGCCTCTAAGTTCCATAATTGTAAAGTTTCCAATACATTTCCCTGCAGCTAAATTCTTCTCCTTTTTAGTGTCTTTCTAATCTGCTGGCATCTAAAGCACTCCTTCATTGTACCTGTGAATCATACAGCCTAGGCTGGGAGGGCTGGAATCTACAGGTGGGCCCAGTGCCAAGTGCTTCATCACCATGCCCACCCTAACCACCACACCGAGCCCGCCTTCTAAGTCCACCTGAGTTTGGCTTGGCCTTCCTTCCTGCAGACGCTGCCGAGACCCGCTTGGTGCTAGTTCTAGCCTGGGTTGGCTGATAAGAGCAGCCTTGCCATTCACAGCACCCAGGGCATCACATCTTCATCCTTTCCCATTCACCAGCTGGTCCCTGAAGCTAGAAGGGAAAAATCCAAATACATAAGTTCCTGAGTGCAAGGACACATTTCGAATAGGAACAACTTTGGCTGGAGTTTTGAAAGAGACATACATAATCACTCTCAGTGGAGGGGTTCTGTGGGCGCTTGCTTGAAAGAGGCAGCGTCTGAGCTGGCGCAGAGAGTGGAGGGAATTGCAGAGCAAATTAAGCGAAGTGAAGGCCCAGGATGGGCAGGAACTCACCGGAGTGGAAGAGAGAGGGAAGGCAAGCATGAGCTAATGACAATACAAGGGCCCTATACGAGGCCATCCTCCTCAGGCACCTCTGTCTGAAGTCAGCCTGGGGGGTTGGCCTGATGCCATACCTTTTAAGTGTCTTGGTTTTGACTGACATATTTTTCTAAATATTTGATGCCTGCTTTCTTAAATGCTCTCTTAAGGCAGAACAGATCCTGTCTCCTGTCTCATGACTGGTTCCAGGAGAGACAAATACTCAGACTGATTGCTCTAGGCTTGGGCTGCTGCCCATACTCTGAGTATCACCTTCTCCCTATTCCCAGTGTCTCCATTTACACAGCGGGGCTTTTCCAGCATGAATTCTAGCCAGCAGTAGGAGGGGAGCGGAGGGGTGGCGAGGACACTGTCCATCCATCCCAGGGATCAGTACGATCAGGGAATGTGTGCACGTGTGCCTCTCTGACACACTGCAGATGAGCATGGCTGACTGTCACGGCAAGGGCACTGTGGCTTGTTCCCCTCCTGTGTCAGCTTGTCCTTGGCCAGCTAGTAGATAAGCAGCTGCATGTGGAGAGGGTTTCTAGCCCAGCAAGTGCCTGCTCCCTTCTAAGAATGTCAGTAAGGAGGTACCCTGGAGTGTGGTTCCCCAGGAGGAAGAATACAAGTTCCTTGAAAGGCCCTGCATGCAGGCTCAGGGTGTGGGGTTGTACCTTGATTTCTCTCTACACATTTCCTAGCAACTTTGTGAATCATAAGCAAAGGAAAATGTTTTTGTTTCAAATGTGCAGCTCTCTCTGCCCCATCTATCCCAAAGCACCAGCTCCAAATACAGCTTGGCTTATATAGGCCTCAGTTAAGTGTTGACTGAGCAAATGAAGAAATGGTGGGAGGAAGCTTAAGCCCAGGGGTCAAATCAAGTCCTGGTTCTTGCACTACCATTTACCATCTGCGTGGCCTGAAGTCTCTTCACCTCTCTGGGCCTTGCTTTCCCCTGTGATCACGATAGCCTTGCTGTCTTCCCTGGGCTATGAAAAGGACACAGGAGAAAACCTGTTCAAGTACTATTCAATGGTACAGGGCTGTGCAAATAAGACCATTTATTTGTTGACTGATTTCTAAAAGTCTGCATAAGTCACATTTTAAAGATACTAAGAATTCTTTGCTTTGGGTCCTGTAGGGGTTCTCCTTGAAAAGTCCCTTTGAAATGGCAGTATCTTCCCCTAGCCTGCCACCTCTGCTTAGCTCAAAGCTACCCTGGCTCAGAAACTCAAGCATCCCCACCTCCGTTATCAACACCAAACACTCTAAGGCTTCCATCAATTTTAGGAGGCAGCATTTATTCATGCATTTGTACATGAGTTTGTGAGTTCCTTCCATGAGATATTGGTCTGGCAGCAATTTTCTTGCTCTCCCTAGCCCAGTCCTTGCTGAGGATCAGTTCCCTGTTTTCCTGCTAACTCACACTCATTGTTCAGGTCTCTGCTGGCACATCACCTCCTTCAGGAGGCAGCCCCTAGGCATCCTCACGTTAGATTAAGAGCTCTTCCAGGTGATCCCTCAGCACTTGGGCTCCCCAAGCATTGCACCATGTTGAAACTACTAGTTTTCTATCTGCCTCCCAGCATTGGACCATCAAGTTCTGTAAGAACAGGAACCTGTCTCTCTAATTCCCCACTGTGATTCTAATGTGTGCCCAGTGCTAGGACCGTACAACAGTGGGCACTCAATTGATATTTACTGAATGAATGAATGAATGAATGAGTCAATCAATGAATTTCCCTTTTGTTGTAATCCACATTTTCCTCAAAGGTAAGTGATGATGTGAAATTTGAATTAAGAACCTTCCCAAGATAGGCCTCTGCTGCTATACTGGTCCTCCCCCTGCCTCGTTACCCAAGCCCCTTCCCAGACCCCAGGGACTAGACTCTCTTCCTCTTTTTTCCCCAACTGCTACTGTAGGCTGCTCACTCCTTACCTGACCCTTAGCTCCCACTCCTGGCACCCTGGACATAGGTACCCTTGTTCCTCACTGCTGCATCTGAATGGAACTTCAAACATGCCACTGCCTCACACATATAAGTTTCAAGGTGGTCACTAGAGTCAGACCAGAGATCAAATGGTGCACAAAGAGAAAGGTAAGATTCTAGGGACCTCATGCAGTATCTGGTAATTCATTTCAAACGCCTCTTCTTAGAAGGCACTTAGGTGCCTCCATCCTCCCGTCACCTATATCTGACATTTCTCTTCTCCCCAATTTCATTACCCCTGGCTGTCCATCCCCTATTTCCCCCCAACAGACCCCAGTGTGTAACTCTCCCTTCCCTGTGTCCATGTGTTCTCAGGGTTCGACACCTGCCTATGAGTGAGAACATGTGACTTTTTCTGTTCTTGTGTCAGTTTGCTGAGAATGATGGTTTCCAGATTCATCCATGTCCCTACAACAGACACAAACTGATCGTTTTTATATGGCTGCATAGTATTCCATGGTGTATGTATGCCACATTTTCCTTGTCCAGTCTATCAATGGGCATTTGGGTTGGTTCCAGGTCTTTGCTATTGTAAACAGTGCTGCGATGAACATACATGTGCATGTGTCTTTATAATAGAACGATTTATAATCCTTTGGATATATACCCAGTAATGGGATTGCTGGGTCAAATGGAATTTCTATTTCTAGGTCCCTGAGGAATCACCACATTGTCTTCCACAATGGTTGAACTAGTTTACACTCCCACCAATAGTGTAAAAGTGTACTTATTTCTCCACATCCTCTCCAGCATCTGTTGTCTCCAGATTTTTTAATGATTGCCATTCTAACTGGTGTGAGATGGTATCTCAATGTGGTTTTGATTTGCATTTCTCTAATGAACAGTGATGACATTTTTTTCATGTTTCTTGGCCTCATAAATGTCTTCTTTTTAAAAGTGTCTGTTCATGTCCTTCACCCACTTTTGAATGTTTTTTTTTTTTTTTCTTGTAAATCTGTTTTAGTTCGTTGTAGATTCTGGATATTGGCCCTTTGTCAGATGGGTAGATTGCAAAAACTTTTTCCCATTCTATTGGTTGCCAGTTCACTCTAATGATTATTTCTTTTGCTGTACAGAAGCTCTGAAGTTTAATTGATTGCATTTGTCTATTTCGGTTTTTGTTGCCATTGCTTTTGTTGTTATAGTCATGAAGTCCATGCCTACGTCCTGGATGGTTGTGCCTAGGTTTTCTTCTAGGGTTTTTATGGTGTTAGGCCTTATGTTTAAGTCTTTAATCCATCTGGAGTTAATTTTAGTGTAAGGTTTAAGGAAGGGATCCAGTTTCTGCTTTCTGCACATGGCTAGCCAGTTTTCCCAACACCATTTATCAAACAGGGAATCCTTTCCCCATTGCTTGCTTTTGTCAGGTTTGTCAAACATCAGATGGTTGTAGATGTGTGGAAACTGCCAAACCGTTTTTCTAAAGTGGTTGCATGATTTTACTCTTCCACCCCCACCAAGAAACGTATAAAGATGATAGGTTCTTCACATTTTTTAATACTTGTTATTGTCTTCTAAAATCATTATAGTATAACCACTCTTGGGAGCCTGAAATAGCAGCTGTGGTTTTAAATTGCATTTCCCTAATGACTGATGATGTTGATTGAGTACCATTTCCTGTGCTTATTGAACATTTTTATATCTTCTTTAATGACATGTGCATTCAAATATTTTCCCAATTTTAAAAATTGGGTTTTTTCTCTTATTATTGTATTATGAGAGTTATATATTCTGCATTCAAGTCCTTAATAGATATATGATTTGCAAGTTTTTTCTCTAAGTCTGTTGTTTATCTCTTTACCTTCTTAATGGTTTTAATGTCTTTTGAAGAACAAAAGTTTTAAATTTTGATTAACTCCACTACATAAATGTTTTTATGAGTCATGTTTTTCAAGTCATATCTAAGAATTAATTGCCTAATGAAAGATCCTGAAGATTTTCTATGTTTTAGTCTATAGGTTTTATTATGTTTTATGTACAAGTTAATTAATGATCCATTTTGAGTTAGTCTTTGTGTCTCTTGTGAGGTAAGGATCTAAATTCATCATTTTGCATGTGGATATATTATGCTAGCGGTATTTATCGCAACGATTGCCCTTTCTTCATTACATTAACTTGGCATCTGTGGTGAAAGTCACTTGATCATAAGTTTAAGAGTTTATTAGTAGACTCTTATTTCTGTTCCATTGATCTGTATTCCTCTTTTATACCCGTACTTCACTCTTCTGATTAATGTAGATGTACAGCAAGTTTTGAAACCACAAAGCCTAAGTCTTTCAACTTTGTTCTTCCTTTTCAAAATCATTCTGGCTATTTTGGATCCTTTGCATTTCCAAAATCAGTTTGTCAATTTCTGAAAAAATGCCTACTGGAATTTTGGTAGGGAATACATTTAATTTGCCAATGAATTTGTGGAGAACTGCCATTATAATAATACTGAAGCTTTTAATCTACGAACTAGGACTATTTTCCCATTTATTAGAACTTTCTTATTTTCTTCTCAGCTATGTTTTTGTAGTTTTCAATACACAAGTTGCACTTTTGTTAAATTTATCCCCAGGTGTTTATTATTTTTGATGCTGTTTTGAATGTAATTTTTAATTTTTCACTTTCAGGTTGTTCATTGCTAATATAGAAATATTTTTATAACTGCCTTTTGACATTTATCTTGTAACTGCAAGCTTGCTGAACTTGTTTGTTCACTCTAAGAGAATTTTGTTGGCTCTGTAGAATTTTCTACATCCAGGTTCATGTTCTCTTTGCATAAAGATATTTTACTTCTTCCTTTCCAATCCAAATGTCTTTAATATCTTTTTGTTTATTTCAATATCTAGAAACACTAGTTTAGTGTTGAATAGAAGTATGGAGAGTAAATAGCCTTACTTTGTACCCATCTTACAGAGAAAGCTTTCTACCCTCTACCAGTAAGCATGATATTAGCTACACATTTTTTGTTAATGCTCTTTGTGAGGCTGAAGAAGTTTCTCTATTAGTTTGAGTAGGTCTTAAATTTCTTCACTTTTTTTTTTTGTGTGTGGCAACTGAGATGACCATGTGGTTTCTGTCTCTTCTAATTTTGTTCAGTCTAAAAAGATGGCATATTACATTGATAATTGGATGTTAACCTAGTGTTTGGTTTCTAGGCTGAATCCAACTTGGTCATATTGTACAATACGTTTTATATGCTGCTAGGTATGACTTATCAATATTTTGCTGAAAAATTCTGAATTCATGTTCATGAGAGATACTGTTCTGTAGTTTTCTTGTGATGCCTTTGTTTCAGTTTGATATCAGAATACTACTGACTACACAGAAAAAACTGACAAGTATTTCTTCTTACTCTATTTCCAGAAAGAGTTTGTAAAAGATTGGCCAGAAAGAGTTTGTAAAAGATTGGCATTACTTCTTCTTTAAGTATGTAACAAAATTCACCAGTGAAGTCATCTGGGCCTGAGTTTTTCTTTGTGGGAATATTTTTAATGATTAGTAATTCCATTTGTCTGCTTATTGAGGTCTATCTTGACTTTACTTTTTTTTCTGAGTCAGTTTTAATTATTTTTTTCTTAGAAAATTTTACATTTCATCAAAATTGTTTAATTTATTGATACAATATTGTTCCTAATATTTCCCCAGTCTGTTATTTGCTTTCGATAAATTCCCAGAGTTCTGAGATGGTTGTTTTGGGTGAGCATTTTTAGTTGTATTGTTCTTCTTTAGGGAGAGGATTTGCTGACCTCCCTGCTCTACTTTCCCAGCAGTGACATCCTCTGGTTTTCACAGCATGTTCATTACTCAGTGAAGAAAACTGTGTATGAATGACTTTTTCAGTCATCTGAGTTTCTATTCAAATGACAACTCCTTTGAGAGACCTTTCTTGATCACTCAAATGCTTCTCCTTTTCCCCAGGTACTTGCTGTCATGCCAGCCAGTTTTATTTTAGCATAGCACTTTTCACCATATGGATTTTTTTCTGCATATTAAGTCACTTTATCACTTCCTTATTGACTATTACTCCATGCCCACCTAAGCATCTCTGCCCCATGAAAGCTGAGGCCACCCTCAATCACATCTACAGCTACTTGGCACATGGGAAAGCCTGAAAAATATCTATTGATTAATGAGTGAATGAAGGAATAAAGGAAAGAAAAAAGGGGGAGATGAGTTCTCAAACTTGGGTAACTTGCTTTCCAGGGTAGTAATTTTACCAGTATATTCTCCTGAATTATAAACGTGTTTCCAGCATGGGAATGGAAGAAATTATATGAAGGAACCATATATATATATATATGTGTGTATATATATATATACATATATATATATATATGTATATATATATATACACACACACACACATACACACACACACGTGTGTGTGTACATATGTATGTATATATATTACATATAAATTCATAAAGTGTGTATATTTATATCTACATCTATCTATATTTATATCTATATCTGCTAAGCTTCTATTATCCATAGAGAGCTAGTAGACCTTGACTGCACATTTCCAAGCCTCCCTTGCAGTTAGGTTCCAGTCAAGTGACTAGTTCTGGCCAAGAGGATATAATTCAAAGTCAGTACATTATGTGTCTCTTTTCAAAATTCACCAAGGTAGACATTACAGGTATTGATTGACTTACGACCTATGCAACTTACGACCCTTCGGCTTTACAACCACAATCACTAGCCACAACTGCTCCGCGTCTGGCAGCGCAAACGTTGCCCAGCTGGGCGTACAACAGTGCGGACCAGCTTCTGGCAGCACTAACATCTCCACGTGCACCATTTCAACTGTACATATAGCCTACTCAACTTATGACCAAATCATGTTACAACCATTCCGTGGTCCCGACTGTGGTCCTAAGTCAAGCACTAGCTGTATTATTTTTCTTTAAAGATGAGGTTGGTGACTGTCAGAGGTACATACTATGACTAAGCTTACCCAACTGACAAGAGGTGAGGTCTACCTTCATTTTAAATTGTGTTCAATGTATTTGAGATCATTCTGTTTTGCTGCTGCTCTGGATAGCCTGCACAGTAGTAATTATGCCATTAAGTTATTATAAACAATTACAACCATAGATGGTTTATTGTGAGTTAGGCAGAGAATCAAAATTCCCATTCCTTTTTCCTTCTCCTTTCTTAATGTGTGTACGCATAATGTGAAGCATCAGTGCAGCTCTGGCTAATTATCAAAATTATTTTTATGCTGACTCAATTAAAATTTAGAGCAGAAGAGCTAGTTAAGCATAGAAATGGCTTCATTATATGACATACATGGTTTAAATTTAAGCCTCGCACTTGATTACTTCCAACATTTTTGTTCATTCACTCACTCACTTGCCCACCGAATGTTTTCTGTTTGATTTCCTTTACCAATGGGAGGCAGAAATGAGGAGACGATGCAGCCCCTATTCTGAAGAGTTCAGGGTCTCAAGGGGGAGGCAGAACCAAAGGCTTTATTTTTCGATAAATGCCAGTGAAGAAACTGCCATGTCTTGCTTCTGGCAATAGTTCATGAGGCTGATGTTATGGGTAGGACACTGGGTGATGGCAGGTGGGATATGACAAGTCGAACGACAGGATCTTTGCTTTTGGTATAGATGCCTGAATGTTAGAAGATGGTTTGAATGCCAGTCCTGTCTGGCAGGTGATTTAGCTGTGGCCTCTGCTCTCCCGTTTGACCCACCACCTGTGACACCCTCGGTGGGTACCCGTTCAAGAATCCCTGCTATTCCCTGACCCCCATTGCACTGTTATCTACAAATCAGCCTCTCTCTTCCCAGCTGTCGTCGTTATCTGGGGCATTAAACACACACACACACACACACACACACACACACACACACACACACACACACACATTTTGTTATCCCACCCCCAGACTAATGGTATCAAAATACAGGAGTCGGGGGATTGGAGTGTGAGGTGGGGGTGTCGGAAAAGGATTAATACTTCTGAGAAAGCTCCCAGGTGATAAGTTGCAAACATTGAGAACTAGAATAATATTAATCTAAAATAATCTCTTGGGTCCCTTCTAGATCTGTGCAGAGATTCAAATATGCATGACATGACCCAAGAAAGGGTCATGGTCTCTAATTACATTTCCATGGCTGAAAGGCATTTCTGATACCTTGCCTTTGATAATGCCTTATGTTTTTCTAAGTGCTTTAATATTCATTAAGGGAATGATCTTTAAATACTAATACTACAGTACAGTAGGTTTTTCAGGCATTTTATAGATGAAAAATTTTATAGATTAAAAATCCCCCTCCAAAGGACAGTTCAGAGTCTCTCCCAAGGTTACCAGCTGTTCAGCCACATACCCGGACCACGGCCCTGTCAGGCTGCTGACCACAGCCCAGAGCCACCTCCGGGAGCTTTAACTGTCTCCTGAAGCCAGGAAGCTTCCAAAAAGCTTTTCCAAGGGCAGACAGCAAGGGGGCTTGGCCATGTCTCCCTGACACTCTGAGAGACTGGAGAGATAGGATTCACAGCATTCTAAGACGAGGAGACCCATTCATTGGCCACCTTCTAATACACAGAGCCTGGGGAGTCCTACCCTGCCCAGCAACCACTCACCAGCCATCAGCTCTGATAGAGGATCAAAGACAGCTTAACCCCAATGTGGCATGAGTAGGCTCCCCCAGTGCCAGCTTAGCTCATGCTATAACAAGGAAAGACATTCTTGCCAGGACACTTCACACTTAGCCTCTTGCTATGGGCTGTCGGAATCCATAAAACCATTTGCATTTCTGACATGCAATCCAGAAATTTATTATTTTTCCTAGGCATAAAGTCATTGAGGCTGATCAATTCAGCATTGGAGCTGACCAGAGCATATTGGTGACCCTGGGCCATGCTTAAGATGATGGCATCCAAACCATACCCCTCTGTGCTCTGCATTGGAATATCCTTGTTCCGGAATCTCATTCTAAAGGCGTGTTGAGAAAAACCAAATGAGACAGGCAGTGGAGTCTCTGCTCAGCTCTCTCTCCTGGCAGCCTCTTTTCTGCCTGGGCTCAGTGTTCCTGCCTCTGCTTGCCTTCTTCACATAAGAGACCATGTTGGGTCAACAAGGCAAGTGTTAAACAGATAACAGTAATAAAATTTCGTGCACTGGGGAGAGAGGAGTCATACCCGGGAAACTAAACCCAGCCTAAGGCCAGGAAGAGCTTACTGGGAAGAGAAGATGTCTGAGCAGAGCACCAGGAGGGATGCACTGCTGGTGCTCTGTGAATGCTGGCAGGAGAGGGAAGCATTGCACAAATGGACAGTCCTTTCCTGGCTGAGGCCCCCAGGGGCTACATGAAGTACCCAGTGAGCTTTCATTCTGTCCTCAGAAATTGCTGGTGCAGTCCTCTCACCCCACAGCCACTGTCTGGGGCAGGGGTACCTGGATTCTCATACTTGAGGGAGGTAAAGTTACAGTGTAGATGAAGTTTTCTGTTTCCAGCTCCAGGATTGGGCCTCAGAAGACTCTGGAGCTCTTGCTTAACCAGATTCTGCTCTTCTTCATGCTCTTCATGTCTTTGGCCAGTGTCTACTGGCCACTGAGAATATACACGTGAGTGTGTGGGAGGCGATATTCATCCTTAGCCAAGCCCTGTACTAAGTGTGAGGAGCAGGTAGCTGTGCCTGGGACCACACCTGGTTCTTCTAGGAGGTTGGACACATGGTCACTGAGACACCAGCCCACTATTGCTCCAAAGATGGTTTGTCCAGCTTTCTGTCTACAGCTGGACTTCTGGAGAGCTGTTTTGCTGCAGTGGTAGGAGAATAGAGCACTCCAGGTCATGGCAGTCTCTCCCAGAGAGCCTCCATGGGTCTGTCCCCACACCTGTGCATCTGAATACGGAGGAATAACAGGTATGAATGTTGTTCATGCGTCCATGGGAAAGGCATCTGGAGGAGGTATCTGTGGATGTGGCTCTGATGTTGTTGGCCTAGGGGCTGCATTCAGAGACGCAGGGTAAGTTAATCTTTCTGGCTCCTTCCTGGAAAGGCATCCACCATCTGATGCATGCATCCTTTGGAAGGTGACCATTGTTGCAACTTTAGAAGATTTGTAGGACATAATGAATATAATTGGTAACATTTCCGGCAATTTAAGAAAAATGAAGACCTGTTAGACATTTACTACATTCCTGACCCTCCACCAGAAGCTTTAGCATAAAATACCTCATTTCATCTCCATTTTCCAGATTCAAGTTCAAGAGAGGGCACTTGCTCAAGACTCACAGTGATTACATGGTTGAGCTGAATTTCCAGACTGGACCTGTCTTCTGTGCCTTTGCTTTGCTTTGTACTAACCATGAGGCCCAGGGCTGCTTTCCTCTGTTTGCCTCGGCTTCTTCATCTGTAAAATGGAGGGTCCTGCCAACTGTATCACTGGCCTGCTGTTAGACTGAGACACAATGTGGAATGTGGTCGTCACAGGGTAACTGTTACCCAGTGCATTTTAATTTCCAATTATCTTTCCCCTTTTCATTGTCTGAAAAGGTAATATAAAAGTTAGTAGTGTATGTTTGGAATTTTTCTTTTCTCTCTCTTTTTTTTTTTTTTTTTTTTTTTTTTTTTTTTGAGATAGAGTCTTGCTCTGTCACCCAGGCTGGAATGCAGTGGGATCTGATCTCAACTCACTGTAACCTCCACCTCCCAGGTTCAAGTGATTATCCTGCCTCAGCCTCCTGAGTAGCTGGGATGACAGGCACGCACCGCCACGCCCAGTGAATTTTCGTATTTTTAGTAGAGACAGGGTTTCACCATGTTGGTCAGGCTGGTCTCAAACTCCTGACCTCGTAATCCACCCAGCTCAGCCTCCCAAAGTGCTGGGATTACAGGCATGAGCCACTGCCTCTGGCTCCCAAATTTTTCTTTTTAATTAAGGATAATTGTTTTCTTACATGTCACATAGCTCAGGTCCATGTAGGGCTCACCTCACAGAGAGTTCTGTCAGTCACAGGAGGTTTGGCGCAAGGATCTCTCCAGGGAAAAATGCAAATGTGGCCTGCTTTGTGAATCCACCCTCATCTGTCCAATGGGGTGATCTCTGCTCTGCTGACTCCCAACACACTTTCTGCTTTCTCTGATGATGATTTGCTTCTGTGCTCATTTTCTCTTTAAGTTCCCATGTTTATTGAGCCATAAGGTCCAAGGCTCTGTAAACTGCTGGCCATGGCCTCTTCCTGCTAAGAGCTCACAGTCAATGGGAAAACCAAGCAATAAGAATTCGGTGTGACAAGTCTGGATGGTGAAGATACCGCAGAGTGGAAAGTGTCCTATCCCAGCCTGAAGGACCCTGGAAGACTTCTCAGAGGAAGTGGTGATACCTGAGCTGTGTGTTCACTAAGCTGAGTTTTGAAAAATACTCAAAAATATTTATGGTCAACTTTTCATTCATTTTTATTCAAAGACAAAAGTTTTCATTAATTTACATTTTTAGAAGGCAAAAAAACACATGCTTGTCTACTGAAGAAATAAACGCAGCCCTTGAGTAAAATAAAAATCTCTCCTCTCTGTGACATCCTGAACATGACAGTCCCTTGGCAGGCTGTGGCTTCCAGGACTAATCCTGTGAGGCAGCCACTGATATGGCCACGGCCTCCCCGTTGCTCCTGGGAGTGCGAGGTGCTGTGAGCCTCCCTTCTCAGTCACTTCCCCATGCTTGGAACCAGCCACGTTGCCTTTCAAATTTTCTGACCCATGCTGTACAGCACCAACTTTCCTTCCCCAGGATACTTTCTGGGCTGCTCCAACCCACACTGACCCTTCACCCCTGAAATTTAGCAGCAAATGCTGGCCGTTGCAACACTGTTTCTGATAAGCCCATATTGTTGACAGCTCTCCACCTACTGGTATTTCCTGAGCATCTTCCTCATTGCAGGTATCATCTTAGCAACTCTGTTATATGCTAAGGGCATTTTCTCATTAAGCCTTACAACACTCCTATGAAATTGATATTAATGTCCCCATTTAACAGATAAAGAAAAAAAGGCTCAAATGACTAAAAGGTATATAAAATTGGAGACAGATTTCCTGAGTCCAACTATAGTAAAACTTTAAGTATCTGTGAGGTTTCACACGTAGGTTTAAACAATTGAATATGAAAGGTCTTTAAGTAAAAAAATGGCATTCTAAGAAGTTTCATTATTTTTTTATACATGCACAATTTAAAAGCAATGCCACTTTGTTTCTGTAAAACACCCTGGACTTGCACAGCTGTTCATCTGGTTTTCTGATAACACAGTGAGAGCTGGGTGCAGCTCCCCACCCATTGCCAACTAAGTCTAGATCTCATAAGGATGGGACCAGGTCTTGAGCTTCTTCAGATGCCTCCTAGAGAGTCACATGGGGTGGAGCAAATGAAGGTGTTCGAAGAGCCACCCCACATCCTGAAGAGTGTCTGCCAACCAGCAGGAGTACAGTGGGTGCAGAAGCAGGGACACCACTCTCCAGAAGTGCTGACTTATAAACTTAAATGTTGACTTGGCAGCTATGAAGACAGTGAGGGAAACATGGCAGGGAAGCAGCGAGAAAGCAAAGTCTGTTTTGGAGTCTCTCTTACACAAAACGTTGTTAAAAGGAGTTACTTTTTTCATGCTTGATTTCCACTAACCATGGACCAAGCCTAATTCAGCCAGGGTCACTCCAGATTCTCTCCTTCCCATTAAAGTCCAGATATGCCTGTAGCTACAATGCAGGCTAGTGCAGGGACTATCTGGAAATGGTCTCCTGCCATGTCTTAGGAGATGCCTGAGGAGGGGAGCTGGGGAGGATTTGGGAAAAGTCAGAGATCTTCTTCCACCAACAGTGGTACCCAAAGCTCTAGGAAATTTGTCAGTGTGGGTGGAATCGTGAACGGAGTGACACAGAAATAAAGCGTACACGGTTATCTGAGGGGAAGACGGTGTGAACAGGAGAGAGGCACCACCAACTGACAACGAATGCAGAATTTCTTTACAGTTAAAGAGCATGAGACGTCTTTAACCATAATGTATGTGGAATCTTACAAAGCTTGATAAACAAACAGAGGTCCAGCCCCAGGTGGAGGTACAGTGTCTTTGGGTGGTCCAAAGATCCACCGTAATCCATGCAACCCTGGGTGATATCCTATGGAAGCAGGATGCTATAAGATGTGAGAAGCTCCATTTGCCATTTTCAGAACGGTCTTTCATGCCCTGTCTGGCCTTACCTTCTCCATCCCTTTCCTTCTGAAAACCAAAGTTCTGTGCCTTGTTATTCTCCAGATGGAAGGAGCCACTACCGAACAAGCCAGCACATTCCTGAGTGCTTAATGTGTGATGGGTGAATATTGAGCTGATTTCCCAAGCTGAACATTTTTCCAGCAGGATTAGCCCTAGATCTGCCTTAGGCCCACTCTCGTAGTTCAGCACCTCTACAGTCCGATGTGATCTCAGCATTTTGGGGCTCTCCCTCTGCCTATAATCACAAAGCAGCCTATTTAGTTGAAGCCAGGAAAAGACAGACGACACATAGGATTTGTATCATTAATCTTTGAGTATTACTATTTAGAAGTGAAAAATACATAAATGGCCCAGAATAGATATTATCATTAATTATTAATATTTTATTGTGGCTATCTGAGTAAGCATTAGAGTTCCTATCAGGAATACATACAATCATCCGTTGCTATCCATGGGAATTGGTTCTGACCTCCTTGGTGTGATGGTTACTACTGAGTGTCAACTTAATTGGATTGAAGGATGCACAGTATTGATCCTGGGTATGTCTGTGAAGGTGTTGTCAAAGGAGCTAACATTTGAGTCAGTGGGCCGGGGAAGGCAGACCCACCCCTTAATCTGGTGGGCACAATCTAATCAGCTGCCAGTGAATATAAAACAGGCAGAAAAATGTGAAAGGGCAAGACTGGCTTAGCCTCCCAGCCTACATCTTTCTCCCGTGCTGGGTGCTTCCTGCCCTCGAACATTAGAGTCCAAGTTCTTCAGTTTTGGAACTTGGGCTGGCTCTTCCTGCTCCTTAGCCGGCAGACAGCCTATTGTGGGACCTTGTGACGATGTGAGTTAATACTTAATAAACTCATCTATATCTATATCTATATCTGTATCTATCTATCTGTCTGTCTGTCTATCTATATTCCATTAGTTCTGTCCCTCTAGAGAACCTAACACACTCAGATACCAAAATTCACAGTTGATCAAGTTCCTGATAAAAATAGCAAAGTATTTGCATATAAGCTATGCACATCCTCCCATAGGCTTTAAGTCATCTCTAGATTACTTGTAATAACTTATAATACCTGATACAATAGAAATGTCATGTAAATAGTTGTTATCCTGTGTTGTTTAGTGAATAATAACAAGAAAAATAGTTTGCATAGGTTCAGTACAGATATAATTTTTTTCCAAATATTTTCCATGCAAGTTTGGTTAAATCCACAGATGAGGAATCTATGGATATGGAGGAACAACTCTATAATTAGCAATTTGAGTAAGGCAGAGACTGAATTTCTGAAAAGATATAGCCTGCATGGAGATGCCAGGAGATGAGGTAGAGGTAGAGGAATTTCCCTGCTCTGAAGAAGATAACTGGTCCCAACAATTAGGAAAAAGAAAAGTCCCAGTAATAGACATCATTGTAAAGAGTGGCTCTGAGGAAGCACAGGACATGCTGACAGGGGCATAAGTGAAGAGATTGCTGCATTTCTTAGAGTCTTAGAGGGTTTAATGAATAGGTAAGAATCATTGTTAATTAGCACATCCACTGCTGAAATGCAAATGTGGTTGCTAACCTAACCAGCTCTACTCTAACTTACATTTACTGTGTCCTAGTTTTACACAGTAATTGTTCCAGAATCCTTGTTAATAAATTGCTGCTACAGTGGGGGTAAGAGATTCTTAACAGAAATTCTAGGAAAACCCTGGTTTGAGCCCAGCTGGGTATTGGGGGGAAAGATTAAGTTGTCATAGGACAAAGCCTCAAGGACCAAAGCCCGTACCGTAATAGGAAGAAACTGAGCAATAGGGCTTTCCATCCTGCCTTTTTGGTCTTAACATCTGTGTTTTTTCAACAAATGTTTGTGGATTCATCTGTAGCCCTAGGACCTCCCTTTGGCTTTGATTGATAAAGAATAATAATGATAATTTTAAAATTAAGAGCTATCACTTACTGAGTACTGAGAAACACATCATCTCTTTTAAATGTCACAGCAACCCCCTGGAAGATTCAGCTATTATCTTTAGTTTTGAAGCAGAAAAACCAAGGTTTAGGAAGATTAGCTCAATCTTCTCGGCCTACTCATTGGGATTGGAACCAGGTCTGTCTCATTTTCTTGCCAAGGTATATTACTCAGGCACATTTATTCTCTACAGAAAAAAAAAAAAAAGATGGCCAATTTCCTTTCTCACTTTTCAGTTTTGTCCCTCTCTGAATCACTAATATACACTTATCAGTATTCTAGGAATTTTTACTTGTTTATAGCTCCTCAAATGAAATGTGTGAGTTTATGCACCAGTGCCTTTGCAGTTGCTGTTTCATTTGCTTTAAGCCTATTAAGAAAAAAAAAAAAAATACCAAAACCTGAATGTCAGTTTTGAAAGATGATTCTATTGCCATTTAAGGCTATATACCTTGGCTCCACCAGCAGAGGTCGGGCCTTTAGAGCCTGCTGGACAAACACAGCCAATCACTGTTTTTGATAGGTAATGTTTTATTGAAACATGGCCCCACCTGTTCATTTAAATACTGTTTATGCTGCTTTGTGAGACAATGGTGTGATTGAGTAGTTATGACAGAGGCCTTCTGGCCCACAGAGTTTAAAACATTTACTACATGGGCCCTAACAGAACAAGTTTGCTGACCTCTGTTCTAGGAGGACTTGACTGTGTTTGATTTACTATTCACTATTGATTAGCACCCAGATATTTTGTACTGTTTAAAGGTTAGAGGTGAACTTACAGAAAACTGACAAGGGGAAGGGCTAGCAGTAAAGAATCTTAAAAGTTACAGTTTTATTGCCCTGCAGGATAAACCAGCTTAACCAGCTTTGTATCTCACTTAGCTATCTCTTCTCAGCATTCCTTTTTATTTCACAGACTATAAAATCTCTGTTCTTATGTTCTCTTTTGTACTGATTCTGTTATCCTGCTGGTTCTTTCATTAAAAGGTTAAATCAAACTCTCTCTCTTCCTCCCTTCCTATCTCCCTCCCTCTCCCTCTCCCCCCACCTCTCCAAACACACACACACACACACACACACACACACACACACACACACATACACACACACCTTTTGAGAACTTTATTTTGAGAAGCTCTTGCATCCACTTTTAATCATACTTCAATACTTAGTGGTTGTCCCCTCCTCTGGGAAGTCTTCCCTGATGGGGTCTCTCCATCCTGTTCTTGGTCTTGGTCCTTCTAACTAGCCTCTCTCTCTGCACCTGAAGCATCCTGAGTACCTTTTTCTCAGCACAAATTCTCTCAGTTTGTGAGTGAAGCAAGGGACGTGGAGAAAACAAGGCATAAATCTACTGCAGGATCTGAGAGAAAAGCTCAGGTGTGTACAGGACAGATCGGGGCGGGGATTGCTATTGAGGAGTCCAGGGTTTTGTGAAACACCTAACTAGACTTTTGATAACTTTACTCCTGACTTTCTCCATCTCAAGCATCTAATCTCAAACTCCAGAACTATTAGAAGCCCCAGGCTTTAGTAACCTGGAGTCAAAGGCAGAAAATCATTGATTACTTAAATGTAAAATAAGTAAATGCCTCATTACATGCCTGCCATCTGCAAAAGATACATATAAACTTAGAAGCATGTTATCAAAACATCTGGGAAGAAAGAGTTCAAGAAGTCTCTAGCGAGCAATGAATAAACAAGTCAATGAAACCCAATCAGGGAAAGTACCCGCTATTGCCATTTTAAGATGTCATTGGTATGCTCATTATTTAGTATGTTCTTCAATGTTTTACTTTGGAGACAAAACACGTGTAGGTGCCCCTCCGCACAGTTCATGTCCCCTCCACACTCCATATCCCATTTCCTTCATTAGATCTAGTTCCTTACTGCCAGACTTTTAGGAACCCAATGACCATGGCAAGGCTTTGTGTTAGAGGCCAAATTCTGTAGCTGGCTTTTTAGTTTCCACATAATATCTGCATTTGCAAGTTCATTTTGCATGAGTGAAACTCCTCTAGTGATTATTGTCTTCTGAGACTAGTGTTGATTTCTGGCAGGTAGTGTTCTTGGCACCATTAAAGAAAGACTTGGTTTTCTGAGATGTGCTCCATTCAGCCTTCCAAAGTTACCGCCTTTCTTCCTGTCCACCCCCACTCTAATCTGTCACTAAGGTAAGAGTCAGAATCACGTGGGCTGCCAAAGCCAGTTCCTTTTTCCCAGAGACTGCAAAGTATGCACGTAGTAAAAAGAGGTTCATTAACCCTCAGACTTTGTCTAACTCCTGACACCTTTTTATGGACTTCAGACAAAGTTTAAAAAACTGTCATCCAGATGACCCTTTCAGTCTATGAGAGATGTCAACAAGGTGGTGGAGGGGAGGATGTAGAGGTGGTCTTGGATGGAGATGCCATGATATAAGCTGTTGTCCTCTATTAGGAAGTCTGCCATCAGCACAGAGAAATGGGGAAACAGGCGGGTGCTCACTCCATGGTAGCAGCATGCATTTTTAGAGTCTTGTTAGAAGAGGAAAGCTAAAGACGGAACCAAGGTGAAAAGGTAGCAAGCAAAGATTGTAAATGGGCATTTATTGTTTCTGTTCTGGGTCTTGTTGCCTTATCATTTGATTCAAACACCTGAACTTTCAAATATCTGAGCAACCATTCGAAGACTTCACAGATTCACAGATTTTAGACCTGGCTATTCCTGCCCCCTCATGCCACACTGCAGCCATAGATTGGATTCCCACTGAAATGCCATCTACTGTCTTCTTAATGAATCTACAGGATTTTTTAAAAAGAAATGAACATATGCTTCCTGAATAAATAAATGGATTATCCCTACTGCAAAAGGATTTTCATTTTACAAAAGGGAACGCGAGCTTTTATTCCTACACTAAGTTCCTTTACCACACTTTAAAAGTAATTGCGTTCTGACCCAGTGACAAAGCAGATGCTCATTTATGGTACAAAATGAAAAAAGGTCAACCATAGTCTATTAGCCTATTCTCAAGCTGCTATAAAAACTGCCTGAGACTGGGTACTTTATAAAGGAAAAAGGTTTAATTGACTCACAGTTCTGTGTAGCTGAGGAGGCCTCAGGAAACTTACAATCAGGAAGGCGAAGGGGAAGTAAACATGTCCTTCTTCACATGATGGCAGGAGAGAGAAGTGCAGAGGGAACTGGGGAGAAGCCCCCTATAAAACCACCTTGTAATAACTCGCTCACTCTCCCGAGAGCAGCATGGGGGAACCACCCTCATGATCTGATCACCTCCCATGAGATCCCTCTTACCACATATGGGGATTACAATTCAGATTATAATTCAAGATGAGAATTTGGGTCAGGACACAGCCAAAACATATCACACAGTAATGACAGCCAGTCTTGGCAAAGTCATGGGGATTCTATTTGTGCCAGAAGGAGGGGACTGGAGAACAGGAGAGATTGCGTGAGTGACAGGAAACATTCCTGTGCACGTGCTTATAGACTGTGTCTTTGACACAGTGGAAACTTCAAGGAAGGAATTTCCTCCAGTACAGGAAATAGAAGCAGGGCATCCCTCAGATATTAGGCAAATTGGGCTGCTATATATATGGTGTGATTTGCAGTGTACTATGAAGGTCTTCCTGTACGAAATTATGTCCCCACTCACTACTGAGGCCTACCTTACTATAATTGGGGAAAATCTTCCAGTCCTCAAAGAAATTTTAAATTAATTTTCAAAGAGAACGAAAAATAGTGAATCTCATGTTGAGATGTATGTGACTAATAGCATATCCTTTTGGGAGATTAGACTGGTGCTGATGCCTGGTGCTGGTCAGTGGCTGGGGAGGAGAGTAGTGCCTTGGCCTGGACACAAGGATGAAGAAAGAAGAACATAAGGCAATTGAAAATAGTCTCTGCCGATTGACTTTAAATCAGGGCATGAATATAAGGGTTATCAGAGCAAGAAAAAACCTTTTTTTCTTTTGAGACAGAGTTTAACTCTTGTTACCCAGGGTGGAGTGCAATGGCACAATCTCGGCTCACTGCAACCTCCGCCTCCCAGGTTCAAGTAATTCTCCTGTCTCAGCCTCCTGAGTAGCTGGGATTACAGGCATGTGCCACCACACCCGGCTTATATTTATTTTTAGTAGAGACGGCGTTTCTCCATGTTGGTCTGGCTGGTCTCAAACTTCCGACCTCAGGTGATCTGCCTGCCTCAGCCTCCCAAAGTGCTGGGATTAAAGGCACGAGCCACTGCACCTGGCCATTTTAAGCTGAAATGTATGTTTTAAAAGTTGGAAAACTTGGTTTTGGGCTCCAATGCTCAAAGAAATGGGACTCTAGAGTTCAGCTCATTCCAAGGTCATGGAACTAGACTGCAAAATGTGGTTTCTCTGAGTGTTAGAAGCCCAAGAAGTAGAGTCACACCTCCATATTGGTAGCTCTACCATTTCAAGAGTCGGGGAAGAATATTTCCAAGGTCAAAGCTCTATACTTGACTATAACTGGTCAGCTTTGTATGTCTAGGAGGTAGAGCCAATACTCAGCATGTGTACCATTATTCTTCCTTTCCAAGTGACAGAAAATGCTAACTTTCTAAGTGATAATCAATAACATTCCAAGTGATAGTCATTGCTAACTTATCAGAGCACCCTTCCTGCTTAGCCAATTTTGAGCCTCAGAATCCTCAACCTAGCTCTCTAGGCTGCAAGAATTAGTTGATTGCACTTGTCTATTGGGTCAAAATTTATTTTCCTTTCTTGATTAAAAGCAACAAAGAGGTTCCACATATAAATTCTTCAACAATTCCATCTCTATGCATTTTTCCTTGAAGAGGCAAATTAGGACAGGGTACTGTAGAAGATATGTAGTAGATCTATGAGCATTTGATGAAAATTTATGTAAAAACAAGAACACACAATTGACCCATTAACAATAATTCCTGAGAGTGAGGTGAAAGCAAGTACTACCTGGAGATTGTGAAAGTGTATTTGCTAGGATTGCTCATTCCCTGTTGACTCCAGAAGAGAAATAATTCACTAAGGCCTTATCTGTGCAGAGCTCCAGTCATGTTCAACAAGAAGAACGCATTGTAGTTTACGTTTTAATGAATTTGCCTGATCAGAAAATAGCAGTATCATGATGAATTAATATGTTCATACCAGGTTTAGGCCTTTAGGAAGTGCCTGAAGTTCACCAGTATGGTGGGCTCTGGAGCAGCTCCTTGTAAAATGTCTTTAAACAAAACCACAAAAACTTGAGTGGGCTCAAGTTTCAGCAATCCTGCCAAACCTGTTCAGATTCCAAAACCTTCTCTTATATTCCATGTCACTGGAAATGACCTAACCTCTCTTGTTTAACAAGGAAAACTTCAATAGCAAAATGTATTTTCTTGTTGTTGATCTAGCAGGAGACGCCAAATAACACATTTTACTGCACATTTCAGTCAATGGTGTTTGGTGAGAAAACCATCAAGAAAAACAATTCTGTTCAAAATGTGTATATGACTCTCAGGAGAAAACAGAATCTGGGCCCCTTTAAAGAAAACAAAACTTCAGTTCAGCCGTGAAATCCCTCCCCAGAGAGAAAAGTTGTGAAAAATAAAAGTTAGAAAAGATGTGCTTTTGGTGTTTACTATCTATTAGAGGTAAAGAACGGCATAGTAGGCTAAAGGACTACTACAGGGAAATCTACGCTACTAGTTTAGGTGAGGTAAGTGGATTGGGAGATGCAAGTTCCCGATATTAACCACTACTCCAGAATCTGGAGCATCTACCAAGAACCACACATATTTCCCTCTCTATCCACTCCCACACTCCTCCCGACCGCCTTCAAGGTAGGTTGTTAGTATCTCACTGTTGAAGGGGAGCACCATGAGATGCATGAGTCACTGGCCAGGAGTCACTATGAAGGGGGAAGGTTGATTGTGAAAAGAGACTCAAAGTAAATTTTCAGCCCCAATTTTGGATAAGGATCAATAATGGCTTTGTTCAGAGTTTCTGTATATTTGACTCTTGTTCTTAAACTTGCTTACTTAAATCCTCATAATTTCATCCCACAAGTTCATTGAACAACTCCTCTATTTAAAGCAGGTGTCTACTGCTGGGGACACTGCCTGCAAGATCTGAATGGGCATAGCTGGGAACATGGGAAGTCAGAGCTCAGGACAGGTTATGGATACATGGAGTGGGCTGAAAGCAAAAACCAGAGTATGGGTCACCAGAAACAAGAGGAGAGTGCCAGACGCATGCTTCACCTACGCCATACATTCTCCTTTTAGCTCTCTGTAGCCCTTTCCTAAATGAAAATACCCCAAAAAATTTACCTGGACTATTATATGCGAGGTTGCCAAGTATACTTGGCAAATATGAAATTATAAGTGTGAATAAACAGTGTGGTATCTGATGAATTTTATAGCTCACTCAACTGGCATAAAATCAACACCTTTCAGATAAAGAGAATCATCTGGATGTTTGCAAGCCTAGGGGAATTGGAAATGGCACAAAAAGAGACAGCAGGGTTTGGGGCTGTGTCACCCCTGCCATCTCTCATATTCTGTGTATTGATTTGGAAGAGACTTCTGAATCTCTCCACTCACTTCTTTGGATGGAGCCCCGGCGTGGGAAGCCATGCGTGGTTGCAGTAAGCGGAGATGATGGCTATTATATCCAAGAGTACCATATTGAACCAGCAAACACAGATAATTGAGTTACCTTCAGAATGATCATTCACAGTAAAAGGCTTTGGATTCCTTTAAATGAGGAGCAGCTGTGACTTTAAAGTACTAGCCGGCAAACATATACATTCCCATCTCCAGCTCCATTCGGAAGAAACTGAAGTCTAGCGTAGATTAAAAGGAGCTAGCAAATCTGTTCCCTCTACCTTCCCAATTGCCTCTGGAAAAATCCCAACAAAGCCAAGTGGTAGCCACACATGCTACTACCTTTACACACATGCACGACCTTCTGCTCCATGCTTCTGGCTCCATGCCTCCATGCCCTGTACCAGGAAAAAAAAAAAAAAAATCCACACACGAACACCAATGACAAATCCTGCATTAAAAAAAAAAAAAAAAAAATGCTGTATCCAGTCAGGAGTGGTGGCTCACACCTGTAATCCCAGTACTTTGGGAGGCCGAGGCGGGTGGATTGCCTGAGGTCAGGAGTTTGAGACCAGCCTGGCCAATATGGTGAAATCCCATCTCCACTAAAAATGCAAAAAGATTAGCTGGGCATGATGGCGGGCACCTGTAATCCCAGCTAGTCAGGAGGCTGAGGCAGGAGAATCGCTTGAACCCAGGAGGTGGAGGTTGCAGTGAGCCAAGATTGCGCCATTGCACTCCAGCCTGGGCAAAAGGAGCAAAACTCCGTCAAAAAAAAAAAAAAAAAAAAAAAGAAAGAAAAAAAAAAGGCTATAACCACTCAATGCCACCTTGTCTTGGATTCCCCAAAACGTCTTTTGGTGAACAAACTGGCAAGAATCAAACCTACGCCTCATGTAAGGAAAAGTGAGGGAAACAAAAGGTGAAAGGGCAAATGAGGATATGACCCCACACAGAACAGAACAGGAGCCACACGGTCTATACTGATTTCCTAGTCTCGACATGCCCTGAAAGCAGATGGCACTTTTTGGACACAGTCAGATGTGCCCAGATGGCTCGTATGGTTCACTCCACATGGCCTGCCCACTTGGAAACGCCAGAGCCCCATTTCTTTCTGTGTTTCCGCAGAGCCATCAGTGAAGAGAAGTCACAATCCCCTCACCCGGCACCACTAACACAGCAAGCATTTGCTCTTCAAAACCCCTAAGCATTGAGCTGCATGCTGGGGAAATCATGGTGAATCAGACGTGGGTCAATATTCATGGGGTGGTGGGAGAGATAAAGGCAGGTAAATTCAATTTATGCAGTATGATGAGGTTTATATGTGAAAGCTGTCATGTGACCCAGAGGAGAGGCAAGGAACCTACGGGTGTTAGCAGGGAAGGCAGCTACTGCCTGGAATCTCAAAAGATGAGTAGAAATTAGTCAGAGAATGGGGTAGTTTGGCCCCCAGTGGGAGGATATTTCAGGCCGAAGGGACAGCACATCAAAACTCTAGAGGCCAGAAAGACCATGGCGTTTATAGAAAAAGTACTGGGTGTGATAGATGAGATTACTCTTCAGGAAATACAGGATCTGCACCTTCTCCTCCTGCCTCCTGGGGTTGTCTCTGGCATGCAACTTGACGTTGGACTGGGAATACGACTTGTGTTGGCCACTGGCATGTTAACAGACATAACGTGAGCACAGGCTTAGTGTGGGCTTGTGCAGTCAGGTCCTGTCCTTTGTGCGCCTCCCTTTTCGCATGACAGCATCACGTCTTGCAGCCCCGCAGGCTGAGCACAATGAGGTGTGTGTAGAGCAGACTTGACTCTAACCTCAGCAGAGCTCAGCCTCAACTCCAGATGATGACACACATGGGAGTGGCAAATAAATGCTTGCTGTCGCCTGGCAGTGAACTCCGGGGTAGCTTGTTACACAGCTTTACTGAAACTGTAGCAGATAAGGTGAAGAATAGGAAGAGAGGATGCTGGAGAAGAAAAAAGCTGCCAATTGTAGCCAACTGGAACAGACAGAAAAGAGCCAAGGGAAGCAAAAATGACCCTGAGGTTTGGGGCAGGGACTGCCTTCTTTTGGGTGCTCACCTGGGACTGGCACCTAGCACAGTTCTGAGCACACAGCAGCTCCTTGGTAAAGACAGTTGAATTACCAAACCAACTAGTCCTCAGCCAGGGCCAGTGAGCTGCACATACATCAGCACCAAAGACTACCTGCAGCACTGGATCAAAACATCCATAGCAAAGTTTTTTGCTGTGGTCACAGCCTAGAAACTCTTTCAAGTTAGCAGAATAATCATATAAACTTACTTAATGTAACTAGAACTTGGATGAACATCAAAGAGAAGACAAACTCATATTATAATTATATTTTGTCTGGAACTTCCAGGCTTAAGGAAAATCTCACAAGCCTCTAATATAGATAACATTGGGTACAATAAAATGCCCAGTCACTGAAATCAGAAATACTTCTTCAGTAAACATTTATTAAGTAGGGTGTATATGCACTGCATTGATAGCCCCTGGAAGATACAAGGTGACTCTTTAAGATGGCCTTTTAAAAATACAGACATATGTGCCATCTTATTTCAAGTATACCAGTATCACAATTTTTTGTTGCGCTGACCTCATAGTAACCCGTGTTGTGGTTTGCCTTGAAATGAGCTTTCTTAAGGTAAAGTAGAGTTAGCTATTCTTTATGATCGCTAGAACTGAGAATCAAAAGGTTCTCAGAGCCGCTGATGAAATTCAGAGGGAATGCACCCAACAAATCTCCAGCATCATCCTCTTCTAGCAGAGCTGGGGGTAGTTTTTATTCCACTCTTTCAGGGCTCTCTGGGGCAGCCTCTGTGGTGAATGAAAGGAGGGCAGTGAGCCTGGGAGATGAGAGCCAGGAGCCAGAGCCCATGGGATGAGGCATGGAAAACACATTCTACAGAAAGATAAAGTCAGGGAAGAAACTGGGGAAGATGGCCACAAAAACATACCCTGCCTATGTGCTCTTCATACGATGTGACTTTGACACTCCTCCTATGTGGGAGGACTTGTGACCGACCATATTGGAAATGATGCCACTGAGTTCTAAGTCTTGGCCATAAATGGCAACACAGTTTCCACCTGGTTCTCTTGTGATACTAGCCTTTGGGGCCCTGAGACACTATGTAAGCACCTGAGTGCCCTGAAGCTGCCATGTTCTGAGGAAGCCTAAACCACATGCAGAGGCCACAAGAAGTTCTGGCCACAGTCCCAGCTTTGTTCCAGGTGACAGCCAGCATCAACTGCCGGGCCTGTGCATGAAGACAGCTTTGGACAATTCCAGGTCCTGGGTTCGGGTGACCCATAGCCTTTGTGCCTTCCTCATGAGGACCTCAGACATCAAGAACAGGGAAAAATCATCCCTGCTGCATTTCTTCTAAAATCCACAGAATCCAGAAATGGTAACAGCTTTCTTTCACCATGCTTAGCCACATGGCAACAGACAACTGGAATAGGAACATGACGGGGCCTGCCTCCCTAGTCTTTTCTTTGTGTCCTCTGCAGAGAAAGGTGAGCAGGTCATCTGCCCTACACAGGCTGGAATTGTATCTTGCAGACCCCAAGCAGTAGCTAAAGCATACGAAAGAGGTACGGATATGTTTCACTGTACAGGAACTAGAAAGACATTCGTCCCTTTAGAAAAGTGGTTCAGACTGAGAGCAATTTTGCCCCTCAAGGGATATTTGGCAATCTGTACACATTTCTAAGTGTCACAACTTAAGGGAATGGTACTATTGTCATCTAGTAGGCAGGGGCCAGGGTGCTGCTAAACATCTTGCAATACATAGAACAGCCCCTGGATAACAAAGAATTATCCAGTCTATCAAGTCAACAGTGCTGAGGTTGAGAAACTCTGCTTTAGAAGACAGTAACTACTCACAGCTGGGTAATTTGCTAAGAATCTTCCATTTTCACAAAGGAATGCTACCTGGGCCAGGAAGACAAGGCCGTATATGACAAGGTATAATTGAAGACTCCTTTTCTTCTCTTTCAGGTGTTAAATGAAGCAGGCTGTCTACGCCAGGGTGCCCAGCCCCCGCAATGTCCTCTCAGAACCTTGCCTTCCACACCAGGCTCCCTTTAAAACAGAGCAATTAACTTCCTACTCTCAGACTTACTCTGGAGGACTGCTTTGAAAAAAAAATACACACACACACACACACACACACACACACAAACACACACACATATAAAATATATATTCACTAAGGATAGTAAATTTTAGGACAGTGTCTGCTGCAGGTGTCCAGGACATTGTTGCTGTAGTAAAAGCTATCTAGTTTCAATGTATCACTCACTAGCTTCTCTGACAAAAAGCCATTGGAGGTGTGGGGCCCCAGGGGTCCACTACCACCAATAATTGAACACAGTGTGCCTGGTCCTGAGCTGGGTGCTATGTTTAAGTGGAACAAGGTATAGGCAGACTGTCCTCAAAATTGCTGGGGTGTTTGCAGGTGGCTGGACATAAACCTTCTTCAGCAAGATTTACGCCCTGTTTACCTTTGACAGCAAGGAGAAAGTGCGGCTGAAAGTCCCCTTCACTATTACAGTGAGGATGAAGCCTCCCTGGCTGATTTATGGGCCTGCTCATTCTGATACCATGGAAAGTTGCTCCGCAGGATACACCCTCTGCAAGGCAGGTAGCATGGGGCTGAGGTCAGAGGCACACTCAGCAGGAATCGATGCCAGTGGCCAAATTCCCAGCAGAGACTTCTTGGAGAGGACTGTGCAATAGTGCTGAAAACCAGGCCAAGACAAAATATAAGGAAAGGATGAAAGTCTTATGAGATGGCCAATGTTTTCCAAAATAAAGAGTTCCTTTCTCTCTGATTATACAAGTAATTATGATCATTGGGGAAAAAGGGACTTTAGATAATGTGGAGCAATAAAAAGAAGTAAAAGTATCATAGGGGAAAAAGAAAAGGGTCAGGGAGAGTAATTTTGCACTGGGAATAAACTAACAAATGCTACCTCAACCAGGAGGTCAAGGTCAACGTCAACAGTGATAAATCAGGTACCTTGATATAATGTGATGAAAATGGCACTTACCACTGTGGTCTTCCTCCTCAAAACCCATAACCTCAGTCTAATCATAAAAAAATCATGAGGCAAATCCCAGTTGAGGGGCATTCTTCAAAACACCTGACCAGTATACTTCAAAACTATCAAAGTCATCAAAAACAAGGGAGGTCTGAGCGACTATCGCAGTCAAGAGGAGCCTAAGGAGACCTGACAACTAAATGGAATGTGCTGTCCAGAATGAGACCCTGGATCAGAAAAAGGGCATTAGGTAAAAAGTTAGAAAATCTGGGTGAAGTGCTGACTCTAGTTATTAATAACATATAAATATCAGCTCATTAATTGTATCAAATGTACCACATCAATGTCAGATGTTAACAACAGGGTATACTAGGAGTGGGGTTTATGAGAACTCTCTGTACCATCATTTGACATTTTTATGTATATCTGAAGTCGCTCTAAAAAAATAAAGTTTATTAAACAACAAAAGGAAATGAAAAATCATCTGTAATTGTGTCCTCCAGGCATAACTACTATTAATAACATGGTTTATAGCCTTCTCTTTGCATATACAACCATTCTCTGGGTATACAGATTATTTGTATCTTCTAACCCGAATAAAGGCTATTCTATACTTATGTTTTTAATCCTTTTCATTCCCACTCTGGCCCTCATTTGCAAATCTGGCCGGCATCCATTACTATCACATTCCATATCCAGGGGAAGGTGATATGTATGTACAAAGTAAATTAGAACATCTTAAACTCAGGCATACTTTACAAATTAGCCTGGACTAAGATACAATGTATATTTTAGAAGGATATCTGCTAGGCAAGGACTAGTTTAAACAATATTATAAAGGATACATGCAGCCTATAGGAGGAGAGGGAGAAGAGCCTAAACTTGTAACATCATATTATATGCCACTCACTTCACAAGCGCCATCTCTTTCAAATCTCATGGAAATCCTGCAAGATCATGTACTCATTTTCAGGAGAGAAAACTGGGGTCTGAGGGATATCTGTGACTTGCCCAAAGTCACACATCCAAATCATACGTAGTGTTAGGGAGCCAGTGTCTGGACCCACATCCGGTTCTAAAACCCTGGGCTCTTTTTCTTGCATAAGGCCATGCTATTGCTTGGACTAAGTCAGCCTTCTAGAGATAAGAACACCAAGAACAAAAGGGTATAAGACCAAGCACAGTTCAGCCACTAGAACCATGTTCATTAACCACGTCATGTGAAATTGTTCTGCATAGAATATCTGAGTGGTATATGTGGCTCTGTGTGAACCTTAGGGAATCACAGGGCGAATGCCATTTAGCTAAGGACAGAACATTTAGCTAAGGACAGAACATCTAAGCCTCTGTTTCAAGGCCCCCACAGTTCTGAGGGAACAAACCACCAGATAGGATGCAAAGACTTGTGGTTCTCAGCCCCAGGGAACTCATTTAGTTGGTCTAGTTTATGACCTGGGAATTGGTTATCTTTTTAAGCTCCCCAGGTGATACTGATGCACAGTCAGATATGAAAACCACTGGGATGGATGGGCCCTTCTAGCTTTGAGAGTCTAAGAGTAAGTGATTAGCAAATTAAATCCCAGTAATTACTTTTCACAAATCTCACTTATAATTCCAAAGAGGCTCTTCTGGTCTTAGTACCATTTCCTTGGAGAAAGGGGTTGGGGAAGAGAGAAAGAGAGAGAGAGATCCACAGTCTGCCAGCATTCTTCTATCCTCCACACACTGGTCACGGGGGAAGAATTCTTGAAATTTCAAAAAAGCACAAATAGTTCAAGTGGGAAAAACTTCCCTGAGACCCTTCGAGCTAACCCCTTACGGTACGACAAGGTACCAAAGTTCTGAGGACCATGCTCAAACCTGGATTGTCCACCTTGAGCCCACACATGAACCAGAGTCCAATGAGCAGATGGTGTGGCTGTGGGTCACATCTGCTAGCACACGGCATCTTTACCCAGATCAGCCACTGCATAGCATGACACATTCCTACTCCCTCCTAGTACCACAGTCTATGAGGGTCTGTGTCAAACAGTGGGAACACTCATCTGTGTTCCCCACCTCATTAGGTAACAGCCCATAAAGTCCACCCCAGCGTCTGGAAAACATAGATAAGCTCAGTGCACGTTGGATTAAGATAGTAGCTGGTCGGGCTATAGGGGAGCAGGGAAGATGCTGCATCCACACACTGAGTATCTTCAGGTCTGGAAGAAGGATCACTGACACTTCCCCTTCTGGTGTCCAAGATGTGTGTCCTTCTGGGTCTCAGGCAAGAAAAGCCTCATGTGAACTAGTGGCCAGGCCTGTGCACTAAAGGGTGATAGCCTTGGCCCAGTTATCAATCTCATAGGGTCCTCACAAATAAGAGCTCTCTGAAAAGCTCAGTGCCACACAACACCTGACAATTCTGAGTGCACCATTCACTGAGCACCTCTGAGGCCAGGGGTGGAACTGGACATTTTATGTGTATTTCCTAATTTCATTATTTCTGTCCACCTTGTGGGAGAGATGTCATTACTCTTCCTTTATAGATGAGGCTCTGAGGGCTAAAGACACTGGCTGTGAGGCATTCATAGAGCTGGGACTTGAACCCAGGCATAAGCAGGGTCGACTTACAGAGGCCCTTGAGGTGATGTTATAGATTCAGATTTGATTCCAAGAGCTATGGAGGTCACTAACAGACTTATGGCCCTAGACTTGCATTTCAAATAGATTCCACTGGCTGGAGTACAGAGAAGAAAGTGGAAAGGATGCAGACAGAGATCTATCACTAAGTTTCTTAAAGGAGGGGGTGGGAGGAGTGGGGAGAGAGAGAGATCAGTCAGAGAAAGAAGAAAACCAGGGTGCTGGTACTGTCCCAGGGCCTGAAGGTTAATGACCTTCTCCATCAGAAGGTGCTCTTAAAATTCAGATTCCTGGGCCCAACTCAGATATGCTCTGGGGAAAAAAAAAAAAAAAAAAAAACTAGAAATTGGCCTTTTTCAATAATTTAAGATCAAGAGCTCAGGCCCAGGATCCAGAGTGCCTTTGCTCCAGCTCCATCACTCCCTAGCACCGTGACTCTGGACAAGAGAGTTGCCCTTTTGTCAGACTGGGCACCATGCTAGTCTCTGCTCCATGTGGAAGTTACATGGGTTAAATCAGTTAACACATGCAAACCCCATAAACTAATTCTAGGCCATGAGTAAGAGCTCAATTAGTATCCAAAGACTTCTGAAGGGGGGCATTGCTGATTAAATATCAGCTGGTGGAGCCTCAGTTTCCATGACATCTCTGCAGAGATGCTTCAGTTGTGGGCCTAATCTGGGGCTCAAGAAATCCTGAAGGCGAGGCCAGCCCCATGACTTGGTGGTATCTCCATTAGCTATGAGATTTTCCAATATCTACTTCCTCCCATGCAGATTCAGGCGTAAAGGCAGCATCTTAACTGTCATGTGTTGCACTGTGTCCTCTGAAAGAAATCCTAACTCACTGATACCTGTGAATGTAACCTTATTTGAAAATAGGGTCTTTGCAGATGATTAGGTGGAAATAAGTTCATTGAAGTGGTCCCTATTCCAATATAAATGGTGTCCTTAACAGAAGGGGAGATTTGAACACAGTATAAAGAAGGAAGACAATATGAAATCACAGGGAGAATGTCATTGATAAGCCAATCAATGCCTGAGGCTATGAGGAGCTAAGAGAGAGTTCTGAACAGATCCTTCTGCACAGCCCTCAGAAGGAACCAAATGGGACGACACCTTGATCTTGGACTTCCAGGCTCAAGAGCCAATGAATTTCTGTAGTTTAAGCTAACAAGTGTGTGTTTGTTTCAGCAGATCCCAGAAATAAATATATACAACAACCTAGAACAGGCAGTAACTGAAGCTCTAGAGTTAGAAAGCTGAGTGACAGCTCCTGAGAAGTAAGCCACGCATTCCTGAAATCTGGATCCTGTAATCCAGCCTGCTGAGCATCGGGTGAGGCCGCGGCCCCCCAGAGACTGCAGAATTGCTACTGACGGGGAGGAAGCAGCTGCTCAGTTCTCCCCTCACCTGCTCAGCTTCTTGAGTTAGTGGGGTGTGGGGGAAGTGGGGTGGGGTGGGAGTGTAAGGACAATGAGCACTAGCCTGTCCCTCACCTGTGAAGCTGTGCAGTTTGTTCCTAATGACTGAAGGGTACTCAGCAGCCTGGTTAGCCCATTGTCTGTCCAGTGAATGCTGAAAAGCCTTTGGCAACCATTTCTCTGCAGCACAGTCCACACAGAGCAGCAGCAAATGGTGCCATGAATAAAGATACAAAAGCTCTCCCCTCCAGGACTTCGGCTTTTATTACATTGAAAGCAGTTGGTTTTCAACAAAGTCTTGGCAAGTCTATGCCAGCTCTGACAGGCTGGTGAAAGCTGGGGTGTCTGCATGCTTGGCAGAGGGTAAGTTCCCAACCCTACCCTGGTTAGGTGGGGGTTGGGGGCTCTGTGACAGACAGAGCCCCAGAATCTGGGCGCTGAACAGTGGGAAAGTTTGGCTATGCCCTGGGACTTGCACACCTCAGGAGATTCTCTGAGCCTGAAAACCCAGGAAAGAGAAACTCTGAGACCCCTAGAAGGCTGCTCAAGACCCCTCATGATTCTTCCTTAACCATAGTCCAGCCTCATCTCCCTCTCTGTTGCTCTAGGCTCCAGAAATTCCAAGTAATCAGTTGTTCCTCCTGAGTTTAAATCTGCCTCTACCACATAGCTGCTTCGTGAGCTTGGTTTCTACCTGTGTGAAATGGGGAAACGAATATCAATTCTATGTGGCTACTCTAAGAATTACATGAGATAAAATGTTTAAAGTGCCTTCAGGGCAGCATTCCATGGTAGCTAGTACTGATCATCAATAACTCATTCATCTATAATCTGATTCACTCACATATAACTGCCAATTGCCAACAGATTTACCAGTAATCAACAGAGCAGTAATCGGCTCCTTCATCCTAGTTTTCCAATTGATTCCAAAACCCCAGCCATGACACTGCAAAATACTAAAGAGCAATTTTCTGGTGTCTAGTTTAACTTAGACTTGGCATGTCTTGAAGCCCCAGTTCTATGGGAGGGGAGGGGTCCTAACAGCAGTGCAGATCAGATGAAAGAAGCCTCTCCTCCACCTCTCCTCCACCATACACATACACAGAGCTACAGCTCTAGGCTTTTGTTAGTTCATTTCTTCCTCTTCTTTCTGAAGAATTGACTTTCCTAAGCCCATGGCTCCAAAATTACAGGTATATGATTCAATTAATTTTAGCATTGCGGGAACCAGCAGCCACTTGGAAAGATCTTTGTAAGTAACTGTATTCCCCTTTGTCTTTATCACAAATAATAGTAATCAGTAAGAAACGCAGTCTCCACGACTTCCAATCTGACTTCTGTCTTTAACTCTCTTTGAAACCCTAGCTATCTTCTATGGTCTTAGGCTACCGCAGGCCCAGGTCCTGCAGAGAAGGGGAGGGCCCCAGAACTGGGGGTTGCACTGTGTCTTTTGACTCAGGTCAGAGAACAGCCACTTCCAGGCTCAGTGGAGCTTTTTGCCTTTCACATCTTCTGAGCAAGTGCACACATATCTCTGCATTTCCTCAACGAGTTCCCTACCTGCTACCTGCCATCATCAACCATTTTTAGGAATAGAAGATGGTACTGAAATGTATATTTCTTTAACTACTACCACCGTGTAGTACATAATCCTTAAATGAGTAATTTTGTGCCTTGACTCCACTTTCTGCCAGCAAATGAGCCACCAGGTCCAAAGGGCCTGGATGGCCAAGGCAGGCTGCCCATCCTGTGCTTGGACTTTATTCAGGACCAGGGTGCAACTTACTATGCACAGAGCTGGAGATGCAGCAGCCTTTTTCAGGTAAAGGGTAAAGATTCTCCAGCTTTTGAGGCCCCACCAGGGCAACCTTCAGCCAAAGAAATGTCTGGCCAGAGCAAGGATCCAGCCACTCCTTTGAGAGGCCCCCTTTGCCATTCCTCTATGGAGATTTATACCCTCCTGGACTCAGCCAGCTCCCCTGGAGACAAAGCTCTGTGTCTGCCTGTCCAAGAGGTAGCAACAACTGGCAACAATGACCGCACATTCCTGAGGCTCTGGGGATAAATATAAGGTTGATTTTCAGGGTCAGCTTCTCAGATTGCCGGACTGGCTTCAAGGCTGCTTGCCCATTGATTCTCACACCTTCCTTCCAACTTCTCTGCCTGTTGACATTCAGTTCAAACTCCAAGGCTCATCTTATCTGCCACCTTCTGCTTCCCCTCCACTTCTGCTGCCCCCTCCTTTGTGAAGCTTTCTTGATTCCTCTGGGATAAATCAGTGATCCTTCTCTCAGCTTCACATGGAGGAATGTCCTTTCATTCTGTCCTTTAGCAGAACATATTGAAATTATTTTTGTTCATGGGCCTCTCCACGTGGCTATAAGGTGCTCTAAGATGGGGACCCTGTCCTTCCATTTGTGACTCCACAGTCTAGTCCAGGGTCTGGCACAGAGCAGGTCTTCAGCAAATACCATGTGCTTACTATTCATAGAAAAGCAAATGTACTAGTAATACAGAGCAGAAACTTTCAGCTGGGCAATGATGAATGAGACCACCAACACTGTTCTTTCATTTTTATACTTGAGAGCTGCCACATGTCCTCCATTTATTCAGATCACATCCACAAGAATGCATCATTTCTCAGTGGCTGGAGTGGATGACTGTTTTTTTCTTATTCTAGAAAGCTTTTCTGTAATGGATGATAAGCAATGACTTCATGATAACGCTTCCTCCCTCTGGGGTAGCATTTGGATACCTTTCCTGATGTACCTTTTTATGTCGCACCTCCCTCAATTTGTGACACCCCTCCAAAAATAAGAGCATTTTCATTTTTTAGGTGAGGAAACTGAGGCCCAAGAAATGAAGCAGCTATATCCAAGGTCATATGGAGGGCTAAGATAAAGTCAAAATGAGGCTTCTACTCCCTGCCTTCTTCCACTTTCTATAACAATAGTTTCCCTCTCCTTGGTCAAAGTGACATATCATCCAGACATCAAATCCATGTGCATTTTTCACATTTCTCCAGCCTTTATCTGATCTGCTCATAAAAGTACCAAGAGCAGACTGAATGTGGAGCTGCAAGTATTTCTGGGGTGTGTTTCAGTCCTAGCAACTTCTTATATAATCTATTCAAATTAACTCATCAACCTATTTTATGACAATAAGTTAAAGCTTCCTTTGTATTTACCTCAGTAATATCTACTCATAATAATTTCAAATTAATTTAGACACACACACACACAGAGTCTCTCTCTAATACTGTTAGTTTTTACGATGAGAGTTGGCATAAATGAGGATGAGACACCTAATGTGGCAGGGGACAAAGGCAGAAGCAGAGGATACTGGGGTAAGAAGGGAGGGGACTAAATAGTGGAAAAGAAGAACCAACGGGCAAAACTGTAGTCAGACCATGGGCACAGGGGTCCTGGGAGAGCTTACATGTTGTGCTAAGGCACTGGGCTTTATTTTCTAGCGTGGAGAGCCATGGAATCATACAAGCATATCATGTTAGATTTGGGACTCTCAGACATGATCCGGTCCAATCATCCCTTTGATAGAGGGACACACTAAGACCCAGAGAGCAGATATGACCTGCCAAAAGTCACAGAGTGGGTTATTGCCAAGAGAAATGCATAATCAGAGCTCTGATTCCATAAGTCCTCAGTAGTAGCATGGAAGTGGATTAATCTGCAGGGAGATGGAGGAGGTGGATGCTGCTGACGTACCTTGGCAACAAGCTCATGCACTTACAGAAAGAGAGGCAGAGTGGGGTGAAAGGGACCCCTAAAGGAGAGGCAGGTGAAGAGGAGCAATCCAACATTCGCTGAGCTCCTCCTGTGGTCCCACTCAGAGTCAAGCTCTAGACCAGGAACTTAAAGCTGTATTGTCTCCTTTAATGGCCTTAACAGCCCATGGACTCCCTTGCAAAGGATCATGGACTCCCTTGCAAAGGTGATGTGAGATTCAGAATAATTTGATAACTTGCCTAAGCCTAAACCTGGTTTTGAATACAAGTCACTAAGACACCGAGACCCAACCTCTTTCTGCTCAGCTGAGGCTTCTTTAATTTTCAAAGGTTCTGCTAAGATCTAGACAAAATGAACAGGGAATGAGGCCCTCCACCCAGCCAACTGCCAAGTCTTTAACAGACTCTCCTGTTCTTACTGCTCCCTGTCTGCTGCCTATCTCTGCAGGAAGGACAAAGGGATCCTTCCTACAATTTTTTTTTTTTTTTTAACCAGAAAAGAAAAGCCAAGTGCCCACCGTGTGAAAGGATGGGGGTAGACTGAGTGACTCATAGCCTCTGAACTTCCTCATTTGCTCAGCACCTTCCAGGTTTACAAGACAAAATCTATATTCACAATATTTCTCATCCACCCATTACAGACAAGTATTCATCCAAGCCCAGTAAAACACATAGAAATGCATATTAAAAAACAGGTAAATACGGAAAAAAATTAATGAAATTCCTACTATTTGCAAATGATAAGCAAGAGCAAAGCCCTTGCCGAACAGCTGGCATGTCTTCCTGCTCCTTCCATCATTGAGCATAAGCATCTTAACAGGCTTTCCTCTAGGAAGGGACCTTGCTTCCCCTCCCACAGCCTCATCTCTCTCTTCTCCCTGCCTCCAATTTGATAATGCAACAGCATTAAACAGCTCACAGTCTTCTGTGTACAGTTCTTGTCCTCTCATATTGGAACCTGCTGTTCTCTCTTGGTTTGTCCCCCACATCTACCCCCTCCCTCTTTACCCAGTGTTAAGACAGCTCCGGTAATCATCTGTCACCACCCCCACAAAGTTGACACTGGCCCCCTGGGCTGAGAGAGGGGCCCTGCCCTGCCTCCCAGAGCCCTTGTGCTTCCCTCTATCACCGTGCTTTCTCTCTCTGCTTGTTTCATTCTTCCACTAGAACAGGGATGAAATGGATTCACGTCCTTAGACACAGAGCCAAGCACATTATTAAAAACACTGCAAATAGTCTTGAAGAACAAATATACAATTAAATGAATGGATGGATGGAATCTAGTAAGTCCAGTGGTGGTTTGGAGGGAAGTGACATAGTGAGCTTGGAAGCGTACCAAAAATGGTGGAGACTTAAAGAGCAAGCACTGGTGAACAAACACCTTTCAGGAAGAAGAATGAGTGAAGGAGTCAGCATCAGCCAAAGGCAGATGCCAAAATGGAAATGTCATAGGGGCTGTGGGAGAGAGACTAACTGTCTTGGTTACAGAGTTAGGTTTATAAATAGAAGCAATCAGACATAGGGCAGAAGCCCAGGTGACTGAAGACCACAGCCAGCCTATAAAATGCCTTTATGTGAACTGGAAAAAGATGCCCAGATACCCTTGGTGAAGATGTCAACCTGAAGCCATGCAGCCTAGGGAATGATCAACACTTTTAAGAAAAAGGAGTGTTTTGTTTTGGCAGATGCAGCCTGGCACTTCAGGGTGTGGCCTGATGTGACAGTTAACACGAGACGTCAACTTGACTGGACTGAGGGGATGCCCAGATGGCTGGTGTTGTTTCTGGGTATGTCTATGAGGATATTTTTAGAGGACACAGACACGTGAGTCAGTGCACTGGGCGAGGAAGCCCCACCATCAATGTGGGTGGGCACCATCCAATCAGCTGCCAGCCCAGGGAGAAAAGCAGGTAGAAGGGAGATGAGCAGCTTGATGAGTCCTCTTGCTCTCTCTTTCCATGCCAGGTGCTTGCTTCCTCTCCTCTTGCAGCTGGACTTAGACTCCAGATCTTTAGACTTTGGACTCTGGGACTTGCACCAGCAACTCCTGGAGACTCTCCGTGCTTCAGCCTCAGACTGAGGGCTGCACTGTTGGCTTCCCTGGTTTTGAGGCTTTCGGAGATGAACTGAGCCCTGCTACCAACTTCTCTTTCCCCAGCTTGCAGAGGGCCTATTGTGGGACTTTGTCTTGTACTCATGTGACCCAGTTCTCCCTCATAAATTCCCTTTTATATATAGATACATCCTATTGATTCTGTCCCTCTGGAGAGCTCTGATTAATACGCCTGGTGAGCAGGGCAAGTGGCTGATTTTAAACCCTAGAGTTAGATGCCTATGAACAACGCTGAACTTATACAATTGGGTACAATGCGCTAACCTTGCAAGTCCAGGTTAGATGTGCAGAGACCAAGTGGTACGACCCAAGCCCAGCTATTTTCATAGAACCTGAATTTTAGAGCTATTTGGCTTTTTTTGTCAGGCCTCAAGCTTCCAAAGTTCCCTTCCCCTTCCAGAAAGCCTCCTACATGGTAAACCTTTATGTTGGTTGTGGGTTCCCTTGTAAGCAGGGTCTGAGACAAGGACTTGGATGAGGTAATTTATTTGGGAGGTAACCTCAGGAAGCCACAGTGAGAGGGCAATGAAAACAAGAGAGGGAACCATTGAAAGGTGCAGAATTGGACTAGTTACTGCTGCAGGCAAAGTGGGGTTCAATAGTGCCAGAGACCCTTTGAAGAAACACATAAAATGCATATCAAAAATATATCTTTAAAAGACAAGTGGCTGGGACACTTACTGACCACCCCTTATTAGTTGAGAGCCACCACTAGGAGCATTAACTTTCCCACACTTCCGGGCAGCACCTGAGTGTGAACTGAATGAACTCAAAAAGAATTGGAAATGCTGACAGTGTACATTTACCTATCATCACTGCACTGAAATCAGGCGGCCGCGGGGTCACGATATGCGGCACTAAAAGTATCTGCCACAGCCTACCTACGTGCCAAATCAGACACTGGGAATCTCCTCTGAAGATTCCCTTCCTGAAGAGTTAGGGAAGAAGAGTAGCCCCTCTGGACGTCTCTCCCAGGAGAAGCCAAAGCTGTAGCTTGAAGGCTTGGCAGTCTGCCATTCATTCCCCTGGAGCAGTCAGCATCATCAAACCCTAGGATAGACAACTTCCAGCCATAAACAGTAACGGTGCTGGCATCACATCCTGCCAGTTCTCAGGGGCCAGTCTGGGTATTCAGGGCCATTTCTCCCTGAACAGGGGAAGAAAAAAGCACCAACTTGGCCCTGGCTCTTGAGTAACACTGGATTACTTAATGTTTAATATTTTATGACCAGCCTAATGATATAAGATGCAATCTTCAGCATCCATTAGAAATGAAGGGACATTTATATTTTAGTGGCACCTGGCCATAGATCCCCAAGCCCATTTTGCTGGGGCCATGCCATGAATACAGGAAGCCAGATGGGAGGCCATCGATCAGAGCTTGGATATTTGCCCCATAAATAGATCTAATTTGCCTATGCCCATAAAAATTAAACAGTTTGATTTTTTATAAGGTTGGGATCAATTTTTTAAATTTAAGATGTGTCACATACATTTATAAGCCAGATCTCAATCCTTTCACCAGAGGATTGGAGTTTGTTCTGTGAATATCTGGTACACAGCACAGGAAGCAGACATGGGGAGGAAGCCAGGCAGCTTACCCTAGAATCAGCCACTTCTGCCCCATCACACACTTTATCTAAAGTCAAAAGAGATAGAAAAGAGGATGTCTTCATTCATTTATTTAGGAGACATAGTGTCACTCTGTCACTCAGGCTGGAGTGCAGTGGCATGATCTTGCCTCACCACAACCTCCGCCTCCAAGATTCAAGCAATTGATTCTCCTGCCTCAGCCTCCTGAGTAGCTGGAATTACAGGCAATGTGCCACCACACACAACTAATTTTGTGTATTTTTAGTAGAGATGGGTTTTGGCCATGTTGGTCAGGATGGTCTCGAACTCCTGACCTCAGGTGATCCACCTATCTCGGCCTCCCAAAGTGTTAGGATTACAGGCATGAGACACCAAGCCCAGCCAACAGGTCTTTTAGATCATCTATTCCCACCAAATGATGAATCAAATGGGGGAAAACTGAGTCCCAAAAGAGAAAGTAAGTTTCTTAAAGTCATATATCAGATTGATGGAGAAATCACAACTACAATTTTGATCCTTACTCTGAGATTAGTGCTTTTATTTTTATTTTCGACAATCTCTTATTAATTCACATCTTTAGAAAATGCTGAATAAAGTGTCAATGAGAAGTTAACTGAATGCACACCGCATGCCAGGCACTGTTTAAACCTTCCCATCATATTAATGCTCACGATGACTGAGAAAAGTACTGCTACTATCATTTTATTTTAAATGTGAGAAAACCGAGTCCGGGAGAAGTAAATGGGCCAGAGTTACTCAGCGACAGAGCCACGGTCCACACCTAGACTGTCCCAGGATCCACTGTCTTCACCATTCTACTACACTTGTTCTCATCGGGATCCGCCATATCTCATGTCTCAACAGAGCCTCCTTGCCTACAAACAGTATAAAGAATTGCACTGTGAGGAAGGCCTCAACTCTCTTCTTTCCATCATGTTTGTACTCAGCTCCCCTAGGGCTGCAAGCTTGAGAAAACTTGAGGGTAAAGAGGAACCAGAGGAAGACAGCTAACCCATATGATCCCCCAAATCCCAATAGTTTTACAATTCAGTGAGGTGGACTTTGAAGGAAGAAGTCTGTGTGGACCCAGAAGCTCAGTACATTGTGTGGAGGGTGACTCTGCTCTGGGTTTTGAAAAATGAACAAGATGGTTTCAGGAGATAGTCTCTGTGCTGATTATCACGGTGTGTAGTCCCACCCTGGGAACTGTGGGGAAGATTAAAAAAACAGACACATTTATTTACTTTGCAAGGTGCCTGCAAGTGTCTGTCTTCCCTGGTTTGGTAAGGAGCAGATCCCAGCTCCTGTAACTTCCTAGCCTGTGGCTGGAGAAAATACATAGCTCCCTTCGGAAGAAGTTAAATCAGTACCAAGCCCAATGCAAGTGAAAGGGAACACCAGGATAATTCAGAACAACTAATAAACCATCTTCTTGTGATTCCCATGGGTTTCTGAGATGCCCTCAGATGGCTGGGATTGCAGGACAACTGGCCTGGGGCACTAGGACTCCAGGTTTCCCAACCCCACAGCTCAGCTTTTGTCTAATTTAATGTTAGGTTTCTAAGCACATTTTCATTAGACAAATGTACTTTCAGCTAAGTATGTCTGACAACCAGTTAGAAATTATCTGGCCGAGTGCAGTGGCTCATACCTGTAATCCCAGCACTTTGGGAGGCCAGGGCAGGTGGATCACAAAGTCGGGAGTTAGAGACCAGCCTGGCCAAGATGATGAAACCCCTTCTCCACTAAAAATACAAAAATTAGCTAGATGTGGTGTGGGCACCTGTAATCCCAGCTACTCGGGAGGCTGAGGCAGGAAACTTGCTTGAACCCTGGAGGCAGAGGTTGCAGTGAGCTGAGACTGTGCCACTGCACTGTAGCTTGGGTGACAGAACAAGACTCCCTCTCAAAAAACAACAAGAAAAAACAATCAAAAAAAAAAAAAAAAAGAAAGAAAGAAAGAACTTATCATGCTGCACTGAATTCTTGGGGTCCTCCAGTGTTCTAGAGCTGAGTGGCAAGGTAACTGACATTTATCAGTTGCACGGTACTCATTTCAGTTAATCCCCACAGAACACTAAGAGGTAGACTTTGCAGTTATGCTTGCTTGACAGATGAGGAACCTAAGGTTCGTGGCCGTAAATGGCTTGGCCAGATCACACAGCTATTTGTCAGTGGAGCCAACACTTGAAAGGAGTGCTGGGTGACCCCAAAGTGCACATCCTGTTGAGTAAACTAGGCAGCATGTTGAGAGGTTCTCCCCAATTCCCTTTTCTAAAGTTTGAGGAGCGATATGAGGAGCGTCTGGCTAGCGGACCTCAAGAGACCTACATTCCTAACCTGAACCCAGCAGAACACGGATCCTATCTGGGTCCAGGAAGCCTTCTCATGCATGGAAGTGCCTCATAAACCATGCATGTTGCTAAGGCAACAGGGGCAGGTTGTGAGCGTTTAGGGTTGCCCTACCTGTTATTGTCCTTCTGGAGTACAGGGTCAGGACGATGTTGTGAAGAGCGATAAGAGCATTTGTTGCCATAGTGCACACACAGTTGATCATCAGATTTTGATTGGGTACCAGTAAGCCTGGCTTCAATTCTAATGATTCTCTTTTTCTCCCACAAGAATTAACACTGGCTTATTCGGTGCATGTGTATATGAGCGCGTGTGTGTTTCTGTGGGTTAGTTTTGTCTCTTTGTATTATGTCTGCTTTCTAGCATTGTTTTAATGATACTGACCTGTTTGCCAAGCGCTACACACACAATCACTTTAATGAGGTGTTATGTTTGCTGTGTAATTCATAATCTTATTTGATTGCTTTTTTCAGTTATTCTTCAGGGCAAACAGTTTGCATTCATCTTAGCGATGATGGATAAAAGGTCAGATATAAAATATTTCACATCTAAAAAGTCGACCTTTCACTCTTAAAAGAGATGCCTAAAGCAAGTAAAGTTAAAGAGGGTACAAATTACACAGGTCACCAAGAAAGTTTCGCGGGAGCAAAAAGCAGCTGTAGTTTCCGGTCCAACCCTAAGCTTTTATTCCCTGGGTCCTTCATCATCAGCATAATGGCTTTCAGGAGCTAGCAGGGCAAAAAGGGTGGTAGCTTTTAGAGAATGCTGTCTCTCAGGTTCTTGAATCTTTGGGAGGAATCCGAGTTGGAGAAATAAACCACAGCCTTCAATCTTATATCCATCGTGCATTAATGTGAAAACTTCCAAATTCAGTTTGGAAAACTGAGAATGATGAAACAGTATCATGTACGGGAAGTGCCCAGCCCATTCTAGGGCTTGGCGTTTTTTTTTTCCCCCCTTGGTTCTATAAAATTAGGTAATGTACAACTTCAGATGACTGCAACAACTAATTAGTACAATCATCTTTGGAAGGCTTAGGCACACAACAGATAAGAGCTTTGAATAACTTGGCTTTGGGGCCCTTCCTCCTCCTGTCTTGCCCCCCAACTCCATATCCAGACGTCTTCCCCACTGGTAGTCAGCTATTAACTCTTGAGATGCTGCTGACAAGGAAATGAAGATTTATCCCCCAGCAGGAAAGTATAGTTTGGGGACCCTTAAGAAACTAGGGACTACTCAAGGCTCAAAAGAGTAAAGCAATGATGGTGGCATTTCAGACACAGAACCGGGCAGCAGAGGAGAGTGTGAAATTCTGACACACCCAGGACTTATTATAATGCATTAAAATGGTATGTCTTGTTTCTAACACTTTGTTGCGGGGTAGGAGTGTGAAAAGGAAAAGTATGCATTTGGCTTCTTAAATGCTTTGATCCTCCCTTTATAGGAAAGGTGTTTGGAGAAGAAGGGGATCTTCATAAGCAACTTGCCCACGGTGAGGTGAACTGTATTGTTCTGGCCACTTGCAATTCCTTATACTTTCTGATCTAGTTCATCAATCTTCATGATTTGGAGGCATACTTAGAACTTTAATCTCTCTCTGGGTGTGGCGGCTCATGCCTATAATCCCAACGCTTTGGGAGGTTGATGTGGGAGGATCTCCTGAGCCCGGGAGTCAAAGACCAGCCTGGGTAATATAGTGAGACCTTATCTCTTCCACAAATTTAAATAAAAATTCATAAAGAATTTTAATCTTTTTGTAATCAAAACAAATCTCTTAATAAGGATGTATGTCAATCTTCTGTAATTTGTCATAGATATTAACTGTGATTTCCCAAATCTTCCATAATTTTGTGTTATATTTGCAGTCCCTGAAGAGTCAGTCCCCTAACCCACATTTCTGTGGTCACTATCATGACAGTATCTCCTTTAGTTTATGTAACGTGTTCTCAGTGCAAAGAAGGCCTCTCCCTCATCTCTCACTTGTTTCAACAAACCTGTTAAAAATGCATGAGATGCAAGGATTTTCACATACAGTCTGGGCTGCCTCTTCACATTGATTTGGATGGAATAGAAAGATATAAATATACATGCAGATTCATGTCAAGAGGGCATTCTCTGCAATCAGGCTAAGCACCACTGCTTTAAAAAATTATTTTTCTCCCTGTTAAAAAAGTAAACATGTGAATTATACAAATTTTGGAGGATTACAGGGAAAGAAAATGGATAACCAATTTATCAGGTTTCCACAATCCTAGAAAAATTGCTGTCAACATTTTGGTCTACGTTCTTATAGCAGATTCTTTTTCCCTATATATAATTTTATTTTGTACATATATTTGCTTTCCTTAGGGGAAATAATGTGTTGTATATGCATCCTTTATATTACCCACTTAACATTATGTATTAAGATTTTTACATGTCACTTAAAAATTATTTTTAATACTCTAGAACTAGAGGGGACAACATGGATGATTTATTTCTCTATTATTAGATTGTCTTCTTTCTTGGTTTTAGAACTTAGACTACAGTGGACAGCTTTCTATACAAAGGATCAAGATGGCTAATCATGACAATTTTTAAATAGCTGAGCCCTCCAACAACAGTTTTTAATTAGTAGCAACACTTTAGTGAAGCTTTAATATGCCCATAGTACTTTTCAAGGTAGTATAGAAGAGATTTGGCAACATAATATCATGTCTCTGCCCCAAGCCTTGTTTAAAGAGGTGTGACAGATAGTTTTATCGAGCTACCCCTCAGAGATCTACTCCTCTTTGGTAGGGGATTTCTTAGTCAATTGACATCAGGAGGGATCTGCTTCAGGGTGCAGTCTCTGGACATTTTTGGTGAGGCTATGACATTCACAACTGTTGAAGCCATGTCATAATGAAAAGCAAGAGGTTAGTGTCAAGACAAGCGCCCACGCCAGAACTTGAATGCTCAGTGATGTTATCAAGCTGCTTATCTGTCCTACAGGCAAACTTCTTTTTCAATGAGAAAATAAATTTTCTTCATTGTTTCTTCTCGCTGAGTCAGATTTTGTTAATTGCAGCTGAAACCATCTGAACAGATAAAGCGAAACTGACACATATCATAATAATGGCCACCATTTATGAAATATATTACAAACTTTATCCTTAGTAGAATAGTAGTTCCCCTCACTAAACAGAAGAAAAGACTGAATATCAGAGGAGTTATGTAACTTGCCCCAAATCATGGAACTGGGATTTTAATCCATATTTGTGTGAGTCTAAAGCCTTGTGGATTAGAGAAGTGAAGAATGCCAATCATTGTGTCCATGAGGCTGAAGAGGAAGTGGGTAGCTTGCTTAGCTTCCAAACCCTTTATTGAGATGTGTAGGTGTGGAGCTTACTGCTTTATAAAATCTCTTTGCATCTACTAACTTATTTTATCTTCCCTCATATAACCTGTGGAAGAGGAGACAGCTCCAGAGTTCTTACTGCTCTGTCCAAAAAAGCACAATGCTAGCTGGCATCAGAGGCTGAGCTGGAATCCAAGTTCCCTGATCAGTGGTCCAGAACTCCCTCTATAAAGCCCCTGTGCTCCAGTGCTCAGGAAGAACCCTGGAGGCCCACTGCTGGGGGAAGCCACCGTTGGGGAGCCCTGCTCAAGGAGAGATCATCTCCCTTTCCTGGTTTTCTCTCTTTAGTCCTCACCATTCAATGTGCTTATTTTCTCAAGAGCAGCATCTACCCTGTGGTGCTGTTAACAAATATAATACATCAGAGAAAGAATTACAAATATTTATGGCTGTAATAACTTCCCACCCCAAAAAGGGGGCATGGATCAGATCATTAGAGAAAATCAACCCAGCATGAGGTATGCTTCTTATTTCTCCCTTACATTTTAATTCAGATAATGTACCTGATTTTCTGGGGGTGAGAAACTTCTGCTTAGAGAAACAGAATTGCACATGGCAAGGATGCTCGTTTGCAAATAGGAGATTTATTTTTTGATTCACCTATTATCTCAGAGCTCTGTAACCCAGAAATCCCTCAGAGGCTTTACAGCCAGGACTCTGAGATTCTAGGAGTGATAGAATTCCAGTTGAGACATGAGTCTAAAATACACAGTACCTTCTCTTTCAGACACCATCGCTCTCACAACCTGCATTAGGGAAAATATTTTTGTTAATGTGTTTTTAAAGTCCAACAAGAAATAAAAGCAAATGGATTGTTCTAAAAGACTTAATACAGTGACATCTGTAGAAATTTCCCTGACCACCACTTGCCCTTAGGTTGGTTTGGGGTCCCGCCTCTGTCTACAATCCCATGAGATAATTCTCACTCAGCACCACTTGCTCTGAATCACATTTGGCTCTCTTGTCCTCCATCTCCCCCACCAGTGTCTGAGGTCCTTTAAGCAGAAACTATATATTTACGTTTCTATCCCTAGTCCTCGGCATGGAGCTTGCCATGGGAATAGGTGCTCAGTACATGCTTTTTCAAGGACTCCCAAACAATGCACAAGAAAACAACTTGGTGCTGGTTTCCATCTCAGTGTTCAGGTTGGCCTGTTGCTGCCAGATGCTGGGCCAGGCCACCCGATGGAGACCAGCAATGCATAACCCAGGCCAGGGGAATCCTTGCCTCTCCCTAACATTGTAGTTCTGTTTCTTTCCTTTCACTGACAAAGTCCTTGTTCTGGAACTTAGCTATGACTAACGCTCTGCCCCTGAGCATGATGCCTGCCCCTGGACTGCCTTTTGCCCGGGGGCCTGGGGTCTGAAGAGATGGGGCTACAGCGGGTGGTGGAGAGTGATAGTGAGGGCCTTGGCGTCTGTCCTGCAGCCAAACACCAGATGCGGATGCTCTGCTGCTAGTGCTGATCCTGTACTACACAAGACTGAAGGCTTCAGCCCTCCCTTCTCACGAGCCTGGATTCTCAAGGAAGCTGGAACAGGGATGGCGCCTTGAGTGCCAGTCTGTACTAGACATTAAAATAGCAGAAATAGGGGAAAAGCATAATCCCAAGAACTCTTTTCAGAGAGGACAACTGATAAACTCCGGGGGATGTTGTGGGGCTGAGGAGCCATCCTCCTAACTGCCTTCTTGGGAGGATAACTCGGGTTATCCGAGGGCTCCAAGGTTTTGGTGGGGTGTGTACCGCCTTAGGTCCTCCCCCTCCTTGCCCTTATCCTCAGTTCTAAAATATGCAGCAAAAATTTAAGGACTATCAGCTTGCAGGGTTACATTATTAGCTTGGAGGGCCCCCAACGGTGTCTCTCCAGTTTTGCTAAGGAAGGGCAGGGGACCTGAGCATGAACCCATACCTAAGGGTTAGGGAGCGAGGGAAGGAGGCGGTGCCAAGACTGGAGAACACAGGCCACTCCTGGGAGCTTCAGAGGTCCAAGGGGCTGAGAGACACATGCTCTCCTGGCAGGAAATCATACAGGAGACTGACGGGGCTGGCCAAAGGTGGTGCTAGCGGTGTGTCGGTGAGGACAGAGGCAGGCTGAGGAGGCTTGAGCATGGGCTTAGGTTTACTCTGTGCCTGTGGATATGGACAGTCCAAGGCCGGACCCTTTCTAACTCATCCTCAAGGCTCCAAGGCCCCTGCTCCTGGAACAAGCTACATTCTGCCCAGAATAGACCCATACAGCCAAGGGAAGCCATCTTCCCACAACCCGTCACAAGTAGTCAGCTAGGGCACCCTTGCCCTTTCCCTTTCAAAACCAAGCCCATCAATTTCAGCCCACATCTCCGAAAAGATGAGAGTGCCTTCCTTGACACTCCCAGCACATCCTTTGTACAGTAACTTTGGGTGGCGGGTTGCTTCTGGCACCCAGTGAAATTACTCCAGGTCTTATTTGCTGTCCCCTCTGCTCACCTCTTATCAAATGAACAAGCCGACATAACCCATCAGCCTCTCAGGGACTTCACTTGTCTTCTGTTCCTGCCCTCCCTCACTGCTGCCATGCGTTTTTGCATCGCTGAAGCTGTTTGAGGCTGTACTTGCATCTCTCAGGATAGCCTTTTCCTGCTTTTGACGTGGTTCAGGGCTCCAGCTAACAATGAACATGCTCCTGTATCCTTTTTGGTATTTTTTTTTTCTTTTTTTGTAAGGGGGAGTCAATAGTCAATACACACATTATGTATATAAATATATAATACAATAATAATATGTGTATTGACTCCTCCCCCAAATAAAAACCTCATATACGATGGAAGCATGGGCATTACATGGCTGCAGGTGCGGCCTGCTTGGTGTCACCCCACTGTCAGCAGCCCCACTGGCTTGCCTGAGCTATGACTAACACTGCCGGCTCACTGCCAATAGGTGCAAAGTATGCCCAATAGCATCTAGCAGTCACTAAGGCAGGACTGTGTCTGTCACCACTTTATCATTTTCCTCATCAGTCCTATCACTCACTCTTCTCCTTCTCCTAGGGGGAGGTGATCAGGGCGTTACTTTCCCTTTCAAACCCATGACTGAGACTCCCTTTCCTATCTGTTGCTTGACCTACTGCCTTATTCTCTAGCTGAAAACTAAAAATGGGACTGAACTGACCAGCCCCGCAGTGCCCAGAGTCTGTGATGTTCTCCAGGTAGACGGTTGTCCTGGCAACCCCATTCCTCTGTGCATGGAGTTCTTAGGTTCTTGAGGTCACGTGGTTGGCTTGGACCATGTGGAGTTCCTCAAGGTAACCTGAGCACAAGGGCTGTCAGAGAAGCTGAGCTTCCCGAAGCTGCAATGCATGGTCTCCAGCAGTCAGACCTGGCCATCCTTTATAATCTCAGATGACACTTCAGATGTGAATGCCTCTCATGGCATGACAAGGATGTTTGTTTAGGACACTAGAATACAGTGTTCAGAGACTGCTGGGAATGCACTTGCAATAAAATGGAAAAGCCATAAAGCAATAGTGAAGTGTTTACAGCAAGAGCAGACTTTCCTTAGGGGCGGTGACCGAGTTGCGACTTCTCCAGAGCATCAGTGGAGTGCTGTGCCTGAGGCATGTTTCAAAATAGCAAAATGATTATTATTTGGATCAGAGACAGAAGGAAATTCCTAGAAGGCTTTGCACCTTTGCTTATTATTAGAGTGATCTACAATCATGCTGAGACACATGCTCAGAACTTTCCATGTGTCATCTCTCTATTCCTGACAAACCTCTTATCATGATAACTTGTGGATACTGTTGCTGGCTGCCTTCCCAGCATCCATTTCCTCTCTTACTTCCTAATTAGATCCTGATTTGTTCTGCAACTAGCCCTTCCCTAACCCTACAGGGGCAGCCAGATTACTTATGAAACAAATTGGTGCATGGGCTTCTCTTGCCTACTGTCACTCAATTGAAAGATTTTCATGACCATGGCTCAGGCAGACGGAGGTTAAGGACACATGTGCCAGGATTGGAGGAATTGATTCTCCTGTTCTGTCATACTGGGTGAGAACAAAGAGGCACACGGACCCGAGTGCCACTGGCAGCCACCTTAGGATCTCAGGGAAATCACCCTCAGCATGGCACCCATGCTGAGGATGCCTGAGCAGAGGGTCAGGGAGATATGGGTCCTAGGTGCTATCACTGAGCTGCTGGATTTGCCTCCCCTGCCCCTAGGTGTCTGGTAGTATGAAACGAGACATTTTCTTAATTCCAAATTCAGGGTAAGCTAGAATTACTCTTACACTTGGAAAAATCCTAACCAATCTAGGACTATTATTATTCTCATTTTACTAATAAAGAAACTGAGGATTAAGAGACTAATGCATGTACCCAAAGTTATATAGTTAGTAAACAGTTTAAAATTCCAGGATAATGTAACTCCAAAGTCCAAACTCTGAATTATTCTTATATATAGGTTCTCACAGTAATATGCAGAAGTTTTACAATTCACCTTCATTGAAGGGAAGAAAAATAAATCAAGATGTTCACGTCCTTTGTAGGGACATGGATGAACCTGGAAACCATCATTCTCAGCAAACTGACACAAGAGCAGAAAATCAAACACCGTATATTCTCACTCATAGGTGGGTGTTGAACAATGAGAACACATGGACACAGGGAGGGGAGCACTACACACTGGGGTCCGTTGGGGGGAAATGGGGGAGGGGTGGGGGGGTGGGGAGGTGGGAAGAGATAGCATGGGGAGAAATGACAGATACAGGTGAGGGGACAGAAGGCAGCAAACCACACTGCCAAGTGTGTACCTATGCAACAATCTTGCATGTTCATCACATGTACCCCAAAACTTTAAAAGCAATTAAAAAAAAAAAAGATTGTCCTCCAAGAACTCACAGGATAGATTGTTTTGCAGAATGGATTATTTACAAAAATTATTTTAAAGTTTAAATCTTCCACTTTACTTTTATTTTTTTAATTTCTTTCTCCAGACCCTTCCTCAACATTTAGCACAAGCTTCGGTACAAAGTAGGCACTAAATGTGTGCTTACCAAATGGCACCGAAGGTCTCCCAGCAGGGAATGGTGGCTCCAGTAAGGACCCTCAGGTTTCTAGACTCTTTCCTGCATCACAGTAAGTACCTAGAACTCTAGCATGTGGAGACATTGATGCCAAAGTCTGTCTAGTCAATAGCATGAAGAAAATAATCACCTTTTAGCAGCAGCAAACTTTTCACAGTTAATCACTGATGTTTAGGTTAGAGCCCAAGAGCTGAGGGGGCCCTTGATAATCTCATAGGCGTAGACATACGAGAGGGGCTCTTCAATAGCTGCTCTACTCTGCCAGGTACCAGGAGCTTTTGCATAAACCCAGCATCCTGACATTGTCCTTTGTTTGAAAACCCAAATTCCTGATCTAACTGCTCTATCTTTACTAAACCTGACCCTACTCTCTGCTGTCCCAACAACCACTGGGATTCATCTCACTACTTATCTTTCCAAGCCCCTCCTTGCCACTTCATCATGGCTCATGTTCCCTTCCCTGTGCCTCAAGGCCTTGGCTTGTCACTTGACCGCATGTCTGTCTCTGCCCAAGGCACCTTCGTTTAGCTGGATAAAACCATTCCCAGAAGACTGCCTGAGAGATGACATGGTGTAGATGTTAAGACTTTTACCTCCGGAGCCAGACACCATGGCCCCATCACTTACAATGTGAGTTATTTTGGACATGCCACCCAATTTCTTTGTATCTTATGGTCCTCATCTAAGATGGGAAAGATAATAGTTCCATATAGCAGTAATGTGCACTGGGTCACAATGTAACGAATGAGGTGCATGGCACCGATGGGCACTATTGATATGATGCATTGCCTGCGGTGGTCCTGACTTTCAGGTAGTGCGCAGTGAATGCAGGATCTTATCATAATGAGGGAATGCAGTCTCTAAAAGCCTTGATTATAAAAATTACAAAACTGTGGGAGGCACAGACAGGCTTCCTAAGGAGCTAACAAATCTGGTATTAAATGTGAGGGAGACGAAAACAGTTACATCTTTAATATGAATTCCAATGTTTATTCATTTCTCTAACAATTGTATATTGAGTCAGATAACAGTCAAAAACATTTACGGTATTTGGAGAGTAAGATAGTCCCATTTGAGCCTCACTACTCCTGAACAAGTAAAGACAGATTTTCTGTTTTGCAGGTAAGAAACAAAGTCAGGAGAGGCTGGTGAATCTTGACAGTGGTCACTGGTGGGTCTGATACTGGAGTTGGGGCCGCATGGCCAATAGGCTATAGGACCTTTTACAGAGGGCAGACTTCTCCAGTGGATTCTAACCAAGGGAGGAGTGCTCTCAGGAGAAAACGGGACCAGTTTGGAAGCTGCCAGCAGATGTATGGATGCTGAAGCCTCACTCCCTACACCTTTGGTCTCTGCAGCTGAGGTTGCATCAGGAAGCTATGGCTTCCAACCGCTTGAGGCAACTTATTAAATGAGCTCCCCCAGAAGATTCCCTGAACTTTTTCCACCTGCACATTCAAAGGATGATGCGAGAAGCAACAACCCTGTTTATAACTGAGCCATCTGGTCCACCCAACACTTCTTTGGTATAATTCATGAAGATTTTTTGTTTGTTTGTTTTTTAAGGGCTCAGCATCATTATAAAGAAGCATTGTTCCCAGAGGATCCACTAATATGGGAAATCACTGAAACTTTCAACTGGAAATACCTCTGATAATTCACTTTATTATGACTCTGCCTAACACCAGGAATGAATTTTCTGGATTTTCTGGAATTGTCTCTAAAGTGAGACAATTTCCCCATCAGCATATTGACAACCTACCCTGTATTATTTCATGGCAGGCTTTGTTTGCATTCACAGTGAGTTTAAAACTTGGAGTAGTTTGATGAGATTAATATGAGGTGTCTCTCCAAAAGTTTGGTATAACAATTTAGCAATGCCTCCACTATGTGAAATGAAATATTAACTTCACAAACAAAGTGACAGATTAGAATATCACTTGCCTCTAAGGCAATTACGGCTTCTGGTCACACATTACTGCCCACCCTGGGAAATGTGTGAGCCCCTCTCTCCATCACCCCCAGCAGGTATTCACCGAGCACCTGCTTGTATCCCCTATTACCCTGAGACACTATCCCTGGCCTTAAGAAACTGACATACCAGCAGAATTAACTCATGATTAAAATGGCATGCAAAATGATGACAGTGACACCAAGAGGTATTGAGAAAAGAAAACAGGGTGGCTAAGGGAGGGGCTTCATGGAAAAGAAATGAAACAATTGCAAGAATATGGGCACTGTTTGCCAAGTGCCTACCTGTACTAGCATTATGGTAGGCACCTGATATATGCCACTGAATTTGGACTTGATCACAATTCTATGAGATACATCCAGGGCTCACCTAAGCTCAAACAGCTGTCATTGTTGGCTCTGGCATCATCTTGGTTCCCCTCTAGGACTCCAGATTAGGAGTTCCTACCTCTCAGGCAGGATGAGGTCCCATTCCTCATGCCACCTTCCTGTGCTGGTTTCCCTCCCTCACCCCACTGCTCACACTGAATGGCAATCATATGGTAATGTCTATCCCCAACTGGGCTGTAAAGAGCGTGGCTGGGTTTCATTTATCACGGTACCTAGCACAGAGCCCAGTGCACAGCCGGCACTCAGCAGATGCCTACCAAATGAGTGAATGAGTTTAAAGACTCCAAGTTCCTTTAGAATCAAAACAAGGGTAAATGCACTCTCTTCTGAAAGCCTATCCTATTTCTCCTTCCACTGAGCTTTCCTCTCTCTGATCAATTGCCTTGGAGAGACAGAAACCATATGAGAGCAGAGGCCATGCACTCTCCACCCTTTATGCTGCTTAATCTCCACCCTGACCCTGTGCTGTGTAAACCCATAGTTCCTGCCCTGGAAGCTGATTATAACAGGAGGGATGTGATCTTGCTAAAAGACACCAGCTCTGATTTAGAACTTTTGCTCAGACAGAAAAGGCCTTCAGGTCCTCCTGGAAGGCAAATTGCTAGAGGGAGCCCCACATTCAAGTAACAGCTAGGACACTTGAACCTTTTAATCTTCCTTTACTAGTTGAAAACCAGTTTTCAACTAAAGGATCCGAGCAAGGAAACAAGGGAAGGTCTCCCATTTGGCCCACGTGGAAGGCAAAAAAGCCACAGTAGTAAGAAGATAATAGCATCCACATGAACAAATAAACATTTTCATAATTTGCTTACTAATTAAAATAGCAAATACAATCAAATTCAATTAACATGGATTGGTCTGTGGGGCTTTAAATCAGAGAAGCCGGGCTGATTGCTCTGGAGTCATTAATTAGGGCTGACACAGTTTCTTCTAAGTAAATCCTCTTGGCACATGCCTTTCCCAATTACAAGATTCGTGATTGCCTTGTAGATCACAGGTGTTATGTATAAATGGACTTTTAGAAGGGTCTATTTCAAGGGTTTCCCATCATTTGACACACAGTTTTATTTATTTAGGTCACAGATTGCTTCCCCAGCTTCCGAAGCTGGTTGGTGCATGTGGAGATTCCGAGCTCTGAGCGAGATCCAGGGATGTGGGTGAAAGCCATCCTCCCCAACCTTCACCCCTTCCCTCATCAGCAGTGCTTTATTTCTGCCCCTTGCCAGCAAGCACCCACAACTTTCAGGACACTCTAATAATTGCCTTGGTATAGGCTGGGAAGTAATCTAACTCTCTCAGTGGAAGTAAGATCACAGAAACTTAACGCAACCATGGGATCCCTCAGGGTATTTTCTCTGGTGCTTGCTTTGTGCCCGAGACTGTTCATGAATGAAACCATGGGGCCCTTCCCTAAAGGATGGTGGTTTCCTTCCTTTAGGGAGACAGACATTTACATAGAGAGTTGCCCCAATGTCCCCAGGAGCCAGGCTGCCACAAAACCAAGAAATTGGCCTGATGAACGTAAAATAGGGAGGGGTGGGAACCATGGTGAAGAGCACAAGTTCCCTAAGGGAGTGTCCTGTGTCCTCTACTAGACTCAAAATGATGATTGGGTCAATGTTCCCATATGTTCCATGTTTACTCAAACATTAGAAATCCACATTCGTATGCAAAAGCCCCCCTTTTTTTTTTGTTATTGTTTGTTTCATGTTTTAAAGGAAAAAAAAACCACTGGATACTTCAGGGTGTCATGGGACAGAGGAGAGCATCTAATGCTACCACTCCAGAAGTCCCATGAGGCCTCTAGGGGAGTGGCACAGGGGTGGGGTCTTGACAGTTAGCAGTTCTCATCTAGAATAAGGAGGGCAGGACAGGTAGGAGGCACAAGAATGAAGGCACGCAGAGTCACGGGTTCACAGGGATAACCGACTGTCTTTCCTGTCCCAGGTATCTTGGCATTTAAACCAGGATGATAGAAACAAGACCAGGGTGGCAAGTAAGGGAGGCGACAGACAGGTCCGGAGGCCTGGGGTCTTTCATGTGAGTGAGTGCTTGGCTTTGAATAAAACCCATGATATTTTCTCTTTACCCAACTTTTTTCCTAGGAGCTTGGCCGTGAGGATAGTTATTTAATATTTCAAATAGAAGACGGAAAAAACAGAAAAAAAAATCACCTTATGGTATTGCTGTGATGGTTCCACAAGACAGGGAAATGTCCAGGGCCTTCCATGTACTAATGTTTGCTCTGCACGTGATGGGGGGTTTCCTGCTGTCAAAATCCCCAGTCACCCAAAGCACACCATTTCCTTGAACCACTCTGTACCACCCACTCTAGTCCCTGGGCCTTGTGACCAGCAGAGGACTGATACCGGAGCAGGTCAAAGGGGGCAATCCCAGAAAGTGGGACCTGGTCCTGTTTTTTCCACTTTGACCTGTCCTCGATATTCCCAGACTGGCAGATGTCACCTTCCCACAGGCCTGAGGCAGTAGCAGAACAATTTGACAGTGCATTTGCTATGATTTGGAGATGAGTGCACTGCACTTTGTGTCACAGTTGTTATGCTGTCTGGACTTCTTACCTCTGACACACTTCGCTTTGTGAGTGTAGAAATAGCCTTTGAGTAGCTGGAATAGATGCACTGGGAAGCTGTAAAAGCTTCACTGTCAATCTCTGCATCGTTTCACTCTTGGAATCATTATGCCCCTTTGCTACAACTTTATAACCCATTTGTGCATCTTCCAAAGCAGTGACCGCAACTGCCACCTCCTCTAGGCACTCTCAGCTCTATTCTACTCTCGGCCTCTCTCAGCAGTAATTTGTCATATAATTCAAAATGACACCGCACTCCACTGAACTGCCATCTCTTCTATGGAGTCTTTCGTGAGGGCCCTCCCTAGGTGGAAAAAAATTCCTCCCCTTTTGGCCTCCTGTCAGGACACCTGAGCTGCACGGGGAGTTGCAGGAGCTACGGACCTTGGAGTTAGAAAGCCCTGAGTCTCGGTTTCCTTTTCTGTAAAAGGAACTCATAGTCTCTAATTTGCAGGGTTATTATGAAGATTAAGCAACATGAAATAGAGGACATCTGACATGGGGAGGGGTTCAACGAAGAGCTGTAAAACAATTTGTTCTACTTGATGATGGGTTTTTTCTTTTTTCTTGTTTCTTCCTTTTTTGTGGCTTTTCTGCCAAAGCAGGAGTTTCTGAATAGTAGACGTGGTGTCTGATTCATCCGTCTTTACATCCCCAGTATCCAGCGCCGTGAATGGCACATTATTTGATTCAGTGAATGTAATTGCCTGAACTTTTGACCCACCAGAATCCTTGCACTGCTTCCTTAAAACGTTTTCTTATGTTCAAAAAAATTAACAAATATACCAATAACCCAAAATAGAAATTGTTTAGGATTATTAGGTCAAAGACCTTTGCAGACAAGCTAACAAACAATCCACTTGCTGAAAATGTCAACCCTTTAAAGGTTTTGCTCTCAATTTTCAGAACAAATGCAAATTTCCATCTCTCTCTCTCCCTGGTAACCACTGTCAGACTCAGAAACCCAGGCAAACTAAATTATGTTTCTCTGAAAACCTTCAATTTTTTTCTCAACTCCAATTAATTACAATTTCATTGTGGTTTTACAGAGTTCACTTCACTGCTGATTTCAACACACTGGCTTATCCTGGCTCCTAACAATGCTAACAACATCACAGAATAAGAGACCCAGAGGTCTCCAGCTCCCATATTTCTCATTATTTTAAAAGAAGGCCTAGACTTTCCCACATGCTTCTGATGCAGAACCGTTACTTCACACATGCTCACAGCTCAAATTCTACAGAAAGAGTTGTAGACTAAAGGTGATAACCACGGCTGTCAAAGCTGTTTGCATATTTCCTTGGGAAGAAACTACTTGAAAGAAAAAGGAAGAGAGAAAAGATTCCTCACATATAATAATGATAGAAGAGGTCAAGGACCCAGTCCTGACAAGTGAATGGTCACGCGGCAGCTCTTCAAACCAGCCATCAGCAAGGAAGGCCACGCATGCAGAACCCATGCACCTTAGAAGGGAAGAAGTCACTCAGTTTGGTGTAACTGGGACTCTGATTTGTAGAGTAAAGCTCACCTAGGATCTCAAACCAATTACTTGTTAGGAAAACTAGCACAGAGCAACAGCTACTGGAAGGAGGCCTTAGATACATCTCCTGGCCCTCTCATTAAAAATAAACATCTGCATGGTTTCCAAGCATTTGGAGAAGACATCCCTATACTACAGGGGAGAAAGGGAAAGCACTCTGAGCCTGGATGAACTGCAGAAAACAGAACCAGGCTTAATTGGATTACCTCTAATTAAGGGACTCTAATGAGAACTGAAGAACACTGATGACACACATGTAGGAAGTAACTGGAACAATCTTCATAATTACAGAGGCAACTCAAGATAAAGTTTCTCATTCCCTGGGTGCTTTGTTAGCAAAAGTTTGTTCCTTCATCTACCCATCCACCCAGAGCCCAGAATCTGGGGTCAAGTGCCTGGGTAGAAATCCTGGCCACACTCACTGTGTGACTGGGGCAATTTGGTCAACTCCCCATGTCTCGTGTCTCACTTTCCTCCTCAGGAGAATGGAGATGATGAAAACAGCACTTATCTCATGGGGTTGTCATGAAGATTATATAAGTTATCACATATAAAACTCTCAGAGCCGGGCGCGGTGGCTCAAGCCTGTAATCCCAGCACTTTGGGAGGCCGAGGCGGGTGGATCACGAGGTCAAGAGATCGAGACCATCCTGGTCAACATGGTGAAACCCTGTCTCTACTAAAAGTGCAAAAAATTAGCTGGGCATGGTGGCACGTGCCTGTAATCCCAGCTACTCAGGAGGCTGAGGCAGGAGAATTGCCTGAGCCCAGGAGGCGGAGGTTGCGGTGAGCCGAGATCGTGCCATTGTACTCCAGCCTGGGTAACAAGGGCGAAACTCCGTCTCAAAAAAAAAAAAAAAAACCTCTCAGAATAGTGCCTTAAACAGAATAAGTATCATAAACCTGGCTGGGTGCAGTGACTCACGCCTGTAATCACAGCACTTTGGGAGGCAGGTGGATCACTTGAGGTCAGGAGTTTAAGACCAGCCTGGCCAACATGGTGAAATCCCATCTTTATCAAATACATATATGTATATAAAATTAGCTGGGCATGGTGGCACACATCTGTAATTCCAGCTACTAGGGAGGCTGAGGCAGAAGAATAGCTTGAACCCAGGAGACGGAGGTTGCAGTGAGCCAAGATAATGCAGTGAGCCAAGATCACACCACTGCACTCCCGCCTGGGTGACAAAGACTGTCTCAAAAAAAAAAAAAAAAAAAAAAAAAAAAAGTATCAGCAGGGTGCGGCGGCTCACACCTGTAATCCCAGCACTTTGGGAGGCCAAGGTGGGAAGATCACAAGATCAGGAGATAGGGACCATCCTGGCTGTGGTAAAACCCTATCTCTACTAAAATACAGAAAATTAGCCAGGCGTGGTGGCACACACCTGTAGTCCCAGCTACTTGGGAGGCTGAGGCACAGGAATCGCTTGCACCCAGGAGATGGAGGTTGCAGTGAGCTGAGGTGGCACCACTATACTCCAGCCTGGTGACAGAACAAGACTCTATCTCAAAAATAAATAAATAAATATCATAAACCTTAGCTTATATTATTCTTAACACACCCATCCATCATCTATTCATTCAAACAGCATTTATTAGGTATTGTCAATGTTCCCAATCCTGGGCTAGGCAAATCGGGTGATACTAACTGGAGTTCAGTGGCCTCCTACCATTTTCAAAATAGAGACTCTACTGACTCATGGCCAACTCTGGCTCACCTATGCCTTTCTGTCTCTACTGTGGTGGCCCCGGCTTTCCTCAGCCTCTCCGACTAGCCGTGCTCCACCCTTCCTCCACAGGCCCTTTGCACAGGCTGTTCCTTCAGCCTGGGATGCTCTGGAATGGCAGAGTCAGTGTCTGCTTTTGTGTGTTCTTGAACCTGCAGCACCTAACACAGAGGCTGGTTTGTACTAGGTACACAATTAATATTGAGTAATGAATAAATTAAAAATTTTAAATTAATATATAAGACAGTGAATAATAGACAATATTTCATGCTTGCCTTATGCCAGACACTGTTCTAAGCACCTTTCATGTATTATCTCATCATAATTCCATTGTGAATGGAATGAAATACAGTGCAATAGAGTGGAAGAGAGAAGAGTGGAGTGAGTTTGAAAAAAGTAATATAGAATAGGACAGGAGAGATGATTTTGGCTTAGGTCTACCAGGGAGGGAGGCCTGTAAACAAACCACTATAATCAGTGAGTTAAGCACCATGACTCAGGGAGCAGAGGGCAAGAGGCAATCCAGAAATACCACCCTGACTGTGCCTGCAGACGACGAGGGTCCCACAGAGGTGAACAAATGACTGAAACAAGGGCTGAAGGGTTGTCTGTGAGAAATGGGTGGTGCCTTTCCAGAAGGCACAGCAGCTAAAAGCACTAAGGCCTGGGAAAACTTGGGAAACCAAAGCAGTACGTGAGCCTGGGCCAGAGGGGGCATGCTGGGTAGAGGTATGACAGGGGCTGGGGAGAAGGGTGGGGCCAGCCAAATGTCTGGGCGGGGGGCACCTATGGCCAGTTTGGGTGCTCACTGAAGTCTTTAGAGTGACAGCCAGGTTAATGGTTTACAAAAATAACTCTGGCTGTAGCACTTACCGGGGAGAAAAGTTGGGAGACTACTCTAGTAGCCAGGGGATGTGTTTGGACCTGAGCTCCCGCATTCTTAGAGGAGAAAGGGTAAATTAAAAGGAGGAGATGGAGGAGGAAGAGCAGGAAAGGGAAACCAGGGAAGGCTAGAACCCCGTGATCAGGTCTCCCTTGGGTTTATATAGGGAGGACAGGGCAGAAGGGCTCCTAGCAAGATGACTAGGGAACAAGCAGCCACAGTGGTAAATGTCAGTCCTGAGAAAACGATGAGCCTTCAGTCCTAGAAGGATCGGGTACAGTATATGTGTTTTTGTGTGCAGAGTAGAGTGAGAAGAAGAGTGCAGAGTCCAGGCCTGGGAGATTGGGAGGTTCGGGGCCAAGTGCCAAACCAGGACGCAGACACAGGACATGAAGGCCGCACAGAATAGGGAAGGAGAAGCGCTAAGGAAACACTTAGTCATGGGGGAATAATTTCTGGTAGGGCACATGGGGATGACTCTTGCGGCTGTCTGGTTCTTTTAGCTGTGACCTGAAACCTTTGCCTAGCCGCCTTGATAATGAGGGACCCTGCTGTGCCCAGGAGGTCTGCTGGAATCCCCAGGTCCTGCTTGTGACAACACTTGCCCTCCATGACACTGTGATGTCATTGGTAAGACTAGCCCCACTGCTTCACTCCCAGAGCCCTCTGGGGTACCTGCCTCCTTTTCCTCTTCAGATACCTCCCAGCCTGCAAAATCTGACCCCACCTCTCACCAGCTTTACCTGGGACCATCTCCTGGGGAGGCTCAGCAGGTAGGCCAGATACCTTCCTGTCATCCACATGCCCCAAGCATCTTGCCACTTCTGGTCCTTCACTGCCCTCCCATCTGCATCTCCTACTTGGCCTTCCTCAGAGAAACTTTCCCTCGGATGCCAGCTAGGCCAGGACCCCAGTGACGTGATCCCAGGACTCCAGTGACATGTTCCCAGACACTATACGTCTACTTTGTCTCACTTGTCCAGATTGTAATTTAAATAACTAGTTGTTCAATGACGTGCTTAATGTCTGACTCTCCTACCTGGCTGTAAGTTCTATGAGAGGAGGGAACAGAGGAAACAGACTCAAGCACACAGCATGTGCTCAATAAATATCTGTTAAATAAACAAATGAATTAACAACTGATGGTACCACGGCTTAAAGATTACACAGCCAGTAAAATGTTGAATCAGGACTCAAATCATCTATTCTGTGTAGGTTTCAGGGCAGTCCAGTTAGGAAATGATTCTTAATGGAGAATTTGCCCTTGGATTCCATTAGAGCTGTCCTTAGGGAGGCAGCAGAGTGAGGGAGGATGGGAAGGCATTCTAACACGTCAACAAACTGCAGTTTTCTTAGAATACTGGATGACTTAGCATAAAGCTGGAGTGAAGATTGTGCTTCTGAAATGTTAAACATTGTTTAATAATTTGGCACTGTACGATGAGAGGTTTCTGTCAACATTGAACATGCAGACTCCAGCTGGCTGAGAAATGAGCAGGGGTGGTTTTGAAAAATTCACCAGTTCTCTCAGGGAAGGCCAGCTAATCTGATTTTAATGCCTCACACAATGCTTCAGAACTGCAGTCATTCACTTCAAAATGTGCTTGCTAGAATTAGCTAGGTAGATGCTCCCAAAGGAGATGCAGACTCCTCCATAAACACTACACATTTATTTATCAGGACACAGAGTGCTTTCCAGGAGGGACTGCAAAGGTTGTGTGACAATCGAAGTCATTTATGGAGAGCCTACTATGCACAGGTTCTCACCCATGCTACCTTCCTTGATACTGAATGCCACTTCTGAACTGGTACCCCTTACACCTACACTGTGCTGAAGCAATTTTGCCTGGACATCAACATCTAACATGAATTACAGGAGGCCTGGGAAACTGAGGTCCTCTGGCCCTGAAGCCTGTACCCATTCTCTGGTTCCATTTTGCCTGGTGCTTGAGTGGATACTGGTACTGTCGGCATTCCAGAATGGAAGGATCTGTAGCCTTCCATAGATGCCAAGAGCCAATTCTGAAGTGGCTAGACATTCCAGCACACTTTCCCCTAAGGCTCAACACTCAGCAATCATTCAGCAAATGGAGGTGGGGTCTGTCATGGGGTGGGGAGGTGTTGTGTTTTATCCTTCACATTCATGAGCCAACTTCATATTATTGAGGCCGACTGTTCTGCCTGTAAGGACTATATCTACAGACGCTGTTAGAAGGATACTCTCACAGATTTCACCATACAACCCTAACTGTTAAATGTAAACATTTAAATGAAATGTGGTATTGTTAATTGGTTTGGTGTTGCTCTATTTTTAATGTACCAGAAGCCTTAAAGAGTAGAAATGACTCAGACCCCTCTGCTCACGTGAATGGTATAAGAAAGCAGAAAATTCACAAGTTAGGGTATAGACATTTTAGGAAAGCTGATTTCAAGAAGACACAGGGATTATTAAGAAAAGATAAAGAGGAAGAAACAACAAACCAACGGAAAAATTTAATGAATATACATTTAATAGGTACCCTCTATGTGTCCTATCTTAAAAAATGCATAGTCCTGTGGACATGACTCAGTACCATCTCCAAAGTCATTAAGGTTTTTCAGCACTTGCTACATGCCATGTACTTTACGCTGAATCCTGAGAGGAATACTTAGAGGTTATCATATCAACTTTTTTTTTTATTTGTGTAGAGTGAGGAAGTGAGACATGGACATGAGAATCATCAGCAGCACAGTTGATGCCCCTTCTCTGCCAAAGGGCTCAGAAAAGCACAGGGGCAGGAGTGCCCAGGAGGAAGGGCAAGAAGATCAGGAGGAGGCCAGCGCAAGCCTGCAAGGTATGCAGCAGGGAGCTAGAGAGGGTTTGGAAATGTCCCACATGGTAAGGGACTCTGAGTTACTCATTGTATAAGTCCATTTTCATGCTGATAAAAACATACCAACACTGGACAATTTACAAAAGAAAGAGGTTTAACGGACTTACAGTGTCACGTGGCTGGGGAAGCCTCATAAATCATGGTGGAAGGCAAGGAGGAGCAAGTCACCTCTTACATGGATGGCAGCAGGCAAACAGAGAGAGCTTGTATGGGGAAACTTCCCCTTATAAAGCCATCGGATCTCCTGAGACTTATTCACTATCTTGAGAACAGCATGGGAAAGACCTGCTCCCACTGGATCCCTCCCACAACATGTGGGAATTCAAGATGAGATTTTGGTGGGGACACAGTGAACCCATGTCACTTATGTAGACATAATAGAGAAGAAAAAAATATAAAAAGAATTTTTTGAAAAGACAAAAATGGATCCCAGAATACCAGAACTCTGATGGGGATGAAACAAACTGCCTTGAGTAAGTAGAAAACCACTTCAGTGACAGTCATACATTTTGTGGAAAAGCCACATGATGTGGGTGCTGAGATCAGAGACTCAAAACAGTAATAGGATCCTGTGTTCGGAACACACAGCGTGAACCAGGCAAAACCACCTCTTTAAGTCCATGAAGAGTAGGAAAAAGAACAAGGCTGTGAAGTAGCTGCTTGGTGGTAGGTATTGTCCTTACTACATTCATTTCCTCTAATTCTCAAGTCCTACCGATCAGGAGATCAGTCTGCCTTTGACTTCCACTTTACAGAGGTTCAACCTGGGACTGCGAGTTTTAATAACTTACCCAAGACCACAACGTAGTGTAGCTACGATCAGCTGGGCATAAAACCTGAGTTTTTTTCTAGACATACTGCTGTCCTCTTAGAATTATGATGCTGTGGGGAGGAACTACATCTTCTAATGAAGGAGGTAATGGTGGGTGTTTATAACTAAAGGAAACAAGGAAGAGAGATTCTTCATGGCATGTGATTCACTGGGTGGCAGGCTATTGATGAGTGCACAGTGGCACAGAACTCCCAGGCACTGTGTGTTTAACACGGTGGAAGCCCTGTGGGAACAAAGCGGGTACACAGAATGTGCACTGTGAGTATATTTGGCAAGAGCAATCTGGAAGATACTGGACCCTGCAGGATGTATAGGATCTGGATATATGTAGAAAGGAAGACACATACCCAAGACAGTGTAGAGGGTGCACTGTGAGCAACTGACTGGTGGTAGGGATGACTATATCCATGGTCTGTTCATAGAGTAAAGAGATGGAGATTTCAAAATGCCATTCCTTGACCGATTGTAAAAGTAACACATGTTCACTGCAAAAATACTTGGAAAGAGAGGTAAGTATAATGAAATAATTAAAAAGTTATCTACCATTATGATGCTGTGGGGAGGAATTACGTCTGCCAGGCTTCGTTTCATGCATGCTGAAAAAAAATCCATATTCATGATCAGACTGTACATACAATCCCATGCCTCACTTTTTTTTTTTTAACTTAACAAAATATTTTGTTGTCTTAAAATATTTTTCAAGAGTAAATTTCCGTGGTTGCACAGTGCTCTGTTAAGGGCCTCTTAAGTTTTTTTTTGTCCTGTAAATGTGTCAGTCTGTCCTGGAAGGTAAGGACTGTGGCTGTCTAGGATGGAAAGGTGAGTTCACCAAGGCATCCCTGGGTTCTTCTTGGTACCAAAGGCCCTGGTGAGCTTCTCATTTCTGCCTGAGCATGTTCTGCTTCCTCTCAGCATGTGACCTTGCTGGGGTGATGTAAAGGGAAGAGAAGAGTCTGCTTTCCTTTTGGAGGTTAGAGATTTGAAATGTCACCCCACCACACTATATACACAGCTACTTAAGGTGTTTAGAAGACATTATCTAGTGGGAATGGAGTTTAAAGGGACCTCTCTTCTGTTTCTGAAAGTATTAAGAGATGTGATTTCTAATTTAGGGACTTGTTAGAAAGAGCATGAACAGGCTATTTTTATATATTATATATATTATACAAATGAAGCCCTTTCTGACCCTGTCTTGTGTGGTGACAGCTTGAATCCATGTACATGATCCTCAGCAGAGAGTAGAGCCTACCCAGTGATTAGTACTAAAGTGGAAACAAGAGGAAGGGAGAGAGTATCACGGGGGCGGGGGGGGGGTGAGGGGGGGAGAGAAAGAGAGAGAGAGAGAGAGAGAGAGAGAGAGAGAGAGAGAGAGAGAGAGTGTGTGTGTGTGTGTGTGTGAGCTAAGTCCTCCAGAGAGAAGCAAACTATCATGCATAGCTCACCTCTAACATAACATTCAGGGCGTTGGACAATTGCTGTAGGTTATTTAACTTTAGACTTACAACAATAGGTAAGTAAAAAAATAATTTCCTACCTGAGGAAAAGAGAATTTGAGCATTTGCCCAAGATGACACATCTAGTAAGGGGTAGGGTTGGGTAGGGACTCAAATCAGGCTGGACCCAAAGCCAACTTGCTTTCCCCTACACACTTCTAACTCCTTGCACCGATTCAATGAGAAAACATTCCTCCTCCCCATCTCCACCCCACCACACCCCTGGAGAGTAATGTTCAAAATCCAAACAGGGTGTTAAGGATTAAAGGCTTATGTCCCCCGTGTTCATATGTTGAAGCCCTAGCTCCCAATATGATGGTATTTGGAAGTGGTGTCTTTGGGGGTTAGTTAGGCTTAGATGAGATTATGAAGGTAGGGTTGTTGTGATGGGATTAAGGTCCTTATAAGAGGAGGAGGATAGATCAGAGCTTGCTCTCTCTGCAGATATGAACATCCAATAAGAAGACGGCCATCTGCAAACCAGGAAGAGAGCCCTCACCAGGAACCGAATCCATTGGCATTTTGACGTTGGGCTTCCCAGAGGCTAGAACTATGAGAAATAAATTCGTATTGTTTAAACCACCCAGTCTGTTGTATTTTGTTATGGCTGTCCAAACTGACTAAGATGCAAGGACTTAGAGCTTCACCATCAGCCAAAGACTTCACTTGGAACTGAACCCAGCACTTTAGATTATCAGTGATGGAAAAAGAAACATGAAGGACTTTTAGGTTAGCCACAGTTGTCAGAAAATTCAAAGAAATGAAGTTTCATGTAGTTACAGCCAGGAGCTATTTCATCTTCCCACTGTGAGTTTCAGAGATATCCACATAGCTCACACATAGCCTTTTCTGAGTATTACATACATTGTCTCATTTAATCCATACTACCACCTAAATTAGTAGGTTTTCTGGTTGCCATTTCAAAGACAGAGGAAAGGAGACTCACAGAAAGAAGTAACTTGCTTAAAATCAGAGAAGTGCCATTGCCGTGGACTTCATTTTCCTCAAAGTCCTAGGTTTTTAAAGTGCCAAAGCTGCCAGCCCTCCCAGGGAATATTGACCCTATGCAAGTCCAAAGAGAGATTCTTGGTCATGGCTGGTCTCCTCATGCATTTGGCCAGAGCAAGTTGCTGCCTTTTGGGATACAGGAGCACTGCCTACATCCTCCAGAGCCCCTGTTACTGGAGCCAGGTCATAGTAACTGAGGGTCAAGTTGGGACACCAAATGGTCCCTTCAGGGCCAAATTTGCTCTGGAATGTTTTACAGACATCTCTAGAAGCCAGCATCCTCTCCTTTTCCCCAAGTGACCTTCAGTTGCATATATTTTACATTTTGAAAGTAAAATAATTTTTGTAAACATGTAGAGACCTCTGTGTTTGAAGGACATTATTGTAATTATGCTTGGAAAAAAAACTGGAATGATAATTTTGATATTATTTCTCTTCTACAAGTAAAAAACTGTGAGAGAAGCTATATGACCTGTCAAGGATCACAAGTTGGGCAGACGCAGAGCTGGGACTTGAGTCTGACCTTTCCATTGGATTCAAGTCAAAGAAGTGCTAACTGAGCACCTACTGTGCACTCCAGCACTGTGCCAGGCACACCGGAGAAAAAGATAATGCAGGTCCCAGAATGGGAGAGACCACATCTTGCCCTCTTCTGGTTCCTCTGTCCTTGTGGTATGCTTGGCACAAAATCAGCATGTAAGAAGTATCTGCGAATGAATAAAATGGCTGAACTCAAAGATATTCATGCTCTTGTTTCCTATTGTGAACAGTTAGAACCCAAACTGCCTTAAGGCATTCATCCAAGAATGCCTTAGGTTTTCCTGTCATCATTTCCCCTGTATTCATATGCATCCCCAACAAGACTGTATACTCTTCAAGGGCAGGGACCTTGATCTTGCTCTTGCCAACTATGCTGTATGCATCGCAGGGCTGGACAGAGACAGAGAACTCAACAGTGGCTGAGGGATCACAGTTCTGCCCCATCTTTGGGGCTGACATACTTTTAGTACACACACCAGAATGCCAGTCTTCATTTGGAAATCTGAGCCCACCTGGCTCCACACTGGGTTTACATCATCCTTTCCCTCAAGCCACCTTTCCCTGTCCCCACCCCTCCCACCTGTCCTAGCAAAGTGGGGCATTCTTCTATTTGTTCTATGCACCTGCCTCACTCCCCCAGCTGGACAACAGGCCCTTGTGGAGGCATCTTTTCCACACCTCCAACCATTCCAACCTTAGATCAGGGTTTTGCGCATGGCAGGTACTCAATAAAGTCGTGTTAAACACAGAAAACATTTTAGCCGCACATGTTTGGCTTGTTTTCAGCCAAGGTTTTCTGGCCTTTGAGAGTAAATGCTTTGAAGACCATATTTTTCAAAGAGCTCCTACGCAAACTTAGAATTAATAAGCATCTAAATTACAAATCTCACCATGTAGAACAAATTGGATTTCTTTTCATTAATAGCAAGGAAGCAGAAAACAAGCCCAATCCCAAGGGAGCCAAATGAACACAGTTATTCACCATTTTCTCTCTCATTCTTTTTTTCTGCCCATAAACCCATCTTTATTCAATTATGTAGTTCATAAATATGGTCCCTGTATATCAGCACACTTAACAAGCGGTCTCCAACGTTAGAGCCCTTTTGACGGCTCACCTGGCCTTGCAATAATAAAGTCACAGTTCTGTTTCTAGGATTCTTTCTGTTTTTAAAATGGAACAACAAAAACAAACAAAAACTAGCAAAACTCAACCAAATCTCAAATCATCACGGTGTTCCAAATATTAAGATGCGGGTCGTCTAATGGCTTTTTAATCAACTAGATGTCAATGTTGTTCTATATAGCATCATAGAAGCCACATTCGTAACAAAAACCAAAGTCCAATCAGTGTACAGAGTATTTTTATATGTGCCTTCTTAAAAATCTATTTGCTTTCAAGAGAGGCCTGAGGTTTTTGTACCCTTCTGTGTAGCCTAATAGCAAAGACACTTTCCAAAAGCATACTGTAATGGTTTGAAGAAATTCTCTGTCCTGAGATTGCTGGGACACATTTCCCATTTGCTTGACATGCAGCTAGCTGGGCAGGAGGTAGGGATGGGCAGTTGCTGCTTGACAGACTCACAGCCTCCAGGAGGAGCACCTGGTCTCCCTGCCTATACAACAGAGGTCCAAGGCCTGGAAAGGTAACCAACTGTAAGTCATTGAGCTTCTTTTCTCTAAAATAGAAATTATCAAAGTATAGTCTAGGGAATCCTGGGGTCTGTGACCCTTTTGGGGCAAGAATTCATGAAGTCAAAACTATTTTTAAAATTACAGGAAGATGTTATTTCCTGTTTTTACGTTTTTTTTTTCCTCATGGATGGATAGTGAAGTTTTATAAAAGCTACATGAAATATAATCTTGCAACAGAGCAAACGTAAAAGCACAAATAAGAATCCTGCTGTCTTCTATGAAGGTAGACACTAAAGAGATTTGCAGTCATATAAGGTAAGGTCACTTTTCTCGCTAGATTCACCTTATTTTAGAAAACATAGTTAATTTTCATAAAACGTGATTTATGCTAACATGCAATAGATTTGTTATTAATTTAAAAATACATTAAGTAAAAATTTTAAAATATCAACTTTAACTTCTGATAAGATTAAGTATTAATAGCTATAACATTGTGATGGTTAATTATATGTGTCAAGCTGACTGGGCCAAGGGGTACCCAGACTAAACATTATTTCTGGTATATCTGTGGGATGTTTCTGGATAGCATTAATGAACTTACTAAAGTAGACTGTTCTCCCCAGTGTGGAGAGGCATCATTCAACTTTTTGAGGACCTGAATAGAGCAAAAGGCAGGAAAAAAGAGGAAATCACCATTTTGCTCCCTGCCTTCCTGCTTGAGCTGGGACATAGGTCTTCTCCTACCTTTGGACTGAGATTTACACCATCAGCACCTCTGGTTTGCAGGTCTTTGGACTTGGAATGCAATTATACCACTGGCTTTTCCGGGTCTCCAGCTTGCAGGCAGCAAATAACAGGACTTCTCAGCATCCATAATTGTGTGAGCCGGTTCTCCACAGCACATCTCTTTATGTATGCATATATATATCCTACTAGTGCTGCTTCTCTGGAGAACCCTGACTAATCCAAATCTGCTATGAATAAGTTCTTTGTGGCCCTCAGTAATAATTTTTAAGAATGTAAAGATATCCTTAGATGAAAGAGTATTAAAGCCACTGTTCTAGGACATCTATCAGCCTTTCATGGGCCCACCTAGCTTCTAGCTTCAGATCCACATTCAAAATACCTCTGGGAACCTACCTCAGAGCCCCTGACCCCACATGAACCCTGTGCTGGCCTCTGTAATGCACCGACTACCCAGTAATAAACTCAAAAATTTTTTCTGTCTGTATTTCCCAATGCCAACTCTCTGAGGCAGGGATGGGTGGTTTTCATTCCTGAATTCTCAATGCCAAAGAGAGGGCTTGGCACCCAAAAAGAATTTAGTACATGATGGAGGAAGGAAGAAAGGCAAGAAAGAAGGAAGCAAGACAGGTGGGAGGTAGGCCCTGCAGGAATTTCGGTTGAAGGGAATTAATCAGCATCAAAGAACCAGCAAGGCCTGTAAAATTCCCAATCATAGTTATTCACGGAGGGCCTAATCTCTGCCCAGCCCTGCATCAAGAACTTGATTCTTATACATTATTATGCTTAAAAACCCCTTGAGTTGTTTATTAAACTGCAGATTCTGACATTCAATCCCCAGAGATAATTAAATAGCAAATCCTATACAGGTGGAGATTGGGAGATAGGCTGCCTTCTGGGCAACAGCTCCCAGTGAGGGAGCCAAGAGCTATAGTTTCTGAGCAACAAGAGGAAACATTTTCAACTTGTTCCCAATTCGGAAGTTATTCTTTTCATCAAAAGGCAAGACTGTACACAAAACCATCATCACATGTGGCATTCTCCCAACCACTCAATAAAAACACTAGTATTACAGAAGAGGAAAAAGAAAATCTTCACTGAGAGTGCCACCATGCACGTCTGGGTAACTCACACCAAGTTCTAGAAATGTACATGTCCATGCAAACTAAATTAGGAAGAAACTTGCTAGTGTGACAGAATGTAGCTAACAAAGCAACCATATTTATTATGAACTTCAGGCAATGTTCTATGGAGTCTAGGACGTCTCTGAAAATCACTTTTTAATCTTATACAAGCAGCAACCTTGATAATGCAGAGCAAAGTGGAACATAAGTCAACAGGCAAAGGTCAGTGACCGACACAAAGACACAGTAAGATAAGACAACGAAGGGCTTCCAGGCAGAATGAGGACAGATACACACTCCTCTACGCCTGGCTGAAGCCTCTGCCACTACCCTGATGAACAAGAACTGCAGTTAGCACAAATGCAACATTACAATTGGATTTAAACATGACTTCTCTCTGTGAATATGCATGTAGATACATACATATAGCATATGCATATCATAATTAAGAACACTGGTTTACTAAACTGAACAGAACTGACTATATATAATGTAGTTTCAATTATAAATGAACCTTAAAATATCTCTTTTTGACTAAGGATATAGGTTTGGTTAGGGACAAGGGCTGGGAACCAGGGGTGCCCACATAATCACTCAAATAGAGATCTAATGAGTGAATGGCTGTCCAAGGTTACAGCACCTCCCTACCAAGACACGGCCTGTTCCTATTCTTTTGGACAACATACTATAATAACTGAAAGTTGTGTAGGGGAATAGTTTGGAAGGGCTTCCTTCAGGAGGGAGCAGTTGACACTGGGCTGTTAGGAGCCAGGAGCACTTAGCCAAGTGGAGGGGCAAAGTGAGCACTGGAGAGCCCAGGTGACAGCAAGGCATCATGGCCAAGGTACAGGGGGAAGAGGGTCAGGGACTGTGCTCCCTACAGGTCCACAACTGGGTGAGGCTCTATTCAGAGTCTCTTCATTTGCAGCTGCAGCCCATTCCCAGATCTCAAGATTCCCAAGTCCCCTTGCATCATTCAAGTTGAAGGGCCTTCCTTGCCTCTTCAAATTCTTCTCATCCTTTGGTCCAGCTCTAATACCTCCGCACTCCCCATTCTGTCCAGGTGGGTTTCTACCCACCTGCCTCTTCACTCCAGTTTTGTAATTTATTTGCATTTCTTTTTACACCATGCATTATATTCTCAGTCCTTGTAGGTTAATTACCCCCACTGCATTCACGATTGCTGCCCCACTGGGCAATGGGCTTTTTGAAGAAGTTTACTGCCCTTTGCCTGGCAAATAAAGGCTTTGCTTTATGAATGAATGAACAATTGAATGAGTCTTACTGTATGACCCTGGGCAAGTTACTTCCCTTCCTGGGCTTCAGCTTCCCCAGTGTTCTTGGGGGACAAACCCTGCTCACGCTGCCAGACAAGCTACAAACAGCTTCCCTCGTGTCCTCAACATTTTTATCATAGACGACGGCAGCCATGTGTTTCAGCGCTTATCTTTTTCTCTAGATGGTGAGCACTTTGAAAGTCTATAGGCCAACGTCAATTATGATTATTGTTATCATGACTACTGTTATTTCCTTCTGGTCTAATGGACCCTATATCCTAGATGTGTTTTAAGGATTTCACATAGATTACAGCCTTAAATATTTACAATAGTCCAGTGAAGTATTACATGTGTTTTATAAATAAACTCTATCAGGCCCATTTTACAGATAAGGAAACTGAAACTTACAGATATTAAGTGATTTGGCCAAAATCCCACAGCTTTTATGTAGTCAGAAATTGTGTGCAGGCCTGTCTAAATCAGAACCAGGGCTTAAAATCACTGTTGTTGTTGTTTTCTTTACAATATCCCACCTGTAGAGTACAATGCCTAGCATATAGCCAAGCTTAGTAAATTGTTGATTTGAATGAATAAGTTATAATCCCTAACTTACGATACCTTGCCTAGCAATTTTTTTGATAATTGTACAAAAGCAGCACACATTTAGTACATTCAACTTATGATGGGGTTACTATTGTAAATGTAAAATGCATTTTCTACTTTCAATGGGTTTATGATAAAATCCCATGGTAAGTTGAGAAGCACCTGCAGCAGGTTGAGCCATCATGATGGAAGTGGGAAGCCCACATATTGCCCACATAGGCTAAGGAAAATGTAATTTATGTAGAGTCACATAGCTTCCCTGAGCCTCAATTTCCTACTTTGTTAACTTGTCACAATGCCGTATGTTGAGGGTCAGCAGACCACATGCAGCCCGCAGGCTGAATCTAGCTCTTTACCCATTTTCATCTGGCCTGTGAGCCAAGAATGATTTTACATTTTTAATATCAAATTTAGAAAAGGACTCTAGCATTTCAGGAGACTGGTTACTCAATTTTACCTCTTGGCCTACAAAGTTTGAAATGTTTACCTGGCCCTTTTCAGAAGAACCATTTGCCAATTCCTGCTGACTGTACTGACTACTTCACCAGCTCACTGTGAGAACCAAGTAAACATGTTGGGTGGAAATTTTGTGAAAAGGAAGATGTAGTCACAAACACATTTATATTAATAATTATTAAAATTAGCTTTATAATTTTGATGCCAGAGATGGCCATCTTCCCCAAAGCCCATTGCCCCCGCTCTCAAACAGTGGCCATGAGATTCTATGTCCCCCAACACCCAGAGTGGCTGTGTGATTTCTGTGCAAAATTGATTCTCGAGTTGATGTGGAGAGTAGTTCAAGGATGGAGGCCGACTGAATAAACAGCAAACTGGCCTAAAATACTTGGCAAACAAACACAGAAAATGGATTCCAAATGTTTTTTAATCAAAAAAGTAGCCAGAAGTTAATTATTCTGAGTAATGTCCAAAGAGCTCCCATAGTGGAGGAGCGGGAGGGTCTGAATTTCACCTGAAGGAAGCTGGGCACACTGTGGAATAGCTGCCAACGTTCAGCGCTCCTCTGTCTGACCATCCACCTGGCAGAGGTGCGGAGGCTGCCTGCAGGGTAGGCCTGGCTGCTCCTGCTTAACCCCAGCTCACACTTGTTCTTCCTCCTGGACCTCAGGTTCTCAACCTGTAAATTAACTTGTTCTTCCTTTCCTCTCTACCTAACAGGGAGGTTAGAAGGAACTGACAGAAAAATGAATGTGACAGTATAACCTTTGCTATGATTAGAAATAGTAAAACACAGCCCTAAAGGGACAGATGGTAGGAGCCAGAAACCTTAAAAACCTCTGCAGAGGAAAATAATTTAGCACATACACTTAAAAAATACTTGCATCGTACCTGATGAACAAAGAGGTGGAATCATCAATTTAAAAATAATTCTTACAAATTGGTAAGAAAATGATGAGCATTCCAATTAAAATAGGAGCGAGTGTGAATTGGGCAATCCATGAATAAAATAACAAGTAAGCTGAGACTGTTTGAAAAGTTGCTCCACCTTACTAGTAATCAAAGAAATACCATTCCCTGTTAGCGCAATATACGTAAGGTTTGATAATGTCTGATGTGAGCAGGAGTGTGAGGAAATTTTGAGAATACAAATTAGTTCAAATTTCCCAGAGGGCCATTTACCAGTATCTATCAACATTTTAGATCTACATAGCACATCTCCGATTAACTTTTCAAAAGGATGATTTTCAGGTAACTGACATAGTGATTCTAAAGATCATCTTCAAGAATAAATACATGAGGACTTCCAGACAACTTCAGAACAGAAAGAGCAGTGAGGAAGGAGGTTCCCCGTTCTAGATTCTAAGATAGTTAAAGCTCTGAAGCTGTAGGTGGTAGATTCAAGAAACGACACATTGGACAAGAGAATAGAAAGAAGAGTTCATAAATAAATCCAGATACAAAGACCACATTGTACATCAGAGCAGGAGGGGTTTGACAGGGCTAATTAAACGTGTAAGAATTGGATTATAATAACAGTTCAGTTAAAATAGCTTCAATTCTTAGGTATCCTCAGTTATTTCTTAAAGGTCTTTTAGCTGCTTAAAACTGAAATTTAAAATATTACAGGCAGAAAAAAGGCTCTAAAGCATATTGTAAGAAGCTTATGAGCCCTCCAGTCAACTTAAGAAATACTTGACTGAGACATTGGAGGATTCCTTTGTCCCTCCTTCTCCAGCACCTCCAAAGGCAATGGTCATTCTGAGTTTAGCCACTATTTCTGAGCATTTCTTTATACTTATATTTATACGTATCTCTAAGTGTTGTATGTTTGTTTATAATATTTGTACATTTTAAATAAATGGCATCATACTTTACAAATTAAAAAAAAAAAAACTTGGGGCAGTTGTATGACACTTCTGAGAAAAAAATAAAGCTAGAACTTTACATAACTTTAAACCAAAATAAATTTCAGATGGATCAAAAATTTATATGCAAATAACACAAGTACATAAATACTGAACAAAAAATGTGGACAAATGTTTTTATAATTTTGAGGCAAGAAAGGCTGAAGCCTTTCTGTAAAGGAAAACCTATGATAAATAGGCTGAAAGATAAATTTTAGAACTAGAGGAAATAGTTCCTAAAATTCCGACTATACAAGCTGATTTCAAAGCCATAAGGAAAAGTTCAGTATTTCCACAAACATATGGGCAAAGAAAATATATAATTTATAGAAAAAATATGACTAGCCCATAAACATATGAAAATATGGTCATATGATCATACTTACTTCTAATAAAATGAATATAAAAAAGCAAGGTATTGCTTTTTCCTAGAAAATTGGCAAAACAACTTGTATAAAACCAGGTATTTCTGTAAAATTTTACAGTGGGAAGGAAGGTATTATGGACTGAATATTTGTGTCCCCGACACCCCAAATTTGTATGTTGAGACCGTAACTAGCAATGTGACAGCATTTAGGAGCTGGGGCCTTTGGGAGGTAATTAGGTCATAAGGACAAAACCATGGAATTTGTGCCCTTTTAGAAGAGAGACAGGTGAGCTCTACCACCCTCTTTTGCCCATGAAAGAATACAAGAAGTCAGCAGTTAGCGACATGGAAGAGTGTCATCATCAGGACCCAAACATGCTGGCACTCTGACCTTGGACTTCCAGCCTCCAGAGCTGTGAAAAATGAATTTCTGTTGTGTATAAGTCACCCAGTCTACCGTACTTTGTTATAGCAGCCTCAGCTGGCTAAGACAGAAGGAGAGAGGGGAAGAGAAAGAAAATGAGTGTTCATAGATGGCAGGGGTTTGATATACTCACACATTGTGGGTAGGGAGGGAAATTGGGTTTCTAGGCTCATAAGGTTTGTTTCCCAACTGGCTAACACAAAAAATAACACTGGGGAGACCATATAACTTGCCTTGTCCAATGAAATGTGAGCAGAAGCTTTGAGAGCTGGGGAGCAATTTGTCCCCTTTCATGATGTTGATCAGTGATGTTCTTAATGCTGAAGGTGACATCTGCCTGGGGCCTCCAGTGAAAAAGACTTGGAGCAAAACTCAGTGTAGGCATGTTGCATGAGTAAGAAATAAACCTTTGCTATTTTAATTCATGGAGAAATAAACCTCTGTATTTTAATCCATTGAGATTAACAGTTTAGACCAGGCATCCCCAAACTATGGCCTGCCGGGGCCGCATGCGGTCCCCTGAGGCCATTTATCCGGCCCTCCGCCTCACTTCAGGAAGGGGCACCTCTTTCATTGGTGGTCAGTGAGAGGAGCACAGTATGTGGCGGCCCTCCAATGGTCTGAGTAACAGTGAACTGGCCCCCTGTGTAAAAAGCTTGGGGACGCCTGGTTTAGACCATCATGACTATTACCATTTCTAAATTTTGTGATTACCCTGTTTGTTAGGTTAGATCATTTCCTCTATTTGCCAGGCTGACAAGCTGAGGCTCCAAGAAGCTAGGTAACTTCACGGTCACATCACAGTGAATGAACAAATCAAGACTTTCGATTTCATAGAAACCATACTCTATTTGCTACAACATGCTGTAACCCACGACTCGTATGTTAGAAGGTATCTGAGAGATCCCTCAGTCTAATTGCCCCTTTGGAAGATGAATAAATGGGTCGCCAGAGTCAGCGCTTTCCATGGGGTACAGAGTCAATGTGGGTTTCCTTTTAGTATTATACTCTTCCAATGGTTTGCATTTTAGTCTTTGGTTCTGAAAACTCTAGAGCCTTCACAAAACTGAGGAAAGGTATCTATAGATGGAATAGAGAGAATATATCATAGACAAAGGAGAGGGAGAATTCGGCTCTAGCCAGAAAAGAGCCAATCAGGGGCCGGCTCGAGACGTCAGAGGTGCCCATCAATGCTTGCATCCAGCAAGCCCAGAATCAAATTGTCAGTGTGCCTCAGCATCACTCCTCCTGAGGTTCCTGTCACTTAGCAAATGGTATCAATGTCTTCTCCATCTCTCAGGATAACATCCTTGGGACTCTCTCAACTCATCCTTTTCTTCATCTACTCCATTATCCAAGCTCTAGGGACTCTCCTGCCTAAATATCTCTTAATTTCATCCTTTCTGCCTCTCACTCAGGCCATCATCATCATGGGACATTCAGCTCAGCTCAGTCCAAGTGCCTTTTCTCTGACATATCCAATGTTAAGCTTTGTGATAGGTCTATGAGGGCGACAGACTCCTGCCACTGACTAGCTTGTCCATGGCCTACCCATTAGGAAGGGGAAGAGCTCTGCAGCTATGAAGACAATGTTCTTACCTGGAGAGGAAGTAGAAATGACCAGAGCATGCTCAAGGTAGGCCTACTAAGGAAAGTGCCATCCCCACTCCGTGCTGCCCACTGAGTGCTCTCCCCTCCTCCATCACTCCGCATCCCTCAGTCTACACTAAGAGTTCACCTGCTTATCAACACAATGAACCACCTTCAATACCTCTCCCAAGCCCGCTCCTCCCAAGAATCCCTAATTATGTGATGGCCCTGAAGTTTCAGCTTGTACAAATGTGCTGGGAATGCTGTTGTTAACGAGAAGAGACAAGCCAAGCTTGATTCCAGTTCTCTGTGCTAGGCCTCTCCATCAATGTGCCACTCTGGTTCTCAGCTCTAATACTGTTTATCTCACATCTACTCTAAGCCCATGGGGACAGTTTGCTAACTGCCTGGGCAGCAGGCCAGGGTGACTCCACACCAACCACCAACCAGAGACTCAGTCTCATTGTCTTCACAAATGACTAAGCCCTCTTGCAGTCTTCCAAAGTGGAAAACTGTGGCTTTTTCAGTCATTAACTATTACGAAAGTTCCTTGTGATTTTTAAAGCACAGGCCCACAGATTATCTCATGTAGTTCTCCTAGCGGCCCTGTGAGGGCTATCTTGCTAAGCTCACCCTCATTTGGCAAATGATAAAATTGAGCCTGAGAGAGGTTAAGTAACTTGCTTAATGTCACTTGACTAATAAAGGTTGCAAGGTAAATTTACAGCCAAGTCTTCTGACTGTGCAACTTGCATGATTCTCTTCACTATGCAGTAGTTCTAACGGGCACTCTGAAGTGCTGGCTAACTAGAGATTAATGTTGCAGCTTACAGGTAAGGATATCAGTTTGTTTATTCTTTGACAAAAATTTGCTAAGGAATGAGCCCATCACTTTGTGAGTCACTCAGAACACAGCAGTGTTCACAGCAGATAATATTCCTGCACGCTGGGGGGCGGGTCAGGGGGTCTATTTCAGTAGGGAAGATAGGAAAATAAAAACCCAACAATAACAACAACAAAAACAACCAAATATTGATGACGTAGTTAACTGGGTGAATCAGAGAAGGCCTAATTGAGGAGGAGATATTTTGGGCAGGATATTCGTAACAGGAAGGAAGCGGCTGACAGCCATGGGAAGAATGAGGCAACAGCTCCCAGGAGGAGCAGCAGCTTGTGCAAGGATCCAGCCTGCTGGAGGAATGGAGAGAGGACAGAGGGTTTGGGTGTCCTGAGCAAAGCAAGGAGTGGCAAGAGCTGTGCTTGCGAGGCGAGTTTCAGACAGGGCATGCGGGCTTTATAGGCCATGGAGGGAGGCATTGCTTTTACTGTAAAGACATTGAGAACTATTTGAATTGAATTAAGGAAGGGAGAAAAATGATCTAGATTTTGCTTTAAAAAGATCCTCGAGCTTTAAGTGGAGAAGACGTTGAGGAAGGTGAGGTGGAGTAGGCAGACCAGTTAGGAGGCTGATGTGATCTTCCAGGTGGGATGGAGATGGAGAGGACATACCCATTTGAGCCGGGTTTTTTTTTTTTTTTTTTTTTTTTTTGAGATGGAGTTTCGCTCTTGTTACCCAGGCTGGAGTGCAATGGCGCGATCTCGGCTCACCGCAACCTCTGCCTCCTGGGTTCAGGCAATTCTCCTGCCTCAGCCTCCTGAGTAGCTGGGATTACAGGCACGCGACACCACGCCCAGCTAGTTTTTTGTATTTTTAGTAGAGACGGGGTTTCACCATGTTGACCAGGATGGTCTCGATCTCTCGACCTCGTGATCCACCCGCCTCGGCCTCCCAAAGTGCTGGGATTACAGGCTGGAGCCACCGCGCCCGTGAGCCGGGTTTTTTTTTGTTTTTGTTTTTGTTTTTTTTTGAGACGGAGTTTCACTCTTGTTACCCAGGCTGGAGTGCAATGATGCGATCTCGGCTCACCGCAACCTCTATCTCCTGGGTTCAGGTAATTCTCCTGCCTCAGCCTCCTGAGTAGCTGGGATTATAGGCACGTGCCACCATGCCCAGCTATTTTTTTTTTTTTTTTTTGTATTTTTAGTAAAGACGGGGTTTCACCATGTTGACCAGTATGGTCTCGATCTCCTGACCTCGTGATCCACCCGCCTTCGCCTCCCAAAGTGCTGGGATTACAGGCGTGAGCCACTGCGCCCGGCCCTTGAGACAGGTTTTTAAGCTGCAGCTGGTGAGACTTGTGTGGTGTGAATGGGCAGAGAGGAATCAAGGCTGATTCTGAGTTGGAGTGGTTGGAAGCTTATCTTTTTAGAGGGATAATCATCTGAGATGTGAGGAGGTGGCAAAGTTCTCCTTTTGGCATCGGATTAAGGTGCTTGAGATGGTGAAATGGAGCTGCCAAGCAGATGTGGAATATGCAAGACTCAAGTTCATGAGAGGTCTCGTGTGGGGACGGGGGACGTTGCCAGCACATGGATGGGCCAGAGGATAATTTTGGAGAAAAGGGTAGAAACAATGAAGAAAATACTTCATTATTTGGCTGTCTGGTGGAAGAAGAGGAGGCAGCAAAGACAACTGAAAGTTTGAATGACAACAGAATCACACAATGCAGGAGAGAAAGACCTTTTAAAGCAGCGGAGGGGCAGTCAACATTCTGAGTGATGGGACGGGTCCGGCAGGGAGTGGCTGGGGAAGCACTTATCTGATTTAGAATCTCCTCGTTTACTGGTGACCTTGACAAAGGCAATTTCAGACACACATTAGGAAGGGAGGACACACTGGAGGGGAGAGACAGTAATAAAGCGAGGAGGTGGGGCCATGAGTACACAAGGCATTGGAGAGTAACCACTAACGTACAGTGAAAGCTCATCTCGGACCAGGCCCTTTCATATGCTTTACATGAATTCATGGATCCATGTCCACTTTGGATAACCCCATGAAACAACCAATAGTAGCCCCCTTTTAAAGAAAAAAATACTCCGGGGTTCAAGATGAGTAATGTTTTGCTGAGAAGGATGGTAGGGATTTGGGGATGTAGCTGAAGGCGATGTGAAGAAAAGAGAGGGATGTAAATTTGCTGCTGTTGTTTTTAACATCAGTTGGCCCTGTTTGTGTGCTGATGGAAATGATCTGGGAGAGAGCCGTGTGAAATGAGGACATCATCGCAGAGCAGGTGAAAGATTAGCCCTGAAAGGCATGAGGAGCTGTTATCTGGTAGCATCAATTTTCACAAAGACTTGAGGACCAAGAAGGAAGTGCGGATCATGATACTTATGCTTACACACTGAGTCATCCAGGCTATGCTCCAAAGCTGTTCAACAGGATTCTGGAGGATCGCAAACAGGGAGAAGCCTACCTGTTGATTGTATCATGATTGGTGCATTTGTGTGTGATTCGCTCCATAGACTGTACTTCTCAGAAGACAAGAGAATGTTCTCTTTTTCCTTACCTCCTCCTTTCCCTCATTTGTAGAAATCTCTCCTCTGTCAATCCCACCTCAAAGGGCACCCTAGGTAGGAGGCATGAATCGGTCTTCCCCAGTCCACATCAATGAACCCCTTCCTAATGCTTGAGCACATTGTGGGCTCCCCCTGCTATGTTAATGCACCAGTGGATGGGAAGCTCCCTGGAGGCAGAGCTCTGTCCTTTTTGTCAACTTTTCGACTCCCTTTATTTCCAGTCCCTTTGCCTCTCACCCCAGGGCTCAGTGCTGTGCCTGACTCAGGGAAACTCTTCACTACACTGACTGTGAGATGAACTCAATCACATTCCAAACCAAGCTCAAAGGCTTCATCAAAATGGGTGTTCTGAGATAACTCCAGAATCCATCATCTTAAAAATGCAGAAAGATAATGACAATCTTTTCTGATGCCTATTAGCAAAATCAGAGCACTAAAGGGACCTTTGATCCTTATTTCTCTACCTTTTACATAAAATCTAGTTTTAAAAGCCTTAAAAATGGCTGCTCAGCATCCAGTAGGCTGCTCAAAGAGACTTCTGAGACTCTTTACATGCCACATAAGCCCTGTTTCTTATCTGAAAACACAATTTCATCTGACTCAATATGAAAATTTGTCATCATTTAACATACATGAGAATCCTTATAAAACCTTATATCTTAGGTTTTTAAACTTTGTCTGATATTTAGGAAACATACCTCTGAGATTATTGGCAGGGCTATATTTTTGTTTCATGATCAAGTTGGTAGAAATGTGATTTAAGAAAAGCAGCAATTACTGAACTCTGAGCCCTCCTACAGATGTACTTTCTGTGCGAGCATGTATTCACTCATTTCTTCATTCATTCAACAAACATTAAGTCTCCCATCGTCTTAATGATGAAAGGATGCTCAGGTTTGTTAAAGTGTTTGGCCTTGACTCTGGAGGCAGTGAGGAGCCATCAAAGGGTGAGAGACCCAGTTAATGTTGTGTCACAGACAGGATTATGATATGGAATTAGGCTGTGGTCCTGTTTTTGTTCTTTTAACTTCAGTTTTTGACCAGTGTCAAAGAGAGACTAACTAGGTACCAAAAAGAAAGACTCCAATTTTTAAAAAAATACAACTCAGTGGATTTGGGGGTGGGGAGGGGGAATACAGCTCCTCCCCCATCCCCCTAAAACAAACAAACAAACAAAAAAAACCACATGAAATTGGGCTTGGATCCAGGCTGGCTGAGTTTGAATTCCAGCACCTCCACTCTCTAGCTGTGTGACCTTGGACAAATAACAGAACCTCTGCCTGGATTTCCTTGTCTATATAATAGGGGTAATAACGCAGCTTATCTCAGAATTTTGAAGATTAAAGGATTGGATACAGGTAAAAACCTTGAAACCATGCCTAGCATGCAGTAAACAGTCACATTAGCTATAATGGGATTACTTTGTTGTGTAAATTACATATACCATCCTCAAGGAACAGCCAGTGAAGATTCCAGAGGATTCCAACACAGCGTAATCGGTGCAGCGTTGGAGCAGCAACCCCTGATCCAAGCGAAGAGGAACAGGGGATAGGGTATCAGAGAGGAGTGTCTGGGGAGGCTGCCCACAAGAGGGGATTGGGAGGTGGGTATGAAGGATGGGGAGAAGGAGTCCCGCTCTCTCAGGAGGCTGCGGAGAATGCACAGGCTGCGATGAATCAGTTGGATTTTGTCACATACAGATTAATTCCTTAGTTCCCCAGCCTGACTCACAGTCATTTTCATGTAAATCCCTCAGAAGGTGTTAATGGGACCTTCCATAGCAAGGATAGTAGTATCATAAGAGATAATTAGTCCGGGTGTTGGTGGGAAGCAGGGGATGCTAACTGGGTGTGGTGAGAAGAAGGAAAGTCAAAACAATTGATCAGCATTTCCTCAAGCCAATATACAAACCTCAGAAATGATGTCTTGGACTTGGGAATCTGAATTCTGCTAAAATACTAGGGGAATCAAAATGGCTCAATTAGCTGCACTTTTTCTCAGGCAGCACTGCTGAAGGCTCTTTCTAAAACATCTGGGAAACGGTGTTTAGTGATTGCAATAGAATCCTCTTGCAACAGCTGGATATCTAAGATGATTCCAGGGCATCAGTGTGAAAGGAATGTCTGGGAGGAGAATGGGCAGCATATAACCCAGAGCAGACACTTACTCCCTCCACGTCTTTCTTTTTTCCTCTGTCTTTTCTTCCTTCCTTCCACTTTTCTTCCCATCCTACTTTCTTACTTTCATAGATTTTACTTCTATTTATGATATAAATTTACTCCTATTTATGATATATTTAAAACATGTCAATGATCAGACATTCACAGATAACAATAGGCATACATCTGGAAGGTCAGTTGCTCACACCCATTTCTGACCCCCTGTTTCCTGTTCTGCTGAGGTGGCTTTAGAAATGAAGGCTATTTGTCATCTATCAAGAAGGAAATCATTTGACATCAGTTGGTTGAGTTAAAAATTGGAGCTAAAATTATCCTAATAAGCATATGGTAGAATCCTTTCCCAATCCAAACCCATTTTGAAAGATAAGCAACTCAGTCCTCTGAGATTTTGAAGTGTGATTTGTCTCAACAGTTTATCTCTCTCTCCTGCACACTGGGGTATGCTTTCAGATAAAGCATTGATTTTTGAGAGACGCAAAGTAAATGGCACAATGATTTGGGGTTCAGATAGAACTATGTTAGGATTCTGGCTCTGCCCATCACTCAAAAGCTGTGTGACTCTGGGTAAGTCACTGAATATCTCTGATCCTCAGTTCAGAATTTGTAAAATGGTAATCAGTACCTATGTCACTAGGCTGTTTGAGAAAATTATGAGAATTGACATGTACAAATTATTCCATTTTCCTTAGAAAAATAAACTATGTTCTTTTCTTAACTTCCCTATTCTTATGGTATTTCAGTACATTAACTGACCAACCTTTTACAAAAATTTTACAACTTTAGGTAGATATAATTAAAGTAGAAGAAATGGCACATATTTAAAGGATTCATTTTTGACCAATTTGGGCAGGTGTATATACAGTGAAATTCACCACCACAATCAAGACAACAAGAATTCTTTCCCCCAAATGCCTCCTCCTGTCTCTGTATAATCCACCCTTCCCTGTAGTTCCATGACCAAACACTGATTAGCTTTCTGTCTTGAGAGATGAGTTTGCGTTTTCTAGAATTTCATATAAATGAAACCATATGGGATGTACACTCTTTTTTGCGTGGCTTCTTTCATACATAATGATTTTGAGATTCATCCATGTTGTGTGTATCAATATTTTACTGCTTTGTATTACTGATTCATATTTTCATACCTGGATTTTTTTCAAGTTATTCAGGCATCCCTTAAGAAATCAGACAACCTCCTTTAAAAATCAGGAAGCTTGGCTGGGCACGGTGGCTCACGCCTATAATCCCGGCACTTTGGGAGGCCATGGTGGGTGGATCATGAGGTCAAGAGATCGAGACCAACCTGGTCAACATAGTGAAACCCCGTCTGTACTAAAAATACAAAAAAAAAAAAAAATTAGCTGGGCATGGTGGCGCATACCTGCAGTCCCAGCTACTTGGGAGGCAAAGACAGGAGAATTGCTTGAACCCAGGAGGCGGAGGTTGCAGTGAACCAAGATCGCGCCATTGCACTCCATCCTGGGTAACAAGAGCAAAACTCCTTCTCAGAAAAACAACAAAAAAGAAAAAGAAAAGAAAACAGGAAGCTAAACAGATCTTACTGTTTCTAATCATCAGAAACCTTTGGCACTATTATATTCTAATATGATGCATGATGCTGACTCCTGAGCTGAACTCTTAAAGCCCTTCATTATCTGTTCATGGACTGAGCCAACCTGTTTTCCCTCTGCTGACCAGCTTGATTCCTCACTTCAGCCTGTCACCTGCACTTCCCAGGACCTCTCCAGTTTCTGAGCTTCTGTTCATGTCCTGGAACATCATTGCTTACCTCCCACTCCTACAAAGCCCACCCATCCCTCTGGTCCACTGCCTGCACTACCTCTTCCAGGACCCCACTACTCCTCCAGCTCCCACCCAGGGCTGTCTTCCCAGAAGATATGTCTCACAACACAGCATGTGAAGCAGAACAGGCTCCTCCCTTCTTCAAGGAAAAGCCTCTGACTGCCAGCTCCCTGTCACACTCTGAGCTGAGTGCCAGGAATGAGAGAGACGAGAAACATGGTTCCTGCCCTCAAGGTGCTTATACTCTAAGGCTGAGGAGGGAGGCAGACAGGCATACATCATACCTATCTGCAGACACTGAGTAGAGGGCGGAGAAAGAATGTACGTATACAACTGTCTACCACAGGAGAGCTGAAAATAGGCATCATCAAACTATTCTTTCTCCCCAGTTTGTCAGGAACATCACTGGAGTGGGGAGCAAGCCTTATGCACCTCCTGTCTGCCCCCTCCATATCAAATATCTACACAGGACTGAACAGAAAGGACAATCAATAAATATTTAATTGATTTGTAGAGAAGAAAAAGTCCAAAGAGTTTCCCCATATCTCCTTGAAAACACCATACCTGTCAATGAAAGAAAACCACAGGCAGGTATGAATAAAAGGCCTAGTGCACAACTCTGACACGTGGTCTATTCCACAGGCTATTGGGGTGGCCTCCATTTGAATCAGGACCTGGACAGACGGGCTGCTTCCTTTACTGGGCGGCAGTTGTGGACCACAGTTGCTCAGAAATTGGGGATATAGTCAAAGGTCTTGCTCCAGGGGCCACCTTGACCCTCTGCTATTGCTGAAGTAGCTCATCTTAGAGGCTAACACTAAAGTTTCACAGGTATTACAACACTCCCGCACTGTCACAAACACCCTGGAGGCCAGCACGGCTGTGTCTGAATGGTCCGTTTCAAAAACTGCCAGGATTCAGGTCACGGTAATAGGATGCCTCTTGCCCTCCAACTAGAGTGATCTACTTGTCACAGTTTGTCCAGGGCTATGCCAGTTTTGACACCAAGAGCCTCATGTCTTAGAAATCCCTCCAGTCCTGGGCAAACCTGGGCAATTCATTATTTTAGCTACAACTTATATCCTCTGGCCTACCCTCTATTTCAGACCAGAAATTCTTGACATGTGGTCACTTGACCAGCAGTATTGGCATCAAGAGAACTTGTTAGAAATTTAAATATTCAGGCCACCACAGGCCCAGTGAATTAGAAACCCTAGAAATGGCAATCAGCAATCTGTGTTCAACAACACTTCTGGGCGATCCGAGTGCTGGCTCATGTTTGCAAACCACTGTTCTAGCCATACCTCTTGCCGCCAGCTTTACGCAGGAGTATCCTATCGGCTCCTGCTTCTGCTGCATCCCAAACTCCCACATGGCAACTCCTTCTTTAACGCAGCATTGGGGGGGTGGGGGGCGTCTGTAGAATCAACCTGCATCCAGGCAGGCTGACCTAAAGTGTGAGGACGTAACACTCTCTTAAGCAACAGGAGCTGGTGCCGGTTGATAATGGATACCCTCTTCCACCTTTCTGGCAGTCAGCTTGAAAGCCTGATCTACACACATGCTGTCTGTTTCAGTGGTCCATATGGGTACATACAAGTGTTTAAATAATTAAAATTAATGTGATAAAGGAGCCACATTTCAAGTACCTACTAGTCCCATGTAGCTAAGTAGATATAATACCGAACAGCACAGAGAACACTCCCAACATTGCAGAAAGTTCTACTGGACAGAGTTGTTCCACATGGCTTCTCGGAAGGACCCAGGGAAACTGAACGCCACTTGCCCAGTGACCAGCTCCAGGATGCCCTTTTGTACTGGCTTTTCCTCTTTCCCTGTTTTACTCTACCCAGACGCCCAATCCTATTTCCTGCAATAAACCTGCACGCCAGCCTTTGTCTCAGGCTTGGTTTTCCCGCAGTAGGGGTGAGAGGCAGGGGTTGGCAGGCTTGATGAGGGAGTTCTCAGGAAGGGCTGGAGAGAGACAAAGCCCCTACTGACTCCTAGCCTCTGACACTGGTCCTAACTCTGTCCATCCCCCGGTCTCCAGTGTCAGAACGAGCAGGTGGGACATGCAGAGGTTTCTGCCAACCCAGCAAATGCAGGCTTTCGACAGAGGGAGTCTTCACATTGACAAGTGTCACTTGAAGACTGACAGAGAACAAAGGCTTTGGAAGGAGCTGTTTCACTCAGAGGTTTGCGTTTACTTTGAGAGAGGATTTGTGCTGCTCGAGCTTTTCTTTCCACAGAAAATTGGCACCTGAGGCTGAGCACATCCTGAAAGAGTGGCTCTTGAGCTAGGAAATCCACAATGCAACACAGGCCTGATTCAAGGACTTGATCCCCCCAACCCCCTGCAGTTTGTGAATAATGTGATTTTCTAAGGAAAAAAAGTCACTACATTTTCTTTGCGACTCCAGTAACGTTATATATGTGGAACACCTCTACAATTAGCTATTTTACCTTAAAAACTAGTTAAGGGTGATGGTGTTTTGACATCTTTTCAATTCGGTTCAATTTAATGAGTAATTATGGCAGGCCCAGCACTAGTCCAGCAATAAATTAGAAACTCAATTTTTTTTTTTAAAAAAAACAACAACAACAGAATTTAGATTTTAAAATATATGAAATTCTTCATTTTGATAAAATCCCACCTGGATTTCACATGTCATTGCTCTATCTTTGGAATAAAGGTTTATATCAACAGTGAATAACTTGCTGCCTTCTCTTAAAATAATAACTGTTCTTTTGGATGACAATTTTATTTGATCAATAATTGCATCAATTCCTGCCAAAAGCACATACTAGCTGCTCAAGGTGAAATTTACCAGCTTCCAGTTTTTAATTAGCCTGCTTCTCCTTTACATTTGGAGCTTCTAACCGAGAATCAGAGCAAAGTAACTCACTGAAGAAAAGCAAGTCATGCAGAAAATGCCAATATCAATTTCCAAAACAAGTCATAACTTAAATACCACACACCCAGTTCCTGGCCCTAAGCTTTAAAGGGAAAAGCAATCAAAGAAACTGATTGGGCAGAGAACATTATCAATTAATAAGAGAAGTTAAAAGGAAAAAAACAGTGCATTAAATAAATTGGAAAAACAAATTCCACTGAGGCTTGATATTTTCAATCTAAGGAGGAAAGTCTTTTCTGTTTGGACTCATCTGTCCTTGTCTATAACTGAACAACACTTAGCAAATAATATTCAAGGCCCTGAGACGTGGGAAGGAAAATATGCCGTGTAGGTAGGAGAAAAAGTCAAGGGTATAAGTCTGGCTCTGCCACCATTTGGGTGACTTTGTGCCCATCCCCTAACCCCACGTGAAATCCATATTCCCCCTTTTTAAAACAAGGGTAATGCAATCAGCTTTACTGTCCCTAGAGGCTGACTTTACAGGATAAAAGGGAGACATGAGTCACCTGTTCTGGTCCACATATTGCACAAACATGATTGCACACATGTGCTAGTGTGTGCAGGTGTGGGTACAACCTGAAAAAGTACAATGACTTTGGTCCTCAGGAAAATGAAGGCATCTGTGGAAATTACAAATACCAAATTCCATGTGATTAATATGTATGGAAAATCTAGTTAGAGGGGCACATAGGGCTTCACCGAACTTCACCGAAGCTTCATTTACTAAGCTGAGTCACAGGAAAACAAGGTTTGCCATGTTAGTCTCTAGAACCTTGTATATTATAAAACATTTTTGTATTATTATTTTTAAATAGAAATTCCAAAAAGATAAATTTCTGCTTACAATAGGAGAATAGAAACTTTGAACAACACGATTTAGGGACTGGACTTCATCCCCAGCTCCACTGAGCAGCCCCTGGATGTCACTGGTGAGACAACAGCTCAATTTTAGCAGAGAAAGCAATCTTGAGGAGCCACCTTTCCTCTGGAAATAGCAGTTCAAAGGAACTTTTCTGATGGAACAGTCCCTTGCTCAGCTTAGCCAGAATGGTTTGCAAGTGTCAAAACTCCAGGTACTGTCATGAATTGTAAAATAATACACATACTGTACAACAGCACAGTGAGAGAAATCTGAGTCCTTTTTGAATTGAGACCTAGTTTCAAAACTCAGTTTCTCTGGCCACCAGATCTGGCACCTTTGGAAAATCACCAGGCCACACTGTAAGTTGGTTTTCTTGGTTTACACAGGATAATAGAACCCTCCGAGAAGATCGCACGTGATGTGACAAATATGGGAGGAATCCTTGAACCAAAAAGCAAGAAAAGCCACAGACAAGTTTCTTTGGTTTATAGAGTGTTCAATATTAAAAATGTTGAATTAGCTGCCAATATTTTCAACTTGAGAGAGATTTCACAGAAAGTTCTTATTTTCAGCTTATTAGAGAATCTGAAGCTCTGCCTCACCAGGTCTTTGTTCCATATGCAGCAGTAAACCCCAGCGAGAGGTGGCGGCTGTTCTCTGGGCACCTCATGCTCTCAGGCACACTCCAGACCCCCCAGGCCCACTCAAACATGGTGCCACCTCCGTGTACTGGTGCCACTTGGGAATGAGCCTCCTTTTGTGAGGCTTAAAGGGAATGTGGGTTAAAAAATCAAGTTTAGCAGTTCTCCATCAAATTGCACCTCCCTGAGGAGTTGAGAGTGGAATTCCAAGAAGCATAAAAACCAAGCTATTTTGTAAGAATAAATCATTCAGAGCTGGGTCATTGACTGAACAGAACATGTAAGCAGCGTAAGGAGAGATATAGGGTAAGTACGCAGAACACCTTATAAGTAGAACATCATGTAAGTGTACCTCATAAGTTCAAAGTACATATCTACCCTACACACACACACACACACACACACACACACAAACACAGTTTTGGGTTGGTATGTCTAGTGCCCAAAATAAAGTCACGATTAAATTTTATTTCATTGGGATTAGTGTGGCCAATTGCTTGACTCATTTGACTCATTCAGGTAATGTCTCTGCCCCTATGCCCTGGTCCTCTCTGGACCAGTTAGCTAATCTGATGGAGCAGTTAAATCAACTTGTGCCTGGAGGGCAGGTAGTTAAGCGAGGGGGGCAGCACCCTTAAGGTTGGACTTTCCTTGGTTTTGTGTGATTTTCAGGCTTCTCTTTCTCTCTCTCTCTCTCTCTCTCTCTCTGACAGTTTAATTGCTAATTTCAATCAGAGGACTCCCTCTAAAATTATCCACTCCCCACCTCTGATCTCAAAACTTGCTGCTTCTAATCAGCTGTGGGTTGAAGAATAGACACAAAGATTTTTTCAATCCATCAAATCTCAATGAGTGGTCTATGAATGAGATCCTGGAAATATCTCTGAGGATATCAGGTAATTAAGTAACTGGAAGGGCTTTTTTCCCTTGGTCCATGTGTTTCTGGATTAAGAGACACAGGCAAAGCAGCAGTGACCACTGAACTCAGTCCTGTGCCACTGTGAGTGAGGAGCCATCGGGATAGACTTTCCCAGGTACCAGCTGCCCCATCGGTGATGAGATCAGCGTTAGCTGATATTTTGTTTTGCTTTTGTTTTCATTTCTGAAAGAGCTGCAAAGTCCATGAGCTTATTGAAGGTAGGAACACTCCTTCCTGATATCCCCAACCACACCTGGCACATCTTAGACACTACCTGAATATCTATTAAAATGAAAAGAATTTGCTTATATTATGTTCTAGGCCTCACCGAATGAACTTTTAATAGATAATGATGTGCCATCTCACCCACTGGGAGGCTGTCACACACACAGACTCACAGGGACTCACACTTACACTTAGACCTGAAGATTTGAAAGGAACCTTTGAGATACTCAACCGTGGTTACTCTTCTCTTTAAGATATCCAGGACAGATGTTGCTAATTATGTGAATCACGCTATTTTTTTTTCTTACTGATCCTGGATCCTACCTCAAATCCTCCTCAGTACAGTACCCTGGAAAGATTCCACCACTAATCTGAATTGAATTTTGGATAAAGGTTATTTGCCATCCCAAGATTCAATTTAGTGTACAAAAGTCCTCGTTTTACAAAGGGCCATGCTGACCCCAGACGAGTTCTCCAAGTTCCTTTGAAGTAGCCTTGCCTCTCCCACCTTCCCCAATGCCCTGTGTACCGACCACTTGGCTGGTGTGTCCTTGCACGTGACGTAAAGCCAGCCTGCTCCATGGCCCCATCTTGCATCATGGCACATTGCAAGAAGCTCTAGTTCTACAGCCAAGCAACTGAGCAGAAATTCAAGCTTCAAGGGGGAGTTCATTCATAATGCATAGCAAAACGTCCTTATCATTCCTTATCTTTCTCAGTTCCTCAGAGGCATGGCAGCTGCTTCCCAGTTACTTTCCTCACTGTCCAAACTGAAAAATTCTCCTCAAACCAGCCCTAGCCGCCTTCTGCTGCTCTTTCTCCTTCTACCTTCTGGGTATCTCCTCTACAGTATATGCCTATTTCAATGCAAATAAATCCAGCCAGACTTTCTTCCCTTCCATTTTCCCACTTACTTATTATCATGATTCTGAACACACAAAAAAGACCCAGGACCCAAAATGACGGAGTCAGCATTGTACTGATGGGGCAGGGGTAAGGGAGAGAACATGGATATTGAAATGGTAATATTTACTTCTCTTTGCACACATATTATGATGTAAGATTCAGGAATCTCAGAATGTAGTCTGCTTTGCATATTTCTTCTCCCTTGCCTAAAACTCCCTTTATTTCAGAGAGGACATGAATGTTTCAGTTTGATGCTCCCACTCTTCGCTGAGTTTCTCTTGTCTGGCCCAGGCGCCGCACTAGGGCTGCAGGCACAGAGTCGAACAAAGCAGGGCCCCTCGCTCGGGGAGGAAGCGGACTGGGTGGGGACTGAGAAGAGAGTGGAGCGAGCCACCAAGGGACGGCTTCGGCTGCCAGGTGGTGGCTTCTTGTGCTCCTGCAAGGTCATGCTAGGCTCTGGGACAGACCGGCTGGATGCTGATGGGTGTGGAAACCCCAGGGCAGCCTGAGAAAGAGGTCTCATTCTCCATGATTGTCATCTTGGAGGCTATTTTGAAGGAGCAAAGGACTGCCAATAGGGAACTACTGGCCCATTTATTTCTTCCTTTTTTTTTTTTTTTTTTTTTCATTTGGCAGTAACCTTACTGATAGGTGCCAGGGACACAGAGACATATAAGGTGGGCTGCTGACCTTGAGGGGCTCACATCCACCGCAGTTAAACAGATGTCACCTGCTTTCCAGATTTCTCCCTGCTAGGGCCTAAGCAGAGACAGAGCTGCATTACTACAGTGATCAGAAAGGCAGATTACATCAGAGTGGTCACTTGGCAGAGCAAATTGGGGGTTTCAAGAACACAGCCATCTGCTCATAGCCACCACTGACAATTCCTTCCTCCTCCATTTGTCTCTTAGCTCAATGCAGCACCTTCTGGCAGCATACCTCAGGCTGTCTTTGTTTGTTTGTTTCAATGAATCAAGGTCTGCAGCACCTTTAGCTTGTGGGCCTGAACCATATCCCCAGAAGGATTCTTGGTCACACAGCACCCACCTGACCACTGTTCAGATGTCTTGAATTCTGCTGCTGAGCCACAGAGCCCTCAGCAGCCAGTGGGAGCTCTGCCTGCAGCCCTGGGCTTTTCTCTGTCTTCACAAGGAAGGGCTCTCTCGGTAGATACCTGAATAGAGGAGCCCTGCATAGGACGAGTACAGAGTACATATGAGCCAACGGGGATGGATCTCACAGGCATAATGTTGAGGGAAAGAAGTCAGGCACAAATGCACCTGCTGCCTGATTCTATTTATATATAGTTCTAGAGTAGGCAAAGCTGGTCAACGGTGATACAAATCAGAAAAAGGGAGGCCAGGCATGGTGGCTCATGCCTGTAATCCCAGAATTTGGGGAGGCTGAGGCAGAAGGATTGCTTGAGCTCAAGAGTCAAGACAAGTCCGGGAAACACAGTGAGATCCTTGTCTAGAAAAAATAAAAACATTAGCCAGACACGGTGGCAAGCACCTGTAGTCCCAGCTACTCAGGAGGAGGAGGTGGGCAGATCACTTCAGCCCAGGAGGTAGAGGCTGCAGTGAGCTGTGGCTGTACCACTTCACTTCAGCCAGGGCAGAAGAGTGAGAGCTTGTCTCTAAAAAACAAAACACCTTCAGGAGTCACTGTGTTGGGTGAGTTAGACAAGCTTGTTTTAGTTTATTCCAGTCAACAGACAGTCCCTAGCACTAATCTGTGCCATCTTATTCTTCAGGGCTGGCCCAGGGGATGGCGTGAAGCCGCACAGTGTCCATCCTTGCAGAATTCATGGTCTGCTGGCGACACAGCCTTGTAAGCCGAACCATAAAAGGAGATGGGCAGGAAGAGGGCTAGAGTTACTGGAAGGCTAAATTCTGAAGGGTGAGCAGCCATGAGCCTGGGAAAAGGAGAGAAGGTGCCTCACAGGCAAAGGGGCAGCCCGAGAGAAGCTGTGAAGAGTTAGGGGGGCCTACTCACTCGCAGTGTGGTGCCTGGAGAATAATAGCCAAAAGTGCTGGGAAAGGCGGCCAGAGAAGAGGTGGGGCCCTGTGTTGAGGACCATGCATACCTCAGGATAACACTGGGGACCAGCTGGGTCTGCCCCTACTTCTTTCACCTCATTAATTCAGGCCACAATTGTCCAGGCATCTATGACTTACTATAATCCAATTTGGAGTGCTCAGTTCTGAATACAAAGTACATGGGGAAGTTTAGGCATGAGCCCCTCAGACCACTCTGATCCTGCTTGCACACTGATTCTACGGGCCTGGGACAGGTCGAGGGGCAGCTGGGTCTTCAGTGGGGTTAGCCGCTGACTGACAGCTGGTTTTTAAGGAGAATATCTCTAGGCATTGGCAGAAAGAACCTGAGCTGCCTGTTTAAGATGCAGGTTAATCCTTCCTCTGAAAGCACTGCTGTCACGGCCAGCAAAGAATTATCCCTTGTCTACATGTATTGTTTATTTCTTCTTTCAATAAAGCCTCACGGAACACGGATATTCCTTCATTTCCATTTCTATTAATTGTGGTGTCTTTGAGGTGAATAATAAGACTGTGTAATCAATAGTGATGATGGAACCACCCAGTGCAAACAATATCTCCTCCTCTCTCTCTCCCACAGCATCTGTCTGCTTTATTAAGTGGTGAAGTATATTATTATTATTTTTTTAAGTGCACCGGTAGGGGAAACGAATCTACAAATAATTATTTAAAAAAAAAAATTAATCATCGGTATAATTCGATTATGCAGCAGGAAGTGCAGCAAAGTTCTCTTAATCACAACAGAATTGAATAGAACATTCTTCAGCCTTAACCTTGTTATTGTTCAAGGTGAGTCATTGCTAAGTAAATTCCAGGATGGCTTTCAACAGCCACTCTATGTAGCAGTCCACTGCAGAACTATTCAGAAGGAATCTGTCTCAGGCCCAACACAACTGGGGATTGCTGGAGGATAAATAGGTAACTGGAGACAGCATGTGAAAAGCAAGGAGCAGGGGCTCCCAGGCTGGGCAGACCGCCCCAGCAGAAACAAAGCCTGGGACCTTGGGGGAAGCAACTCAGCGCCTCAGACCTGCAATTCATGTCATCACCCTCTCCTTGAAGAGCCCAGAGACAATGAAATGGTTTAGCCTATACAGAGCACCTCAGAAACCACAGGTCCTGGTGACAGATATTATCATATCCTCTCAGCCCACATCTGCCACCACAGGGACTGTTCCTGTGTGTGCTGACGGCTTCTTGCCTCCAGGGCCTGCCCCTCCCTGATTCTCTGCCCACAGGCTTTTTTTTCCGTGCCATAATAGCTTGTGAGAGGCAGCCCAGAAGTGCTGACCTCTAGAGGCCACACTCAACGCACGAGGAATAGAAGTCCACCAATACTCGGACTTCTCCATCCTTTGGTACACATTCTACGTGATGGCTGGAGACCAACCATACCAGTTTTCGAGGGACTGACAGGATTCCCAGGATGTGAGACTTCTGATGCTAAATGGCCAGTCTGGGCAGAGCAGGACAGTCACCCTGATTATACCTCAGAGGGTTCCCAGTCAAATGGAGCCCACGTGCCCACAGCAGTGACCGCTTCATGACTGCGCCACTGGCTGGCTGGCTTTTCTCCTTTCCCTGTCTCCTGTTCTCCTGTGTGGGAGCTTCCTGGGGTTACCTCCTAATTAAAACACCTGCATTCAATTCCTTGTTTCAGGAGAAAGCCAGACTCAGAGAGTAGCTGGCCACATGGTGGCTGCCTTTCCTCTACTCCTGCTCTTTATTCTAGACGCTTACCCATACCTGGGCTGTGAAGAGTATGGGCACTAAGGTGAGCCACAAGGAGATGGAAATGAAACCAGCAAAGGAAAGACTGCCTTCTGGAAGTTAAATGGACTCTCAGGGCCTTCAAATTGGGCATGCCAAGGGGATACACACGCATCCTCAGCTACCTGTGAGTGGGCAAGGTGTTATCAGTTCACTGCTTCCCCAGACACTAGTGCCAGCCTCCACTTTTCACATCTTCCGCCGTTCCCACACCCATGGAGCTATACTTCATGGGGAGAAGAAAGGTGAATTCTTTGCTCTCTGGGCGGAACTTGAAAGGCAGGTCTCTGCAGTTTGTATCCAGGTTCTTCATTCGACTCATGGTAAAGCCCAGGCAGCCAGACTTCCCTCCTCGCTGGTCACTGGTGCCCCAGTGCTGGTCACCTGGTCACTGCTTTTGTATCTGTGTTCATGCTGTGTCCCTGCTTGCGATCCTCCCTCAGCCTAACTCCTACCCTTCAAGACCAAGCATAAGCCCGTAACCTCCAGGAAGCCTTCGCCCACCACCACAGTGCGCATTGACCTCCGTCTTTGCGTTCATCATCTGTACCCTTTTGTACTTGTGTAGTTACTCTGCTGCTGTCCTAGCTGGAGGTAAGTGTCAAGGGAGTGGGACCTGAGCACAGTGGTGTCAGCTGCACAGAGCACACAGCAGGGGCTCAGAACACACTTTTGCAGTGATGAAGCGGCATGGGTATAGAGAGTAAAGTGATTTCTTAAGTGGGGCTTCCTAGCAGAAGACACTGAGATGGAGATTCTTGTAAACATGATTCATTAAGAAATCTTGGCTGGGTGGGTGACTCGTGCCTGTAATCCCTGCATTTTGGGAGGCCAAGGTGGGAGGACTGCCTGAAGCCAGGAGTTCAAGACCAGCCTGGGCAACATAGCAAGACCCCATGCCTACTACCAATAATAATTTTAAAAGCTGGGTGCCTGTAGTCCCAGATACTCAGGAGGCTGAGGCAGGAAAGCAGGAGGATCGCTTCAGCCCAGGAGTTGAAGGCTGCAGTGAGCTCTGAGTATGCCACCATACTCCAGTGTGGGTGACAGAGTGAGACCTCATCACTTAAAAAAAAAAATCCTCCCAAAGGATACCTGTAAGGAAGGGTTTTGGGGACAGGAAAAGGAGGAAGTCAAGCAAGGATGGGATTTCAGGTAGAGTCCTGTGGAAGGTGGCTTCAGCCTGGTTCTGCAGGGGAAATATGGCATGTAAGTTAAATCTCAGAGTTGCCCCACTCTGAGGTAAGGAAGCTGGACTTCCACGCTCCTCCACTGGACAGTCATTGGTTAATGGCTGCCCCAGGGTGGGGTGCGTAGATATCCAGACACTTCTATCTCTCTAACCACAGACAAAGCAATTCCAGGATCCCAAAAGCTGTCTTCCAAAGAGGAGACCAGGTGTTGAAGACTGAGGACCAAAGCCACAGGAGCCCACCCTGTTCCCTGCCTCCATGCTTGCCACAGTTGCCGTTTCACAGAAGCAAAGTGTCTGGCACACTTCCTGATTCCCAGCTTCCATTCTGACCCACTTCACTCCACTTTGTAATCTGTGCCTGTCGTTTGTCTCTCTGATCCTGTGACCCCCTTACCCTTGATAGCCTTTCCTCTTTCTTTGCATCTGATGATACCACTGCAACTTGAGCCAAAACCTCTGCTTACCTCCTTGTAGATAGATACTTCCCCTCTTCAAGATGCTACTTACACTAATGCTGGGAAACTGCCCACTCTGCACAGCATCCCAGGACCTGGTGGACAACATGCCTGATGACCTGCCCGGTCTCAGTTCTCCCTGTGCCCTGCACGTCCAGGCTTTTCAGAGCAGGTGAACATAACTTTTTCTGCCTTTTTGTTCTATTACTTCTGAAGGTGCTGGCTCATGGTTAGCAGCTTCACAAAATAAAACAGGGCCAATTTAAACAAATAATTAACATCAAGATTAGCTGAATGGACAGAGTTGGGGTGGCTTCAATCAGACTTGGGGAGCTGGTCCAGCCTCCCTCACAGGCAGCAGCGGTTTGCTATCAAGGCTGTCCTCAGTCAGAGCTCTTCCCAGGCACTGGGGATAAGCAATGCCAGAGCACTTTGTCACTGTGTTATACTTTCTTATCTAGGAAGCAGAGTGTTAACCTATGTGGCCTTTCCTTAGTAGATGTATGGTTCATTCTGACCCTCCCATTAAGAGCACACGGGAAGAGCCAAAGGCCCCAAGTCCTGTGTTGTAAGATCAGCGTTACCAGGCCGAGCCTCCCAGGACACTGTCTTAGAGGTTATAATGGTACAGCAGGCGGGCTCTTTCTGGCTCCTGCTCTAGAGCCGGGAGGATGCTGAGCTACAACCCTTGCTCAACATGTGTCACTTGAGGAAGATGATGGTCACATTCCTGTGGCTCTGTGATGTTCAACCATCAAACACACCCCGTTGTTTTGTGAGCTACTCTAGTCCTGTCTCCTTTGGAACTGAGCCAAGTACCCAAAGAGTCACAGTAGATAAGGACATTCTTCTTAGTGATCTGAGCTGATCAACTACAAAATGCCTTCCTATGACTAAATTCTTAGGATTCAACTTTTGGAAGGCTTTCCCAGTGCTCTGACATCTACCACCATGAGTCAGTAGAGTGGGTGAGTTACCCTGAGGAATTGCTCCTGTGGGCTTTCTGAGTAGGTCCTTGCTGGATTTTAGAGGAGACCAATCAAGAACTAGCATCCATTTAGGCACCAAATCTATACCAGGCCTTGGGACTCTGACATGGTGGTTCACTTAACCATTCAATGGCTTGTACAGATGTTCTTCTGTACTTGATTATTATTATCCATGTTCATATGTGATAGAGAAAAATACCATTTCTGAAGTCATCCTGAAGCCACATGTACCTGTGAAGCTTTCATTTCTTCAGCTCTAATACTGTTCTGAGAATCAACTGAATGTAACATGAGAAAAGCACCTTGCAGCATGGTGGATGATATACAAACGTGTGTGTATGGGTGTGTGTGTGCGCGCGTGTGCGTGTGTCTGTGTGTGTGTGTATTTTACTTTAAGTTCTGAGATACAGGTGCAGAGTGAGCAGGTTTGTTACGCAGGTGTATATGTGCCATGGTGGTTTGTTGCACCCAGCAACCGTCATCTAGGTTTTAAGCCCGGCATGCATTAGGTATTTGTCCTAATGCTCTCCCCTCCCCCACCCCCATCCCCCGACAGGTTCTGGTGTGTGTTATAATAATGAATATTTTTAAAAGGAGGAAAATGAGTAGATTTTCCAACCCATAGGAATAAATGTTTTATTCCTGGGATGAATCTGACTTCACAGGCAAAGTCACTTTTTAGGAAGTTTGCCCTCAAAACATGAAGAAGATGCTTCCCTCACCTTGGACGCTTCTTTGTCTGACTCTGAATATATCAAATGATCACTGAGTGAGAGAGGCAAAGAGGACATGGGGATGGGGGATCTGAAACCCAAATAACAATCACTGTCTCCAAGAGCTACTTCCTTCACATTTTTCAAAAGTGAGCCAGGACTGAAAGGAACAGTGTCAATCACAACCTTTCTTAAAGATGTCATGATTTTCCCATCTAGTAATCAGTACAATGAGATGTAAACTACTGAATATTAAAGTTCAAATAAATAGTCATCCTAATTATTATAATCTTACTGATTGGCTACTGTATTCTAGGCACACCCTTTCCCATATAGAATCTATTTGTCTTCATATTTCCCCCATGAGATACCAGTTTCTGACCTTATTCACAGCATATGGCTATTGACTGCATGGTCACTCTGTGTCTGGTATAAAGAGGAAGAAAGTGCAGCCAGCAATCAGAGATAACGTGTCCAAGACCATTCAGCTAGTTTTGGAAGAGCTAGGCTGTCAGCCTAGATCTAGCTCGTTCAAAAACTGCTTATATTTTCCCCCCAATATCCCTATATGATTTTCTAGGAATCTAGACATAAGCAAAATAAAAATAGAGAAGGCTGTCCTTTATCCGGCTTCTCTCTCACATCTCCCCTTCTTGACATATATGCACCAATTCCAGAATGGCAGAAATTTAACAGCAGTCACTTTAAAAAACTGCCCTGGTAGCTGCTCTGAACACTGCTATTATCACAACTGAGAATAGTAAAGGAGGATAGAGAATTCTGAATTAGGTTCCGTTTGTACTTCTATTACAGCAGCTCAGTGTTCATCGGTTTAAGTAAACACATTTTGCACATTAACTGAGATCCTACACATCCAGCATCTGCGTTATACAAGCACACGTAATGTATGACTTTTATGAGCTTTTTATTTTTAAAACTAGTCGGGTCCAGAAGCAGCTTCATGTACTAATGAACACATAGTCTTTTTGCTATGGCATGAATGTTCGTGTCCCTCTAAAATTCATGTGTTGAAAGCTAATCACCAAAGTTATGGTATTAGAAAGTGGGGCCATTGGGAAGTGATTAGCCCATAGGAGGGGGGACCTTCTGAATGGGATTAGTGTCCTTATAACAGAAAACCAAACATCACATGTTCTCAATCATAAGTGGGAGTTGAACAATGAGAACACGTGGACACAGGGAGGGGAACATCCCACACCTGTAGGGGGTGGGGGGCTAGCGGGGATAGCATTAAGAGAAATACCTAATGTAGATGATGGGCTGATGGGTGTAGCAAATCACCATGGCACATGTATACTAAAATCTGCACGTTCTGCACATGTATCTCAGAACTGAAAGTATAAAAAATAATAACAGATGGAGAGGTTGCAGAGAAAAGGGAATGCCGATACACTACTGGTGGCAATGCAAATGAGTTGAGTCCTTGTGGAAGGCAGTTTGGCAATTTCTCACAAAACTGAAAATGGCATTACCATTTGACCCAGCAATCCCATTGCTGGGTGTCGGCCTCACCTATTACAAATCATTCCACCATAAAGACACCTGCAGGTACGTGTTCTCTGTAGCACTATTCACAATAGTAAAGACATGGTATCAACTTAAATGCCCATGAGTAGTAGATTGGATAAAGAAAATGTGGTATGTATAGACCGTGGAATACTATGCAGTCATAAAAAAAATGAGATCATGTCCTTTGGAACAACATGTATAGAACTGGAGGCTATTATTCTAAGCAAACTAACATGGGAACAGAAAGCCAAATATCACATATTCTCACTTATAAGTGAGAGCTAAACACTGAGAATACATGGATGCAAGGGAACAACAGATACTGGGGCTTACTTAAGGACGGAGGGTGGGAGGAGGCAGAAAGCTGACAAACTACCTATTGGACACTATGCTTATGACTGGGGTGATGAAATAACCTATACACCAAACCCCCATGACATGTAATTTACCTATATAACAAGCCTGTACATGTACCCCAGAACATAAAATATACATTCAAGAAATGCAAAAAAGGAAGAGGCCTGAGGGAGCTTGTTAGTCCCTTTTCTTCTTCCACACGAGGACACACAGCAGGTACCATCTATAAGAAATAGGTCCTTGGCCGGGCGTGGTGGCTCACACCTGTAATCCTAGCACTTTGGGAGGATGAGGCAGGTGGATCACGAGGTCAGGAGTTCAAGACCAGACTGGCCAACATGGTGAAACCCTGTCTCTACTAAAAAATACAAAAATTAGCTGGGCATGGTGGCTTGTGCCTGTAATCCCAGCTACTTGGGAGGCTGAGGTAGGAGAATAGCTTGAACCTGGACCCGGGGGGTGGAGGTTGTAGTGAGCCGAGATCGTGCCACCATACTCCAGCCTGGGCTACAGAGTGAGACTCCATCTCAAAAAAAAAAAAAAAAAAACAAAAAGAAATGGGCCCTCACCAGACACCAAAATGTTGGTGCCTTGATCTTGGACTTTCTGGCCTCCAGAACTGCGAGAAATAAATTTCTGTTGTTATAAACAGATTATTTGCAGTGTATATATTACACTGGGGTCATCCCAGTGCACAGTAACAATGTTATCACAGCCAAACAGACTAAGACAGCTTTCCGTGGCCTAAGTAATTAGCCTGGAGGGGAGGCGGGCAAAGAGAGGCACACCAAATAAACTGCCATTTGCCCTTTCCTACTTGGACATGAGCTGGTATTTGGGCTTCTGCCATCTCATGTCTGGGACCCTGGTGAGCAGAGGTGACCTCCAAGAGATTTTGAGATGAATGATCACAGAATGCAATGGTGCTCTAAATCCATTCAATTGGGGGCAATGATGTACCGAGCCATCAGCTGGTTGGTGAGCCAGTGCAAAGTGATTACGCGGCTCCCCGGGAAGGAAATCACCCAGAGAGGCTGCTAAAGAATTATCTAGCATGAGGATGTTTGGGAGTAATTCCTCTTAAATTACTTTGTTGCAAGACTATCCAAAGGTGCTAAATTGTCTCTGTTCTAAAATGAGAGGTCAAATGCAGACATCTTCCCAGGTCTTTTGGAGAAGCACGATGACGGGGAGGGAGCTGCAGGACTTCCCTTGGGGCTGCAGACTGCTCCGGACTACAGGTGCCGAAGTTCTGCTACCAGCAACTAGGTAAAATTCATGTGCTTTTCAAGAAAGAATAAAGCCCCAATAATTCTGTGGATGTGAGGAAATTAGCCAGAAATGCTGAGTATCCCCGTGGCACTTGCCAATTCCTGGACCACGGTTTCCAATTGTAGATCCACAGACCTACAAGGTGAACCTGCTACCACCCTAGCACCCACAGCTCCCCATCCTCCTAGTTATACACAACCAGGCCTCATATAGAGGATTCATGTTCTTACTGATCCAATGTATGAATCATCTGGATGGGAGGCACTAGAGCTTCTGGCAGTTATCATGTGGTCTTCCATTTTTGGCTTGTTTCAGGCTTGCAAATTCTGCCCTAGCAACCAGATGGCAGACACCTCCTATCCAGGGACCCTGTCTCATTTGTCATGAAAGTGTCTGACAAAGTGATTGACAAAGCTTCCTCTCTCCCGCAGACATGCCGGGGCAGCTGAACCCATCCATGGTACAGTAGGGTAGAACCCAGGCTCTGGGGCCAGATGCATATGGGTATGAGTTCACCTCCAGCCCAGGTGCTCACCTATCACTTGACTTCTCTGAGTGTACATCTCCTCACCTGTGTTAGGCAGTTCCAAGTATCACAGGTGAGAGGCAATGAATGAGCAGCACTTAGTGGCCTCCAAATAACGGTAGCCATTGCATCCTCATTCACTATGAAATTTCCTCAGCATGTTCATTCATCAAAATGGGCTTAATAACATGAGCTACCTATATTGGCTTTGAGGCTTACATGTTTGGGGCCCAGCAAACATTGGCTCAAGAAACTGGCCTGCTTTTCCCCTCTCTCTTTTTCTGTCTCTACCATATCAGACCTCATCAAATCCCCACAAAAATTCTCTGAGACACGCATAGTTATGACTGTCATTTATTTTACAAATGAGAAAACTGAACTTCAGAGAGAGGTTTTACAATTTTGGTGAGATTGCACAGCTAGTGGCTGATGGAGCTGTGATTTGAAACTTGGAGTAACCCCTCTCTCTATTCTCCTTCAACATCCTCTAGGGTCAGAAGTACCCTGTAGGTGCAGTTTGGGAGCTACATTTCACACAGTCTCAACTTCCTGTAACACTTGGTATGGTCCCCCATGGGTTCAAGAACTGGGGCTATGCACACAGAGTTAACTCAATAATAACAAAAGCTTTTCTTTCCAGAAGGGGGTACTGTTTAATTACCTTCAGTTCTACCAATGTGCTACAGGCTTGGCCCTCTCTGTCCCACATTTGTGTTGACCATTAGATTTCCGTTAATTAATATCAAGTTTAATCTTCTTTGATTATAAACATTGATTGTCACTGAGCTCTCAGCCATCCCGGCCAGCAGGTATGTATCTGAGTTCCAAAACACTTAGGCACCATTGTGCCAGGAGAAAGGTGAAACGAAACATTAAGCTGGGTTTATGGTCAATTTAATTAATGCAAATGTTCAGTTCAGTTCATCTGGCTCAATAATGTTTTCCAATAAAGCCACTGGGGACAAACACTTCTTGATTGTTTATTTTCTATCCTTTTTGCAAGAAACTAAGCAAGGTCCCACCCAAAGGATACTATTAAGTTCTAAGTTGTATCCATGGAAAATCTTCCTCTTGACTAAAATTCTGAAAATAAGGGGTCTCTCAGTAAATAAGGAGTAAGTCTGTAGATTGATGGGGCTGATGGTAAAAGGTAGGTGTGGGAGAAGCAAGGAAGGCAAGAGGCACTGTGGAAAGTTAACTCACCAGAAGATTCATTAGACTTCCCCGATAAATTAATGGACAAATCTCTACTGAATAATATTTAACTTCTGTGTAGAGCCTTCTGGGGCCTGGAACACCACGACTTACATTATTTCATTTGCTTGCTGCTCCCAGCAATCAAGCTAGGTGCACTTTATGGTTTCTATCCTGTACACAGAGGAAATGAGACTCTGAGAGGGCAAGTCTCAACAAGGTTCTACAGCATCAAAGCCAGGACACCGACTATACACTGCCACTGCCCACTGCCGCAGGCACGCCATGTACAGTTGTGCAGGTTGCACCCTACACAAGGGCACCGGAAACTCCTGTGCTTCATGGGCTAAGTCAACACTGTGGCTGGATGCTGAGTCAATCAGGAAAGAAAACGGAACCTATTCTAATTTGCACAATGTCACCTCTGTTTGTCAGGCCATATTTTTGTGAGTGATATTTGCCTGGCAGAGGCATCATTTTCTAATTTGCCCCAGAGTGCCACATGAAGTCTCACAGTGCCCAGACCTGCCTGCCCACCCCCTTACCCATCAGATCTATTATAGCACCCATGATACTATAAGGTGCATGTGTTTCTTCACAGGCAAGTTCCTGCTCCAGATATTCCTGAACTTCCTCAGAGGAAAGACTGAGCTTTAGTCACCTCTATGTCCCCAGCCCAACAGGGGATTTGTAATGCTGGACGAATGACTGGCAAAAGAGCTGAGTGAACAAATGCATGCATACACATCTACTGCTCCTTTCTCTGTGTACTCCTGGCCTCGCCCTCTGCCGGGTGATCCCTCCCTCTTCTGAAGGCCCAGAGTGCTTCTCAGCACCTTCTTCTTGGGTCTCGGAGTCATCTGTGCACTTATGAGACCACTCTTACCAGGCAGCAGGCTATGTGAGGGCAGCCACTGGTTCGCACCAATGACTCTTTTCACCACCAAGCTCAGAGCTTGGCACTAAATGTATTTCCCTCCCTTTTTCTTCTGCCTCCAATTCATTCCTCATTTTATGTAGTCTGTGTTTCAGGGCAAATGATAAGCTTACATAACAGGAACTAATGGATGTCAATGTGGGTATAATTTTATTTCACAGAATCAGAGTCCAGGAATAGGTGTGCCTTCTAGGAATTCAGTCTTCCAGGAATTCTCTGTAGGCTTTTCTGCTCACAGTTATATCCTTCCTGTATCTCAGCCATATCACAGTTCCCACCTTTCCAAGGCTCAGTGCAAACATAATGCTGCAGTAGCAAAAAGATGGCAAAGCTCTCCCTCAGGCCAACCAAATTAGAAATCAACAAGGTTTTCCCCTTGTATTTTCAAAGATTTCCCTGACTCCTGGCTTGGGCACAGCAAAACTTCTGAGCTTGTGTCTGAAAGAGGCAACGCAGTGGTTTTAAATAGCCCGGCCCCTGAAAATATAACTATATTCCTATTTGGCAAAAGATGTGTTCACCTATTTTCAGATCCCTTCAGTAATTGCTATTGCCTGGGTCTCTCTCTGCTTTGGTGAGGTTCAGCTTTTCTCCCTGACCTGCAATGCTCCTTCAATACCCACAGACTTTCATCCTGCCCTGAAACCTAAACCTGGGGATCTGCAGCAGACCAAAGAATTGGAGTTTGTGGACTGAGATTGTTAGGCCAAGACAGAGGCATTGTACATCAGAGACCCCTTACAGAGGAGTTTGAGAGAGTGGGCTTGCTCCAAAATCTCATTTATCTGTGTTTACTCCTCAAGTCGCATTCTCCTCATTCTGCTTTTTAAGGAAAGATATGAGGCTTCAAATGAATGACAGGAACTCACACAACCTTGTTGGGTTAAGAGGGGGGACCAACGTAGCATAACAGACAGGAAGATACACATTCTCTCCCAATGACATACTCTGCCTGGAAACCTTTGAGAAACATGGTCCATTCTTCAACCACCTAAGGATTCCCAGGTAGAACTGGTTTTCAAATCTTGCAGCTTTAATCCAGGAATGAAAAAAACACAGGTCTCACTTGACCCATTTTTCTCTGCCAACACTCATGGCAGACATTGCTAATAGATCGTGACCCTGTTCTCTACTGCGCCAATTTCAGCCTTAGCATTCATTCTAACAATGTTATTTCAGACAATAACTAACAACCACAGTTGGTACATAAAACACCGTAGCTCTTTTTTCACTTGCCATATAGCCAAGGACAAATTGCTGATCAACACCACGGCCAGGTGAGACAACCAACGGATCTATGACTTGGAGCTCTATTTAAATTTACTGTGATAATGATCACTTAGACGAATCAAGATCCTGTGTTTTCACCATAGTCCAACAATAGTTTGCCTGAGGTTTAATGCCTGGCATAAACAAGATGGATGAAACCAAAATATACCAGTGGAAATCCAGGCACATTTTCACTTATCCAGTCTCAACTCAAGGCAGAACAACCTATTTAATGCTAATGATGAGCTTTAGGAATAGACAAACTGAATACTAATGATGCATCTTTGAATAGCTCTCCAGTAGCTGAGAACTGGAAGTGTCCTTTAAGCCTGCACATAATGTGGCTGTGAAGCAAGGGATTCCTTAAACTTAAAAGAAAGGGAAATTGGAAGATCATATCTTAATTTTATAAGAACACCAAGAAAACCACTTATAAAAAACTACTCCCTTATAGTGTTCCCATGGGATTTCCAACGTTGTTTTACTTTATTTCATTTTTCTGCTCATTTATACTTTTTATTGGTTTCATTCACCAATATAAGAACGAACTTTGGAGCTTCCACTCAAGGAATAGCATCTTCTCTGCATTCCCTCCAGCCATCAGGGTAATCACAGGATAATGGGGGGTGTGCCAATAGCCAATAGTTAGTACAGAGATCAGACAGAATTTGGGGATGCACCCTCAGCAATCCAGCACCTCCGTTTCAGATGTTGAGCTACTAAAGGCTGTCAGGTGCAGCACTGGCAGGTTTTTTAGGGCACCAATGAATCTTCACAGTGGGTCTATCCTTAGCTGACTGAGCTGAGGCCATGTAGTGTTGATGTCTGCACCAGCTATGACTACCCAGTGCAGGGCCAGGGAGTCCTAGACCCTCATTTTCCCAGTGCAGGAATGCTGTCTGAATTTATCAGATCATACCACAAGGGGAAAACTCACACTGACACAAATGCCTCTATCTGCCTAATTTTTCTGGGCTACCAGCCGAGTGTCCCTTTGATATGTAATATTCTTGCTGACTCACAAACTTTCCTCTTCAGGAGCTCTGTGTGGGAGTAGGAACAATGATGAAAATCTGTCCCTACCTATGAAAACTTACAGCACTGATGGTTTTACTTTTTCCAAGATGAAACTGGCTTTTATTTCGTATTGGCAGCAGGAGAATCACTATTAAAAGTCAATGCTGATGGAAAGTATATTGAAATTGCACTTAATCACACTCAGTGGGGATAGACCATCAGAGTGATTATCTTTTGTGACAAAAGCTTGTTTTCTTGAAGGCTGGCCTCATGGGGCCCCTGAAAGCTCATGCACAGCTGTGGTTTAGAACTCTGATTCCAGGGAGTAATCTCTGAGCCTTCTCTCCTCTGCTGCGAAGTCTTTAGATCATGCCTTCTCTCTCCTACTCTGTTGAAGTCTTCAGAGGTGCGACTGGCTTTGGGGCTCCTCCTCTGGGCTTTCTCAGCCCCACTGTGCATCACCAGTAGAGAACACCGGCAACTTGGAATTGTTCTTGTCTGTTTCTACATCTGTCTCCCCACCCACAAAGGGCAGTGTTGATGCATGCTTGAAAGCCTGAGTGGCTTCACTGTTTGGGGCCCATGCCTGGTTCTTCCACATACCAAATGAATTCAGGCAAGTTATCTGAACTCAGTGACTTCCTCTAAAAAATGACAATAGTGGGCCGGGTGCAGTGGCTCACACCTGTAATCTCAGCACTTTGGGAGGCCAAGGCAGGCGGATCACTTGAGGTCAGGAGTTCAAGACCAGCTTGGCCAACACAGTGAAACCCCATCTCTAGTGAAAATATAAAAATTAGCCGGGCATGGTGGCAGGTGCCTGTAATCCCAGCTACTAGGGAGGCTAAGGCAGGAGAATTGCTTGAACCCAGAGGGCAGAGGTTGCAGTGAGCTGAGATCCCAGCCTGGGCAACAAAGTGAGACTCCGTCTCAAAACAATAATAGAATAAAATTAAATTTAATTTAAAAAAAAATAAATAAAAAATGACAATAGTAATAGTACCTCCTCATAGAGTCATCCTGCAAATTAAACGGACTGAAGTGTGTAATGTACCACAATAATGGCCAGCATGCACTCAATACTTCATGTGTTGGGTGTTGTGAGGGAGGGAGGGATGAAAAATTATGAGCTCTTGAGTGTAGAGACCTTTTCACATTATTTCTATAATCCCAGAATTTAGTCTAGCACAGAGAAAGTGCTCAATAAATGTGTCGGAAGCACACCTGTACTCTTAGATCTACCCCATTGGCCTAATTCTCAATTAACAGTCATTGTTCAATGAAAGTCATTTTTTTTTTCAGCTGTCCTAAAAACCCCTAAGTAATTCTCACTCTCCTCTCTCTGTCCCATGCTTCTGAGCCCACTTACCAAAGAGGCTTGAGATTATCTCTTGCTGACAATGAAAGGCGATGTAAGTGAATTCTTCTCAAAGGAAATCATTATCAACTATAGCCAATTATTGCTATTTGCAGCAGTTATGATCTATAAAGATGCTGCAAATGCTGAATTAGCAAATACTGAACTATTACTCCAAGGGAAATACAGGGTCAAGTGTCTTGGAGCCTCTGGTTATGACATTTTGGTCAACTGTTCATTATAGGCCTTGTTTTATGTCACTGTTGCATTATGTGTGTTCCTGTTGAAAGACACCTATATATATATATAAAGTTGATTCATTAACATTGAACTCACAGCAACAGCACTGTAACTCATGCCTGAACTAAGCTTATCTGACACATGCTTTTCTCCAGAAGGCAAATCACAGCTTTCTTGTGCTTAGAAACACAAGACAGCATTTCAATACTATGCTTGGGAGGCCATTTTAAACAGCAAAATCAACAAAAAGTATAAAAGTAAAAAACATTTGGCACCAAATAGACCATGAAAATGACATTTATTTACAGCATGACAGCTGGAAACAGAAAGAGCATCACCTTGCTTGACCTCAGCTGGGAACAAGCACACTGTTGGGTACCTCAAATTTTTCACCACTCTGCACATGTCCACAAATAATTGTAATAATACCACAAGTATTGATAGTGAGAGTATAGATAATTTTTAGTAAGTAGGCTAATTCACAAATATTTGCAAATAATGAACACTGTGTAAGATGACACAACAGGGAATGAAAATATGAAGTATGGTACTTAAATGCCTGGAGGCCTTCAGCTCCAGATGTTTTTAGACTATCAGAGTTCAACTGTAAACTTTCAAGGATGTTTCTCCTTCCTGGAATTATCATTGAGTAATCAATATGAACATTTTGTTGTTTTTAAAAGGAGCCAATTTTATAGAAATTGAATATATAGATTGAGATAGTTGTTCTAAGTCACTGGACACAAAGACATTTGTTTACTTGTAGCTGAAGAAAAGAGGAAGAGATGTAAGTTTTTGGGGGAGTATCTACACTCTGTGGTACAAATAATAATCGATATTACGCATCTGTCTCATTAAATTTGATTAACTGATAATTAGGCTCCCTGTTTTTAACAGATAAAGCTATAAAGGCTCCATTGCCCAAAGCTTAGGACTCTCCTAGGGCAATACACCCCACAACCTGCCTGAATGAGCAACCAGTGAACCCCCTGGGTGAGCCACTGGCCAGCCTCCTCCACATCTCCCAGGTAGGTGCCTGTAACTCATTAGGGCCAATCCCACCATTCCACATGGCCCTGATTATTTCAGCCCAAGTGTCCCACCTCATCTCTTACCACCATTACTAATCTCCATATATAGGTTCCATACATTTCCTAACATGACCCAAGTTCCCATTCTCCCAAATCTTTACCCTGTTGTTTTTGCAACTGGAGGTTTTGTCACAACTTTACCATCACATACCCTTCACTTCTCTGAATGGCCCATTCTTTTTCTTCCTCTGACTAAGCCAGGCTATCCTCTGAGGACACTGCTCCTTTCCTTGCAGTCTTCTCGTTAGAGAATGTTTTTTTGTTTGCTTGGTTTTTGTTTCTTTTGGCTGGGGGCGTTGGGGGTAGGAGGGAGTATCTCGGGAACACTCCAAACCATTTGTTCTTCCTTCTCAAAAAGTCCTGGTTCATTTCAAGTACATCATACAAAGCTGTGTAACTCACTATCCTCCTGTGTTTCCTCCAATGACCTCCAGGAATCCCTCTCCTTCTCTGAAGAGGTCCATTCCTGGCTTACCATTTTCCTTGCCATACTTCTTACTGTTCTCATTCTTCATAATGTCAACATTCTACTGGAGACTCCATCCTACATCCTGGGCTCTTTCTTGACTCTGCTTCCAGACCAAAAACCTTTACTCTCATAATTTCCCAGTCACTCATTCTCATGGCCATATCAAAGAAAGGTCCTATCTTCCCTGACAACTGCAGTACCTTCATAATGCAGCTACCAGTCAGTCTTCTCTTACCATACCGTCACCTGAACTTCCACTTCACTTTATTTAGTAAAACAATTCCCACTAATCTATGGACCCCAAGAAACACATAATCCATTTGTCTTTCCACTTTTTCATTCCCTATCAACAATATTACTTGTTCACGTTCACTTTCAACCAGTTAGAGTTCATTATTCATCATAAAAATAATTTCATCCCCAACATCTTTAACTTCCTTACACCCCTCTCTCTTTTGCCTCAGACCAAACAGCACTCATGGATAAGCCCTCTCTTGTACCATGCCTGCACCTGGGCAGCTGAACATGCTGGGGAAGCCATTGGAAGCTATACTGACTGACATCCCATGTATGGAACAAAATAATGTCTTCATTCTTCTGGAAGACCAGCCTCATCCCTCGCATGCTGAGCCCGATTGCCAGCCACCAGCGACTCTTAGTTCCATTTTATACTTTTTTTCATAGTCTACTGAATCATTTCCAGAAGCACATAAACATGCTTATAAACATGGTATACACAAACACAAAACCTTGCCAAGGATTTTACTGTAATCTCATTTCCAAAATCAAAAAACTAAGCTTCAGAAAAGTTAAAAAAACTTACTAAGGCACACAGCTAATAGAACAGAATAGGACAACTCTAAAATCTGTACTTTTTATGACATCATACTAATTAGCCTGGGGGTAAGACTGACCTTGAATTAAGTCTCAGTATCAATGAAAACTGGTAGATCAAGCTCCAAAAATATGTTGGTAGCTAAGATAAGTCATAAAAAAATGGAAGTGGGCATTAAGGAAATGAATGGTGGATGGTGGGAACCAGGTCTCCTACTGCTGGAGTGACAGCTTATAGAGAAGCAAGAGAAGGTGGCCAGAATGATCCATGTGGCAGTTCATTAGGGTACAAGACATCAGTACAAACTCACGTTTAGCTTATCATAGATACAGTTGGTTGCACACACACACACACAATATGTAGATATGTATATAACAGGTTAGTATACATACTAAACATTTCTCACCTTGTCAAATGAGAGAGAATAGAAGCAATGATTCCCTAGTAGCAACAAGTACTACCACTCAGCTCTTGGTTTCTAATTCTAGTCTCCAATAAAAAGAACCAGGGCTCCTTGGAGAAACAGTTTATTCTAGGGCTTGGATAGGGAATACAGAAGGTAAGCCTGGAGTATCTCATGGTGCCAAAAAAATAAAGAGGTCTTCAATAAAACCCCAAAACCAAAAGACAGTGACAGGGATATATCAAAGGGAAACAGGAGCCAAATAAAAGTGTCCCATATGGCCATAGCTGTTAACTAAGCCACAAGGTAAATAAAGCAGTACTGAATTATAACACAAAGTATTAAATAAATATCCATGAATCAATACTGACAAAGAAAATGATTAAATATAGAAGGAAATGAAAAGCAGATGAATCTCTCGTGCAGAAATATTACAAATAATTTATGTAAATATTCTTCCCTCAAAAAGGTAATGCATAATCCCCAAGAAGGTGTGGGCTATGTATAGTTACTCATTTCCAAAAACTATGTTAAGAAAAGTGCAGGGGAAATGAGTATCTTTATAGTGAAGAAGCTTAACAAACACTTCCCGCGTCCGATGACCAAGTTTAACAGCAACAGTAATATGTTATCATGATGTTACATATCCCTTATTTGACATGATGAAAAGTGGTAACTGTGCCCCTGTGTTTTTACTCTCAATAACCCATAAACCAGTTTTTACCATGAGAAAAACTATCAGACAAATTCCAGTAAGGGACATCCTACAAAACACCTGATGGAGCAGTACTTCTCAAAACTGTCAGGGTCATCAAGAGAAGGCAAGTCTAAGAAACTGCTACAGCCAAGAGAAGCCTGAAGAGATAGGGCAACGACATGTGATATGGTATCCTAAGTGAGACCCTGGAACAGAAAAACGACATTAGATAAAAATTAATAAAATCTAAATAAACTATAGACTTTAGTGGATAATTATTAGTTTGTTAGTTGTAATTGATATACTACAGTAAGTTATTAATAGAAAAAACTGGATCTGAGGTATATAAAATCTGTACCGCCTTCTCGATTTTTCTGTAACTCTGAAATTCTTCTAAAAATAAAGTCTAAATCAATGTAATTTACCATATTGACAGACTAAAAATAAAAACCATTTGACTTTTTATATCTGATGTAGAAAAATAATTTGACAAAATCCAGTGCCCTCCCTTAGGAGCACTTGGGCTCTTAGAAAACTCTTAGAAAAGTAGAAATAGAAAAGGGATTCATCAACCCGATAAAGAGCATCTAGGAAAACCAACTTCTAATATCACACCTAATGCTTTAAGGCACAGTGATGTTTCCTAAAATCAGGAAAAAGGAAAGAATGTCTGCCCTCACCATTCTGTTTAACTCTGTTCTCAAGGTTCTGAACATAGCGTAATACGGCAAGAAAAGAAATAAAAGACATTTTTATTTTTTATGGTGTACAGTATGATATATATTTTTTTACTTTTTCGACTTTTATTTTAGGTTCTAGGGGTACAGGGGCAGGTTTGTTACATGGGTAACTTGCATATTGCTGGGATTTGGAATATGAATGATTTCATCACCCAGGCAGTGTGCATAGTACCCAACAGTTTTTCAGCCCTCATCCTTCTTCCACCCTCTATCCTCAAGTAGGCTCCTGGTGTCTATTGTTTTCCTCTTCATGTAAAATATATTTATATTAAGCCAAAATACACAAATCTGTCTTTATTCATAGACCACCTGATCTATGAACAAATAATCCAGGCATATCCATACAACGGAATATTACATATCATAAAAAAATGAACTGACATATCCTACGACATGGATGAACCCCCAAATTATGATGCTTAGTGAAAGATGCCAGAATTTATAGTACATAATTGCATTTACGTAAGATTTTGGAAAATAGAAAATAATCTATAGGGTCAGAAATCAGATCATTAGTTGCCAGTGGGGTAGCTGGGGTTTGAAAAGGTGGGAGGAAAGGCTACAGAGAGGCAGGAGGAAACCATTGGGGATATAGATGTGTCCTGTTGATTGTGATGATAGTTTCATGAATTTGTATAGGAATGCCAAAACTTATTAAATTGCATACCTTAAATATATACAGCTTTTTGTTTCTTTTTTGGAGATGGAATCTCGCTCTGTCACCCAGACTGGAGTGCAATGGCACAATCTCAGCGCACTGCAACCTCTACCTCCTGGGTTTAAGCGATTCTCCTGCCTCAGCCTACCGAGTAGCTGGGATTACAGGTACCTGCCACCACGCCTGGCTAATTTTTGTATTTTCAGTAGAGACAGCATTTCACCATGTTAGCCAGGCTTATGTCAAATTCCTGACCTCACTCGCCTCCCAGAGTGCTAGGATTACAGGCATGAGCCACTGTGCCTGGCCCATGTATAACTTTTTATATCAATTATTCTTGATAAAGGTTTAAAGAAAAAAATTAGTCTTGCCTTTTAAAAAATTTAAAAAAAGCACACACGGAGGCTAAAAGTACAAAAAGGATTGATCCAAAAGTGAGAGTCAAGAACATGGTATAGACAGCAAGCTTGTCATATTTTACTGTCAAAAACATGTCCATGTATTGCTGTGTCTGCTCCACATAAGCAGTAATGATGTCATATACATGATTTACATACAGTCATATATACCTGATTTTCAACAATGAGAAAGTAGATATTGTAAACAGGTTTGAAAACAAAGATAATTCCACAGATGTCTCTTCTTAAGTACACCTGTCATCAGAGAGTAATATAATTATATGGCAAGTGTCTGACAATCATATGGCAAGTGTCAGGATGATGGAAATTCACAACATATTGTTAAAACCCAAAGAGGTCTTGGGACCCATAAAAAAATGCTTCAGAGATATTAAGATGAAATTTCCACAAAAGACATTAAAAGAAGGGAGAAAGATGAATAAGGAGGAAGTTATGGAATTTAACTGCAAGTAGAAAATGTATCCTTCCTTCGGCTTTCAGCAAATACATACGACAGCAGGGAATGGGAAGTGATAAACTTCCTATCAAAAATGTGACTTCTCATTCTCATTGTGACACATTTACAGCTCTTCCAAGGATTTGACTAAAGAGAGCCAGAAGATGAAAAAGAAAAAGACAAATGAATTGGAAATGACCTTTTCCATTATCTATGGCCACATGGAGGAAATAATGCCTTCCCAAAGCTCGGCCATAGATTAGCTGTCAAATTAAAAACCTGTGTATAAATATTTGGCCCAAGCACAAAGTATTAAAGTAATTTCAGCTACATATGTCTATAAGAAAGTCAATGCCCATCTGGAATTAGCAAACTGGAAGATGGAAGTTTCCACAAAGGACCTCCTTTTCTTAATCATAAGATCTGTTTAAATAACTTTACTAAAGGGAGCTTAGCACAATAAAAGGAGGCTGAAGAAGCTACGAAGAGAGAATGTACAAAAGAGAAAATTAAAAATGCCATTAAGCCTTAGAAAAAAATGCTCAATCAATAAGGAACAACAATTAAAACAGAGATGAAACAATTTTGTCACCAAGATAGAAAAATATATATAACGACATGCAGTATTAGCAGGATTCTGTGAAAGGAAATGTACCTGAATGCAGTTAACAGAAATGCAAAATGACAAATCTGAAAAGAATATATGTGAAGAGCCGTAAAGATGTTTATATCCTTTGACCCAGTTATTTGTCTACTGAGACTTTATCTAAAGGAAAGAATCTGAACTAGGGATGGATCTTTGAGCACAAAATATAATCATGACAATGCCATTTTTAATATTTATGTTTATATCAGCAAAGTTTAGAAACAACCTACATTGCCCGGCAGCAGCAAAATCGTTAATTAAATTATGACACATCTATATGTCAGAACAGTTTGCAGCCATTAAAAACACATTTTCAAGACATTTTAATAACATAGAAATTCTTTAATATTATAGAGAAAAATAACTGTGTACATAAAATGTGATCTCATAGGCGATACAAACACACACACACACGCGCGCACACACACACACCCTGGAAAGAAATAGGCAAGGAATACTAATAGTGCTTACTGCTCTTTTCCAGTGAAAATACTGGTTATTTAAATTTTCTTCTTTAAAAACAACTGAAAAATAGTAAATTTAAGATAGAAGAGGATAGTATCATGACACATGGGATCTAATTTTTTTCTATCACTTTCTCCAAATACAAGACTTTTTTCATTGCACAGACAGGCTGTGTTACTGTTGCTTATGTCTTGTCCACTGGGTCACGATTTTCTACTTTTCAACTAAATACTGTTACTTATTAAATCAACTTAATCTCCCAAATGATCGTCAGAGACTTTTCCACATGTAGCATGCACCAAGGGCTATTTATGGAACATACATTTAATTATAGTAGGGCCTTTATTAGCATAGAGCATATTTGCTTTACAAGTTTGAAACTGATCCTTAAGACCCCTTTTCAGTCATTCTAGTGAACACTGATTCAGTTTCATGAATAAATTTGTTTTCTAAAAAATATTAAGTGCCCATTCTATGTATGTCTGTCTACCTACACATTGCTCTCCTGTGTGTTAAGTTTGTCTTCCCAGCCAGACTTGAGAATGTGATGTCCAACTTCCAGCACGCAGCATAGAGTTAGTATAGAGCAAACAAATGCCTAGTTTGTGCTGGCTTTCAAAGACTACTACTTGAATCAGAATGCCAATTTAAAAAACAAACGAAAACCTCAATGCATTCTAAACATGCAATGGTTCTGATGATATTTTAGTTAATGGCATTTATTGGGCTGTCTTTCTGTTGAACTGAATCAAACAGAAGTCTCAATCAGAAATTTTGTATCCTGGGGACAGCCCAGTTCAAAAAGGAAGTACCGTAAAACCTTGAGAAACACTCCTTTCCTAGAATGTCAGGTCCAAAATACGTTCTTCTGGGATGTAAAGTAAGAATGACAGAGAATAGAAATATCAGTCTGAAACTAATTCTGAAGGCTGCCAAGGTACACAACTATTTTTGAGGTCCTACCCTGGGCCAGGCATAGCAATGGTACTTTCTCATATTATCTCATTAAATCTGCACAAATAACCCAGTGAGGTGGATGTGATGATACTCCTTTGGTAAACCTCAGTGAAGTGAAGTATCAGACTTCCACCATATGTTGGAACAGTCTGCAACCACTCAAAGACATATTTTCCGCAGGGACTAGTTTGATCATGAATTAAAAAACAGAATTCCATAGTTTACTTTTTGAAGCAGTGTGACTCAAAAGGTCATTTAAAGTCTAAATGTTAGGCAAACATCAAAGAGAGGCAGGTATCTGCATTTTGAAAGGGGGAGGGGGCCCAATCTTTAAGAATGAGAGAGGAAGCTGCATAGGTATTTTGAAGAAAGGCTTCTCTTCTTCTTCAGCTGACATACCTCGTACTAACCTTGTCCTGAAAATAGTTTTGTTATCTCACACTATCCATGATCCTCACATCAGAAAAATGTGGGGAAAGGGAATATTTGGATTGGCAGGGACATGGCTTGTACACACAGAAATCAATTTGCGAGATTCAGCATTTGAGAACTGTAGTATTCCAATTGTAGATAAAGCCAATAATTTCAGTCTTCAAAGCTTGTGCTGCAGTTGAAAGAAGTGTCAGCACCCTAATTATATGTCCAATTGCTAAGAATCAACAGGCACTTGATCATCAAGCCCTAGACATTTCTGTGCCTACATTAAAAAAAATCCATTGTAGTAAAATTCTTTTTTTTTTTTCTAACTTTGATTTTAGGTTCAAGGGGTATACGTGCAGGCTTGTTATATGGGTAAACTGTATGTTACGGGGCTTTGGTGTACAGGTAATTTTGTTACTCAGATAATAGCCTAATACCCAAAATGTAGTTTTTCATTCTTCACTCTCCCCCCATCCTCCAACCTCAAGTGGGTCCCAGTGTCCACTGTTGCCTTCTTTGTGTGTATGTGTACTCAATACTCCCACTTACAAGGGAGAACATGCAGTGTTTGGTTTTCTGTTTCTGTATTAATTTGCTTAGAATAATGACCTCCAGCTTCATCCATGTTGCTGCAAAGGACATATCTGTTGTTATGGCTGTATAGTATTCCATGGTGTATATGTATCACATTTTTTTTTCATCTAATCCACTGTTGATGGGCATCTAGGTTGATCTCATGTTTTTGCTATAGTGAACCGTACTGTGATGAATGTACATATGCATGTGTGTTTATGGTAGAATGATTTATTTTCTTTTAGGTATACGCCCAGTAATGAGACTGTTGGGTCAAATGTTAGTTCTGTTTCAAGTTCTTTAAGAAATCTCTAAACTGCCTTCCACAGTGGCTGATCTAATTTACATTCCTACCAGGAGTGTGTAAGCATTCCCTTCTCTCTACAATCTCACTAGCATCTGTTATTTTGTTTTACTTTTTAATAATAGCCATTCTGACTGGTGTGAGATGGTATCTCATTCTAGTTTTGATTTGCATTTCCCTAATAAGTGATATTAAGCATTTTTCATATGCTTATCAGCCACATGTATATCTTCTTTTGAGAAGTGGCTGTTGATATCTTTTGCCCATATTAATTTTTTTTTTTTTTTTTTTTTTGCTTCTGGATTTAAGTTCCTTATAGATTCTGGATATTAGACTTTGGTTGGATGCATAGTTTGCAAATATTTTCTCCCATTTTGTAGGTTGTCTGTTTTCTTGTGCTGTGCAGAAGCTCTTTAGTTTAATTAAGTCCCTCTTGTCAATTTTTGTTTTTGCTGTAATTGCTTTATTGGGTCTTCATTATGAAATTTTCTCCAGGACTGATGTCCTGAATGGCATTTCCTAGGTTTTCTTCTAGGGTTTGTATAGTTTTAGGTTTTACATTTAAGTCTTTAACCCATCTTAAGTTGATTTTTATAGATGGTAAAAGGGAGGAGTCCAGTTTCAATCTTCTGCATATACATGCCTAGATTTTCTCACTGTAAACTGTAGATAATGGTCTCTGTCCTTCCCCATGGACAGAAATGGCAGAGATGAGGAGCACACGGGATACAGACACAGGCTCTTCATCAACTTAAAATTGCTAAAAATCTCAAAGTTTCTTCAGCTATTTTAAATCATAGCTTTTGAAATTTTATAAATGACATGGTTCTGCTTCCCATAAAAATGTATAAATGCACATATGCAAATATACACACAACTACTTTAGAGAGTTCATAGAATCCCTGAAGTCACCAAGGAGCCTAGATTGTCTTATAAATTTGTTTGGAAAACTCTCCTGAAAGTCCTTTCTCTGGGGTGCAGGAACCGCTCACTTGTTTATGTGATATATATATATATATATTTTTTTTTTTTTGCAGGAAGCACAGATTACTAACTTATTTCCTATAACTTTTAAAGTTTGCAAGGATCTGCACCTCTTCTCAGATTATGTCATGATGTGCAATGAGAGTCAAGAACACGAGAAGTCTCTAAGTATTTTGTTAACCATCTCTCCTTTCCTATATTATGATTTCTACAAAAGAACAGGGAGAAACATGGCCGAGTTAGGTAAGGGACCCACAGCTTTTACTGCAAGGGAAGTTCCAAAGAAGGCAAAACATGATTCCCTAACCCCTGTGAAAAGTAAACCATTGACCCCAACAAAGGCTTCTCATGACTTTGAGCAGAGCCCTAACAGTTCACCCCTATCACCAAGCAGCCCTTGGGAGCTCCAGAAGTGTCACTCAAAGAATCCCACAGTCACAGGGACTAAACGGCAAGAACCATATCTGAATGGTACTGTAACTGCAAGGAAAAAAAAATAAAAAAGACCCAAACCCACTGGTGGATTCCTGTCTCCTGGGATTCTGAACTTTCCATTTCTTTATAATTAACAGAATTAAGCCCATATATGTCCCAGAGAAAGGAGCCAAGCCTGATTTTACAAATAAAGAAACAGCTCTTCCACGTTACCTTTCTGGCTGTGTTTTCCATCAGTGTGTCCTTCCATGTCAGGAAAGGCTAGAATGCTGACATGTCAGGGACCCATGCTTACACTTTCCCTGCCTGCACTGTGCTGTTTTTGGATTTTTAAAGTGGATTATAAAAGAGCAGTGATACAAATTTGATTATATAATATCATAAACAAATGTAGCTGCTGCCAACACTAATTAAGGAACATCAGACTCCTCCATGCCACATGCACAGTAGATGAAGTTCGGAGCAGTTGACAACAGGTTTCCTGGGAATGAAGAAAGCTCCCGTGGTCTACCCTCTGAGCCAAGGAAGAACCTGGCAGTGACTGCAGCAGGACCCAACATGCTGACCTTGACTAGCCCCTACCTTCCTCCTACTTCTACCTGTGACCACGATTAGCTGACTCAGTTCTTACAGCTGCAACTGTGTAACCTAGAATCTGTGTCCTACTCTCTATCCCTCTACCTTGACCCTAAGTAGGGCTCCCACTGTCTATTGACTGGTGTACCTGGTCTACACAGGCTCCTTTGATTCCAGTGATCAGACTTACACAGATTTCAACAGTCTTCTTAGGTACACATGCACATTTGGCTGATAGTGATGTAGCATGGTGGGGAGGGATGAGGATATCCAGAGACTGGCATTAACTTAGCTATTGGTCTGGTCACCCTGGCTTCCACAGAGACACACTGGCCACACAGATCTAGCCATCACTGGCTTCCATCACATGAGTTGGGTCATGGTGGAACAGCTCACAGGCTTTCTCAGTTGTCCCACGTATCCTTTCAAGCCTCCAAGCTACTTTCCTTGAAGAACAGAATTCATTCAATAAGTTGCATCATGTGCCACACAAAACTAACCTACTTGCACCTTAGGCACCTGCCCTTACAGGGTGTGCGCTTTTTTTCTGTGGTCCTCTGCATAGCTGTGCTTCTCAACTTTCATGAGTGTCCAAATGAACCACAGAGCCTGTTAACATGCATAACATTTTATAACTAAAAGAAGTAAGCTCATGTATGTTTCAGAGAAGGGAGCTGAGCCTTATTTTGCAAATAAACAGCTCTTTCACATTATCTTTTTGGCTGTGTGTGTGTGTGTGTTGTTGTTGTTTTTAATCAGTTCACCCTTCTGTGTCAGGAAAGGCAGAGAGCTTGTTAACATACTGGTTCTGATTCAGTAGGCTAAGATAGGGCTGAGATTCTGCATTTCTAGTAAGCCCCAGATAAGCTCCATGCTGCTAGTCTGTGGACCACACTTTGAGTACCAAACATCTCTGAGTGCTAATTCAGGACTTCCAACAAGGGAGGGCTGCTCAAAATCTTTGTAGGATTTGAACTTAAGCCTTGAGTTTCACTGTGGACGTTGCTCCCTGCTCTGCCCTTCAGTCCTTTTATCCCTAATCTCTTCCCTCACTGCTCCCCTCACTTTCATTTCCAAACATTTCTTTATAAATAAAGTTCATGCCTCACTGTGTCACCCTCTTGCTTAAAATTCTCCAATGTGTCTCCAGCGTGCTTAGAAAACAAACTTCTTAATATGGCATTTATGGCTGGTTATACCCCAGGCCCTGTCTCCCCACTGCAGTCACCACATCAAACCCTGCAGTTCCCACTCGTGTCACAGCTGTCGCCTCCAGGCTTTAAGCACACTGCTCTGTGTTTTGAAATCTTCACCTTCCAGCCTGTCCCTTTCTTCCAGGCTCCACAGATTCTACTTCTTCAGAACACTCAACCCATTCTTTTGTCTCATCTACTTTTTTGTTCCCCTCACTGACAGAGTCCCATGAAGGCAGAAGCATGTCCTTATCGTCATTCGTCATATACATAATGTACCATTGGTAGCACGAAGCATAGGCTTGGCTCAAAGGAAGTGCTAAACAAGGAAGGGGGGGGAGGAAGAAGAAAGGGAAGGAAGGAAGGAAAAAGGAAGGAAGGAAAGAAAAGAGGAAGGAAGGGAGGGAGGGGGGAGGGAGGGGGGGAAGGAGAGGGAGGGGGTGAAGGAGGGAGGCCGACCAGACAGGAGTTGCCCTTACTGACTTTTCTTTTCTTCTGCCACTTCCTCAAAGGATCAGGTGTCAATTGCAGGCTAACGATAATATCTTCAAACCTTAAGAAACATTTTTAGCTCTTTTTACCAAAGATTCAAAAAAAGGAAATTAGCACTTCAGACTCTTAGTCGCAAAACATGCATTTAAAACCTAGGCAAATTACCAAAGTATAGAAACAGATGCTGAATAAATCATATAGGCCATAGCACTTTTGTAATAGAAGACGACACTTGCGATTACTATTTTTCATACTTTTTTACAAATGGCAAACTCAGTGATTGCTTTGCCACAGAAGAGATGCCAAATATCCGTGCTGAGAACAACGAAGTCACTATCTGGCAATGTCAATCATTCATCCCTCCCTTCTCTCCACAAAGAAATAGAGATGTCTACAAGGCTCGACATAGAGCAAGCCAGCCAGAGAAGATGTGGCTCTGGCCTTCAAAGCATTCACGGAGGGGGCTACTCACGGGTCCCACATGCGGGCAGCCAACATACGCTTGGCACAAATGGCATGGCATGGCCACATCTGCCACATGGGCACCAGTTAGTGGGGAAAAGACTCGTCTCAGAATTCTGCTGCTTAACAAATTCGTTATAATTCCATGTTGTCACTTCTGGATTTATTAAAGGTCATACGAAAAGCAGTATCTTTTCCACCAAAAATAAAAGTAAGCTTTGAATTAAGGCCTGCCTAAAACTACATTTCACAGTAATGAAGACTATATTATTAAAATGGATTTTAATTTTACTGTTTTACTCTTGAGTTTGGGGAAAAGATGATTAAAGAGAATGCTTTTCTCCCCTTGGGTAGATTTTCATACCCATTTGGCTTAATTATCCCCGGCTGAAGGCTCATCCAATTGCAGATGAATGCGGCTTGACTCTCCCAGTGTGGACAAATGCCTGTCTGCTCCTCCAGGGACTGAGACACTTGCAGGGACTGCAGCTCTGACACCACTCCAGGGAAGCCCCCCAAAAACAGCATTACATCAAATGATTATGTAAATTTGACTTCTAAAGAGTAATTGAAATAGATTGTGCACATTTTTCCCTATGAAAACGTCATGAAACATTAGTCTCAACCCCCAAAAGAGGCAGAGCCAAATAGCTGTGACTCTCACCTGTAGCAACCGGACATGGAAATTTTCTCCAGCTTATTCTCAAGCCATCTACCCCCATTTCACCATGAAGGTTACAAGATATTCTTTAGGAGGCCTTGAAGTAGTGTGGATTCCCAAAGACAGGACCGTATCTGGCTTGCTCTATTCCCAGACCCAAGTACACTGCCCAGCACAGGGTGGGTACCAGCGAACCTGTGCTGAGTGACTCATAATCCACTCATCACCCCTCAGGACGCACTTGCCGCACAAAAGGTTTGGTTGCTAAATAATGTCTATCTTCCTCATACATGGCGTTATAGTCTTGTTTGGCTCCATCCCTCCAAAAAAACACATTGTTCTTCAACATTTTGCCTAATAAAAAATTAGTCAAGTATCTCTTGAAAAAGAGTATTTGCTATTTCTTAAATTAGAATGACTTGTCCAGCATCCGAGGTCACATTGCTTGTCTTTCTGAGCTTTCCCCACCACCTGTAAAGCATAAACCAGGATGTATATCCGCATTAGTGCTGATGCTGACTCCCAGGTGTTGCCCTGCTCGGTGGGGGTCTTTGCTGAGCATTCTAAACTCATGCCTTTCTAAACCCCTTCTTTATATCTCTAAACTTCTGCACTATCAAGTTCTCTTGGTTGGGACTCATGAGTTTCAGTGGTTTCCAAGTATGGTAGGTGACATGCCGATGGCTAAAATTCACCACGTAATAGAGGAAAGAAAACAGCCTTGCATATCAAACAGCCTAAAGGACAAACTAACTCTTTCCTTAACAGTCCCCCAATCCTCCATCTTCTCATCTGTAAAATGGAGATAATAATTCCATAGGGTTACTAAAAGTGATAAAACGTGCAAACCACCTACGTTGTGCCTGGAATAGTTAGGTGCCCAGTATGGAAGTCACTTGCTGCTATGCTCTTAGCTTAGGTTCGCATCTGCTAGTCAGACCAGAATTTATAACCCTGACCTGCCCCACTTGTCATTTCCTCCAGCCCCCAAAGCAGCATGGTGCCAGATTAGCCCTCTGCAGAGCACTGGTCCAAACCACAACTCCGTCAGACTGCTCATACTATCAGCTGGGCATGCAAATGTGAGCAGCAAGGCAACCACTCCAGCCAGAACATCGGCACGTGCCCATTTATCTTCATCTAGGCTCGGATCTTCAACTGGAGTTGTCTGAATGAGAAATAACTTTAGGGACAGGATGGTCTCTCTCTGGGCCCTGTTTGTTAGAGTAACAGCTTACAGAGGTAGGGCCTGACTTGCACCGAGCTGGCTGGTGTCTCAGACTCTCCATGGCTCCAGGAGACACAGGGATGTGCTCAGAAGCAGCAGAGGAGGAGTGGGAACTGTGGCTGGGAACAAGAAAACAGAGATCTCGTAGTGTAGACATCTCCTCCCTCCATGCTGCATCCCTCTTTAAATAGATAACTCCTGTGAATTTCCAATGTGTCTGTGCTAAGACACATTGGAGGGAGATTATTTATTCCACTTCTCTCTTTTTAAAATTAGATAAATGAAAGCCCAATGAGAGAAAGTGATTTATCCAAGATCACATAGTTGCTTAGTGGGAAAATTGAGTTTGAAACCTGACTTGAAAATCTATAGATTTTAGTTTCTTCTCTCTCTTTTCTTTTTTTTTTTTAGACAGTCTCACTCTGTCGCTAGGCTAGAGTGCAACGGTGGTCTTGGCTCAGTGCAACCTCTGCCTCCTGGGTTCAAGCAATTCTCCTGCCTTAGCCTCCCAAGTAGCTGGAACTACAGGCATGTGCCACCACACCCAGCTAATTTTTGTATTTTTAGTAGAGACAGGGTTTCATCATGTTGGCCAGGATGGTCTTGAACTCTTGACCTCATGATCCGCCTGCCTCGGCCTCTCAAAGTGCTGGAATTACAGGGGTGAGCCACTGCAGAGGAATTCTATAAGGACCCTTCATTCATGCCATGATCCTGTACCAGAGTGAACTGGTAGAGTTGTTGTTACGAGGCCTCTATCCCATGTTATTAACTAATGAGTCCTTCAGCTTCTTCTTCGTATCTGCAGGATGTCAGCTGCCCCTCTTCCAACTGTCAACACAGTCTTCCTACCTAGGTGCACATTGCTGGAAACTCCCAAAGTGAATCTCACACAAGCAAGTCCATCGAATGCATTCTGGCCCCCACATCCTCACTGGGGTCTCCTGCCCACAGGCCAGTGGAGAAGAAGCCTTAGCCTCCTCTAGTGCTGCCCCAAACTGCGGCCACTCTCTCCTTTGGACTTGAAGCTGCTGCCTCTCTGCAAAGCCAGGCATTTACTACCTGCAAGAATCAGGAGAAAGTTCCTTGTTCCTGATGGCGGCATTTCCTCATGAGGCCTCTGAACAGGACATTCTGTGTCCACGCTTCAAACTAGCCCCTTTGGCTTTTCCTATACTCTATTATTCTGTGTGTGTCAAATCTGATGATCTGCCCGGGTAATAGACACGGCAAAACTTTTCACATTGCCTGTTCCTCCCTTCAGAAGCCCACAGACAGGTCTTTGAAGATCCCATCCCATATACCCATTAATTCCTGCCCTCAGATGCCTGGGAGGCAGCAGGTCTGAAGTGTGTTGGCATTTGGAACCACCTAGTACTCATACATCCTGCTGGATTAGAGAAGGGACGTCAACCCTGGCATGTTAGCACCCCCTCAGGGAGCTTGTAAGGACTCCTCGTGCCTGACCCAATCACAAACCAATTACATCAGAGTCTATGGGTGTGGCCTGGGAATCCAAATATTTGAAAAGCCCTGGAAGGTAGGAAAAGTGTTCACCTGTGGAGGTATTTATTAACTGGGGTGAGGGACGGGGGAGCCTTCCAGAGTGCTAGCTATGTTCCATGTCTCCCTCTCTTGCCACGTAAGGAGACAGAAGCTTTCTCTGGGGGGACTATGAGGGTGGAGGTTTCTTTACCGTTGCTGAGCCCCTATGCTGCTCACAGCTCTCAGAAGGCTGCCTTTCTCACTCAAATGCTACCCTCTTCAGAAGTATGAACAAACACACCCAAATCCATCAGGGGCCAGAGCTGCAGCAAAGTAAATAAATCACCTCATTTCATTTTACATTAGAGATCCAGGTGTTCTGTTCCCAGGCTTGGTTTTTAAATGAAAGAGATCTACCTAGTACGCCAGTTCGACATTGATAATTAGGCATCAAATGAAAAGTGCCTTCACGTAAATGTAGTTCTGGGCACTATAAAGATGCCAGAGCCTTCCAAAGGTCCTCCCGCCCGTAGTGAGGCTAAAGAGGACCAACTCTCCTGTTTGCCTGGGACTAAAGGGATTCCTGTGATGCAGCATTTTCAGAACACTAAAAAAGTCCCAAGAAAACCTGGATGAGCTTGTCATTTTACCGAGAATTAGATCATAATTGCTGCTAGTAGTTAGCTGGGCTCTCAGGGCGAACACAAAGGGACACAGGGTTAGGAACTGGAGCCCTGTGGTACAGACAGTACTGATAACCAAGTCAAGACCCCAAGGTCTATGACAAGGGCCTTTCATGATCTGCAGTTCACTTCTCTGAAGATCAAAGCCCATCTCTCAGTGGTGTTCATCCTCAGTGAGAAGAGGAGACTTCATGAGCCCCTAAGGGTTGACATGTTCTGCATTGTTTTCTGGAATCAGTCCATAACTACGGCCCCCAGGTTATGAGCACCAGGAATTCTGATTCAGAATCCTCACAGTGACTAACAAGAGCATTATTATTTCCATTTTAATAACCCTAGGATTCGGTCCCAAGTCCATCAATTCATAGCCCATATCCTTCCTACTGTACTATGCTGCCTCTTATGAGCAAATGAGGAAGCCCTACCCTGTAAGCAGTCCGATAGGGAGCTGCTAAAAACCCCCGACACTTCTAGAATTCCTTCAAACACATCCCTTGCCTTCCTACTTGCCCACATATGCCCCTGTTGCTCTCTTCTCAGCTCTTAGACTGATTTATTAGTTTGACATTTTCCATTTTTATTGAAAAAATCTTTAATTAAATAATATCACCAGTGTTAAGTGCACTTACTATGCGCTGGGCATTTTGCTATGGGTGTTACATTGTTTCACGAAATCCTCATTCTCTGAAATCAGTATCATGCCCATTGTACAGGCGAGAAAACCCAGGCTTAGGAACATTAAATAACTGATCAAATGTGTCCAGTTTCTAAGTGATACTGCAACGTTTCTGATTCACATGTGTCTGATTCCTTCACCTGGCTCAAACAGGAAGGGAAGCAGAAAGGTCTCTAGAACGTTTCTTTGGACCCGTGGTAGTAAAAGTTCCTCCAGTAGCAACTGCCCACTAAGAAGCAGAATCATTTCCCAGGAATACTCTCTGACTGAAGGGGCAGGAGAGGCATGCAATTAACATTTCATGCAGAGCCAAAATTCATGATTCTCCTGGGGAAAATAATAAAACGTCACCTTAACTATAATTAAAAATGATACTCAACTTTCATCTGATATGCATCTAAATCTATTTTACTGTTATTAGTCTGGAAACAGATTCTCCATCAGTGTCATTCCTGGTTCATAAATAAGCTAAAGTAAAAGCAAAATAAATTTTAAGTTGGAAGTATCAATGTAAACGCATTTTTACAAGTTGTCTTATTTACAGTCACAGATTCACAGTTTACTGAGTACAAGCTTTAAAAAAACACCACACGTATCTGTACAGCATAATAAGAAGACTTTAAGAAAATATAAATATCAATGATACACATGTCCTAACTCAGAGCATGGGCCACACTCTAAGCCATTCTCCCTCAGTAAGTGGGAGCTCACGAAGTACAAAGCCACTGTGAATCTCTGAAGACAGGAAGACTGGCACCTTTCTGATTCAGAGCAGGGCACTGTCCCAACTTTAGCGAAGGGGAAGATCTACTCATCATGATCTGGGACATTCTCAACTCCAGCATTTGTCAGTTGTTACATTTTGTGTGTGTGTGGTGGGGGAGTTAACGGTCCCTGGGGCATGGCAATGTGTGTATATCTCTAAGCTGCTGACCATACTGTACCCTCTCCCATTCTGTCACCATGGTAAATTCAGTTATCCTTCCACATTTTTTTTCAGTCATCATCTAGGTTAAGGATTGCACACTCCTTTGTCTTTGCACCTTCCAACCCTTGTAAATTGATCACCTGTTCCATTTGTCTGCAGTTGGGAAACTGCTTTATCTAAATGCCTATCTCTCTTTCAAGCCCTTGTATGTCTTGGGGATGGTGCTTGGTTTCCTCCGTTTCTGTATTCACCATGCCCAGCGCAGTGCCTGGCAAAGAAGCAGTTACCTGAACATATTCACTGAGTTAAATTAGGATTAAATAACATTTATTTTACCCTGGAACTTACATCTATTTGTCTTTTTCACAGACATACTTTTATCTGGTTATTCATTCAGGAGGCATTCCTTCAATACCTACTAAGCCCCGAGGAATAACAGCCACGTGTAAAACACATTGCCAGCCCTGGAGCACATGGCTGTCAAATTAGGAGACAAATGCCACACATGCCAGAACAACTAGATCAGGGTATCCCAAAGCATCTTCTGAGAAATCAAGACTCTCTGAAGAGGAGGATCTGTGGTGTGGGAGCGAAGGAGGGAAGCTTGGGGTTCTATCCACACCTCCACTTCCCACAGGGGCACCTGAACATTAGCACACCTAAGGTCTGAGGGGTCCACGGCAAGATACGCCATGGCGTTTCCAAACCTTGACATTTCACACTTTACTAAGCTGTAGAACTTCTAAAAACATATAAGGTAAAATTCACATTTTGTTGGAGTGCTACAGAGAACAAACTGCAATAAACATCAAACAAGAACTACAAACTTAGTAAGACATCAACACAAATGCAGTATAACACAATAGGGTGTTAGCACAAATGGAAAGTAAATCTGTTTAGAAGGGATTCAATAGAATGACCTCTCCTTTGGTTAAGTGAGGACTTGGTCTTGGAGAAAGGTCATTGTCTTACTGCAGTCAAATTTGCATCAATAAATTTTTATTAAGTAGCTATTATGTATGTGCCAGGCATGAACTTAGGAGCTAGGGTTACAAAGATGAACCAGACACTGAATCAAGTATAAAGGCTGAGGCTGGTGCTCTGAGTCTGTGAACATAATGTGTGCATGCATACACGCTAAGACAGGGACCCTTCCCACAAACATCATGGCCACCTAGTTGGATGTAGACTGGAGGAGGGAAAGGGGATATGGCATTTCTTGAAGGTTGTGGGGTGGGTCCCATACTATATAATGTCCTGAAAGGCACACCACAGTAATTCCCTTCTAGCTTACTACCACATCACAGAACCCACCCTCATGCTATCACGTGGCCACTCTCTGTACCTATTCCATTCCCTGCCACATGGGTCAGACGGTGTAGTCCCGGAGGGCCACATCCAGGTGCAAGCAGTACAAGGAGACCTCTGGCAGGTTGCTACACAACCCTGGCTTGACAGCTCTGCTCCTGTTAGCCACAGCTGAATTCAGAAGCAAGCACTTCTTTCCTTAGCTCTCAGCACCGCCAGCCTTCCTCTCTACTTTCCCTCTGGCACTTCTGTCAAACAGATACAACTCCGGACAGGAGAGGGACCATAGAATGGGCAGAAGGGGTGTGGCTATAGGTCTTGGTCACACAAAGAGGGACCAGGTATACTCTGTGTTTTACCGGGCCTGGCTGCAGTCTGACATGCACTGACTGTGTCTCTGTAGTGTCTCTCTTGGTCTGTTTTCTCACCTGTGCGACTCAGGGAGATACACTCTAAGCGTGTGCTTCTCAGATATTAATGTGTTAATAAACCACCTGGAGATTATACAACATCAGTGCAGTAGATCTGGGGACCTGATCTGCATTTCTAGCCCACTTCCATGTGATGCTGATGCTGGTAGCCCATGGACTTCACTTTGAGAAGCAGGACTCTAAGCTCTCCTTCCTCTCTGAGAGTCTACCGTGTCCAAGTTTTCAGCCTAGTACGGTGCAGATCTTTAACCGTGTGCCTCAGCAGTCAAGCCCAAGGCATGGCACCTCACTATGTACAGCCACATGGACATCCACACAACATGCCCTCCATGCCCTCCTTTGCAGTTGTGTACACATAGGTGCACATGCATGGGCCCTCCCTCTTCCTTCCCACATTCCCCCAAACTTCCATTCATTTACTAAACCACAAGCAAAACAGCACGTAACCCAGTGTCTCAGGACACTAAGACCCCTTTATAAAGATCTACTTATGAGAGGCCCACTACTGACTTATTTACCCATCAGTGGCTTCCTTTCTCAAGTCTGGATAAAAATATTGAGTCTCAAATTAGCCCTTGGAGAGTGAGTAATCATATCCCAACTTGGGAAGTGAGGGCCAAAGCCTATTTCTGTCCCTTTCCATTACGAGTGGGCTTTACTGGTGCTCCACTCTGCCATGATAGGAGAGGGTGAACTGTGAAACTTGAGAAGGTCTTTATTCCCAGATGGTTTGGAAAGTGGGATTCGACTTACACAATTAGTAATCGTATGCTTCCGAGGTTCAGGAAAGAAAAAACGTGGCATAGGCTGCAGTAGCTTGGGAAGACCCCGAGCTTAACAGTGAGTCAGGAACAAGGAACAGCAGCAGGGGTGAGTAAAAGTGAACGCACAGAAGTGCGGTCACCATGAGCCTGTGTGTGGCTCCTGTATATGAGTCCCAAATGAGGGCAGCTCAGGCCCTTCCTCCAGGGCAAGGCCATCACGGTGCAGCGTTCCTAGGGATGCAACCTTTGGGGAGTGAGTGCTTATCCTCCACGGGCCATTGGGCAGCAAGGACTCTGTCAGGCCCCACTGCCTCCATGAATGCCAGACACAGGCATCCTGGGGAATGTGAATCGTGTCCTCTCATAAAGCACAGAGTCCCATGAGCTCTTGCTTTGGGTAAGTGCTCTCACGGGAAGGCGATGGCTGAGGGTCAAAAGCCTTGAGGTCCATAAAACCTGTAGTTCCCAACCAAGTGGAAAGACTAGGGGTGTAGGCTGTGCCTCTGTCTTATGTTGGAAAATGTTAACTTCCTTGGGCTCTGAGAGGCTGAACTCAGAGAATGGAGGCTCAAGATGAGGCATAGCAAGCCTCCAGAATGACTCTTAAAGTAAAAAATACCCTCAGAAGTTGGCCAATGGAAGACTTACGGCCACCTTTTCCAATATTGTGTTTCAAATGTGCTTTCTTCATCTTTTTCTTTGTGTGTCTCAAAGACAGGTTTTCATGGAAAGTACTGGAGATGCATTTAACAATGGTGACATGGTTTTTGTAGTCTTTCTCAAGTAAACCCTCATTAATTCCTGAAACGGCCAAGTTTCTTCCATTTTTATATATTTATAAAATACTGTGGCCAAGTGCAGTGGCTCACATCTGTAATCCCAGCACTTTGGTAGGCCGAGGTGAGCAAATCACTTGAGGTTAGGAGTTCAAGAGCAGCCTGGCCAACATGGTAAAACCCCATCTCTACCAAAAGTATAAAAATTAGCCAGGCATGGTGGCAGGCACTTGTAATCCAGCTACTCTGGAGGCTGAAGCAGGAGAATTGCTTGAACCTGGGAGGTGGAGTTTGCACTGAGCCAGGATCACACCATTGCACTCCAGCCTGGGTGACAAAGTGAGACTCCATGTCAAAACCAAAACAAAACAAAAAAACCCACATACGTTCTCTGTAGCACATAAGGCAACTGGATTAAATAACCTGTGTGCCTGCTGAGGACCTATTTTTCTTCCTTACAGGAAGACTCCAAGGATTCCAATTGTTTTATTCATTAATATATCCCCAGCCTCCAGCACAATCTTTGGAACACAAGTGCCTAAGCAAAGTGTGTTAAATGAAGGAATACACGAATATATAGTCAAACCAGGTGTACCCAAGAGTCTGGGAAACTAGAATCAGGGGCAAGAGGTCTAGGAACAGGTAAAAGACATCAGTCAAGTTTACAGTGAAGTTCAGAGTCAGCTCCTTCATGTCACTCTGAATAAACATGTCAGTTCTTACATGTTTATTCTCCACGACCAGATCTTCTTAAGGGGCCTGGACCACAGACCAAGGTCAGTGGACTCATGGGACATTGAGTCCCCTCTCCTCTCCCTCATCCATCATGGATACTAAGATTTAAGTCCTCACACAACACTTTCACACTGAACATGGACTTACCCTTAGACTACTGGACAAGAGAACATTCCTAGCAGTCGCTGCTAATTGATTAGAGATGACAGGCAATAAGAAACCTATTTACCATCCTGACTATGGGCAGCAGGATGGGCAGGCACAATTTGACAAAATAGGTATAAGTCATGCCATGAGATGGCACTCTTAGTATTCTTTTCTTTGAGAGTTTGCTCTTTTTCTAAAAATATTAACAACAGAACATGTAGAACCAAAACCACAAGTCACGATTTCATGCATTATCATCTTCCATGTCTGTCACTTTGTCAACAGTTACAGTCCCTCATCTCCTGAGATCCTGGTACATTACAATCTGGTGATGGTGGGCACAAGCCACTCCCCACCTCAGCCTCCTAGTTGGTGGTCAGCATGCCATCCAGGAAGAGAAAGGCTTTGTCATGGAGAGGGGATACAGAAGCAGGGACCCTAGTAGAGCCATGTAAAAATATGGCTGCTTCTTTTACCCCAGCTACAGAACACCTTTTACCCGTGATCAGTCTTCATCACTTCAATCTCTCAAAGTTAGCTTGTTCCTGTCTCTCATCCTCCCTGACTCCCTATTCTGCTGCTTTGCAGAGAGTAAGGTCAAGGATCACCTACCTTCAGTGAAGTCCTCACCTCTTGGCTTGTGGGAAGTGTATTAGCATCATGGCAGTAAAAGTGCCATCCACATGTATATCACTTTACACCTGTATAAATGTTACCTCATCTACCCTCTCAACAAACCTGTTAAGGTGGTATTATCGTATGGTCATCATCTGATGAGTAAATGAGCCTCAGGGAAGGTTATAACTTGCCAAAGGTCACATATCTGGTAAATATTACCGCTAGGTAAGGGGCTCGAATCCTCTGTTTCCAAATACCATTCTCCTTTCACAATGCCCTGCAATTTCCTGTGACTATGTTTCTGTTCATATAACTAGCTCAGTATGTAATTTATGGTAGTATTCTAGATATATAAATATATATTATATATAAAATACTAGCATATGGTACATATATACCATATAGCACTTACTGAGCTAGATCCATGATACATAATGTATATACATGATATAAAATGTGTGTGTGTATGTGTATATATACATATATATATATATATATATATATATATATATATATATATATATATGGAGAGAGAGAGAGAGAGAGAGAGAGAGAGAGAGAGATTGATTCAGGTGCAATTAAGGAAGAGCTTCATGATTAGAGCTAGACTGGAGCTTGGGAAATGCCAAGACCAGAGGTGAATGCACAGATGGAATTCCTGTGCTCAGGAAAAGCAGACAGGCATATCCTGTCCTCTGGAATGAGATCCTACAAGATGAAATTTGCTTTTGTTTTAAAATGTTTATTTTAGTTTTATTTATATAAACACACACACACACACATATATATATATATATATATATATATATATATACACACACACACACACACACACAATGTATATTTTTTCATGTTTTGTCATCATCGAAATCATGTTATATTTTACGTCAATGACATCTCACAATCCCTGATTTGGCCACAGTCATGATGTAGTTGTAACTGACAATGCATATGCATCAAAATTTGCAGAATGACTTTTAGCACTTGGAGAAAGTCCTGGATACAAAAATGGAGCATTTTTTAGAAAATGTAATGCTCTTACTGACACAGAGGATGATATTGTGTGGAAAAACTTGGACAATTCTGAATTGCAAACGATTAGAAAATTCAGTCTTTGAATGAGGAGCTGATTTGGGAACATCTCAACCATTTAATTGTGTCTATATTATATTATCATTTTTAAGTGTGCATAAGAGTGATGATATGATTTATTCATTTTAAAAACTCTTAACAAGTATAAAGTAAAAATTCTAAGCATTAATAAAGCATTGCATCATAGTTTAGCTGGCCATTTTTTTCTTTCCTAGTGGTTCATAAAATGACGATTTGCTGATATTGCTTTGATAAATAGAGCTCACATATGTGTATGTAATCCTATGCGTATGTATTCATATGTGTATGTATTTGTATGTATATGTGTGTCTATTCTGCAACTCTAACAAAAACAAGCTGCAGGTCTGGACTGAATCAAATGCAGAGTTAACTCACTTTGCTTTCCATACCACTAAGCACTCTATCCTGTCCTCACAGTCAGTATCTGGGGATACTGGCAGCAAAAGCTAGGGTTACTGAAGCCTTCCTGCAATCCAGATGTGGCAGAAAATTGCTGGGATAAAAGATGAGATAGAAAGTACATTTGAGAAAAGTACAGAAATATTATTTCCATGTGTCACTTGTATTTTCCTCCAAATGAACGCCTTCAATTCAGCTGAGCAATCTAACTTCCCTTTTAGAATCATATCCATTGTATATTACACCATCAATGCTGAACTAAAACTCCAGAATTCAAATCTCTTCTTGCCTTAATCGTTCTATTATTTCAATGCATCACAAATTTCTTTGTAGCCAAATCCAAGGCTCTGAGGCATTCTTGAAATAGTCTTTTTAAAGCTGACATTTTAAAATCACCACTAACTCAAATTAAAATGGTTTTGACATGGTGTTCTGAGAAGGCACAGTGCTTAATAGCAAACACTTCTCATGTATTAAGCAGGATTAGTCATTCAAATTCTAAAAAGATCTCATAATGAGTATGCTGCAATAGATGTTTTAAAAATTGGGCCAAATTTCCTTCTTTTTTTATTTTAATGTCATGAAACATAAAAAGAAAGTTCTACTTCTGAAAATGAAGAGAAATCTTTGATTACCAATTATAAAATGAGATGCAGAAAAAATGGATGGGATTCAGACTTATTATATTTTTTTCCTAGAACTAAAATAAATCAAGAATGGTTGCTTCTGGAAAGTACAGATTTTTTATTTTTCTGTTCTGTGCAGGAAATATTCCTAAAATAGAAAATAGAGAACTTTACCTAGCTGAAAACCATGCATAATTCAGTGTAGAGAGTGAACCATAATCTCTTTACACTGTTTGGGTAAATGGTCTGTGCTCCAAAAACAGGAATTTTCCACATAGCACTGAAAAGTCATATTATATTTTCTATTCAATACAATTATCTGTCAGAAGTAGAGGCTCTGGGAATCTATCCTGTGGCCCCAAAGGGTCAGAAGAAATGTCTTCTGTCCTCAGATGTAAGATAGGATGAAAATATAGCATTGGAGTTAATGCCTTAGTAAGCATTCATGATTATCTCTGAACACAAAGATAAGCAGAACGGACCTGTCCCTTTGAGTACTGAAGAGACTGCTGTGCAAACATGTTGATATCCTTGCTCTGTAATTGGAAATTACCAAATTGCTAAGATTTTGACTTGATTTACAGAAATGTTTTTGAGACAGCAGAGCCTAAAGTTGAAGATTATGACTTCAGATTCCTGGGTAATTGTTAACTGCACAAGCTTGGGCAAATTATTCAATCTCTCTGCCTCACTTTCACCATCTGTAAAATAAATATAAAAATAGTATCTAATAGGACTTCCACTTCACACTATGATGGAATAATAGAAACTTCCTTCCTTAAAACGAAACAAAACAGAACACCGGAAAAATTTATTAAACTGGCTTTCAGATATTGTACAACAGGTAGCACAAAATAATGATATCTGAAAGAACAGCAATAAATGAGGTAAATATTATGTGCCAGCTTACTGCCCAGCAAGAGTTTCCAGGCTGCAGTACAAAGAAAGAGTACCCAGACAAAGCTCAGCAGTTTCCCTGCATTAAGAAGTCAGAGTATGAAGTTCAGGAAGGTTAAGGAAGTTATTATGTGTGGGAAAGAGTATAAGAGAGGAAGGAGACACATAGGGAGACAAACTTGGAGATCTTCAGAAAGTTTTCCTCAAGTCTTTGAGCACTGATCAGAAGATGTGCATGAGAAAACTGCCAAGGCTGAGGAAAAGCTACTAAAATGGAGCTGGCAGAATAATCCCTAGAGCTCTTACAGTGCTAGAGATAGTTTGTCTTCCCACCAGCCAGAGAGGAAAAACCTTGTAATGTATGAGGCATGGAGTATTGCCTCAGTAGTGGGAACAAATTATCCCTAGAAAACAGCTGATCTGATCCCACCTAAAAATGCTTAAAAACAAGTCTTGAAAACTCAAACTGTTTCCAAATAATTTAAATGCATTTCAGAACAAAGTAAAAAATTATTTCAAGGAATGCAAAAAAAAAAAAAAAATACCAACTAAACAACGTAAGTTCATTATGTCCAGAATCCAATAAAAAATTATTTGGCAATCAAAGAGGCAAGAAAATATGACTCATAAGGAAAAGAAACAGTTCATTGAAATAGACCCAGAAGTGACACAGATAATGTAATAGATAAGAACATTAAAATATTATAAATATATTCCATATGTTCCAGAAACAAGAGAAAAAAGAAAGCATGAGAAGGAAATATAGTAAAAGATACACACACACACACACACACACACACACACACACACTCTATATACACACACACACTATATAATATGTAACATGTAATACAACTTCTAAAATGAACAAAAAGAACATTGAGATTAAAAATACACTGGATGAAATTAAAAACAGATTAGATACTATAGGAGAAAGAGTGATGAACTTGAAGACACAGCAATAGAAACTATATAAAATGAAATAGAGAAAAAGACAACTGAAAAATTAAATTAATAGAGCATTAGTGAGCTATAGGAGAGGAAGACAAGCAGCCTAACACACTTATAACCAGAGGCTTAAAAAACAGGAGCAGGAGCAGAAAATCCACTTGAAGAAATAATTATTCAAAATTTAGCAAATTTGATGAAAACCATAAACCAAAAAGAAGCTCAGTGAGCCTGAAGTGGAAGAAATGACAAAAACACAAAGCACATCATAATCAACTTGCTGAAAACAAATATTAAGAGAGTGAAAGCCTTAAATTAGCCAGAAAAATGCAAATTACACATAAACTAAGATTGACAGCAGACTTCTCAGACTTTCCATCAGAAACAACCAACAATACAAGCCAGAAAACAGTAAACAACATCCTTAAAGTATAGTTTAAAAAAAATAGGAGTTAACTCTTAGGACTGTATTCAGGTTTTAAAAAGGCAATTATTCTTTAAAAATTTTTACAATGGCACAAAGAAGTAGATATTTAAGTGTTTGGTAGATTTTTAAAAATAAAGTTGTAGAGTTTCCCAAGGGATACAAGAAATTTAGGTGTGTGTAGAGGCCCTAAGAAATCACCAAATCCAAATCTGTGATTTTACAGAGTTGTTACTTAAGGCTCAGAATGGGGCTAACACTTGCTCAGAGACACACAGTGAGTTGGAGGCAGGAACTCATGGGTCCTCTTGACAGACCATCTGCCACAGTCACCATCCATGACCAACCATCCTATTTTCTCCAGCTTTATTCCCACTGCTGTTCTTTACTACTACCTCCTTTCCAAATCTCTTGCTTTTGTTAAGCAATGTATTCATCTTCATTTTCTTCCTTTCAACAAATAAACTGCCCTTACCTTCTCTCATCAGGTCCCCACTACCACCTACTCCTACAATGATAAGGCATTCACCTACTCAGTAGGAGAGTGTTTATGAAGCCTGGGGATGTTCTAGGGCTTCCCTGTTACCCCCACCTCGCCTAGATTCACTAGCTGCCTAACTCTGGTGGAATCTGCGGATACAGACAAGGTACACAGCAAAGGTTCCTCACCAGAGAATGGTGGTATGGTAAGCCAGAAGACCAGACTCAGTCATAGCAAATCAGAAGGCTAATCAGAGCCACTCAGACCCACAGGAGGATCCCTAGAGCTGCACACAACTCGACACAGCTTAGGTCCTGGTTTATCAGTTAATACCATTATCACCAAGCATGTGCTTCAATTCCTGCAGAGACCACTCTGCTTCCATAGCCAGCAGCACTAGAGCTCTCTTCTACGGCTGTCCTTTTTCTTGGAGGGCTACACGGCTGACCTGGAAAGCCTTCATGGAAAGGAAAAGGTAATAGGGGTGTCATGAACTGTTAGGACCATCATCTGGCCTTCAGGGGCCAATAATAGGTAACAAATTTACTCTCCGAGGCAATGTACATTTATCAGTTCATTGTACCCAGCTATGAACAAAAAGCCATGTGCTGAAAGCATGGACACAATGAATATATTCTGAAACTTCAATGTACTAGAAACATTTGTCATATTATAGTTAATCCTCACAACCACCTTGAAAGGTAAATATTTCATAAATATAAACATTTTATGGTTGAGGACACAGAGGCTCAGAGAGGCTGAATGACACAAACAGAAGCCCAAGGAGGTAAGTCTTGTGTCCAGTGAAGCCACTCCTTCTGCAGTTGTGTGAGCTCTAGGAAAGAAGGGAGCTCTGTGGGTGGTAGCCATAGTGACTGGGTGGCTTCTGCAGGAGATGGAGCTGCTACAGGATCTAAGAGACATGCAGAGAGGAGGAACAAGAGAATGCAAGCTTGGGAGAGCTGCATGGGTAAAGCAATGGTGCAAGAACAACCCAGGCAGCATCCAGAGCAGTGAGGAGACCTGCCAGTGGGGACAGAAGGCCAAGTGACATCAGAGAAAGTGAAACAGGGAGAGCCACAGTTCTGATCTTCTCATGTAGGCACTGGGATATACCGAATGTTTCATGAAGTTGAATAGTGTGAAGGAAAGAAGGCTAGAATTAGGAATCTGGCTGTGACAGGGAATTTCTTGTCATGGTACTAGCACACAGGCAAATAAGACCACAACAGAGGACATGTATTAAGCATTTAAAAATAAACCAAACACTGTGATAAAAGCTTGACATGACCTATCTACTCTTCACCATGATCTTGGTAGTTAGATGGTACTTTCATTGACCACATTTTACAGAAGGGAAAACAGAGACCCTGAGAGTTAAGTTTTTCATCTTGTTCCAGTTCACACCATTGGTAAGCACTGAGCCAAATTTAGGCACAGGCAGTGAGATTCCAGAGCCTACTCTCAATGGCCTGGCAACTCACAGTGTGGTCTAGAGAGCAGCAGCAGCAGCATCACCTGCAAGCAGTGTTATTTGTATTTGAAGATCTTTTCCTTAATGAATATGAAAGTACTTACAAAAACATAAAGCATTATCAAAGAAAAGGTATTAGAAATGCCCTTCAGCCATGGAAATTGGATTTGTGACCGTGACCCTTTCTTGGGTGATGCCTTGCATATTTGAATCTCAGCAACACAGGGCTGAATGGGCCCAGATGCTCATGAACGAAGCTCTAGAGCAGGTGTCAGCAATCTAGTTTTTGTTAAAGGACGAAGAATAAATATTTTAGGCTTTGCAGGCCATATAGTCTCTGTCATGACTACTAAACTCTGCAATTGTGGTGTGAACAAGTCATAAACAATATATAAATCTACGAGTGTGATTTTGTTCCAATAAAACTTTATGAACACAGGTGGTAAGCTGCATTTGACCCTCAGGCTACAGCTTGCAGCACCGTATTCTAGAGTACCAGCTATTCCCCTCTGGAAGAGGGGTTATGGAAGGAGAAAATATGCTTCAAGCCAAAGAGACATATTTTAAAAACCACCAGGATACAGAACATTTCAGAGGAGGGCAAGGAAGCTTTGGATCCTGGGCATCTGAGATGAACCCAAGCTGTAACAGAGGCAGGAAGAGTATGAAACCATTTGTGGCAGGGACAACTTTGCTCATTCACATCCAATTCTTGTTAGATGGGCTCTTCGGAGTAGAAGGAAATGTCATCTAACATAGACAATTAATTTTTATGTGTTCATCTTTACTGAATGACTACTATATGGCAGGTAAGATAAATACAGGATAAATAATGAAGTATTCCTTTTCTCATAGAGTTCATAGCTCAAGGAGGAAGGAAGATAGAGCCAAACCAGTGTAGTGTTTCGTGGAATGGTGCTAACCATCGGGCGCTGCATGAGCTTGGAGGAGACACCTTATACAGGCCAGAATCTGGGGGTCAGGAGCAGCTCATAGAAAGGAGGTCAGCCTCTGCTGAGTCTGAAGATTGGCGAGTATGGATGGAGTCAACCAAGTGAAGGTGGAGCAGAGTGAGCCATGCATAATGGCTCGAGACAGGAGCAAACATAGGCAGTTAAGGCGACACAAGCGTGGACCAGAGACTTGAGTCTGTGAAGGGAAAGTGGGGTGCGGGGGCGAGGGAGAATCTACGGTTGGAGTATCAAAGACAAAACACATTTACACTCTCTGAAGGAGTGGGGCCCCATTCTTAGGGTAACTGGGTACACTAAAGCTTTCCAAACCATCAAGAAATTACATCTGCATTTCTCTTTTTAAAACCTGGAAAGCTTGGTACTAAGGTTTTCTCCATGGAAAATGGATGAAGTGAGGGGAGGCAGGGCACAATGGAGGGGAGGTCAGTCAGGAAGCTCTGGCAGTCGCTCAGGAAATAGCTGGTATGCTGAACTAAGCTAGAGACACAGATTGGGGAAGGGTAGTATTAAAAAGAATTGTGGAAGTAGGACTGATCGATACTGAGAAATCAATGGTGAAGATAATTAAAGACGACACTCAAGTTTCTGGCTGAGTAACTGGGTAGGTATTGGCACCAATCATTGCAATATTCAGTACAAGAGGGTCAGGTATGGAGGACGAGTGAGGAGTACAGTCTTGGACATGCTGACTTTGAGTGTCTGTGGAACAGAAGAAAACAGTAAGCAGGTACATGGGACTGGAATCTCAGCAGGGAGATCTGGGCAGGAGGTAGGGATTTGCAACCTCAGCCTGTAGGAACTGCAATCAAAGTCATGGGATCACATGGATAAGATCATACAAAGAGAACATGGGGAAAGAAGAGCAGAGGGTCCAAGCGGATCCCTGTGGAGAGATGAGCAGAGTAGAGGAACCATGAGAAGAAAGGAAAAGGGCACCCATGAGGAGGGAAGGAGGATTAGGAGAGTGATATACCAATCATTGTCAAGCATGGCTCATAGATAATCTCATGTGATGCATTCAATAGCTCCATGGCTAGATCCAATTATTCTAATTTTACAGATAAGGGAACTGGAGCTCATTGGGATACAGCAATCTGACATCTGACTAGGTTTGCAGCACCAGTAAGTTTTGAAGGTGGAACTGAAACACTTACTTGCTTTTTTTTTTTTTAAGCCTATGTATTTCCATCTCACAAGCTGTATCACAGGTTTCAAAAACAAAATTGGTATCTAGCATTTATTTAGTATGTACTATGCTGTAGACACTGTTGCAGACATTTTTAATACTTTTGCTCATTCAGTCCTCACACTGACTGAAAGATATATAGTACCCATTATCTAGTACCATTACTTCCTCATTTTTCAAACAAGGAAATTGAGGCACAGCAAACTCACCATGGTCACACAGCTAGAAAGTGACAGACGTGGAATTTAAAGAGAGAAGGTCTGGCTGCCAAGTCTGTGCTCCTAACTACTACACTATACAGCTCACCTGAAATCCTTCATTCAGCAAAGGCTAGTCAAGTGACCATCATATCCAGGCTTTATGTAAGGTGTTGCAATTCAAAAATGATCTGAAACATCACAGTTCTCTCAAAGGGATCTTAAAGTTCAGTGCCTTCCATAATTGGTTCCCCATCTTATCTAGGAAAGGAAACAGTGACGAGATAATAGAGCAAGGTGACATTGCAGAGGAGACTTGAACTAGGAACTGGTTGGGAGGAATACAGGCCTGTATCAAGTGCCTCAGTGTGGAGTACTTTTCCACGCCTGAGATGAGCTAGAATGGGCAACCCAATTTAAGGGAACAGTCACTGTGTATTTTAGACTCGCCTTGACCTGAATTTGTCTCCCCTTGTGTGTTTTCCTGTAGAAGATATTTTTGTGATGGTTCATTTTAATTCACTGCTCATGAAACAGTCTGCATTTTTTTTAAATCTTAAAGGATTTTTCATTCTCTTTTTTGTGACGGAAATAGACCTAGACATTTATAACTTAGAGGGTTGGGATTTATGGAGTCATGGAGCTCCTGTAGTAGATGATGAGACACTGACAGCTCTGGAGCCAGGAATAGGGGAGGGTATGCCTGTTTCAGTTAGAAAGGGCTCTGGGGTCATATGATGAATAGTGGGAGCCCCCCAAAAGAAGCTGAGGCCTCCCTTGCTTCCTCTACCTGTGGATGATACTTTTCTCACCATGAGATTTGACTGTTATGGTGATGAGAAAGGTTGGAATTGGGGAGGGTCTTATAAAAGATGTTTCATCGTGAAGAAATAGTTGACTTATACTAAGGCAATTATTCTCTTATTTAAAAGCCAAGTTGGAGACCTCTCATTGCCTTCAGGAACTGCCAGGGTGACCTCACACTGCCAGTGAAGCTTCCTGAGAGCCTACAAGTTTTTTTGTCCTTACACTGCTATCCAAGACTCCAGGGAAGCCAAAATACAACGAAGAAGTGGTTTAGGAGGGATTCTCTGCATCAATATTAGCTTAGTATCATCTGTAGGGTTCATATGATGCCCAAAGGTGGTTTCTTAAATGGCTGTGCCAGTCAGTTCAGGCTGGTATAACAAAATACCATAAACTGGGTGACTTATAAACAGCATGGATTTACTTCTTAGTTTTGGAGTCTGGGAAGTCTAAGATTAAAACACTAGCAGATGTGGTGTCTGGAGAGAGTTAACTTTCAGGTTCATGGATGGTCTCTTTTCATTGTGTCTGACAAGGTGGAAAGGATGGGAGTCTCTCTGGGGTCTCTTTTATAAAGGCACTAATCCCATTTATGAAGGCTCTGCTCTGATGGCCTAATTACTTCCCAAAAGGCTCACCTCCTAATACTGGGGTATTTGGGTTTTAGGATTTCAATATATAAATTTTGGAAAAACAAATATTCAGAATATACAGGCTCTATTTACTATTTGAAGCTTGCTTCAAGCACGAGACTAGATTTACTCATTAAGTAAATTATAGGTAGGTCTAAAATACCCACTGGTTTAACATATTCCTTTGCTCTTATGCTGCTACCCATCTGACCACACAACACTGCCACAGAAAACATTCTCAACAAGTACATTTGCCTCACAATACTGCTATCAGTATGTCATGTCCCATATCATCAGCAAGGGAAAATGGCCTCTTTCCCTTGCTTGCTGCAGCCTGATATTCTATCAGGATCCTGTCTATCCATCCACCCCAATTGTCCGTTGGCTGTGCATTTGCTTTCCAAGCCTTACCCTTGGGGTGGGGGTGGGGGGTTGAATCAGATCGATCTCTCAAGCAGCTCACAGGCTACTAGAGAAGAAAGATGGAAATGCAATAATTTCAATGTACTGTGAGAGATTCTATGATGGTTGTATTTAACCAAAAAAATAAAGTGGGCTACCACATCACATCCTGCTCAGAGGCACGATCAGGAGACACCAAGAGTACGAAAAAAGCTAGCTGGCTGGAAGCTCAACATCTCCTTAGGGCAGGAAGGAACATTCATGGTTACTACTTAACATTTCAGAGAGCAGGAGCTTCATTTGCCTTGGCAAGAGAGGATCTTGACAGGAAAAAGACGGGAAAACTGGGTCTGAAGCGGCCCCACAGGAATGTATGGAGAAGGTGAGAGTGGAAACAGGGTTTTAAGCCTATCACAGTGAGCAGGGCAGCTTTCCCCTTCCTCCTTCACTCACTTAGGTGCCTATTTCCTTGCCCACCTGAATGGGTTTTAGCTCTTCTGAATAACCACAGGAGGAGAATCAGTTCAGTTTATGCTTTGTTAAGTGGAAGATGATGTAGAGATGTGAGGCCCAGAGCCCTGGGATGGAGAAAAAGGAAAAGGAGGGCAGGAGGCCGGGGAGCTGGATCATGTGGTGTCCCCTGAAATGTGGGCATGTGGCATCCCAGACCCCATAGCAGCTCCAGCCCCTAAGTGACCAGTTTGGAACAGAGACAGTGAGTGGAACAGTGGACTGCTGCCAGATTTTATTACTTTGCTAATGAAGCATTGGTATAATCACTGTTGAGAAGTAACTTGGAACTCAATTTGGCTTAATGTTTTATGTAAACGTTTTCAAGTATACATCATGAGCTCCTGGTTTCTTCTTTATAGCTTTAGCTCCAGGGAATCCTGGATAGGAATAGGCAGCTAGTTCTCCTTCCTGGGGCTATTTAGACTCCTCCACTCCTGGAACTCATGCCTATGCTCATGGATCTGCCCTGCAGGTCATCCAACCTAGTTCTACGGTGGGGCTCAGGTTCCTCTAGTTCTTGGGAAGACCGGGAGAATCCCTAGTTTCTCACCTCAAAGGACTCATACATCATCTTTCTCTGCTCCATGCCAAGGACCAAATGGTCAACTTTCATCTCTAGCTAATATGATTCGGCTGTGTCCCTACCCCTATCTCATCTTGAATTTCCATGTGTTGTGGGAGGGACCCAGTGGGGAATGATTGAATTAGGGGATGGGTCTTTCCTGCTCTGTTCTTGTGATAGTGAATGAGTCTCATGAGATTTGATGGTTTTAAAAACAGGAGTTTCCCAGCACAAACTCTCTTTGCCTACTGCCATCCACAGAAGACATGACTTGCTCCTCCTTGCCTTCCATCATGATTGTGAGGCTTCCCCAGCCACATGGAACTGTAAGCCCAATTAAACTTCTTTCTTTTGTAAATTGCCCAGTCTCTGGTAGTCTTTATTTGCAGTGCAAAAATGAACTAATACAGTAAATTGGTACAAGAGTGGGTATTGCTGAAAAGATACCCAAAATGTGCAAGTGACTTTGGAACTGATTAACAGGCAGAGGTTAGAATAGTTTGGAAGGCTCAGAAGACAGGAAAATGTGAGAAAGTTTGGAACTTTCTAGAGACTTGTGGAATGGCTTTGCCCAAAATGCTGATAGTGATATGGACTGCAAGGTCTAGGCTGAGGTGGTCTCAGATGGAGACAAGGAACTAGCTGAGAACTGAAGCAAAGGTGACTCTTGTTATGTTTTAGCAAAGATGCTCGCAGCATTTTGCCCCACCCTAGAGACTTGTGGAACTTTGAACTGGAGAGAGATGATTTAGGTTATCTGGCAGAAGAAATTTCTAGGCAGCAGAGAATTCAAGATATGACTTGGGTGCTATTAAAGGCATTCAGTTTTATAAGAGAAGGAGAGCATAAAAGTTCAGAAAATATGCAGCCTGACAATGAGATAGAAAAAAAAAATTCCATTTTTTTGAGGAGAAATTTAAGCTGGCTGCAGAAATTTGCATAAGTAACAAGGAGCCAAATGTTAATCCCCAAGACAATGGGCAAAATGTCTCCAGGGCATATGACAGACATTTGTTGCAGCCTCTCCTATAACAAGCCTGGAGGTTTAGGAGGAAAAAATGGTTTTGTGGGCCAGGCCCAGGGTAGTTTTGTGGGCGCATAGTCTAGGGACTTGGTGCTCTGCGTCCCAGCCACTCCAACTGTGACTAAACGGGGCCAAGCTACACCTCAGGCTATTGATTCAGAAGGTGAAAGCCCCAATCCTTGGCAGCTTCCATGTGATATTGAGTCTGCAAGTGCACTGAAGTTAAAAACTAGGGTTGGTAACCTGTCCAGACTTCAGAAAATGTATGGAAATACCTGGATGGCCAGGCAGAAGTTTGCTGCAGGGGTGGGGCCCTTGTTGAGAACCTTTGCTAGGGCAGTGCAGAAGGAAATGTGGGGTCAAAGCCCCCACACAGAGTCCCTACTGGGGCACTCCCTAGCAGAGCTGTGAGAAGAGGGCCACTGTCTTCCCAACCCCACAATGGTAGATCCACTGAGAGTTTGCACCATGCACGTGGAAAAGCCACAGACACTCAATGCCAGCCTGTGAGGACAGCTGGGAGGGAAGCTGTACTCTGAAAAGCCATGGTGGTGGAGCTGCCCAAGACCATGGAAACCAACTTCATGTACCAGCATGACCTGGATGTGAGACATGGAATCAAAGGAGATTATTTTGGAACTTTAAGATTTGACTGCCCTGCTGAATTTCAGACTTGCATGGGGCCTGGAGCCCCTTTGTTCTGGCCAATTTCTCTTATTTGGAAGGACTGTATTCATCCAATGGCATTACCTCCATTGTATGTAGGAAGTAACTAACTTTCTTTTGATTTTACAGGCTCATAGGTAGGAAAGATTTGCCCTGTCTTGAATGAGACTTTGGACTATAGACTTTTGAGTTAATGCTGAAACAAGTCAAGAATCTGGGGATTTTGGGGATGGCATGATTGCTTTTTAAAATGTGAAGACATGAGATTTGGGATGGGACAGGGGTAGAGTGATATGGTTTGGCTACATTCCTACTCAAATCTCATTTTGAATTCCCAGGTGTCATGAGAGGGACTGGTCAGAGGTGACTGACTTATGGGGAAAGGTCTTTCCTGAGCTGTTCTTATGATAGTAAATGAGTCTCACAAGATCTGGTTTTAAAAACAGGAGTTTCCTTGCAAAAACTGTCTCTTCTTCCTTCCGTGTAAGACATGACTTGCTCCTCCTTGCCTTCCACCATGATTATGGGGCTTCCTCAGTCACATGGAACTGCAAGTCCAGAATTTCTGTTGTAAATTGCCCAGTCTTGGGTATGTCTTTATCAGCAGCATGAAAACGAACTGATATACCAGCACTGCATAGTTTAGGTTTCATTCCCTTATCTAGTCTCTGTTAGACAATTATTCACATTTCTAACATCTTTTTTTTCTAATATTTTACTGTAAAAATTTTTAAACATGGAGAAAAATTAAAATAATTCTATAATATCCATATAACATTTTATCTCATATCTATCCATCTATCTAGCTGTTAATCCACCTTATTATCTGACATTTTCAAATTAAGCTTTTTTAAAAAATATAGATTTATACCCAGTTGTAGAAGGTAATACAGAGAAATCCTATGTATCTTTTACTCAGCTTTTCTCAGTGGTAACATCTTGCAAGCCTACAGCTCAATATCACAACCAAGACACTGATGTTGATACAGTGAAGATGCAGAACATTTTCATCACCACCAGGACCTCTCATGTGACCTTTTATAGCCATATCTGCTTCCCTCCCATCGTCACCCTCTGTTTAACCTCTGGCACCACTAAATGTTCTCCGTTTCTGTGGTTATTTTAAGAATGTAATATAAATGGAATCATCCAGCATGTTTGTAGCCTTTGGGATTGGCTTTTTTCTTTCATTGTAATTCTCTGGAGATGTACTCAAGTGGTTATATGTATCAACAGTTAATTCCCAAGGTTGTTTCCAAGGCATTTTCACACCTAGGAAAGCTATTCATAAGCTTGTGTTGAAATCACCCAATAAAATCTCCAGCAATATTATAGAAGGGAACATATTCTTTTAGAGTCTGTCCTTTAAAAAAAAATTAACTTATGGAGATGTTGACACTCAGCGATTACTGGCCAAAAGCATTTTGAAAAGTTTCCAGCATAATTTTTGTATGTGTGTGTTTGAGAAGGGAATAAAAACGATGTCAGTGTCCAGGCCAGCCGCAGTGGCTCACACCTATAATCCCAATACTTTGGGAGGCCAAGGTGGGCAGATCACAAGGCCAGGAAATTGAAAACATACTGGCCAACATGGTGAACCCCCATCTCTACTAAAAATACAAAAATTAGCCAGTTTGTGGTGGCACACACCTGTAATCCTAGCTACTCTGGAGGCTGAGGCAGGAGAATCACTTGAACCCAGCAGGTGGAGGTTGCAGTGAGCCGAGATCACACCACTTCACTACAGCCTGGGAGACAAGAGTGAAACTCCTTCTCAAAAAAAAAAAATTCAGTGTTGATGTTCATCCTACATGAAACATCTGAACTTTATTCTGCACTAAAATGATAAATTGTCTCTGTAATAAGACATGGGCAATTAAACAAGCAAGAGAAACAATTTATGTAGCTTGAGTCAGACAAAAGCCGTGCAAACGAAGTAATGTAATCAAACTCCAGGAGCCAGAGGAGGGGATATGTGCCCAGGAAAGGTAAGTGGTTGATACTTCCTTTTGTAACATATAAAGGAAGTGGAATTTAATTTGCAAACAGCAGTCATTATGAATCAATTAGGAGTTTATTCCAAACAGGGCAAACACCAGTCAGAGATTTATAAAATTCTCTGCAACAACGGAAGTGTCGCATTTATCACTCTGCATCTCCACAGGAAAGACTTCCAGGGAGTAGGAATGTGGCAGATGCCCAGTGGGACTGGTGTCTCTCTGACCATCACCTGGAAAGGTGGACCAGCCACAGGACAGGAGTCCTTCTTTGCAGAGATAACAGGGCCCTTCTCATAAAGCAGCAGGTGGGTGAAGGGTGGAAAGTCTTCCCAGAGCTCTGTGATTGGTGTGAGCTTATGCTCCAGAGCTGGGAGGCTGCTGACCCAGAGGGTTGGGACTGATGCTCCTTTGTGAATTGTTACTGAATTCACACACAATGCAACCTGGACAGACCCAGAATAGACATGTTGGAGGGCTGGCGGGCACACTTGCTGGTGGAGTAGGGAAAGCTCCTTTCTATGGCTGTACTTCCTTCGGCTGCTTGGCTTAGGTACCAACAACCTGGTATTTCACTTTATATTTTAGACTTGCTTTTCTACTAATCTCTAGCTCAGTATTTTCCTTCATGTGCTTCTAAGAACATAAGTCAATGGGAGTCTAACAGAAATTAGCAAACGAGTTTTATGGTTATATAAGTTTGGGGAATAGTGGATTAATCAAAGCTAAATGAGTGTCTCTATGAAGGACTGCTTGCTCAGATCCTTTGACACAGTACTGTGCACAGGTCTATATTATCATGAGCAACACTATATGGTTAAAATGACTGACTATATGATTATAATAAAAAATTTTATAACTTATTTGACCAGGGCACCTGATTTCTTGTGATGCTTCAACAAGACTACAGTTCTGTGGATCACATTTTGAGGACTCTGATCTGCTTGCTTCATGTCTATAAAGCTGGCATACACATAAACACAGAACATAAACTCCATGCTGGCAGGGCTTCTCATTATGTTCCCTGGTGTGTCTTCATTGTCTAGGACAGTCTCTGTTCATAGTAGCTACACAATAAATGCTAGCTTAATGACTAAAATATAACAGATAGAATTCTAGAGTTCCAGAAACTGTAAACATGTTCTGTCATTATTTCATTTGACTTTCAAAATGATACTGAGAACTCAGTTCTATCGTTACTCTCTTCTGCAGATAAGAAAACGGAGAATTACAGTGGTCAAGTGATTTGCTGTTAGTTATACAAATATGAGGAGGCCAGGCTGGGGCTTGAATCCAGATTATATGACTGCAAAGCCCATGCTGGTAACTGTTCCACTTTATTGCTTCTAGGAAGTAATGAATAAATAAATACATGAATTCAAAACTCATCCAGGGACCACTCACTATACTGTAAGGGAATTAGCCCAAGTAGCCTCACCAAAATATCCCACTTCCCAGAGCTAATTCACCTTCTGATGCAGCCTTCTAGAGTGCTCCAGAGATGAAACACATGTCTAGACCCTTCACCACAGAGGATGGCACACACGATCCTGAGGGAACTGCAACATCACCAAGAACACGAGTCGCCTGAAATGCTTGACTTGATCCTCATCCTCAATAAACTCTTGATCTTATCAGGGTGGCGCCACAGTCATAACAAACTTTTCCTTTCTCTAGATGATGATTTTTCCTTTGGTTTGTATTTGAGCCAAAGATGGAGACTTGATGTTAGCTCCAGGTAAGATGTCACTTCTGGCCCAAGTGAACAGGGCCATCTGGGTGAGTGAGAAAGACATTCTTAGTCAATATTACCTCAATTCAGCATGGGGAATTTTTAAGAAGACAAGCTTTCAAACCAGATGGCCTGAGTTTGATTCTTAACTCTGCCACCCACTATGTTCACTTTGAGTATATTTCTGGGTCTCAGTTTCCCCCTATCTACAAGTGGAATAAAAATGAAGACATTTATTTCTTGAGATTATGGCAAGGATGAAAAGATAGAAAGATATAAGGCATTTAGGTATAAGGCCTGGATAGCAGTTTTTGTTTGTTTTTTGTTTCTTATTTATTTATTTTTTTGAGATGGACTCTCCCTCTGTCACCCCGACTGGAGTGCAGTGGCGCTATCTCAGCTTACTGCAACCTCCGCCTCACAACTGATGCTCCTGCCTCAGCCTCCTGAGTAGCTGGGATTGGGATTAAAGGCACATGCCACCACACCTGGCTACTTTTTGTGTGTTTTTAGTAGAGACGGGGTTTCACCATGTTGGTCAGGCTGGTCTTGAACTCATGACCTCGTGATCCACCTGCCTCGACCTCCCAAACTACTGGGATTACAGGTATGAGCCACCGCGCCCGGCCCTTAAATTTCTAATTTCTATGGGTACATAGTAGGTATATATATTTATAGGTCACATGAGATATTTTGATACAGGCACACAATATGTAATAATCACATCAGGGTAATGGGGTATCCTTTGTGTTACAAACAATCCAATTACAATTTTCATTACTTCAAGATGTACAAATATTTGTAACTAAAGTCACCCTGCTGAGCTAGCAAATACTAGGTTCTATTCATTCTTAAGTTTTATTTTTAATTTTTGTGGCTACATGGTAAAATATATATACGAGTTTCATGAGACGTTTTGACACAAGCATGCAATACACAATAATCACATCATGGAAAATGAGATGTCCATCCCTCAAGCATTTATCCTTTGTGTAACTAACAATCCAGTTATATTATTTTAGTTATTTTAAAATATACAATTAAGTTATTGACTATAGTTGCTCTGTTGTGCTATAAATACTAGGTCTTATTGATTCTAAGAATTTTTTTGTACTGACTATCTCCACCTCCCTTCCACTCTCACCCCTCACTACCCTTCCCAGCCTCTTAAACCATTCTTTTACTCTCTATCTCCATGAGTCATTTCAATTTTTAGTTCTTACTAACAAGTGAGAACATGGAATGTTTGTCTTTCTGTGTCTGGCTTGTTTCATTTAACATAATGATCTCCAGTTCCATCCATGTTATTCCAAATGGCAAGATCTCATTCTTTTTACGGCTATTACTCCGTTTCGTATATGTGCTGCATTTTCTTTATCCATTCATCTGTCAGTGGACATTTCATTGCTTCCAAATCCTGGCTATTGTGAATAGCACCACAATAAACATGGCAATACAGATATCTCTTTGATATACTGATTTCCTATGTTTTGGGAATATATTCAGTAGTTGGATTGCTGCATCATATGGTACCTCTATTTTTAATTTTTTCAGGAACCTCCAAACTATTCTCCATGTAGTTGTACTAATTTACATTCACACCAGTAACATACAATTACCTTTTCTACACATCCTCACCTGTCTTTTGGATATAAGCCATTTTATCTGGGGTGAGATGCTACCTCATTGTAGTTTTGATTTGCATTTCTCTGATGATCAATAACATTGAGTGCCTTTTCATAAATCTGTTTGCCATTTGTATGTCTTCTTTAGAGAAATGTCGTATCTTCTGCCCATTTTAAAATCTGATTACTAAATTTGTTTCCATAGAGTCATCTGAGCTCCTTATATATTCTGGTTATTTATCCCCTTGTCAGATGGATAGTTTGCAAACAACTCTCTCCCATTCTGTGAGTTGTATGTTCACTTTGTTGTTTGTTTCCTGGTGTATAACTGTTAACTGCCACTGTTGTTATTACCGGTCTACATTTCATTATCCAAAGTCAATGTGTTTCAGAAGTCACTTTTTTTTTTTCCCAGAATTTAAAAAAGTAACATGATGTATGCAATTTATATTATGCAGCACCCCCTGAAGAGTTGAGGGCAACACCCCATAATCAAAAATGTTATTTCTGTCTCTAAACATAGAAACATTCACATTGAGATAAATAACTTTTTCACCAAATAAGTTTTGGCATTAAACTTAGAAAAACACTTTCTGTTTTCAGAGTTTTTTGAAGTTTGAATAAAAGATTGCTGATTTGTCTCACCGATATCCCTGCAATGGGTTGCTTTGTCAATACTGGAGAAGATGCCTTCTCTACTTGGGTCCCCCAAACTTTATTCCTGGCTGACTGTAGGGATTTGTTTCCAGTAGCAGAACGTTTCTGCCCAGATCTTGCCCATGAGTTTCCAGGGAGCCTCCCGGCTGAGCCTGAGAATGGTGGGTAGCCCACGGAAGTCAGGGCTCCAGTTGCAACGTATTAATGCAGATAATGTTTAACTCATCAGCTAACTGAGGAAGCAAGGACATAGTATAAGCAAAAGCACTGGGACACAGTCCTGGGCAGACAGAGGCATCTGTGAGTTTCACTCTTTTCCTTCTCTGCATGGAAACTGCCCTGTCTGCTTCACAAATCGGCACAAAATGATGTTCAGTCTTCTTCTGTTCTTTCTTTTCACTAAGTTCATGGATGTTTGCTTTTGGATTTTTAATTAGATAGAAGGCATCATGGAAGCAGGTGCCAATTTACTTATGTATCCTCAGCACTTGAAGACGTTTCTATTGATTGAATGGAAATGTCTCTTGGCGAATGTGCCTCTGAATGCATCCAGAATCCCCTTCATGAGTTATTAAAGTAATAATAATCAACATGGGGGGTGTGCTTGCTATGCTGCCCAGGCAAGGATATCTGGTTCCAAAGCTAAAGGCATGTAGACCAATTTAAGACTGAAAGTGGAAACTATAAACCAACCATGGGGCTCAGGTGGGAAGATGACATGTCCTGATAATATCCACAATTCTATTATCCTTGGAACTTGCACTTTCTGCCCCCACCAGCATTACAGGCTGGTGACCAAATACATCACAATATTGACATATAGAGGATTGAGATCATCATGCCACGGGCCACGGCACTGGAAGGTGAATGATCTCCACCAGGGGGCAGGCATTCGGAGCAGAAGAGACTACAGATCTTGAGAGGTCCACCAATCGGTGACAGCCCAATTTGCACTAGTGCTGACACTGGACACATTTGGACGCTTTGTCTAGGTGTTATTTCGCTGACTGCAGGAAAAGCATTAGAGGCAGTATAGCACAGCAGTTTGGAGTACAGCATCCAGAGCCTGACTGTCTGGATTTGAAGCCAGGCTCTGCCATTTATGGCTGTTGACAGTATAATCTAAGCCAGTTCTTCCATTTCTCCATCTGGAAAATGGGGATATTCCTCCTGGGATTCAAGTGATATAGAACGAAGAAATATGGCCAAAGCTCTTCAAACAGTACAGAAAACAGAGTCCTAAGAGAAAGGCAGGTATGACAGCGATGCTGCTGTGCCCTCCTATCTGACATAGCACTTCCACAGAGAGGTGACAAAACCAAACAGAAGGCTTGGAAGGAGCAAAGCCTCTAAGAAAGTGGCTACTTGGGGACTTATTTGCCAAGAGGGCATGCAGGAGGCCCTACTGCCTCCAATGCCACAGCTGAATCCGCAGTGCTGCCTGGAAGGGCTGGGTGCAATCACTGAGAAAGGGTGGCAGTGGAGGGGAGGCTTCCCAGTGTATTTACCAGTCTCTAGGATGGAGCAAGATAGGCTCACTCTGAACGAGGAGCAGCAACCACAAAACATTAAAAATACATCAAGAAGAAGAACTCTGGAAACAAGATCGCTCCCAGATAAAATGCCACCTTGTTTTCTTAAGGAGCTTTGAATTCTCTGAATTAAGGAACTATGGTTTGAAAGGTTACCTGCGGGAAATCCGGAGCTTTTAAAGCCCTAGGCTTTAATTAAAACTCACTCACGTGCAACTAATGTGTGAGCCCAGAGGTCCCCTGCCTGTTCTCAGGGAAGGCAGGTCAGAGAAGGTCTCTGATAAGATGAGAAACTTTAAAGTCCTTGGCTGCACACGTGAGGTCCTGTGTGCCCTCCTTCCCTGCTCTTTATGGAAAGCTATGCACCCCACTCTTCAGAAACAAATGCAGCAGGCACACAGGTCTCCAACATTCCTCAGTTCATGCATCCTGGTTGCTTTTGTGCTCCCAAATTGAGCAGGGCATGGATGGAATTGACGCCCTAGTTGCATTGAATTCCCAATTATTAAAAAGAAAACAAAACAGCTTCATGTGACACCTAAAACAATCTTGTGTAGGAATCAGACACCACCATTTGGAGTTTCCTCTCCATCCAGATTAAGTTTCCCTCTGCTCTCTACCCGCTTTTAATCCTGCCTCACAGGACCACATCTGTGAAAGCTGCTTGTATATTCTTGACTTCCTGGGAGATTCCACATACTCTGTTATTAGAAACAAATCAAAGTCATCATTTCCCTCAACAAATTCTGTCCCAAACACCAACTCTGCTCTACGTTTCACTGGGCTTTAGTTATTTTATAAAGCTGCCACCTATCTTGAAAGCTTCTTGAAGAGAAATTTCCTGAGAGTTAAATTGGTCCAAAGTTATGCTTGCTTGACCTACTCGGTATTTTTAAAGATTTGAACTAGTTGCTGATACGTAAAAATCAGGAAGTTTTTTAAATGCATCTACTTAGGTTCCTCTTGAAAATGAGACTGTCTAGCAACAGGAGTGAACATTCCAAGAATGCCGTGATTGACTGGGTGCTGCTTTTAATGACAACCTGCTATATTACTTTCTTTCACTTCCTGCTTCATCCTGGGATGGATCTTTTCAGTTCAAGAAGTAAGGATAAGTGAACAAAAGTTATTAGTGCCTGGATTATGGTAGGAACACCACCCAAGATCCCAAACAGCTTTGCAACTAAGGGATAGGTGAAGTCACATCTTTACTTGCGTAGCAGAGAGATTAATACGAGCAAAACAAAAGCACGTGCAGTGGCTCAGGAGAGCTTTCTTTCTAAATACCAGAATCTTGCAGCTAATAAAGCTGACCATTTTCTTACAATAATTGGGAAATTTCTGCTGACAAGCACTTAATAACATAAAATGATACGTTTTAAAAAATGATAGCCATTACATTTTCTCATCAACATTTAGTTTTGTTTTACTTCCGAGCTCCATCCTTTTGATGAATTCTTGGAAAATAACCAACGGGTCCTATGCCTGGTCATCCTGCTGCTGGGCCTCATAAATGAATCAGTTCCTGTATATTGAGTCATCAAATTAAGGTTTTGAGAGGGGGGATACAGTTCATTTCAGGGTCACATGAATTGCTAATGTGCTTCTGAGCTGAAGGAAATTAGGTTTGGTTTCTTCCTTGTTTTCTGCTGTAGAGAACCTTTAAAATATAAAGCCATAACTTCTAAGCTTTCTCTGCACTTGACATTTTTTGAATAGTTTCATTTTCTTGCCCAACAACAGTGTTCTGGTTTTCTAAGGCAAATATGTCCCCCTTTGCTCTAGAAGCAGCTGACTATCGGAAAACCAAAGGGAAAGGAAGGATATTAAAAGAAATGTGTCCTATGTGCCACAAATCCTAGGACCTCAACCGTTTCTCAAGACAGCAACCATTTCTATTTCCCCCAGACCTTGAAAAGGTACAGAGACTATCATAATCATAGTATAAGACACAGATTATTTTGCTTAATACATTTTCCTATTTTTGTCATTTACACAGTAATTAACAAAACTTTTTTTATATGGTGACTATTGAATGATAACCAGTTTTTCGTGGATCTCAGAAAACCATGGAGCAGGTGTCATTGTGGGGTGAATGAAGATAGATTCTAACAAGAAAAGTGAGTTCTTGGGGCAGGCTACAGCTCCTTGGGCAACCATTCAGAACCCTAGGTGCTTAGTTACCTTGTCAAATTCTTCTTGGTCAGAGAAAACTTCCCCAACCTTGGCACAGAATTGCTTCTAGAAGAGTAAAATAAACTTTTAAAACTGTGCTTTAAAAAATAAACTGTTCTCTAAGGATGTGACAACTACACTGGTAGATATAACCGACCCTCAGCTACAGCTAGAGCAAGCTCCTAGGGAAACTGTGGCTCAGAAGATTTGGGCTTGAGTATCCTCTCCTTTCACAAGAATGTGGCAGTGAAGAATCTGCACCCTGGAGTCACATCACTGGAATTCAGATTCTACCTTGTCCATTTCACCAGTGTGATCTTGGCTAAGTTACTTCACTTCTCTGCACCACACCACTGTTCTCTCATCTGTAAAATGGGTATGACCGTATCTACTGCATGTTTTTTTTTTTTTTTAATAAGGATTAAATGAGTTAGCATATGTAAGGCATTTATAACAGAGCCTGGCCTATAACTAAATATGTCAGATTGTCTGGGACCTCCTTTCACGGCAGTTGCCCAGGTTTTCCTGCCTGGTCTTATCTGAGCATATTCTTCCTACTTCACATCCATTACCACCAAAATCTATTATCTGTACGAAACTCGGAAGTTTACAAAATGCTTTTGAACTTTACATCTCATGTAATCTTCATATCTGCTCTTAGTATTATTTCCATTCTGTCTGATTTTGGACAACTGGGCACCATTTTCTCTTCTCTATGTATTCCCTTAAATCACAGGGTCTCAACACCCAAGAACCAGATTTGCTAGCATTCTAACCAGCAACTGACAGGTTTTGTTTTTAATTTTTGTAAGAGTAACGACAAAGAGGCACACTCAAAGAGGCATCTCATGTGAGGCTCCTGCTCTAATTCCCTCTATGAGATCCCTTTTTGTCTGAAATACCTAGTGTTTCCACTGTCTTAATAAAACCCAACTAATACACCTACTTTATATTAAATAATACATATTGAGTACTCATTGTTTGTCAAGCACTGTTTTAAGCATTTTATATAAACTAACATATTTAATCTATAACAATGCAGTTTGAAACGTAGCACTATTACTGCGATTTTTAAAGATAAGGAAGCCGAAGCACAGGGAGGGTAAGTCACTTGTGCGTGTTTATTGCCATACTCCATTGACTCTCCCCACCTACGGAATGTTTATTACATGCCTGGCACTGTGCTAAATTCTTAGCAAGGAGCCTCAGCTTTCTCCAAGGTTACACGGCTAGTCCAAAGCCAAGTAGGATTTCTCATTCCTTTCCAACTCCCTATCCAATGCCTTTTTCTCCAAAACCTCCGCACAGAAACAACTATCATGGGAAAAAGGACAGATAAATTCCTACAGTTAGTGCGTGTTTGAATGTGAACAAGTTAACCATCTCCTGTTTTACATGCTCTTTACATTTTACAGAAGAAACTGTTTTAGTCCAAAGAATGAGCCTGCCATAACCCATGATGCCCAGGGATAGTTGGGTACTCCCATATACAACACAAATAAGGGGAACCGGGAGGAAAGAAGGATTAAAGAGAAGGAGGAGGGGAAGGCATATGGTGGAAGAGGGGCCAAGAGAAGAGCAGGGAAAAAGGCCAAGGCAAGCAGATGAAGAGGAGAGAAAGAAGGCAAAGCCACAGGCTTTTTCTCTTGTCAAAACGACCAGTCATACATCAGAGCAAAGGCAGAAAAAACAATTTTCCCACCTCTGATTTCTACCAGGAGATCAAGTTCTCTCATTGCAAGGAGTAAGTGCAGTTACTAAAATATTCATCCCCTTGCCCTAGATTTACCTTATAATGCATGATCCATAAGTGTTAGTTATTTTGGTTGCTTGATAAAAATTTGATGCATTGTGATTAACGTGCATATAATAGTCTAATTTTATTATGTTGTATAAAGACTTTAAAAATATATGGCACCCATGCTTTTCCAAAGTGTAAGAAAACAGATAAGGTTTCAGACAGTCAAAGAAAGATTGCTTTCATTAAATTATGCTGTTATTGAATTTCTTCCCCTATGCTTTATTTTCCCTGTTCTCAAAGCTGTCTGCCACATAATCAATGACTTGGTGTGGGAATTTCCCCTAGATCTCTGGAAGCAATCCTTGAAGATACTATTTAAATAATTCGGAGACTCTTTACTGAAGGTCTGTCTGCAAGTAGCGAAGATGTGTTAGAAAGATGGGGAAGCTAGTTAGTGTTGTGACCAGGCTACTTGGCTACTTGGAGATGATGCACTCTCTGGCTCTAGTCCCTGGGACATTTTGAAACTGAAGAATATTGATCACCTACTCATGCTAGGTTCTTTAAAAAACCCTCCAAAGTGGATATATATATATATATATATATATATATATATATATATATATTTTTTTTTTTTTTTTTTTTTTTTTTTGAGATACAGTCTTGCTCTTGCTGTGAGGCCCAGGCTGGAGTACAATGGCACGATCTCGACTCTCTGCAAACTCCACCTCCCTGGTTTAAGCAATTCTCCTCTCCTAGCCTCCTGAGTAACTGGGACTATAGGTATGCACCACCACACCCAGTGGCCAGCCTAGTTTCAAACTCCTGACCTCAAGTGATCTACCTGCTTTGGCCTCCCAAAGTGCTGGGATTACAGGCATGAGCCATCATGCCCGGCCTATTTTCTTTTTTTTATAGATAAGAAAATTGAGGCTTAGATAACCCTACCTAACACAGAGCTAGTAGAGTTGACTTGGGGATACCTTGTACTCACTGCTCTTTATTTCAGAGTAGAACTATAAACTAAGCTACTGGGCCAATTGAACTCTTCTGATCACTGAATCTTGAATGGATCAGCTCAAGGATAGAAATTAAACTTGAGTGTTCAACCTCCTAAGGGCCTATAAGCTCCCTTTGCTCTCATATCCCTCCAGCAAATCCTCTTCTACTTTGGTCAGCTTTGGTCATTTCTGTTGCTTACAACTCTGCATCTGACTGATACAGAGCAGTGACGGATTTGAGTCCCAATCTTACTGAAGCCAATACACAAGGCCATATTGACCTGCAAAGAAAAGTGAGACTCCACCACCTTGTTAACCCCTTACTAACCAAGGGGCCCTGAATTCTCCCCATAACAAGGTCAGACCTAGAATAGATGAATGAGGGTAAAACCAGGCATCCTCCTAAATGCAGCACAGAGGAGAGGACCTTGGCCACCAGTCGCTACTCCTCAGCACAGCATTCCTGCTCTGCCTCTTGGGGCCGCTCTGGGCCTGTATGTCTGCCCAGGCCTATGGACCATGTGCTCCTCACTTTACTTTGCTAAGAATCAGCAGTAAGGGCGGTGTTCTCAGCTTCCTTAGGGCTGGCTCTCCCAACAGCTCATGCCAAGCAACAGACAGGTGGAGGGGTTATGCCATCTGTGACCTGTGCTTACTGGTATTGTCCAGGAGCTCTCAGGATCATCATCTTTTGTGTGTGTGTGTGGGGGGGGGTGGTAGTGGTGGAGGGGACAGAGTCACTCTGTCACCTAGGCTGGCGTGCAGTGGCACGATCTCAGCTCACTGCAACCTCCGCGTCCTGGGTTCAAGTGATTCTGCTCCCTCAGCCTCCTGAGTAGCTCGGACTAGAGGTTGTGTCCCACCACACCCAGCTAATTTTGTTGTTGTTGTTTTTTTTTTTTTTTTTTTTTTTTTTTTTTTGAGACAGAGTCTTGCTCTGTCACCCAGGCTGGAATACAGTGGCACAATCTCGGCTCACTTCAACCTCCGCCTCCCCAGTTCAAACAGTTCTCTGCCTCAGCCTCCCGAATAGTTGGCATTACAGGCACCTGCCACCATGCCCAGCTAATTTTTGTATTTTTAGTAGAGACAGGGTTTTGCCATATTTGCCAGGTCAAACTCCTGACCCTCAGGTGACCCACCCACCTCAGCCTCCCAAAGTGCTGGGATTACAGGCATGAGCTACTATGCCTGGCAATTTTTGCATGTTTAATAAAGATGGGGTTTCACCATGTTGGCTAAGATGGTCTCCATCTCTTGACCTTGTGATCTGCCCACCTCAGCCTCCCAGAGTGTTAGGATTACAGGCTTGAGCCACCGCGCCCGGCCAGGATCTTCTTATTGCTTCCCTACCCCTGTCTAGTTCTGCATCCCAGGAAACCTGGCTTTACCACAGGGCGTCCCAGTGCCCATCCCCAGTATGATTCAAACCTACTTAAGTGTCCCGCATTTTCTTTTCTTAGGGCCTGATGCTATGCAGATAATAGACCACATTCATAGAAGTGTAGTTGCTAGATTGAGGGAGATGATAATCCCAAAGTGCCTGGAGCTGGCTGGGCCAAAGGGGTATGCTGCATTCCATTATTCCATCCTAAGAGTGAGACTTTAGATAGAGTTTAGCAAATGGAGTGCATGCAGGAAGATGCCCTGGCATGCATGGAGTCTACAAAACAAGTCATAAAGGGTTCGGCAGAGGATTAAGAAGAATGGTTAGTGGGAGTCACAACAGTGTCCTTCACACATTGGGAGGGCCACCAGGAGATGGGGAGGAGGGATATGTAGTGGTTGAGGTTCCGAAGGACAGTGCTAAGAAAGAAGAGTGGGAGTTAAGGAGGAGATTTTGGTTTAATGTAGAAACACATGTCCTAATTTGGGCTTTCTTCTCTGGTGCTGAGTATCTGTTCCTTTAAATCGTCAAGCAGTAGTAGGTGACATCCACAGGAACACTACTGGAGGAATTCCAGGCTCTAGAGGCAAGATCAGATCATACGTTTCTCCAAGTTTCTTTCTCGTGAAGAGTCCAGGATTACATTGGACTTAAACGTTGATGGACAGTACGGGAGTAACTAAATCAACTGTTCCATCCATGCTCCAAAATCTTGACGGCCCCTAAAACACATGAATTAGAGCTACGGGTGCTAACACAGGGCCAAGTTTGCAATGTGTTATAAATTTGAAAAAGCAAGCTGCATATAGATATTTCCATATCATACCACATATTTTCTTTGGGTAATATGTGAGTACAGGAAAACCAATGTGCAAACACACCACACATGACCCCCCCCCCCGACACACACAACACACATTACAGAAAATAACACTAAATCTAGGGAAGGATCCTGGGACTGAAGGTGGTAGTCAAAGAGGAGACAAACTTCATCTGCTGTTCCTTTTTTTCCTTTTTTGTTCAAACAAGGAGAACATATTCATATATTACTTCTGGTATTAAAAATGAAAGGAAAAGTGCTAATGGCTATGAAGTCATTTGAAGTTTAATTGCTTGATGATTGGCTCACTTATTCACCAATACCCATCAGCTCCTCCTGGGAGTCAGACACTCTGTAAGGAGATAGGGTGTGGTGGGAAGATAGACTTCACCTTCCATCAAGGAGCTTATGGTAGAGGGCCAGCAGTCACAACAGGAAATGAAGGACACCGTGAGAAGGCACACAGCTCAGCATGGGGCACCTGGGTGGGTGTCCAAATCCACCTGGAGGCCTGGTGGATCTTATGGTGGGAGATTAGAATTTCAGGCATAAGCAAGAATATGTGGCCAGATCTAGAGTGAACAGATCATGGCCTGCTTGAGAAAATCAAATGAGTTTGTCAGAGCTACTGGAAGGTAGGAGGACTAGTAAAAGTGAAGCAAAAGATACAGGAGGATGCAGAAAATAAAGGGCCTTATGGCCCAGGTTACAGACTTTAGACTTTAGCCTGAAAGCAGAGGACAGCCATTGAAGAATTGTAAGCCAATGAGACTAAGTAGTTTCAGGGTAGCTAAAGGAGTTTTCTGGGCTGAGAGGCTTTGGGCGGTTCTCCGAACACAGCCTATAAGCATTCTACTTACAAATACACAGTCTTGATTTCAAAGAGCTACAACAGAATCAACTGGTAATTATCTATATGCAAATTAATTGCCTTGTGGATTACCAGTGGCAAATGAAAAATGGTATCCCAAACCGAGTTTTCATTCTTGCACAGGACACTGACAGCTGCCTTTCTATCATCAGTCACCAGCTCCCCTAGGACGGTAAACTCATTTTAACACTGGACAGAGCCAACACAAATCCAGAAGGTAAATCTTTGTTAAAAATGACAAAACATAATGCACCAGATAGCCGAGTGTAAATGACTGCGCATTCAGGAAATGCTCACAGCAAGCACCTGCTGTGTTCCTGAGGAACTGAACTATCGTGCCTTGGATTCAGTGGAGCCACCATTTGGTGCAAATGGGTTTGAATTTTAGTCCCACATGAGATTCATGACGTTTGGAAGATTACTTAATCCCTGTGCATTTATTGCCTCATATGATGTATTATATGGAAGGTTCAGGGAAAAATCTGTGCAGGTTTAGAGACAAAAGTCAGTAGGCATGCTGAGAATGGAAAACTAAACACAGTCAAAATGACACTTAAAAACAAACAAACAAAAACAAAAACAAAAAACCTTAGCACCTCGTTATATTGTGAGCATTAGGCCCTTGGAAGCCCAAAAGCAGCATACACTTATTTCTTTCCTTCTTTTTTTCCATCTTTTACTGTTTCACTGGAGGTTAAAGTCTAGTTTGAAGGGCTAGGGAAGAAATGTCAAATACAGTAAGGGGTGGGTTATGTAGGTTTCTTCCTATTTAAATATTGTTTCATTCAAGTAAGTTATATGTGTATTATTATTCAATTTCACTTTAGTACTGAAAGCATTACAACTATCTAGAGTCTTTTATTACAGATGATTAAATATGTTAATGTGCACACATATATATTCATATATACACATATATTCATATATATACACACGTATATAGGTAATTCACACACACACACATGCTATATATATAGCGTGTGTGTGTGTGTATATATATATATATAAACATACATATATATAGCGTGTGTGTGTGTGTGTCTATATGCGTGTGTGAATTACCAAGCATGTATCTGGTGGTTTAGGCCTCTCCTTATGTCTACTCATCATGGATAATTGAGAACTCATTACTCATCCCTGCCAACCATTCACCTTAGAATGAATGTTAAATATTAGAGCTCCAAAGTTCCTTTAAAATGATATAATCTGAAGATCTTATTTCATAAGGAGAAAACTGAGGCCAGGAAGGGGAATGGTCTATCAAGGCCACCCTGTTAGTAAGCACAGAGGTGGGATGGTCTCCACTCTCCTGACAGCCAGTCCAGAGCTCCTTCCATTTCACCCTACTGACCCTCCAAAGGAGCTGGAGCTGGGCTCTGTCTGTCTAATGGATGAGACACCTTCTCCCACCACACATACCAACCACAGGCCTACAAAATCTTTCTTTAAAATCATGTTCACAATTATATAGTAAGCAGAATTCTCTGTGTACTGCTCATGGAATACTTGAGAAGAGGGAGAACTATGAATTGAAGACCCAAAGCTCCCTAGGATGCCGAGGAAATGTTGAGTTATCGTCAGATTCGTAGCTATTTAGGTGATTGTTACTACCCTCTCCCTGATCCAAATCCCACCTCAAGAGTTATAATCAGGTTCATTCTGTAGATTTCTGTAATGACCTTCGTCCTCCTTCAAACCCACTGCATGAACAGGGTCCACCAAGATCTACCCAAGATGAAACGTCCAGGAAAGTAGCATTCTGTCTCAGGGAAAGTGCAAAGACTGGTCCAGACACAGTGTGGGTTCACTGCAATAAAATATCCAACCAAGAGAAAAGCAGCTTGATGTTTCCTTAAGCATCTGTGGCCTTAGCTCAGACATATAATTTCGCTCAGTATAACAAGAGAAAACCAAAAATTGCTCTCAAACTTGAGGAGTCTGTATCTCAGTTGGGAATGTCTTTCTCCCGCAGGGTGTGTATCATGTGGGTTGAGTGGCTCATTGGTGACAAACACCTGCCTAAAAGTGTGTGCTGCTTCCAGATGTTTCTTAGCGTCCAGATGTACAGCCTGCCTCAGCTACTGCTGCTTCTATCAAGTTGAACACTGTCTGTTTCATCCTTGAAAACATATGATCATTCACGGGATGTGAGAATTGGTGGTTCTACTAAGCCTAAGTGAAGGGTTTTAGAGTCAGGCAAACTGAAGGTAAAATCCTGGCCCTTCCCTAACACAAACAGCAAGTTCTTTGTGCCTCAGTTTCTTATTTGTGAAGTCAAGACAACAGCAGCAACCTCACAGAGTCATCACACAGATGAAATGATGCACAGAAGGTTCTTAATAAATGTGGGTGATGTGGCAGGTCATAGAATGACAGAATGAAGAGAAGATTTTCTCAGAGGAGACAGGGAAGCTTCTGTCTTGTCCAACACTGTAACAACCTTAGCACTTTGCACATGGCAAGAGCTCAATAAATATGAGTAAGGGAGTGAATGCATGAGCACCTGAATGGCCTCTGATTTGCAGCCCTGTAAGTGCTTAGAGAAGTCCTTGAAATCTAAGCTTGCAGTGCGAACTAGATTGAGGCTCCAACACACTTCAGAACTGAACCACTGAAAAGCCCTCTTCTGTCACCACCTGAACTGAATTCAGTCCCTTTCATCATGCCAGCTGCTTTATGTCACCTGTCCTCTCCAGCTTCTAGCCCAAGGGAGTGAGTAGTATACAGGCGGGTGTAACTTCTTGACACGTGGTATCAGTGTGCTCTGCATGCTTAGCTCAGGGAACCGTAGGTTCAGGCAGCAGTACTGACAGTGCTGGGTTTCAGCAGTACCTTGAAAAACTCCTGACTAGCAGCAGCTGACACAGCCTGCCTCAGCACCCCATGCAAGTTTGTATAAAGCTATAGGATGAACCTTCACTCCCCAAAGCACCAAAATCTGTCCCCGGCAGTTAACTTACTTCCAGAATTGAGAGGAGAGTGCTATCCTGCACCAATGAAATGGAAATGGAAAAAAAACAATCCCTCTATGGCCACCAAAGCTACACGGCTGAAAGAAAGAGAACCCACTGACCTGAAAGCATGAGGGCCAGAGTCCATTCATTCCTGTCCTTCCAGGATCCAGAAATGCAAAGGCAGTGCCTACCCAAATACTGAGCTGACTCTTTTCTATTGAAGGGAGCCTAGTTTGAGTGTCCAGAGTGCTGCTCCCTGCATCGTCTCCAGTTCTCCCCAAACTGCTACTGACAATCACAATGTATATCCTGATTCTTGGAGTCCCCGGGTTTAAAACATCTGAGAGCCAGATGAGTGTGGAGTAGATGGAATGGTAGTGATTTTTTCTTAAATGAATAAATTGTTCTTACAGAGAGAATGGTGGCAAAGATGTGAAGACACTTGGTGCTACCTCACAATGGGAATTGACATTTTCTATATACACTGGATCTTTTCAGACTGTGAAAGAGCCACACAGTGATGGTGGTGGTGGGTGGAGGCATTGATAACATTTACCAAGCTCTTCATCTGCATCAGGCATGGTTTCGGCGCTATGTAAGTATTGACTCCCTTTATTCTCCCATCTACTCTAAGAAGTGGAGAGAAAAGTCACATGGCCTTTAAGTGGCAGAACAGCATTAAAAACAACAAATATCATGAGAAAAAAACAGAGAATGAACTAAAAGAGATGAGTAAAATAAAAAGGATTGGAACAGAATCCCATAACATAACCTTAGAATTAAAATTTGCATTGGTGTCACACAGGGGCAGAATAAACACTGAAAAACTGAGTCAGGGATGCAAAAAAATAAGATGCCTAAGAAGGCAGGAAAACACCAGAGTAATGAACAACAGTGTCAGAACACATCATACACACAGAGATTCTATGCATTATTTAGATTTCTAAAGAATGAACTGAGTAAACAAAGATACAGTGAATTCCCTTGCCTAAAATAAACAAAAATTAATCATAATTGTAAGATTAAAAGAGCTCATTGTATTGCATAAAAAAGATAAAGTTAGTGAAAAGCATTCTCTCCTAAATACAATCGGCTAAATTAATTAAATTGAGGATTAATAAATATTTTTGAGGCAGCAAACTGTTTCTATTAAAAAGAAATTACGTTTGAGCCTCCAACCCTACATCAAAACAAATTTTAGTAGACTAAGGAGTTATCTTGAAAACGAGCCATGTCTAACCTTGGAAATAACTATATTAGCATTGTTTGGATTTTTGGTTGGAGAATCTTTGTTTTTGCTTAGAGCAAAATGTAATAAAAAATGACAAAACATGAACAGATTAGAGTAATACAGTTTAAAATTTATATCCTAAACAACCTGATTAAAATTTAAAAGCACAAAACAAATATTTTTGCAAATAATCTGGCAGACAATGGGTTACTATTAAAAAGAAGTTAGACATTTTTACATTTTAACAGGGAAGCAATAATTGCTGTAATTATAAATATATATGAATATTAAACTTACAAAACAATAAACTCATACACCCCATAACCAGCGAAATGCAAAATAGAATGCGGCAGCAACTTTGCTTGTCAAACTGGCAAAACAGCAGAGAAGCAGTTCCTTTCGTAACTGCTAGTAAGCCAGTTTCTTTTCAGAACCAATTCTGCACTGGGTAGCAGTAACATTAGCAACGTACACATCTGACCCGGCAATTCAATTCCTAGGTACTTACCCTGTGCGACAATCAAACAAGTGCATCAAGACGTACACGGCAGGATTTTCAACAGGCACAGGATATTCTATTTACCCTGTTCAGAGCTGGTCATAATTATTTTAAAACCACCATCAACATAAATCCTCACAGGCGTTTTGAACTTCTGAATTTGTCTGAATTTGTGAAGCATGTTCACAAATGTCATCTTATTTAATTTTTAAAACAACTACCTGAGGAAAGCATTATTATTATTATCCCCATTTAAAGCCTCTGAAAGACAAAAAGGGTAAGTTGAGTGTAGTCTGAGGTAAAGGTCATAGAAAGTTTTCTGATGTCTGAAATTATGTCATAAAGAGTGAAAATATAATGGTAGAACAAGAGTGGTGAATCTTTAGACCAATTCCTTTCTCTTGCAAATTAATGAATTGGCATTTAGAGAGGGGACGTTTCCTACTAAGGTTTACATGGTGATTCTGGACACTTCTTCTCTTGTACTTATTCACTGTAACATACAAACAGTCTCAGAACGACTTCATGGACTTAGTCTCAAAGCTCTTCTCTTTGCTGTTTGTTAGCTTTTTAGGTAAAATGCAGGCACCTCAGAAGCTGGAAATGGGACATGTGATAGACTGGCTCTGATGGAGAAAGTAGGAAGTTAAGGAAGATGTGAAGAAAGGTGTCAGAATCTCCCTGATGTCCCCATAGGGCTCTGGGTACCTGGTAAGCACCTTGATAAGTAAAAGGAGGACTACAGGAAAAAGAGGGAACCAATACCAAATGCTTAATGTACCACTCAGGCCAGGGCAAGTTCTGATCCATCATGGGGGTAGGAAGTCCCAGCTCAGGCAGGTGGCCAGAGTTGCCCTCTGGGTTGTGCATCTGCATACCAGGTGTCTATTGGCTTCTGGGCGTTTTCTGTAAGGACCCTGGACAGCACTTCAAGCACGCTCAAAAGGAAAAAGCCAATCAGACTCTCCAGAGCAGGCGTTCCCAAACTATGGCCCGCGGGCCGCATGGGGCCCCCTGAGGCCATTTATCCGGCCCCTCCACACTTCAGGAAGGGGCACCTCTTTCATTGGTGGTCAGTGAGAGGAGCACAGTACGTGGCGGCCCTCCCAACGGTCTGAGGGACGGCGAACTGGCCCCCTGTGTAAAAAGTTTGGGGACGCCTGTTCTAGAGATTCTAACAGGGCAAGTACAAATGTCTCCCTGGAGAGTTTGTGGGAAGTTTCACTGAGAGATTTTAAACCCGGCCTCAGCCTCTCTCCTTGGCTGCTTTGAATCCATTTGGCAGCACATTTATCAGATACTTCATTATTTAAAAGAGGAAGCCCTGAAGAGTTGGTTTGGGGAGCTAATTTAGGTCTGGAAGATAATAGCCAGTGTTTGCTTTTCACATGTCAGGTGTCCTCATATTTGATAAGAGCAGACACCCGTCTTAACGAAGCCAGAGCCCGCCTGCAGCACTTCAAGCTCATTTCCTGCTGGCTGGGGCTGTGATTTCTTGGATCGGTTCCTTTAGGGCCACTTTGCCAAATCCCTGATCTGCCACTCTTCCTTAGCCTCTGCCTTGGCCTTTGCCCCCAAGCTAAGGGAGGCTGAGCTGAGGAGCTCTGCAGGACCAGCCTAATCTATAAAAGACGTGTCCATCTCTCCATGCCTCTGCCTCCTGCTGAGACCAGTTCTGCACTCTGGAGAAGGAGAAGCTTTCCCCCTGGGCTGCATCCTGCATCTCTTAAATCCCTTGACTCCAGTGCCAGTTAATACATCCTCCCAACTTCATGAACAGACTAATTGGGAGTTGTTTACAGCTCTAGATCTCAGCAGCAGTATTTCTACAGGCAGTGTTTGTTACTTATTAAAGCAAATGTTCTGAAGTTTGTGAATGATTTTCATTTCTTTTTTTTTTTAAATGTGTGGATTCAAGGTTATATCTTTAATAAAATCCCTCACTCCTGTGCTTTTTGGTATGAAGAGCTCCTGCGCTTTTTGGGAATAGAGAAGACGGAGCTCCCAGCCCTCAGGGGCACAGTGCATGCTCCTGTGAGTGCACACGGGAGCTCCATTCACCCTGTGTAGCAGGCTGGGAATGACGGGTGGGGACTGCTGGTCTGGGGCTTCATGAGCCATGGCTGTCTGCTTGACCAGGGAGTAAAAGCTCCTTAGGGCAGCAACCCAGCCTTATCGCCCTTTGGCCTCCAGCCTCAGACATGGTGCCTGCACACAGTAGGGGCTCAATCATCACAGAGTGGTGGAAGGCAGTGTTTTGACAGATGAGTTCATTGACTAAATAAGACCTGTAATTGTGAACATGCATAGAAGGTGGCTGTGTGTGGGGTCAGGCCCAAACAGGAACTGTACCCAGAGCTCAATCCTCCTCACCTCCTCTGGGCCTTTCCTAATTTTATCTGCTCTCCAACCTCAGTTTACCATCTCTCCCATATTTCCACCTTTTGTGACCTATGTAGCATCTGGAAATTGTCTTTCTCTAAACTCCTACTTCAAGGTGTGGTTAACTCAATCCTTGAACATGTATCACATGTTCAGGTGCTTCAGGCACATCTCTTTTGCCTTCTTATCGGCATTGTGCATCCCTCATAGGCAGGCATCACACCGTCTGCCTCTGTTGCGTATGTGTCTTCCTTCTACCACAAAGGACTCTATACGAGGTCAATACGCATTTGAATTCAGTTGAATCACATGTAACTATAATGATAAAGAAATAAAACTCATAGGATTTGGTTGTTAGATCCCAGCAAACACCTTTGGATGCTGTGTCATCTTTGGCAAGTTACTTAACCTATCTGACTTCTGATTTCCTCAACTTGAAGATTCAAATAATAGGTCTTGCCTCTTCCTGGATGAAATAAAGGCCACAACTGACAGAAAATACCTCTTTTCATAAGCCTCCCTCTTTCACCCTGACCCACCTCCCTACACCCCCTCCTGACTCCCCAACTCCCTCTCCTGCTTGAGCCCTGTAAGAATCATTAACAAATCAATGGTGTCATGAGGCCCATCAAGTATTGTCCTTAGGGATTGACTCTGTCTCCCCAATGGCCTCACATAGCCAGAATTGGGGATAAATGGATCTGACAATTATAACCTTCACTGCAGTCTGGCTTCCTATAGGGGCAGTCACCAGGGGAGTAAGACCACAGGCAATGGAAAGAACCTCAAGAAGGCTTGCGTTGCCCTTCAGATGAGAGAAGGTTACCCTCAGCATACCCAGTTTCCCCAGGCAGGGACATTTAGGCATATTGCAGTGACAGGCACAATTACTTTTAGTTCCAGAGCCTACCTGCCACTCCAAAGTTTTGTCCTTGGCAGTAAAGTCTTTATTTTACCATCAACTAATCCAGGGATTTGCCTCTTCCCAAATTAACACAAAACAAACACATACACGTGTAATTCCAATAGCTAATTTACTGAGAAGTGATTATGTAGCAGATAGCTAGGCATTTTACATGTATTCACTCATTAATACTCCCCTCAAGGATGTGGGGTAGGTACTGCCATGAACTTCACTTTACAAATGATGAGCTAAGGAACAGAGAAAGGGTAACTCAGGCAAGTTTGGAGAGAAAGGGACAGATGACAAGCCATGAAATCTGGCATCAGTCTCAGCCTGCAGGTAGTGTCCTGCCCTGCCTCTCTAAGCCAAAATGTCTTTTTGGATGGCCCCAAATAAAAAACGGCTACCACTTACGTACACCTGCCACATGCCATATGCTATTTCAGATACTATTTCTGCCTTCCAGAAAGGGAGATTAAAGATTTGAAAAGTTAAATGACTTATTCAAGGTCACCCGGGTAGAAAATGGTAAAGCATGAATTCAAAGCTGAGTCTTTCTAACATGCCACACTGCATTCCCAAAAGACACTTTTCCTTTGAAAACGGGGGACAAAAAGAGAGAGGAGATCTAGGGAGATTAACTGCAAGAGGATGTCTTCTCAAGGAGTGATCCTAGCTGCCTCCTCCTAACCAAGACCCTGGAGAGAGACATTTCTCTGGCAACTTTGTTTCCTCCTCTGGCATCTGCCAATCAGACAGAATCCTGGGGTTATTTCCTTACCATACTCCAGGTTCCACCTTAAGTAAAATCTCTGCAGCCCCTCCCTCCTCCTCCTCTTCTTCCTCCTCCTCCTCCTCCTCCTCCTCGGGGTTGTTCCTACCACCACTCATTACTATCCCTGGAATCTCTCCAAAACAAGCACTGCCAGAAGAAGCCATTGTCTTGTCAGCACAGTCCATTAAGGCTGTCAGGCTCCCTAACAAATCAATCAGGCACCAGGAGGCCTTTCAAAATGATATCATTCGCCATTCAGGCAGAAACAACTAACTACCCCAGGTGACTGGCAGAGGCATGGGCCACGCACCAAATTGCACCGTGGTCTCAAGAAAAGAGCTAACATTTTCTACCAACAAATGGCACAGGGTGTGCATATTTCTCCCATCTTAAAAAACACACAAAAATCCCTACCTTCTCTTGACCCCCTCCTGCCTCATCAGTCAGCATCCTATCTCTTTGTTCTCCTTTGCAGTTTTGTTCCTAAAAGTGGAGCGAGTCCTGACTCACTGTCACCTTTTTATGTCCTCCCATTTTCTACTGACCAAGTCCAATTAGATTTTTGTTCACCCTTCCCCAAAACTATACTCAGGGTCACCCATGACCTCCAGGTTGCTACATGCTATGATCCTTTCTCAGTCCTAATCTTACTTAGCAGCAGCACTTGATCCCTCCCTACCTTTGTCAGAGTACACTTAAGGCTATCCTAATCAACGCCCAAATCTCAGTGGCCTAAAATAACAAAGGTTTCTCACCCATGACACATTCCAATTTGGGAGGGGAGGGTACTACTCCATGCAGACATTCAGGGTCCCGATCCTCCCACCTGCGGGTTCCACTACTACTGAGGGCTGTGGGGTCCTCCACCACTCAAATCGTGTGGGAGATTTCACTGGCTAGGCCAGGAGGTGGCACAGATCACTTCCACCTACATTGCACTGTCCAGAATTCAGTCACGTGGATGGACCCAACTTCAAGGGAGAATAAGAAATGTAGTCTAGTTACGTGCTTAGGGAAAGGATGGACGTGTTGTGTGGGCACTCACTGGTCTCTTCGATGCTCCTTCTATACTGTCTTTACTTTGCTTCTGGTCACTTGACTCTCTTGGTTCCCTCCTAACACACTGGCCATTTGTTCTATCTCCTTTTGTCATCCTACCTCTTCACCTGAATGTCTGAGTGTCCTGTGGCCTAAAAGACTAGCTGTCAACCAACTGTACTAAATGTATTTCTGCAGTCAGGCTTTTCTCCCAACCTGCAGGCTTGGCATCCAACCGCTCCCTTCATATCTCCACTTGGAAGCTAGAAGGCACAGCAGACAAAACATTCTGAAGTGAATGCCTGGTCATCCTTCCCCAGCCCACTCCACCCGCATCAATGACACCTCCATCCTTCCAGTTGTTTAGGTCCCAAATCCTATAGGCATCTTAGGCATCTTCGTTTCTCTCACACCTCACAACATATCAGGAAGTCCTGTTAGCGCAGCCTTCCAAACAAATCCACCCGCAATCCCACTACTTCTCACCTGCTGATGTAAACACCACAGTGCTCTCATGTATCTGTCTCATGTCAGCTTCCTCCTCTGAATAAAACTTCTGAAGGCAGTGCCTTTGTCATGAGTATAGGGCTTTCTGCTCACTTACCTAGTTTTTTATTTAACAGACAGTTCTGTTCTGTGCTAGGATTGGGGACCTAAAGGTAAACAGGTCAACCTCCCTGTCTTCAACAAGCCCACAGTTGAGAGAGGAGTTACCTAGATAAACAAGCAGTTTCAAACTTATGCTATCAAGGTCCTTTGAGTGATATGTCAACTTGGATAGGGAGGAGGTGTACTGGGGAAGGTTTAGCACAGGAGGTGATACCTGAGCCAAGACCCAAAGAAAGAGCAGGTGTTTAAAAGAAGAGACAGGTGGGGGAGGAGAGGTATTCAAGAGTAAAGACCAGTGAGGCACTCAATAAAATGTGTTAAATCCAATTAAATCACTGAGAAATGTTCTGTCTTTGATGCTCTTTCAAATGTTTGATTATATACACACAACGTCTTAATGAGATTGAGGAAAAACTCTGGTGCCTTAGGACTAGAAAGTTTTAACTTAGTAACAGGATTTTGCTCGTCAATATAGCCTTATCAACACTTCCTGATACTTTCACACCTATATTTTTTTCACAACTATCCTGTAGATATAAAGAACATGCTATTAGCATTGCCATTTCACAGATTTAGAAATAAACTTAAAAATCTATGGCTTGCTGACCACTGACTGACAGACACACTAACTCTGTTTTCAGACACAGGCTCTTTTGGGGGGTCATTACATGGAGTCTAAAGATAGGGTTCTTGAAATGACTTAGGGGCTCCATAAATCCCCTGAAATTTATGTAAAATTCTCCAAGAATTTTTTAGGGCACTAAGTTCTGTATCTTTCATTATATTTCAAAAAATTATTTAAAAATATATACAAACCACTGCCTATATCACATCATAACCAAGGGCCCTAAGAAGAAAAGAAATCTTGCCTTTCATAACCTTGATCAAGGTCAAACTTGGGACTGGTTCATAACAGCCCCTGCCTAGAACAAAATGTCCGGGGAAAGAAACATGGGAGGAGACGTACAATACAGACTCCTAAATCTGAACTGCTTTTGTGTCTGGACTGAAGGCCCTGTAGGAGGTACCCAGAGAGCCACCAGCTGCTCCAAGCCTGGTATAAATAATGCCCTCCAGCCAGAATCTGAACTCTATTTGTGCACAGTGTTTGGGTTCAGTGCCACTAAATCTAAAAGACCTTTGCAATTTCAAACACCCACTGTCTGGCTTGGATGAAATGTCATTAAAGTCTAATTAAGTGATTGTGAGCCGCAAACACTGAGTCCACCCGATGGCCGGGTGCACTTACTCAGTTTGTTCATCTCAGTGGTTCCCACACTTTGGAGAATATCAAATTCAACTGGGGTGCTTATTAGCTGTATAGCTATCCAGAACTCACCCCAGGGTCCACCGACCTCATTTCTGGGAAGGCCAGCTGTATCGGTCAAGTGTCGAAAATCTGGGGTAGAAAGAGGTTGAAAGAAAAAAATTTGCAGAGTACCCCCATCATCCTTGATGATATAACCAGGTGGGCAGTGGACCGGGCAGTTCCTAGTTTGATAAGCACCCCTGACGATTCTTACCACCACAGAAGATTTTTCTGGGAAACACCTCTTTAGTGGCTTTCAAATCTGGCCCTGCATAAGAAATGCCACCAAGGTTTCAAACCACTTCTGACTAGGTCCACTCCAGACCTACTAAATTAACTTTTTTTAAGGGGTGAAGCCCAAGAATATGTTTAGAAAGCTTTCTCAGGTGATTCTGATAGTCAGGAAAGGATATCAATGACAAAGGGTTATTCTGATGAAGAAAGCCTACATACATGTTTACCAAGATTTTTTCTCATTTCCTCTTCAAAAGAGCCCTGACCATCCCCAGTCACCCCCCATCAGCCAGTGTTCCTTTGCTGAAGGAGGGAGAAAAGGTCTGTTGCAATATTTTGACTACTTATGAGATGAAGAAACTCACATATGGAAGATCTGGCCTGAGTCTAGACTGATTTTCCACCTTCTGGCCCTGTCACTCTTGTGAGGACTTGAGAGAAGGGCTCAGAGTTAGTATCTCCACGGAATATGAGAAAATAGTTTCCCGACACCGGGGCTCTAATCTGGGCCTTGGAGAATCCTACCTGGGAATTAGAATCAGAACTCCCTAGAGGCTGAGAGCCTGGCAAGTAAACTAGAGGCCTTGACTATCAGTTGATTTCATTCAAAAGTGGGATATAATTTCATTCCTACCTATGTTAGTGTCCTGGGATTAAGACAAGGAATTGCTGGCCATAACTCATAGGCTAAATATAGCCACTTTGTGTTTTAGAGCCTGCAGACTAAGAATAGTTTTCATATTTTTAAAGGGTTACATTTTAAATGGTTAGATTAAGTACCTACATAATAACCTAAATATTGCCTGTTGACCTGCAGAGCCTAAAATATTTCTTATTAGACCCACTAGGAAAATGTTTACTGATTCCTTGTTTTTAGGATTAAATAAAATAATCTACGTGACATGCTTGGCATATGTGTACCACCTGCTCTTATCTTTCCAAAAGCTTTTAGGAGCTGAGATCATTCCCCAGCTAACAGCTAGCAACAAAGCTGGGACCTTATCCCTAGGACAATAAAGAACTGAATTCTACCAAGAGCTAGTGAGCCTGGAGTAGGACTCTAAGCTCCAGAGGAGAGTGCAGCCCGGCAAATGCCTTGCTTGCAGCTGGGTGAGACTCCGAAGAGAGGGCCCAGTCATGCTGCACCCAGTCTCCTACGCATAAAAGTTGTGAGATGATAAATAGGTATGATTTTAAGCCACTACATGTGTGATACTTGGTTATGCTGCAAGACAAAACTCATATAGGTGCCCCAAAGGCGTCAACACACCGTGAAGTATGCAGCTGGACTGTGGAGACACAATCATCGTCTGGTTCAAAATGGGCAACTTAATGACAATAAGAAGTTAAAATTTAACAGCACCATCAACTGCAACCCAGGTACAGTACGATATGACCACATTTTTCCTATTGCAGAATATGTGAAGTGTCTGTACGTATTTATTGATGCCTTCTAAAACCTTTCCATTACTTTTGCTTGAGGCATTGGTATAATTCCTAAGAACCTTCAAGACTGATTCAAGAGCCACAAATAAAATTCTACAATTGCCCAGGATCCACAAGGAAATAAAGCCAGAAATACCTCAGAGATGATCCAGTAAAACAGTCCAGCCCTTTGTTTTACACGTTAAAAAACTGAGCATTACAGAGAGGAAACAATTTTTCCAAGAATCCATTCTGAGCTAGATGCAGAATAGAAACCAAAACTCAGGACTCCTTCCTTCTGAACTAGGGTGTCTCAATCTCAAGGCTATTGACATTTTGAGTCAGATAATTCCCTTTTTTTTTTTTTTCTTACATGGAGTCTCTGTCACCAGGCTGGAGTATAGTGGTGCAATCTTGGTTCACTGCAACCACCACCTCCCAAGTTCAAGTAATTCCCCTGCCTCAGCCTCCTGAGTAGCTGGGACTATAGGCATGCAGCACCATGCGCGTCTAATTTTTTGTATTTTTAGTAGAGACGGGGTTTCACCATGTTGGCCAGAATGGTCTCCACTCCTGACCTCATGACCTGTCCACCTCCACCACCCAAAGTGCTGGGATTACAGGTATGAGCCACCATTCCTGGCCAAGACAATTCTTTGGTGTGGGGCAATCCTGTATATTGTAGGATGTTTGGTTGCAACCTTGGCCTCTACCCACTAGATGTCATAGCAACCTATAATCTCCCATTAAGACAACCAAACAACGTCTCTGGACATTGTTGACTAGCTTCTGAAGCATAAAAGGCGAAAGATCACTCTCAGTTGAGAACCAGCAATCAGAACAAGGAACAATGCCAATCTCTGTGAACTGCACTCTAACATTTACCTGACTGTGTGATTTCAGCAGCTACTTAACCTCTCTGAGCCTGAGTTTCCTTATCTTTAAAATAACAACAACAAATAATAGTGCCACTTTTACAAGCTCATGTGATTGGTAAATATGAAACAGAAAATTTACACATATTAATGATTGTATTTACATTAATACATATGTATAGTCTCCTAGTACAGCACCAGGCACACAGTAGACTGGAAGTGGCTATGATTTTTATTAGTTTTAGAAGATGCAATGGCCTGACATCAGGGTCCAGGCTGTCAATATCCAACAAGCTCTTTCTCCTCTCTGTAATCTTCTGTAAATGCCACTGAACAATCATTTCATAGCGAGGACAGCTACCTTGGCAGCAGTGGGCCAAGACTGTGGCCTTCTCACATTTGAAGGAAAGAGGGAGTGCTTGCAAGCCAGGCAGGGTTGTATTTGCCCATACTGGAAACAAACTATGTGCTATTTGTTTGTTTTTGTCATGTCTTTAAGCTTCCTTATCTCCAGCTGCAGGGTTCTGCCAAGTAAAATTCAATTAGTATTTATCATCCTTTTCCTAGCTGAATTAAGTCAACTGCTTTCATTGCCGAAATTCATAAAAAATGTGGAACTGCCAAAGACCTCTGAAAATTTCAAGATTTGGGGACAGAAAACGTCCAGATGCAAGAGGAGGAGAGAAGTAATGTTTTTCATAACAAAAAAAAAATCATGTTGCTATTGTGATCACAGTACTATATGAATATAAACAGAATCTTTAATTCTGGGGTTTTCAAACTTTGGCTTCCCCGTGAAACCTGTGTGAGAAGATGTCTAATACTGTACAATAGATGAGAGTGGGACAGATGTGTCTGTTCTGGCTGCCTCTGTTTCCACCTCCACTGTGGATGTTTCTGCTGGTTCTAACTACAGGGGACTTCAAGACACATAGGCATCTTTGGAGCCAGCACAAATTATCTCATATCCACTCTGATGACCAGCAAGGGTCAAAGGAATGTGGGCTGGAGACTTCATGGGACCATCCCCGACTTCTCCCCTGGAAATGGCAGGTAATACCCATTCCATTCTAGCCCCTCCTAGCAACCCTGGTTTGATCACGCTGAGACAACTGCCTCTTTCTTCACTGCCATTTCCTGAACCTGCACAGGAATGGTAACTTATGGCCAAATCCTACATGTGCATTTCAGCCCTCCTGTTTCCTGGACTTTCATTAGTGTGATCTGGATTTTTCTCCCTGCCTTTCTCTATCATGAGATTTGGGAAAGCTCTGCGATCTCTGACAATGGCCAGCTGCCAGGACAGGATGCCTTCAAGTTAGAACCTGATGTAGCTAAAAGACATCTGTTTTTTCTCTTTCAGCTGTCATTGGAGATAGTGTGGCTGTCCCCAGGCATTCTTCTTGGGCAACACGAAAGATGCCTTTGGATTCTTGAGAAAAATCCACCTAGGACTAACTATCAGAAAGATGCCCCAGGTAGGGCACTGCCCATCATTGCAACTGTTTCTGAAACCTCTTCTCCATCAGCATCCATTATAGAAGGGCATGTTTCATTTGTTTATTCCTTTATCTGTCTCATTCATTACTATAGTTAACATGCAATAGGTAATGGTTTCTTACGAATGAACTAATGTGGGAGAGAAAAAACATCCGTCTTTGAGGTGTAAAAACCTTCAAGTGTACCCAATCCACAGTCCTTTATCCTGTATTGCCTAGGTAACTTCAATTAAATTCACAAGCTGATTGCCTGGGGTCAAATATAGTCAGCAGTATTGTTTAATCTGTAAACTCTTTGTCTACATGATGCTTTACAGATAAAACTGAATTACTTTTTAACATATACTTGGAAATTCAACACAAAACTGTGGCTTTCTTACTTCTTCTGGGAATGACAAAATCTGGCTGCCTTGGGCTTACCTTTCCAGATTTAAAAAAAAATAGCGTTTTTTTTCTCATATTCTTTATTATAATAAATTAGCTTTATTTTCTTAACTATTCTTCCCACTAAGTAAAACTAAAACCCTGGATATAACATAAAACAAACACAAGAAGATTCTGAATGCTGGGGAGAAAAAGGCAGACCACCTAGGGACCCTGAAACCCAAGAAATGATACAGTGGTGAGTTATTTAGGTTTTCTTTTTACCTTGTACATCTAAAACTTGGAGCTGAAGGAGACAGCAACCCAGAAATGACAACTGGTACGGAGAGGAACCAAAAGAGCCCCAACAAGAGGCTGCCCTCTCTAAACAAAGAGCTAGGACAATGGCAGCATACAAGACAGAAAACCTTCAGACGACAGATGGTCTACTTAGATAAACACTGCATTAAGAATTGTAGCCTTACTCCTACCCAGGTCAGCAAAGACTGAGTAGAAAGCCTAGATGTCCACTCTGATAGGGCTGTAATGAGGTGTTCTGACACCCAGCTAGAAAAGTATCAGAGAAGTGAAGAAGGAAGCTGGAACTTTCATCCCCAGTGGCGAGCAATGAGGACCCTCCTGTAAAGAAATGAGGAACCTCCTATAGAACAAATGAGAGGTCTGTATGTCCACCCTCACTGGCAATAATGAGGAGCGCTATCCTCTCCTTACTGCGGTTGTATCAGGACTAATTGAGGAGTCAGGACTTTCACCATTGCTCAGCTTTAATAAAGCTACTTTCACTGCAATGTCACTAGAGACCATATGAGAAGCTGGAACTTCCACTCTTAACCCAGTAGTAATGAGGTGATACTCCTTAGGTGTCAATAAAGGTCAAGTAGAGGACCTGGAATTCTACCTCCAATTAGCAATAAGGACGTGATCCTCCCATTGCTGAAGCAATGTCAGAAAAAGCCAACCAAAACAGAAAGTGTAAATAAGACCCAGAGTCTCAGTGCATAAAACAAAATTGCCCAGATTTCAATAGAAAAATTACTCATTACCTCAAGAACCAGAAAAAAAAAAATTGATTAAAAAAAAATTTTGGCTCATGCCTGTAATCCCAGCACTTTGGTTGGCTGAGGTGGGCGGATCACGAGGCCAAGAGATCAAGACCATCCTGGCCAACATGGTGAAACGCTGGCTCTACTAAAAATACAAAAATTAGCTGGGTGTGGTGGTGCGTGCCTGCAGTCCCAGCTACTCAGGAGGCTGAGGCAAGAGAACTGCTTGAACTCGGGAGGTGGAGGTTGCAGTGAGCCGAGATTGCACCACTGCACTCCAGCCTGGCACCTGGCAACAGAGCGAGACTGTCTCAAAAAAAAAAAAAAAAAAATTAATTCTTTCTTTAAATCAGTAGATGCCACTAAGAAAAACAGAGATATTTCAATAATCTAACTGCTGTAGACTGAATGTTTATGTTTCTCACTTCCTTACTCATATGTTGAAACCTAATCTCCAATGTGATATATTTTAAGGTGGGGGCTTTGAGAGGTGCTTAGGTCATGAGGTAAAAGCCCATACGAATAGAATAAGTGCCCTTATAAAAGCAACTCCAGAGAGTTTCCTCATTCCTTCCACCATGTGAGAACACAGTGAGATGACCTTCTATAAATCAGGAGGTGGGCCCTCGCCAGATGCCAACTCTGACAGGATCTTGATCTTGGACTTCTCAGCCTCCAGAACTATAAAAAATAAATGTCTATTGTTCATTACCCACCTAGGATACGGTATTCTGTTCTAAGACCCTAAATGGACAAAGACATGGAAGAAGATTTTAAAGTAGCCACAATAAAAATGCATGTATGGTCAATTATAAACACACATGAATCAAAAAGAAAAAGTAGAAAGCTGAAGCAAAGAAGTAGAAAATCCCAGCAAAAAATAAAAAATATTAAGAATCAGATGGACACTTCAGAACTGCACAATAAAATAACCTAAGTAGAAAGCTTAGTGCACAGGCTTGTCAGCAGAATGGAAGAAATAATCAGTGCACAGGAAAAGAGAAAAATAGGGATACCTAATCTGAACAATAGAGAAAAAATACAAAATACAGAGCCTCGGGAACCTATGGGACTATAACAAAATATCCAACATTCATGTCATTGGGGTCCTAAAGAAGAGGAAAAAGAAAGCAGTGCTACCAAAAAAAAAAAAATACTCAAAGCAAAAATTGCTAAAAACTTTCCATATTTGGCAAAAGACACAAACCTACAGATTCAAGAAGTTGAGCAAACACCAAACAGAATATACCCAAATAAGTTCATGAAAAGATGTCATAATTAAACTGAAAATGAAAGACATAAAAAAGTTAAAAATCACCCAGAATGGCACTTATCTATAGTAAAACAAATAAAAAACTGAATGAGAGTGGATTTCTCAGCAGAAAACAAAAAGGCTAGAAGGAAGGACATAATGGTTTTCAGGCGCTGAAAGAAAATAATTTTCAACTGAGCATTCTATACCCAGCAAAAGTATCCCTCAAGAATGAAAGGAAAACCAAGACATTCTCAAAAGAAGAAAAAAAAAAGGAATTTGTCACCATCAGGACTATTGTTAAAGAATGGTTAAATTAAGTGTTCAAAACCAAAAGAAAATCATAAAAAAAGAAACCTTGGAACATCAGAAAAAAGAACAAGATAAGCCAAAATAATGGTAAAAACAAAAGCCCTTCCTTCTCAAGTTTTTAAATCACATTTTACATTTTAAGCAAAAAGTATAACACTGCTTGATATGGCTGTAGGCATATATAGAAGACATATTTAAGACATTATAAACAGAGGAGGAAGAAGTGATATAAATGTTCCCATACATCTTTTGAACTGATACAATAACAATACTGATAGACTATAAGTTATGCAGAATACCTAGATCGAATACTACAAAAAAAAGTCATACAAAAAAAATACACTCAAAAAGCTATAGTTACATCAATATGGAGTTCTAAAATGTGTTCAACAGACAAGAAAGAAGGAAAACAGAGCCCCTCCCCTAAACACACACACACACACACACACACACAAATAGAAAACACAAAAACAGTAAAATGACAGATCTAAACCCTACCACATCAATAATTATGTTAAATGTAAATGATCTAAATACAACAATGAAAAGGCAGATCTTAGCAGAGCAGACTGAAAAACATGACACAATATGCTAACAAAAAATTTACTTCAAATACAACAGAGGCAGTTTAAAAGTAAAAAAAAAAATTGAGAAAAAAGAATATATCATGCAAACAACAGGCAGAGGAAAGCAGAGTGGCTACGTTAATAAAAGATAAAGCAAATTTCAAAGTAAAAAAAATTACTGGACACAGAGAGTGACATTGTATAATGATTAAAGGTCTAGTTCACAAATAAGAATCAGCAATTCTAAATGTGTCTGAACTAAATAACAGAACTGCAAAATATGGGAAGCAAAAACTGACAGAACTAAAAGGAGAAATAAACAAGTCTGTAATTATAAGACTTCAACATCCGTCCCTCAATAATTCATAGAACTAGTCAGAAAATTGGCCCAGGAAACACAAAAGTTCAACATCAAATAGCAGGATGTAACTGACATTTATGAAACCAAAGGAGAGCAGAATATGTATTTGCAGTAAGTGCCCACAGACTACATACTGAGGTAGACTACATACTGGAATATGAAGTAAACCTGAAAAAAAAAAAAAATGAAATCATACAAGTGTGCTCTCTGACCACAATGGAATTAAACTGGAAATCAATAACAGAGAGATAACTGGAAAATCTCCAAACATTTAGCAACTTTGCAACATATCTCTAAACACATGGGTTAAAAGGGAATTCTCAGTGGAAATAAGCTAGTACATTGAACTGAATAAAAATACAACACATTAAAATTTGTGGGATACACCTAAAGTAGTGATGAGAGGAAATTTTATAACATTAGAAGGAAACATCTCAAATTATTAATCAAAGCTCCTACCTTAAACATCTAAGTAGAGAAGCAAAATAAACCCATACAAGTAGAATGAAGGAAATAATACAGAAAAGCTATCAAGAAAATCAATATAAGAAGCTGTCTCTTTGAAAAGATTTATAAAATTGATAAATCTGCAACAAATATGAAATAGTGAAAATATAAGTTATCTATATAAGAAGCAATCCAGCAGCTATCATTACAGATCTGCAGATAACAAAAGGATACTACAAACAATACTACAAACAACTACATAAAGTTGTCAACACATGAATTTGTCAACTTAGACAAAATGGATAAATTCTTTGAAAAACAGAACATACTACAATCCATTTAACATAAAATAGACAATATGAAGAGCTCTGCAACTGTGAAGGAAATTGAATTAATAATTTAAAAACTCCCCTAAAAGCACTGTCATAGAGAATTTCACTCAGGAATTTAAACAAACATGTAATGAAAAATTAATACCAATTCTACACAATCTCTTCCAGAAAATAGGAGGGGACACTTCCCAATTCATTTTATGAAGTACTATTACCCTGACATAAAACTAGACAACAACAATACAAAGGTAACTACAGACTAATATTCCTCATGAATACAGATAAAAAAATTATCACTAAAACATTAGCACACAAAATTCAGCAACCTACAAAAAGAATTATATACCACAATTAAGTAGAATTTAGTTTAAGGATGTGAGATCAATTAAACATTTGAAAATCAATCAGTGTTGTTAACAAAGGAAAGAGGAAAAATTACATATTCATATTGATGGATGCAGGAAATGAGTATTTGACAAAATCAATACCTATTTATAATTTTTTAAAAAACTCACAGAAACCCCAAAATAAAGAACTACCTCAATTTGAAAAAGAGCATTTACCAAACCTCTACAGGTAACATCTTTATTAGTGAAAGACTGAATATGCTTTCCCTTGAGACTGGGAACCAGACAAAGATATCTTCTCTCATCACCTCTGTTCAATATCATACTGGAAGTTCTAGTCAGTATAAAGACAATAAAAAGGAAATAAAACCCAAAGGATCCGAAAAGAAGACATAAAACTCCCAAACTGCACAACCTGATTGTCTCTATTAGGAAGTCCCAAGAAATCTACCAAAAAGAAAAATCCTAGAACTATTAAGTAAATTCAGCAAGGTTGCATAACAGAAAACATAGAACCATAAACATAAAAACACAATTGTATGCCTATGTGTTGGCAATAAAAGCAAATGTAACACAATTAAAAATACAATATCATTTACAGTCACTCAGAAAATGAAATATGTATATTAGAAAATATGTGCAGGAATATATATTTAAAACTATACAGTACTAATGAAAGAAATAAAAGAAATGTAAACACATGTAGAGAGAGAACATACTCATGCACTGGAAGACACAATGAGGTAAGATGTCAACTCTCCTAAAGTTGCTGTAAATGTTTAACTCAGTACCTATCAAAATCCCTGCAGAATTGTGTGTGTGTGTGTGTGTGTGTGTGTGTGTGTGTGTGTGTAGCTACAAAGTTATTCTAAAACTTTATGGTAATATACAAGAAATAGAATAAAAGTTTTGAAATAAAAATAAATTGAGAGTAATCCATTTACACAATTTCAAGACTTAAATAGCCACAGTAATCAAGACTACGTAGTTTTGGTGGAGCCACTGACACAAAGATTAATGGATGAGAGAAGAGAATCCAGAAATAGACCCATATAACTATGTCTGCTATGGTCTGAAAGTGTGTGCCCTCCCAGCAAATACGTATGTTGAAACCTAATAACCCAGGTGATAGTATTAGGAGGCGTGGCCTTTAGGAGGTGATTAAGTCATGAGGGCAGAGCCCTCCTAACTAAAATTAGGTCCCTTATAAAGCAGGCCCCAGAAAGCTCCCCCTTTCTACCCTGTAAGGACTTAGCTAGAAGGTGGCATCCATTTAGGAGAAAGAAGCCCCTCAGCAGAAATCAACAATGCTGGTATCCTGATCTTGAGTTTCCCAGGCTCCAGCATGGTAAGAAATACATTTGTTGCTTGTAAGTTACTCAGGCTATGGTATTTTGTTATGGCAGCTTCAATGGACTCAAACGATAACCAGCTGATTTTTGACTGGGGTGGAATTCAAAGGAGGAAAGATAAACTTTTCAACAAATGGATGAGGGAGGAATTAGACACCCGTAGACAAAAAAAAAAAAAAAGAAAAATAAAGGAGTCTCAACCTAACTGCACAGGTTTTACTTTATACAAAAGTGTTTTACTTTATACAAAAATTAACTTAAAAATATTTACAAAGCACATATCTGACAAAGGATTCATATTTAGAATATGTAAATAATTCTCAAAACTCAACTGTAAGAATATAAATAACAAAAATCCTAACCCAACCGTAAAATGAGCAAAAGACATTTCATGGAAGAGGATATACATGTGGCAAATAAGCACATGTAAAGACATTTGACATCATCAGCTATTAGAGAAATGCAAATTAAAACCACAAATTAGATAACACTACAATACACACCCAAATGACTAGAATAAAAAACAGTGACAAGATCAAATGCTGGTGAGGACACAGAGAAATGGTATCACTCACACACTGCTGGTAGGAAAGTAAAATGCTACAGCTGGAATACAGTTCAGCAGTTTCTCAAAAAACTAAACATGCAACTACTACATGACCCAGCAACTGTACTCCTTAGATGTTTCCCAGAAAAATGAAGAGTTATGTTCACACAAAAGCTTTTACATAAATGTTTACAGCACCTTTATTCATAATAGCCCTAAATTGGTAATATACCAGATGTCCTTCTGTGAAGGAATGGTTAAAAAAAAAAAAAAAAAAAACAACTGGTATATCCATACTGGGGACTACTACTCAACAGTAAAAAGGACAGACTATTCATACAGACAGCAACTTAGATGAACTTCCAGAAAATGATGTTAAGAGGGAAAAAAGCCAATGCTAAAAGGTTGCTTACTGTATGATTCCATTCATATCATACATTTAAAAGAACTAAACTACTGAATAAGAACAGGTAAGTGGTGGCCAAGGGTTAAGGAGAGGTGGGTAAGAGGGGATGGGAGGGGGTGGGAGGAGATGAGAGGGGGTGGGAGGGAGTGGGTGTGGCCACAAAAGGGCACTGTGGGATACCTGTGGTGACAGAAATGCTCTGTATATTGTCTGTACTAATATCGATATTTTGGTTTTGTGCCAACATCAGTATTTTGGTTGTGATATTTTACCATAGCTTTGCATGATATTACCACTGAGGAAAAGTGAATAAAGTATACACATAATCTCTCTGTATGTCTTACAACTGCATATGGATCTAAAATTCCCTCAAAATAAGGAATTTAATTTTTTAGAAAACAACCGTCTTAAAAAATAATCACCCAGTGCTGGGTAACATCAGTCCCTTTCCTTGTTCGTTTCCACCACAGTCCCCTCTAGTGCAGACTTCCCCTAGCCAGGCCTCTTCCTTCATTGGCTACCTTAAGCATGTGCATAGTGATCTGGGAATCACACCCGCTGGGGTGCCATTGTTCCTAAGTAAGGAGAGGGCCATCAGGAGTCGGCATTAACCTCTGCAGGGTGCAGTTAAGCATCAGGCTGAAACATGCCCCTCTCTAGGTACCGCCATGCTTCTTAGTGGTAGGCTGTAAGCCACTCACTCCTTTCAAATTCAAGTCAACAAATGCTTATTGATAACTTCTAAGCTAGCTGGTGTGCTAGGACATAAGGATAAACAAGCCTGCTCTGGTATGGGGAGCAGACATTCAAACAGATGGCACTGAAAGTGCTGCAGAATTAGGGACTGAGCCCAGGAGCAACCATGCCAAAAGCACAAAGGCTGAAAGGTCAGCTTGGGCATTTAACATAACAATCTGCCATTCCTTCATTCAACAAACTTTAACTGAGCACCTACTTAGTGCTCAGCACTAGATTCAGACACTGCCACTTAAGACCAGTGAGAAGGCAGGCTCATGAATAGACAAGTACACTCCACTGTGGCAAGTGCTGGGGCAGAGGATTAGAACTGCAGGAGCTATGGCCATGAGGATGGATGCCACAAGAATGCTACTGAAGAAAGAAGAATCCACTTCACACGAGATCAGCGCTGATATCAAGTCCTGGATGGGGCAGATGTGTGACTTCGATATGGAGCAGGTGGAATTCTATGGTCCCTCGCAGCACTTCCCTGCTGTCTGACTACACCACATTGGGTTGCATTTGGCTCAGTGCCCTCTTTGTAAATCAAGTTGACGCATTTATAGTCATGTCTTATGAAGTGAATGTGGGCTTGAGAGGAGGAGTGAGTGGATAGACACAGTGGGAACTAGATGAGAGGCAGGAAAAGCAGCTCTTGAGAGAAAAGCAAAGCACTACACATGAGAAACAATTGAGAAGGCACAGGTCAGAATCAGCAGCAGAGACTTCAGTGGAAGTTTACCTACCATGGGACAGCTCAGGCCTGTATTTGAATACATCACTCAAACCTAAAACCTCAGAGCATCAAGCCTTCTCTGACAAGGAAAAACTGTGAGATTACAGAAAGAACAGTATCACTAAGAGTTCAAACATCTCTGGTGGAGCTCCTGAGCAAGAGTATGCCAGAAGAGAAAGGCCTTTTCCTCCCGCTTGGCTGGAGAGGTGATTAAGCAGGGACAGCATGACCCAGGGGCATGTCAGCATCAGGGTGGGCTGCTGAGGACAGAGTGGAAGTAACAAGCATCCAGAGGCAGGCAGTGATCACCAAGAGGCAGAGGCTGAGACAGCGTCCATCCCAATGGTATAGCCAGCCTGCCACATGTGAGGCTGGTGTGGAGCCTCAGAGAGACAGAGAGCAGCACAGGCAGCCTCAGTGCAGATGGGAACAGCAGCCAAGAGGAGTGACCGAGGGGCAGGCTGCCGTGAGTGTTATAACTGGTGTCTCACCTCTTTAGGGAGTTCAAGAGAGGCACAAAAAACAGGAGGGACAAGGCCATGCAAGGGATTTGGGGACAAAGAGAAGTTTCTCCTTATAATCCACAGCCTGACAGAGTTAGAAAAAAAGCCTTTTGCTAACGTGCCCTCACTTCCCAAATTTTTTTTAATTCTATGCTCTTCGAAGTTCGCTATTGGCATCATTAATGTGCAGAAACACTGGAGTTCACCTTTCCATTATAAAAAATACACAAATTGTATTTCAGTGAAGTCACAGCTATCCAAGCCAACCACTGCAAATGATGTCACTCACCACGGCACAGCACTGTACCTTAGATAAATAATAATAATTTTGAAAGTTTGTAGATCATATTGAACTTGGCTTAATAGGCCCTCTCTTCAAACCTCTGAAAGGATGGCTCATAAAGAAGTAATTAGTTTATATAGACTGTCAAGGTTCATGGGGGACAGCTGGCCTTTGATGCCTCATCTGTGATTACAGGCAGCTACAAGATAATAAAATCAAGCTCTGAAATTATGGCAAGGTATTCAGTGATCTCACTCTGGACACTCTGCCAAGCAGAATGAACTATAAATGCCTGGTTGTACTCCTGTTCTTTGGTTTGTGATCTCAAACAAGTCTGAGACATTTAGGATTTTCAGAGGCCCCAAATTCCCATTAAAGTAAAACCATTAACCTTAAAAATTCATGTTCATAATTAATATTTGTGGTGGGCTCCAATTCCGGGCCTATTCAATATGGCCACTGTAGTAAGCCACAGAAATGGCTTCTGGAGGAGGAATTTGAAGTGATATTAACTTGTCTAAGCTTGGTTATTAAATAGTCCAATTACTGATCATAGAAGCTGGTTCTCAATAGCACTGATTTTGCTGTGATGATTGCCAGTTATGTCTTTTAAAAGACAATTCCCTCGATGTTTTCAAATTCTCTTTTCTATGCTGCCATCTTACCTAAGCTTTCTTGGGCCGTTCATTCTTCTGCAGCATGAACGATGCTCCATGTCCCCTTAACACAATACACTATCTAACAGGTGGTTTTCGTTAGTCCTCTTTGGTTTCCAAGGATGGAGACAGACTTACTCACCCATCTCAAGAGATAGATTGGATACAAGTGCAGCAACAAATATGATTTTGTGAAAATTCAGGATCAATATGACACCAGGACCACTCAGGAACTGAGCCTACTGTTCCCTCAGAGACCACGCACTTCCTTCCCTCCGGGCACATCTGCTACTCTCTTGGGACCACTGTCTTCCCCTCGCTCTGCTGACAGGGTACTCCTCACTGCAGTTTGAGTATGTTATGGAAGCTTCATCTGCAACAGTTGCCCCTTTCCCCACATGCTTCGCACCATCCCCATCTGCCCTGCACCTCCAACCCTTTAACCTCTCAGCACTCAAACAGGAAGCTAATTGGACTATTTGGTCTTTTCAATCCAAGTAGCAAGTTAGGTTGCAACTTGGGTCAGGTGTCCACCCCAGGTCCAATCACAGCTGGTCAGGTGGGCGGCGTCATGGGGCTTGAAATCTGACCACTGGGGCAGTGAGCAGAGAAAACACCATCACGTGTTTGCATCATAACTTGTCAATGAAGCATGCCATTGATTTACAGTCCCTGATATCCCAGAATGTCTTTAAGCTTGGAGCTTGTTGGGTCTTCTAAAGCATTCTTCCAACAGAAAAAAAGAAATGTGGTTGGAGGTTTTGTTCTTTTTGTTTTTCCTGATTCATTGTATGAAGAGCCCTAACTTTGGAGTTCCAGGTTTGAATCACTGTCATGCACTGAGGCTGCACAGAGTCAGCCACTGAGGTAAAGATGAATGATATAAAGAATTTTCTTAGGGACTGAGCCCAGGATCCTGAACTCAGGAGGATTCTGCAGACTCCTGCCAGGTCCACTGGACTTGGGATGTAGGAGAATCAAATCATGATGAAAGAGGAGAGTGGTTAACAGGAAGCAGTAGGGAGCCCCTTTTAAAGGAGCAGAATCACTCTCACAATGGGGGTACCTGGCAACATTTTTTCCAGCAGGATATCAGAATTGCCATGGGCCATACCTGTGGTAGCTATGTGCCTCCCATTCTTCTTCTCTTTGACTGGGGGTTTTATTGAGTTTTTCTTCCCCTGGTGTCTGTATGTGGGAAGAAAATCTGTCATTTTAGTTTATTGGCCTCTGATCAAGAGGAGCTGCATCCAGTTCTGGTAAGAATCACAAAATATTGATCTTTAACCCAGATGCCATATTGGATACAATTTTTTTTTTGGGTGGGGGCAAGATAGAAGTAAGCATGTTTTGCAGGAAATAGGGATGAGAATAACTGTGACCTACAGTTGAGCTCTGATAGAATGACTGTATTGATGACCCTACACCCCATGCCCTTTAGTAGCCCACTCCTGCACCGACTCTGGATTTGGCTCTGGGCCTTGCTTTAGCCAGTGGGACAATGATACAGTTTGGCTCTGTGTCTCTACCAGAATCGAATCTCAAATTATAATCCCAAGTGTCAAGGGAGGGACCTAATGGGAGCAGACTGGCTCATGGGGGTGCTTTTCCCCATCCTGTTCTCTTGGCAGTGAGTACTCAGTGACAATGGATCAATAGAGACAGTAACAAACGTTTCATAGGTAGTTGGCTTGCTAAAGTGCTTTCACATTTCTGCACTTTAATGAAGGAGCTTGGGCTAACCTGCTGGAAGAGCACATGGAGGAGAACAGTGTCATCCCAGCCAAAGTCACCCTACAGATCAGCCAGCCCACAGCCTACCCATTAACAGGCTGTAAAGACATGAACAAGCCCAGCTGACATCTGCTGAGCCTGCCTCAGATGAGCAGAGCTGCCCGATAGGCAGGAAGACTTGTAAGAAAGGAGTAATGGTTGTTGTTTGACGCTCCTAAGTTTTGGGGGGTTGGTACAGAGCAATACTTGGAGACACCCGGGCTGAAATTACAAGTGCACCTTACTACTGTGTTCTTGGCAGATTATACCATCTGACTTAACATCAGTCTCTCCTGTAAAATAATAATGTCTACTTCAGAGGATTGCTGTTAAAATTATGATAGAGTGTGTGTAAAATAGTGCTGTGTGTATACAAACATTAGCTAATTTTCAGTGCTGTTGTGTACAAGTTGTTTTCTGTAAAATGATGTATCGCCCAGGGGTCAAGTAGGGGCAGAAATCCACCTCGTTCTCTACTTGCCAAGCCATGTGCTCTGGAGTGAGATAGTGTCCATCTGTAAGAAGGGGCACCTGTTTCTAATTTGCACAGTTGGCATATGGGCTGGCACCAGATCTGCTATTATTATTGACTTCATTATTCACTTTTCATCTTTAGTATAGTACTGTCATTAACTCAGAGCCCCAGAAAACTTGACATTTCTATATTAAAATGCTTCTCTCAAGCTGTCTCCTGGTGCCAGTGCTCGTGTCCTAACCTGAAACTCCACATTCTCCTGTTAGGATGACCAACTCACTCTGGTTTATGAGGGCCTGCCTGGTTTCAGCACTAAAAGTCACACATCCCGGGAATCCTTCCTTTCCAAGCAAATCAAGATAGTCTGTCTCCCTGGGTGTCCTCTTTCAACCTAGTGAGGGAAAATGGCCCCGAAGTATCCACTGACTGTGTCCTTAACATTAGTTTGGCCTAAAGCAGGATCTAGCCACAGCCTTCTCGTTGAGAATGTCCAAAAGCTCTGGGTAAGGGTCACTGGTACATGGGTGAAACAGGCCTGGCTGACCCCGTCCCTCACCTTCTACCATCAATCAGACCACAAAACCTATGCTTCATGGTCCCTGCTGTGGGTATTTACGTGGGAACTTTGACCCTCTTCTGGGCTGACTGAAACCTGCCCCTGTCCTCCTTCCTCTGCACTCTTGCTCCTATTCCCTCCTCCAGCCATCTCCCCTTAAAGCATCCTCTTCGGCTTTCCTCCACGGCTTTCACATCCTCAGAGCCTGCCTCTGACCACTCAACACAGGAGGAGCTGTGTGTGCCCATCCTCACAGGTCCCCAGCTGCTGCCAATAAACCCCTTCAATCGGGACACCATGGACAGAACTGGGGCACCAAGGTTGAGCATGGGATATGTTGGAGAAGCACAAAATAGCATCTTGCAGATGAGAGGCAGTAGCCCAGATGGCAGATTCCAGACAGGTCTGAAGCTGAGTTTCTGCAGGGAGGGTGATGAACCGACCTTTGGCTGAAGCCACATGACTGCTCAGGAAGCAGAGTGGGATGTCAGGGGACACCCTGTCTTGTGGTCCTCAGGAACAGCCCCCAAACAAACCAGCTAGGAATGCAAAGGCACATCTACTGTGAGACTGAGGTGGATGGCATCCTGTGCTGTGAGGTTTGAGCTCAGAGAGCTGTGAGGCAGGACAGACAGAAGGTGGCTGGGTCCTGTGACCATGATCCTGAAGGTGCAGGATGCGGGGAGTGAGGTCCTGATGTGGTTATTCCACAATATCCCACATGGTTCTCACAGATCTTTCATCACTTTTGCTGCTTCCATAAACTGCCCAAATACTAGTTTACTTACCATTTATTTTTCTCATTTGGTGTTTTAAAAACTCAAGCGCATTTGTTTTAAAAGAGAATGACTAAAATGAAAAGCCAGCAATCCTTGCCTTGAATAGAGAATAACCTAAATAAAATACAACAGAATGTTATTAAAATTCTAGCCTTATGTTGTTGTTTACTGAAGGCTCAGTGACAGGACTTGCTCCCTCTTTGTCAAAAAGAGAGATTAGCCAAGTATTTGAGCAGTGCTGAAGATGTCTTGGACCTCCCAAGCGGTACCTTTCTCCTGGACATGATCAGAAAGAAAACTTAAAGGGGAATGACTTACTTAGCATGGGATTCAGCACTCTTTGACGCTAAGTCTGGGTATCACGTAAATCCTGCACTTCCAATGAGGTAAGTCCTATACACTGGAAAATTGGCAGAGGAGAAAGAAGCAGGACTTGGTATCTGAGAGTATGGAATCGCGTGGCAGGGCTGATCCAACGTGGCTAGGTAAGCTTGAGCAGTTTGTGAAATTTCTCTAAGTCTCCATGTCCTCATTTGCAAAATGGAATCATAATAGCTGACCTACCTGTTCCACAAGGTTGGTCAGGGGTGTGTGTGTGTGTGTGTGTGTGTGTGTGTGTGTGTGTGTGTAATAACAGGACACATGGTTTGCAGCACTCTGAAACTGTATCTTGCAACTAACATTACTCCATAGGGATACATTATAGGTAGACTATAACAAAATTTATTCTCAACTGATAGTTATTTATTGAATTCTGCACAATCTTCAAACTGCTTTCTCTTACATTATCTGATTGCCCCTACACCACTACACTACCAACTACACTACCCAACAATCTAGGCAGCATAGCTTGGTAGTACAAATGGGTGGTCAAGCCTTAGAACAAACTAAAAACTTTTCTTTTTAAAAAATTATCATCACCGATTATAATTGCACCATTGTAATCAACCCAAAATGAATCAAGCACTTGAGGCTTATTGATAAGAATACAAACTTAGATTACTCTGATTACCCTCATTATTACCATTGCTATGATTATCACAACTATGATTTCCCCCAGTGAGAGTTCTAGACACTTTGCATTAGTATCTTACTTAACCCACATATTAACACCAGGAGTGGGTACTATGATTATCCCCATTTTAAATTTAAGGAAACTGCCCCTCAGAGTAGTTCATACAGCTAATAATTGGCAGAGCCTATGTGAGTTTGGGCCAAAGCCTGTGACCATTCACAACCCCTGCCTTCCCTTCTCTCCGTAAGACACATGGCTATCCAAAGCATGTGGGAGAGGCTTTGCCAAGGGCCTCTCCCAATCCCTGCGGGAGGGTCTTTGCCATCAGGCACCTATAGGGCCTGATGCATGAAGAAGGCCCTGAGACAGGTCCAAAGATAAGGAGGCAGATAGACTGGCAGACCCTCAACAAAAGGACAAACAGAGTAAACCATGTATGAAAGAGCATTCCCAGCTGCAACCAGCACGATAGCCAGCTAATCAAACCAGGCCAAATCACGTCCCAGGCAATTTTCTGGGCAGCCCTCAGAGAGTCAACCAGCCTGAGAAGTCAGCCAATTATGCCTGATCATTCTCTGCAGCCCTGTTCTTATAAAAGACAAGTCCAGACTGGCCCAATGTAGACAAATGAGCCATTCTATCATCTCTGAAAGGCAATCTAATTCCCTTCAAATTTAAAAGTCTCTACAGTTTCCTAACAGGCCTCAGTGGGGCACAGGTAGAAATTAACAAGTTCACGGTGTGCCCAGCTTGCTTTCATTATCATTTTTTTGCCAAGCAGTGGACGGGATTTTCATTGTTACTCAAGGATTTTTTTTCTATATCTGATTCTCTAAGAGGGTCAGATCTATAGAGCTCAGACACTGGGTTGAGAATTGAGTCAAGTCTAATGGACTTGACTCAAGTCTGAGGGAGGTTTCACTGACTCAGCATCAGCACTTTACTGATCAGGTGGGGCAGGGATCAAAAGGCAATATCACAGGGAAAGAGAACTCAGAGTAAGTGCCGAGAAGCCCTAGCTCTAGATTTAGTCCCAGGCTGGCCTGTTCTGGGATGCTGGGCAAGTTGCTTAGTCTCTCTTAGTTATCTCCCCTGCAAAACTGGCAAGGAGGAGGGTATGGAATAGAAAACTCAAATTTATTAAACTTCTCCTAAATCTTGAAGCGTTGCAAGATGTCTCATAGACACTCTTTAAATTTCATCAAAACAACAAACAGCCCTGGAAAGCTTATATTATTTTACAGATGACAGTAAAGCTACTACTAAGTCACACCATTAGAATGAACCTTATGAGGGCCAGGGACTGAGGGGCTTCGGTGGCTTGAATGCAATTGCAAACTCATAGAACTTTTCTGGAAAGCAATTTTACATGTTTCACAACCTGTAAAATGCTTGGCCAATTAACTACAATTCTGGAAATCCATCCAAACAACAGAATCTGAAATGTGGACACACGTTATAATAAAAGAGAATTGAAAATAGACATATTGCCAATCAAACAGAGAATGGTAAACCCTAGAACAGCCATTAAGTAGGTAATCATGCAGCCATTTAAAAAGTTGAAGAAAAATATGCAATAAAATGGCAAATTTTCATTACTTTAATGGGAAAAAATATGTTACAGTATTCAAAATGAGGTATAATAACATGTTTTTTTGAGATATGGTCTGGCTCTGGAATGCAGTGGCACAGTCTCGATTCACTGCAGCCTCAACTTCCTAGGCTCAGTTGATCCTCCTACCCGAACCTCCTGAGTAGCTGGAAATATAGGTACATGCCAACACACCCAGCTAATTACTATTAATTATCATTACTATTATTTTGCAGAGACAAGATCTTACCATGTTTCCCAGGCTGGTCTCAAACTCCTGGGCTCAAGCAATCCTACCTGCCTCAGCTTCCCAAAGTGCTGAGGCTACAAGCATGAGCACCCAGTATAATCACAAACTCCTGGGCTCAAGCAATCCTCCCTGCCTCAGCTTCCCTAAGTGCTGGGGCTACAAGCATGAAGGTTAAAAAAAAAAAAAAGGTAGAAAAATGACAAGAAGGAAATACACTAAAATGTTAAAAGAGTCTCTCTGGGGTTATAAAAACATATACCTCGTGCTTTTTCTGTGTGTTTCACTATGTTATCCACAGTTTCTACAATAAATACTTATCTCATATACCTCACTTGTTACTATTGTAATCAGGAGATCTACCACAAAAGCTATTTTAAATCCCTGAATTTTGCACTTATTTAAATGAAAATCACTTGAAATCGTGTATGATTCTAAATGATAAACTGGCAGAATCTACGTGTAGAACGTTTTTCTTAAAAAAATTAAAGGGGGAGACAGGTAAGAGAAATAAGGCAGAGCACAAATGGTATGGATGGAACTCTCTTCTACAAAGCTTATAGCCTACCTCCTGGGCTAAATGGGAAATAAAGACCACTGGGAAAGGGGTGGAAAAACTGACATCCAATACAAGGGCAGTTGATAAGGGAGAGCTAAAAGCTTCAGTTGACTTCGAGGAGTGATGGAGTTGGCAGATATGAATTTTTCAATTTTATGAGAATGATAGGGATCTGAAATAAATCCTCGGTATTTTCTTTTTAAGACAAATGTTTTAAAATAAATGCCTGCAGCATGGATGGATGGCTAGTGCCTTGTGTCCTGTCTTAGAGCCGATCATAAATAACACTGAGAAAAATAGCTCTGGTTATTCTAAAAAGCACCTTTATTTTTTACCCCTAAGAGCTTGGAGGATTATATTTGATGCATTAAGCTAGATTTTTTTTTAAGGCAGCTGCAAATAACAGAAGTATGGAAGTTGTCTTTAAATGGAAATAACTACTCAGAGCTTGGCTTAGAAACAAACTATGGTTTCAAGAAGTGCTGAACAGTTGTGGGTGCATCGAATGGTCAGAATACAAATTCAAGTTTAAAGGCATTTGATGGGTTTATAACTTAAGGAAATCTTTTGGTGAGTCTCCAGATAAAACATTTAATTCTTCTGCAGCCCTATAACCAACAAACTTAAATAACCTTTTGTAAATGCAAACTTTCAAATATCAGATTAGTTTGAGGTAATTTTTTTTTTTATTCTGGTCTGTACATTAGAGAGCTTATGACTTCACTGTAGAACAGCTTTTTCAATGACTTCAGTTTCCCTTTCACTATTTTACATTAAAAGACATTAAAGAACAGGACGTTAAAGGCAGACATACAATCAGACACATTGGTCATCTTTTAAAGTGCCAGCCTCAGTACACTGCAATGACTTCGTATCATCTGATTACTTCCTGTTTGTCATTTATTTTCTGCCATATTTGAAAGAGGGGTCACATGTTCAGATGGAAGGGTGAATGAGAGGATCTGCTTGGTGGGAGGACCTCTGCATATAGGCTCCGAAGGAAGGGGCTGGGGGAAGCCAGGGGCTCATGCTCAGGGGAAAAAGAAAAGCCACACTCAGCTCTGTATTTCAGATCTGATTTATCAAGATAAACTATAATCCTGCATTTTTATGCTAAATCTCCCAAGTTTTAAATGTTGTTTCTATTCAGGTTTTGCTGTCACCTACAATAGAGTGCAGTTGATACAATCATAGTTCACAGCAATCATCTAAAACTCCTCGAGTCAAGCAATCCTCCTGCCTCAGCTTCCTGAGAAACTACGACTAAGCATGCACCACCATGCCTGGATAATTATTATTATTAATATTTTATTTTGTAAAGATGGGTTCTGATTATGTTGGCCAGGTTGGTCTTGAACTTCTGGCCTCAAATGATTCTCCTGCCTCAGCCTCCCAAAGTGCTGGTGTTACAGACAAGAGCCACTACATCTGGCATCTATTTTTTAAGTGCATAATAAACAGAGCATTTCTGTGGCCCAAACATTTTTACTAATATTTGTTTAAAAATCTCATTTCCAGGGATCACTAAGAATTGCCGACTAAGCCCAATACCATCATCAGCTATGTCCAAGAAAGAGATGTGCTGGAGTCTTCCTAGACTGGCAAAAAGGTCTAGGGAAGATACTTCATCTTTTGTGGTAAAGACTGCAAGTTTATACTTCCAACTGTAATTTGGTAAAACTGGGACTCTGAGAGTGATTGGGCAATGTATGGAAATGCCTCAATTCTAAACACCACGGAAGTTCTACATAAAACAAAGCTTTATTCTGGGAGTAAAGAGCATCTCCGTCACTCTTTGCAAGAATGCTTATGGGTTTATCTTAATTTCCCCATTTAACCTACCTTCTCACTCCACACTTTATAATATTCTATAATAAAAGATGTCTTCACAGAGCTTATCTCTTAGAGGTGCAGAACCCCCTTTTCTTTGCCCAAGTAGCTCAGAATGTAGCAGACAAACTGTCAGAAAAAATAGACTTCATCATGGTGAAAACCTTAGCCTGGCACCCATCTATCATAAAGCAATCTTCTAGAAATCTTGAAAACCTTCATTAAATTTCCTGTCTTTCTCCTGACAGTTACAAAATGTTAACAATATTATTCATGATGCAGGCATCTTCAGAAACCCTTTGTCTAATCCCTCCTTCCACCACCATCACCAGTCCCTTCTCTTCATCAAAATCCATGGAAGCATGAGACATAGCTGAGTTCCTCACTCACCCCTCCGGGGGCCTATCCCTTGAAGAGAATCCAAGGAGGAAGCAGAGGTGGCCTTGATGATAGTGAGAGGCTCTCTAGCCACAAGACTGGTAGGGAAATATGGCACTGTCTGGGGATCCCTCCTCCAAAGATACACTCACTTGGAAGCTCAAGGACAAGACCCTGTGCCCCTCTCAGCAGATGTTTCCTGGTCTTTCTCCCTTTTCTCTTGCCAGTTTACCAAGCTACCAAGTTCACCAATTATATGTGGGTAGTAGGAACAACAGGTCATCTCCCTATGGGTAAAATTCCCCTAAGACCCTTATTAGCCCAACTTTTCCAACTCCACAGTCCACTTCAGCAATTTACCACCTCTCAGAAGAAAAAGAAACAAGGGTCTTGCACTGGAGGCAAGATGAATAAAAGAAAAAGGAGAACCAGAATTCCCCCCAGAAATAAGAAGAGGCATATAGCTTTAACATCACAGGCTGATCTAGAGGTGCACAGGGTGGTGACAATAGCTATAAAGCCATATTCTGGGCTTTGCAGAGGTTTCACAGCACATCTTCAAAGTAAGCCAAGACCAGCCATACAAAGCATAATCCTACCTGCAAAAGGAACTGGTGCATCTTTGTCCAGGGCTACCAGTGGTGGATCCAAAATGACTGTGTCGTTGTTCTCAGTTATGACCCCGTGATACGAAGTCTCGATCCATGGCTTGTGCTTATTGACTAGAAAATAGGAAAACAAAACCAAACAAAACAGGGTCACTATTTGAATAACAAACCCATAATACTGTATTATTAAGACTGTATATTTGCCCGCTCATAGGCTCTTATCCAACAATCCCATGAGAGTCATGGAGCATGAAAATCCCATTTTAAACTCAGAAAACCTTCAGAGAAGGGCAGGGAGAGGTTCAACCACTCGGAAGGTGAGGGACAGCAGTGACTCTCAATCACTGTTTTGCCTCTAAGACCATGGGTCCTTCACCTCACCAAAATCTCATTATTTGTATTTCTGGATGCCCAGTATAGATAAATATTATTGAGAACTGATTGAAAGCTTTAATTCTCTAATGCTACCATCTATTAATAGGTATTTCAGTGCTAAAGTCCTTTATCAATCAATAAACTAGCAGTTACTGCTATTTATGCTGGAGTATCTGACCTCAACTGAATCTGATCCATCATTAGAAGTTACTGCATTTTATATACATATATACACGCATGCACATACACATGTATAAATATTATATATGTAACAATATAACAGATACTTGAGTATTTTCTGATCATTTAAAGACTATGTCTATCTCAGTGGTCTAAATTATCTAGCAACTTAAGTTGTTCTTCAGTAATTTGACTAGCTGAGTTAAATATTAACCAATGAACAATTAATACACTTAAAATACATATTAAGTATGTTATAGGTTGAACTGTGTCCTGCACATAAAGAAATACACTGAAATCCTAACACCTAGAATCTCAGAATGTGAACGTATTGGGAGGTGAAATCTTTACCGGGGTTAATCAAGTTTTAAAATGTCATTTGGATGGCTCCAATATGATTGGTCTGCTCATATAAAGGGAAAGTTGTGGCACAAATATATGCATACTGAGCGAATCTCATGTGAAGGTGGGGTTGTGCAGCCCCAGGCCAAGGATCTACAAGAAGCTAGGAGAGAATCTGGGACAGAGCCTTTCCTAGAGTCTTTGGAAGGAATCTGGTCCTACCAACACCTTAATTTCTTATTTCTGGCATCCATAAGTGTAAGACAGTAAGTTTGTGTTCTTCCCAGATACCCAGTGATATGGTTTGGCTCTGTGTCCCCACCCAATTCTCATCTTGAATTGTACTCCCATAATTCCCATATGTTATGGGAGGGACCCAGTGGTAGTTAATTGAATCATGGGACTGGTTTCCCCCATACTGTTCTTGTGGTTCTACGTCCCACAATATCTGATGGTTTTCTCAGGGGCTTCTGCTTTTGTATCTTTCTCATTTTTTTTTTTTTTTTTTTTTTTTTTTGCCCACTGTCACCCATGTGAGACAGGATGGTTAAGATGTCCAATTAAACCTCTTTCTTTTGTAAATTGCCCAGTCTGTGGTATGCCTTTAGAGCAGCATGAAAATGGACTAATACAGAAAATTGCTACCAGCAGAGTGTGGCGTCACTGAAAAGATATCCAAAATGTGGAAATGACTTTGGAACTGCGTAACAGGCAGAGATTGGAACAGTTTGGAAGGCTAAGAAGAAGAGAGGAAAATGCAATAAAGTTTGGAACATCCTAGAGACTTGTTGAATGGCTTTGCCCAAAATGCTGATAGCAATATGGCCAATAAAGTCTAGGCTAAGGTGGTCTTAGGTGGAGAAGAGGAACTTGTTGGGAACTGAAGCAAAGGTGATTCTTGACTCTTGTTATAATTTAGCAAAGAGGCTGGCAGCATTTTGCCCCTGCCCTAGAGACCTGTGGGACTTTGAACTCAAGAGAGATGAGTTAGGGTATGTGGTGGAAGAAATTTTTAAAAGCAGCAGAGTATTCGAGAGGTAACTTGGGTGCTGTTAAAAGCATTCAGTTTTAAAAGGGAAACAGAGCAGAAAAGTTTAAAAATGTGCAGCCTGACAATGGGATAGGAAAAAAAATTCCAATTTTCTGAAGAGAAATTCCAGCCATCTGTAGAAATTTGCATAAATTACAAAGTTCCCAATGTCGATCCCCAAGACAATGGGGAAAATGTCTGCAGTACATGTCAGAGACATTTGTGGCATCCTCTCCCATCACAGGCCAGTGGGCCTAGGAGGAGAATGTGGTTTCGTGGGCTGGGCCCCTGAGCTGTGTGCAGCCTAGGGACTTGGTGCTCTACATCCCAGCTGCTCCAGCCATGGCTGAAGGGGGCCAACATAGAGCTCAGGCTATGGCTTCATATTGCTTAGGCTTCCAGCCTTGGTAGTTTCCACATAGTATTGAGCCTACAGTGCACAGAGTCAAGAACTGAGGTTTGGGAACCTCCATCTGGATTTCAGAACAGGTACAGAAATGACTGAATGCCCAGGCAGAAGTTTTCTGCAGGGGAGGGGCTCTCATGGAGAACCCCTGCTAGAGCAGTGCAGAAGGGAAATGTGGGGTCAGAGCCCCCACACAGAGTCCCTACTTGGGCACCGCCTAGTGGAGCTGTGAGAAGAAGGCCACTGTCCTCCAGACCCCAGAATGCTAGATCCACTGACAGCTTGTACCGTGTGCCTGGAAAAGCAGCAGACACACAACACCAGCCCGTGAAAGCAGCTGGGAGGGAGGCTGTACCCTGCAAAACCGCATGGGTGGAGTTGCCCAAAACCATGGAAACCAAACTCTTGCATCAGCATGATCTGGATGTGAGACATGGAGTCAGAGGATATCACTTTGGAACTTTAAGATTTGACAGGCACACTGGATTTTGGACTTGCACAGGCCCTGTAGCTTTTTTGTTTTGGCCAATTTCTCCCATTTGGAACGATTGTATTTACCCAGTGTCTGTACCCTCACTGTATCTAGGAAAGAACTAGCTTGCTTTTGATTTTACAAACTCATAGGCAGAGGGGACTTGCCTTGTCTCAGATGACACTCTGGACTGTGGATTTTTGATTAATGCTGAAATGAGTTAAGACTTTAGGGGACTGTTGGGAAGGCATGATTGTTTTTGAAATGTTAGGACATGAGATTTGGCAGGGGCCAGGGGCAGAATGATATAGTTTGGCTGTGTCCCCATCCAAATCTCATTTTGAATTGTACTCCCATAATTCCCACATGTTGAGGGAAGGAGCCTGTGGGAGATAACTGAATCATGAGGGAAGATTCTCCCATACTGTTCTCGTGGTAGTAATTAAGTCTCACAAGATCTGATAGTTTTATCAGAGGTTTCTGTTTGCATCTTCCATATTCTCTTGCCTCTTGCCATCCATGTAAGACTGGACTTGATCTTCCCTGCCTTCCACCATGATTGTGGGGCTTCCCCAGCCATGTGGAACTGTAAGTCTAATTAAACCTCCTTCTTTTGTAAATTGCCCAGTCTTGAGTATGTCTTTATCAGCAGCAAAAAAACGGACAAATACACCCAGTATGTGGTATGTTGTTCCAGCAGTCCTAGCAAATATTCATTTGTATACAGTATACTTATATCAGCAGGCACTAATGAAGGGTAAAGAACTGAAATGAGACTGTGCCAGGATTTGGTATAATATTCCTATGTGAGAACCTCATCTGTTGAAAACCTAGTTCTTGCCAATTCCTTCCCCTTGTATGCCTTGTTTGATTGGTTCTGGCCCAACCCACTCCTATCTGGACAGCTGCAGGGGCCTCCTGACTGGTCTCTCTGTTGGAAGTCTTGTGCTACGCCAGTCTATTCTGCACACTGGTATCAAAAGTGATCTTTCTAAAATGTTAATCTGATTACTCAACTGTGAGATGCTTGGTTCTTCTTTTTTCAGTCCCCCCATACTCTCAACAGAAGTCTGGATATAGAGTAGGTACATTAGAATCAAAATAGCAGGTTAGAGAGGAGACTAGAATAATCAAAATTGTTCTGATGCCAACCCTCATACCCTGCTTCATAGTTTAAAAGGTGTGGTCATATATCCAGTGCTTACCACAACATCCTGTGAGGTAGGCATGATCATTATAAAGAAAATAAGCTACCTCCACAAGGTGTAACTTTCCCAAGGCAATTATATGGTTGAAAATTAATAGGTGGGAAAATCAGAAACTCATCAGTTTGTGATATATGAAAAGTACATGCACACACACATGATATATATGTAATGCACATTATACTGTATGTAGTATACTGTATATATTACACTACAAATTTTTCAGTAGCTACAGCAAAGTGAGAGCTTACAGAATTGAGAGTAGCTCTGAAACAGTGGCTCCTGTCCCTTCCCACATCATCATCCTTATCCAGGATCAGTGGCAGACTCAACCAGGGCCACCATTTTGCTCCTTCTCACCCATTCCACAGCAATCACAAACTAACTGAAAAGCAGTCTAATGAGGCAGAGACATGTCCTTGTTATTCTCAGGTCTTGGCCCCTGAAACCCATTTTTACAGATTGGACCATGCCCAGGGCAGAGAGAAGCTCTGGCCACTGCAGGTGTGAATTGGGCAGTAGGCACATCCATCCTCACATTTTGGCATTCAGACCAATGCTTCATTATGGACCCTGGAAGAATTACAACCACCCATGGGCTGTCCCCATACTCCTTTGTTCTTTTATTAGCCATCAACACAAATGCAATGTAAATAATTTGCAGCTGTTGGAGGAAACAATTAAATCTTTTTGCCCCTTAATTAAACCTAGGGGCCTATTCATTAGAACTGTGTACAGAACATACGCCAGGAGCTCACTCAGTGTTTCAGCTTCATTGTGCCCATCTAAATGGTCTAAATTAGATAGGCTCAGTGGCAGGCAATGAAATCTAAAGTTGCAGTTCTGGGTTTTAGCCCTGACTCAGCCAGTTCTAGCTGGCCCTACATGAATCCGGTGGCCTCTCAGAGTTTCAATTCCCACAACTGTAAAATGCTGATGATGATGCCACTTACAGTATTGTTCTGTCATTCATATGTCCTGTGCTAGACACACAGCTGCAGCTTTTTCATTACTCAGACTCGCCACCCTGCTCTCTGGGCAGTGACAGTGTTGGCAGGAGAGGTGATTTATAGATCAACTTTTAAGCTGAGGTTTTCCCCTCATTAGGAAATGGGCTGACTTCCTTCTCTGCACAAGTCTGCCTTCCTTTACTTCTCTCCATCACTACTTCCGTTAGTTGGGTACCTGTCACATATTAGGCATTTTACATACATACATTCATTAATCCTCACAACCACCACATTAGGTAATACTTTATTTCTCATTTTATGGGTAACTGAAGCTTAGAGGGATTTAATGGAATTTCAACTTGGATGATAAATGCTATCATCCCCCAGATTTTCTCCCTTGTCTCCCACATTCTAACAACTCTCACATCTATCAAGATTTTTGCTTTGTCAAGATTGATTCATAAACAAAATTGCCTTCTGTCCCTTATAGATAAAATCATCAGGGTTACAAACCAATAACTTTAATTTACATTAATTTGACTATGAAGATGTGTAATAACTACTTTCTCTTCTTAGTTTTCAAATGACCATTTCAAGGACAACATTACTTTCATCCAGATCAACTGGATTCTTTATTTTTTACTCCATCATATGACTGAATCATGCTCCATCTTAGCTTGTATCACATTTGCAAACAGCCTTCTTTGTTTCTTGAATTTAATGATTACCTTTTTATTTCTACTGAATAATGAAACATAAAAGTCTTTTCTGAGCTCAATTATGTTACAGTTTTTAAATCATCCCATCTATTACTCATTCTTCACTTGTAAAATGGAGATACTTATTTCTCAGGAATGTCATGAAAATTGCAAGAAATGATGTAAGCAAACACAGTACCCAGGAGCAGAGTAGGCATTCAAATACTCATAACTCCCCCTACCCCATCTCATGATCCTGAGTGGCTAAGGTGTACCCTTGCACTCTCAGAAATATTTACCCCAGCTTCATTCATTCAATAAATATTAATGGGGTATCTAAAATCTACAGAAAACATACCAAGCATTGAGATAAAAATGAGAAGTCCTTTAAAAAGCATCTGAAAAAATTCAGTATCTATTTATAATTAAAACTATTAGCAAATGAAAAATAGAAGATAACTTTCTTAACCAGATAAAGAACTTCTGCGAAAACCTATAGCTAGTATCATACATAATTGTGAAAGAATAAATGCTTTCCTTCCAACAGCAGTTAGAATACAAGGATGTCCACTTTCACCGCTTCTATTCACATTGTACTATAGGTTATAGCCAGTGCAATAAGGCAAGAAAAAAATATTAAATTGGAAATGAAAAAGTAAAATAGTCATTATTCACAGGGAACACGGTCATCAATTTAAAAATTCTATGGAATCAAAAATGCTACTAGAACTAATAAGAGAGTTTAGGAAGGTCAGAAGATAGAAAGTCGCTATTAAAAGTCAATATGGTATTTCAATGTAGAAACAAACAACAGGCAATTTCACTTTTAAAATACTGTTAGAATAGAATCAAAAACATGAAAAATTTAGCAATAACTTTCAGAAAATATGCAGGAGTTGATACACTGGAAACCCTGACACTGCAGAAATAATTCAAAGATCTGGAGAGGTTTTAATGGAGCAATACACAGTGCTCATTATTTGGCAGACTCTATATACTTCAGATGTAAATTTTCCTCAAAATTCATTTATATGTATTTAATATAACTCCAACCAAAATACCAGCAGGATTTTTTTTTTGAAAGGATAAGCTAATTTTAAGATGTATGTATAAATGAAGAAGACTTGAAATAACCAAAACAACTTTGGAAAAAAAGAACAAAGTTGAAGGACTTATGCTACCTGATTTTGAAACTTGCTGCAAATCTACCTAGTCAAAACAGTGTGGTGTTGATATAAAGATAGACATATACATCAACAGAAAGAAGAAAGAGTCCAGAAATAGTCACAAACGTATGGCCATTTCTGACACACATTTTAAGATAATTAAATGGGGAGGAGCATAGTTAAGTGCTGCTAGAAAAAAAAAATGAGTATCTGTATGCAAAAAATAAACTCCAGTTCTACTGCACGCCATAAACACAAATGACCCCCTCTCTACCGGGGTCATAGTCCTGAATGTAGAAGTTAAAATCATAAAACCTTTAAAATAAAACCATACAAGAAAATCTTAGCATCCTTGGGTTAGATGTACTAGAAGGAATGAAAAGAAAAAAAGGATGCCCCATAAAAGATAAATTTGTTAACATCAAACTTTATAAAAACGATAAACTTTTTTTTTCGGACAAACACTAAAAAAAATTTATCAGACACAGAGTAGGAGGAAATATTTGTAAAACATTTCATAAAGGTCTTGTAGCCAAAATACATAAATAATTCTTTCAATTAAATAAGACAATATGATTTCCAAAAAGCAAAAACTGAACACAACTGTCACTAAAATATATATAAACAGCAAATTAGAGCATAAAAAGATGTTCAACATCAATACTCATTAAGGGTATGTAAATTAAAGCCACAATGGGATAACACTACATCACCACTTAAATGGCTAAAATAAAACTGACAATATCAAGTTCTGATAAAGATGTAAAGCAATTAGAACTTTTAGACATTGTTGGTAAAAATGTAAGAATAATACAGTCACTTTGCAAAAGTTTAGCAGTTTCTTATAAAATGACTCAGCAATTCTATTCCTAGGATTTATGCAAGAGTAATGAAAACATAAATTACACGAAAAGACTTATATAGAAATGATCACAGAATCTTTATTCAGAATACTTAGTGCCAAACTAGTAACTAAAATGGCCATCAACTAGCAAATGGATAAACAAATTTTAGTCTATCTAGATAATGGACACCCACTCAACAATATAAGAACAACTACTGATCCATATGACAAAAGAGATGAATCACCAAAGCATTTCACTGGCGGAATGAAGTGAAAGAAGTCAGACCAAAAAGACTGCATGTTATTTGATGCCATTCATATGACATTTTAGAAAACACAATGATAGAGGGACAGATAACAACAGATCAATAGTGGCTAGGGCTTGGGGTGGGATTTAATTGCAAAGGGGAACAAGGGAATATTCTGGTATGATGGAACCACTCTGTATCTTGAATGTAGTGGGGATTACACTTCTGCATGTTTGTGTTTCTCAAAACTTATCCAACCTCACACTTGAAGAGGTGAATCCCTTTCTGTCTGTGTTAATTATGCCCCAATACATGTGAGGCAAGAACGAAGTCCTAGTCCTCAAAGGACGGCCAGACTAGAAGGGTAAACAGTATGTTAACAGGGAAGTGGGAAGAGGATGAGCAGAGTCCTATGGAAAAAGAGAAGAGAAGCACTACCTCAGTCAAGGGAACCCAGGATTACTTCCTGGAGGAAGTAAATTCTAAGTCACGAGCAGCAGAAATTCAGCAGGCATAAAGGATGTGGAGGGTTCCAGGCTGAAGAACGTGGATGGGCAAAGGCCCAGTGGTAAAAGCATTTAATATATCTTGGGGGAAATGTAACTAGTTTGGCTTAGCTGTAGAACACAGTTTGAGGGAGCAAAGCCAGCCACAGTGCTGGACTGAGACAGCATTCACATTACCCAGTGCTTACTGGCATGTACAGAAATCATCCAGGAGCTACTCCCAAACCCTGGCTTCGTGGGATGCTGGAGAACCATCTCCTTTCCAGAAAGAAGGAGTGGCTATTAATGCCTGTGGCTTGGCTGTTATTCCTTATTTAATCTGTTCCATACCCTGATGTTTCCTCCCTGAACAAAATGCTTTGTCTTTTTGTTCCAATAGCTCGAGGTTAGTCAGCTCATGCTGTGCTTCATTTGAATGTAACTTCACAAGAACTAAGTTTTTATCAGTTCTTGACAAGATAATGTCCCTGTTTTCTGCACCTCCCTTCTGGAGGCTGAGCTGTGCCCCTTTAGGACTACTTCTTCCCTCTTTCTTGTCTGTTTTCCATGATGTTTCAGCATTTGGAAAATGCCAGTGTCTTTGCACTCATACAGAGGAAATGCCAGTGTGATATTTCTGCTCCATTTACACAGAAATTAGGTCTTACCACCCAATGTGCCTTTAACTAGAACACAGATGCATTCCTCAGGAGAGATCCTCAGCTCTCTTCTCTTTGCTTCCACAGGGGGAAAAAAAAAAAAGTGTATTAATGCTATATCCAAGCAGCAGGGCCAAATGGCTGATGATTTACCTTTTGAATCTTTATACTTTCATCCTAAAGTTGACCTTTCTGGCCACTTTCTGACCTTTCTGGCTACCCCTTGATCTTTAGAACTCCAAAACTGCTCCCTAGTTAAAAGTATGAGTTAAAAAAACATGATTTACTGATTGCAAAATGCTCTGGCAAGATTAACTATACCCTGGTAAATCTATTATTCCAAAGGCTGGTCTTTTGCCTGCCATGCTCAGCTTCCCTTTCTGACCTAATCTCCTGGTAGAACTGCTTAGACCAACATAGATACTAGACCCATGGGGAAATTGATGGGTGGAGTAGGCCAATTTATTAGACCTTGAAACTTTCATTTCACAAGCCTAGAAACTAGAGCTTGTTTGATCATGGGGACTTGAAATCTTGAGATGAAAGTTAAGAGGGAGTTGGGGCTAGCATTCATGCAATCAGCACACAGAGTTTACGGGGAGTAGAAAATCCATTTAAATCAGAGAAAGCCATCTTCCAAAAGACACATAGTTTGAGAGTAAATAGGCAGAGAGAAGAAATGGACCCCAGGTGGCTGCAGGCAACACACAGGCTGTTCTCCACTCCTGTTTTCTAGCCCATCCCCTGTGCACCTTTCACAGGCTCAGCCTTCTGTGGGGTGTCTGAGGTTGCCAAGTGAAGCCTTTCAATAGTTCTTCTCCTCTAACTTTTTAAAAAATTGTACGAGTTTGAGTATCTTATAATAAAATGACTCCTAACTATAACTGCTATAATAGCATTTTGAAAAGTATTTTTATTCTTAGCTTCAGTCCAGCTGGGATAGGATCCCTGTCTAGGCAAATGTGATCCCGCCTTTCTCCTGCTAGGATACTAGGCTAGGAAGCTGCCCTGCCCTCCACGAGGAGATTAGATGAGGCTACCCAAGGCCTGAAGTTCCCCAGGTTATCCACGCCTTTCTTGTCACTGTGCTGTGCCCAATGACACCTGTGCCCACACTCCTTACTCCTGTCCATTCATTCTTGCAGATTCAACTCACTCCCCTCCCCCGGATGACCTCTTGTTCCCCTGTCACCCTGTACTGTCTGCTCTCATGCTACAGGTCCACTGCATTGCCATTGGCTCTTTCCTCATTCCTCTTTTATGAAGAACTGTGAGGCCCCTTGAGGGGGAGGCAGCATCCTAATCACGGCAATGACTACAGTTCCTATCAGTGCCCAGCATATAATTGAGTCACTGGTAAATGAGGGGAGCACACCTTTTCCTTGCCAGCATCTCCAATACCTGAAGCAATTAGCAGTACTTTGATTCCAATGAGTAGGCATTCCTATATCATGCAAATAGGAGGAGGACATGCCTCCCAAATCTTATGGTGACATTTGCCATCATTTAATTAGAGACAACCTATATCACTCGCTAGAGGTACCAATTAGAGAGTTTCAAATACAGATCCCATGTGTGTGACTCATACATGAAAAATATCCACAGATGAGATTACATTTCACGATTTTAATTGGGTTGAAAAAGTGTTTGAAGAAAAGACAGCTGAGTCATTAATTCTTAACTGCTTGATAGGCACTTTCAGTGGGGGCAGAATGTTGCTTTCCTCCCTTCCTCACTTCTTTCCTACTTTACATCCATCCATCCATCCAACCATCAGCCCACCCATCTACCTATCTACCCATCTACCTGGCCATCTGTCCACTCAACATACTGTTTTCTTCTTTCTTTCCAACTATTATTTTCTACTCATAAATACTCAATTGTTTAGAGTATAGACATTCTTAAAGACTTTATCTAGTTTCTCCAGCCTGGGGATGATCTATATGCCAGTCTCCCATTGGGTCGTGACATGTGGCCTAGGAGCAAGGCTAGGAAAAACTGTACACTTGGGTACCATGTGAGATTTATGAAACTGAAATTCTAAGTTGTCTCTGCACAAGCCATCTGGATCAAGCTAATTGGCCAAAATTCACCCCAAGACAGAACCTGAGGTTCAGTGTAAGGGGTACTGCACTTAGTGTCGAAGCGCTGCCATGATATACCCGCAGGATATCTTAGCCAAGTATTTCCAACTTCCCATGCCTCCACTCTCCTTTATAAAATGGAGGTAATACCAATTCCGCAAGGTTTTTAAGAGGAAGATGAAATAAGACTCTGAGTTAGAGCTGACTCAGTGGTGACTAGCACTTCACAGGTTGCCGAGGCTTTCACTTCTGCACCTCAGTATCTACAGGCTGGAATCAGGACCCACGCAGGACCTAGCATGCCCATAACCCAACTAATCCATTGGTAGGACGAAGACCTAACAGAACCCCGGGCTTAACTCCCAGGGGCTGGGAAAATTAGATGAAGTCAATGAAGAAGATCAGGAGCCATGCAGAAAAAGATCATTTAGAATAAAAAGGAGCAGAGAAAAAAGGACTGTGATTGTTTAATGCTCACATTCACTTGCTAGAGCCAGCTCATTTTTTACACAAAATATTTTACCTACCGAATGTTATTGGACTGAAGTGTGCATTAAATTGTTATATCTCTAATTCTCAGATTGTTATTACTTCAATATCTCATACTTCATTGCATTTTAAACATCTTTAACCCCCAAAACAGTCCTTAACTTACTTTGTAATTCATGCTAATAAACGTAATTGTCTAAAACTTTCTGTAATTGCCATTGGCAAACCAGATTCATTAACAGAGCTAATCAGAAGCTGCCACTCCTGAGGGCCTACTATGTGCCAGCCTTTACAGGCATGATCTCATTAAGTTCTCACAAGGACCCCTGCAGGATGGCAAAATTGGCTTCACTTTGTGGATGAAGGAACAGATTCAGAGAGCTTCAGAAACTCATATAAACAAGACCATGGCTCCTAGACAGAAGAACTGAAATTTTCTCCCTGGTTGGTCATCCTTCTCCCCACAAGAAGTCAATGCAATGGCACACATTCAGTTCCATCCCCTGTGGGTCAAACTGTGGACCAAGTGTTCAGTAGGGTACAAGGAGGCAATATAGTCAATACTAAAGCGAACTGGGGAATGAATAGTCAGAGTTCACCAGAGAAACAGAACCAATAGTAATAACAATCTCTAAATCCATACACCTCTATGTGTGTGTGTGTGTTTGTGTGTGTGTGTGTGTGTAGAGACAAGGAAACATACAGAGAGAATTTTAAACAATTGGCTCATACATTTATAGGGTTAGCAAATTTGAGACCTGTAGGGCAGGCCTGCAGGCTGAAAACCCAGACAGAAGTTGATGCTCCAATCTTGAGGCAAGTTTCTTCTTTTCTGGGAAACCACAGTTTGTGCCCTCAAAGCTCTTCAACTGATTGGAAGAGGCTCATCCATGTTAGTGAGAGTAATGTCCTTTACTTAAAGTCAACTGATTGTAGATCTTAAGCACATCTATTAAATACCTTCATGGCAATACCTAGACTGAAGTTTGATTAAATAACTGGGTACTACAGCCCAGACAATTTGACATATCACAAACTAATCATCACACTTGATGAAGAATTTTTTAGACTTTTGTATTCAAATTGAGTGAGAATATTTGATGGGAGAGTACAAATTTCTCTTAAGCTCAGAAACGCCATACTTCTGCTTCTCTACTGGTAAGCCAAAAAATAAAACCCTTGTGGCTTATGCTATCTACTTTGTTCTAGAAGGTAGCAAATGCATGATACATTTTTATTGCAAATTCCATTTCATGCCTTAGATTCCAAGATGTCCAGAACGATGGATGGCAATTATCTGGTTTACAGTATATTCACTGCAGAATGCTTCTCCATGCTTCAGGAAAAAAACACTGCAGGCCAATTTCCCTTCTTATTTATGTGAACTGTTATCTGCATGTCTCCAGCTCTGACTCCTACTTGAGAAGGTATAGAGTATAATAAATGCAGGACAGGCAAAAAGTCCCCAAGCCACCCAGTGCACCCTGGCCAAATACACAATTATAACCAAGTTGGAAGCCCGGTACCCTAGGTGATCCTCATGATTATCAGCCTATCAGAGAAGATGGTTTTATTTGCATCCACATGTCTGCACTCCTGCCTGCTCAGTTCAGCTAAGTTCAGGTAGTCTCTGACAGGGACTCTGACCCTCCCCTACTCTTCCACCCCTAAATACATAACCAAGACCAAATTAAGTCCCTCTCCTTGTCCTCCCAGAGCCCCTGCTTATCTCTAGCATAGCAAGGACATATTGGAATGTAAATATTGTTTTGTGCCTTTTCTCTACCAGATGGTGGAGAAAGATGCTGGGTGTTTTATGTCTATATCCCTAACCCAGCACAAAAGTTCTCAAAATATGGCCAGGAACCCTTGGTGGGGGGGGGGGGGTGTCTCTGAGACCCTTTCAGGGGTTCACAAGGTCAAAATTATGTTTATAAAAGTGCTAAGATAGTATTTGCTTTCTTTGCTTTTTTTCTCTCTAGAGCAGTTTTCCAGAGGTCATAAGCAGATACAAAAATCTAGCTGTCTTCTATTAAGCCAGACATTAAAGATATTTGCAAAAATATAAAACAATGAGACTCTTCCCACTATTTTTTAAAATTCTCATTAACATAGTTATTTTTAATAAAAAGTATGTTATTTTGGTCAATATGTGAGGAGTTTAATTTTAACTGAATTAATAGATACACATTTAAAAATTTTGTCAGTTTAAATTGCTAATGCAATAAATAGCAACAGGTATAACCTACAAAACTAAAGCTCTTTGGGTTTGTTAATAATATTTAAGAATGCTAACATATTCAGAGGCCAAAAGTTTAAGGTATGACTTGTCAAAAGGACTTGAAACAACTGCTCAGGTAGGAAACTGTGAGTGTAAGTGGAGGGACAGAGTGGGGAGAGAAGAAAGGGACAGTGGGAGGAAAGAGAAAGTAAGAATACTCCAAGCCATCAAGGCAAGATTTACATAATCGTTTCTTAGATTTAACTCAATTAGAGAGAGTTGACCAATGTAGTGACAAGATCAGTTCTTCTTCTGGTTCTGGTTGTGCAGGAAAAATATCTTGTGGACTGGATCGCCTGCACATCAATTGTTGTGATACTATGTAGGTAACAGAGCCTGTGATTCTTTTGGAAAAAGGAAGGGGAGTATCTTCTCTTGTTGTATGAACTTGAGTGCATGTTGTCAGGAGAATAATTGTCTGAAACCACAGTCTTTATATCTTTTGCAACCTGGCTGAAGAAACTGCCATAAAAGTAAACAGATTTTATAAATCGTATCTGTCAAAGGCATCAGAGGTTAAAAGTGTTGTGATGAATTTCTGAAATAAATTTAGACCCTGAATGTTCAAAGTGTTTAGGAGGCAACTATGGTGTCTCAAGAGTAATCATGATCTTGGGGGTTTTAAAGGGTAACCCTACTGTCGAAGGTGTCAATTTCTCCTAGTGGTAAATAGAACAAATATTTGCCAGCTGGAGGAATCTCTCCACCCCTAAGGCATCCTGCCCAAAATTGATAACCGAGACCTTTGCTCTGACTAGTACTAATCCTGAGGTCTGGCACATGTTAGGTGCTCTCTATATGTTAAAAGATCATTAACGAATGAATAAGCTTTGACTCCTCGTGTTACTTGGGCAAAGACTAGCACACAGTTCTCCTCAATTATAAATCATCTTAAGAAAGTAAATAGTGTCTTAATACTTTTAGGAAATAATTTTTATCTTGTGGATGGACCCTTGAAAGGGACTCAGGGACTCCCCACTGAGAGTTCCTGGCTATATTTTGAAAACTATTGTGATAGGTTAGGGATATAGACATAAAAGACCCAGCACCTTTCTCTACCGTGTAGTAGAGATTATGACCTACTTCTTTCTGAACAACTTTTGGTTGACCAAGATAATATTAGTTTTCTCATACACCAATACTTCTAGAGTAATCAGACAAGGAAGAAACAAGAAAAAGGAAAACAAAGAAGATGAATAGGCAGTGTAAATAAAAGAAATTGGCAGACAGTAAACACTGGCCTAGAACAGTTCATCACGGGATGAGAAAAATGCTATGGAATTCCATGAAATTGAGAATGTCTCCAGAGAAAAGCCATTCCTGAGTCATAAAATCAGATTTACACTGGTGGTAAAAAAAATCCATAAATATTATATGCAAAAAGCACATCAATTTACTAACAGTTAACTCATTTATGGTTGGGAGAGTGTAAAAAATTCTTATGAGCACGACAAACGCAATTAATTGTGCAGGGCTCACCATATTGAATTTAAGATGGATGTCATGTCACTGGTGGTGTTCTATTGGATATTCTGTATGTTAGTGAAAATGGAGATTTACAAAAATAGTTATACATTAATTCTAAATACTATTTCCTTAAATCTTTTTATGTTTTTAGAATTTCAACTTTTATTTTAGATACACAGGGTTTATGTGCAGGTGTGCTACATAGGTATACTGCATGATGCTAAGGCTTAGGATTCAGATCCTGCCACCACGTTAATGAACACAGTACTCACGAGGCAGTTTTTCAACATACATCCTCTCTCCATACTTTCCCCTTCTAGTAGTCCACAGGATCTATTGTTTCCATCTTTATGTTCCTGAGTACCCAATGTTTAGCTCCCACTTGTGAGATCATACAGTATTTCATTTTCTATTCCTGCATTAATTTGTTTAGGATAACAGCCTTCAGCTGCATTCATGTTGCTGCACAGGATATAATATGGTTTTTATAGTTGCATAGTATTCCATGGTATATAGGTACCATATTTCCTTTATCCAATCTACTGTTGATAGGCAACTATGTTGATTCCATGTCTTTGCTGTTGTTGATAGTGCTGTAATGAACATACAAGTGTGTGTCTTTTTGGTAGAAGAATTTGTTTTCATTTGGATATATACCTAGGAATGGGATTGCTGGGTCGAATGATACTTATGTTTTAAATGCTCTGAGAAATTTTAAAATTTGCTTTTCACAGTGGCTGAACTAATTTACATTACCACCAACAATGTATAAGCATTCCCTTTTCACCATAGCTTTACTAGCCTGTTTTTAGGTTAATACTAGCCATTGTGACTGCTGTGAGATGATATCCCATTGTGATTTTGATTTGCATTCCTCTGATTAATGATGATGAACATTTTTTCATATGTCTGTTGGCTGCTTGTGTATCTTCTTTTGAGAAGTGTCTGTTCATATCCTTAGTCTCTTTTTTAATGGGGATGTTTTTTGCTGTTAAATTATTAAGTTCCTTATAGATTCTGGGCATTAGGCCTTTGTTGGACGCATAGTTTGGAAATATTTTCTTACATTTTGTAGGATATCTGTTTATTCTGTTGATAGTTTCTTTTGCTGTGCAAAAGCTCCTTAATTAGGTCCCATCTGTCAATTTTTATTTTTATCGCAATTGCTTTTGGGAACTTAGCCAAAAATTATTCAGCAATGCTAATGTCCAGAAGAGTATTTCCTAGGTTGTCTTCTAGGATTTTTATAGTTTGAGGCTTCACATTTAAATCTTTAATCCACTTTGAGTTAATTTTTGCAAATGGTGAAAGGTAGGGGTCCAGTTTCATTCTTCTGCATGTGACTAGCCAATTATCCCAGCATCATTTATTGAATAGGGAGCTCCTTCCCCCATTGCTTATTTTTGACTATTTTGCTGAAGATCAGATGGCTGTATCTGTGCAGCTTTATATCCAGGTTTTCGATTCTGTTCTGTCGGTGTGTCTGTTTTTGTTCCAGTACCATGCTGTTTTGGTTACTGCGGCCTTATAGCATAGTTTGAAGTCAGGTAGTGTGATGTTTTCCCCTTAGGACTGATTTGGTTATTAAGGCTGTTTTTTGGCTCCATATGAATTTCATAGTAGTTTTTTTCCAATTCTATAAAAAATGACATTGGTAGTTCAGTAGTGTTATAAATTGCTTTCAGCAATATGGCCATTTTAACAAAATTTATTCTTCCAATCCATAAGCATGGAATGTTTTTCTATTTGTGTTGTCTATGATTTCTTTCAGCAGTGTTTTGTAGTTCTCCTTCTAGAGATTTTTCACTTCCCTGATGAGCTGTATTCTTGGGTATTTCCATTTTTCCATTGCTAGTGTAAATGTGAGATAGTGTTTTTGACTTTCAGCTTGAAATGTTATTAGTATAAATTCTACTGACTTCTGTTACAGTGATTTTGTATCCTGGAAAAAAGTCATTTATCAGTTGTAGGAGTCTTTTGACAGAGTTTTTAGTTTTTTTCCTGGTATATAATCTTATCATCAGTGAAGAGATAGTTTGACTTCTTTTCCTATTTGGGTGCATTTCTTTCTCTTGCCTGATTGCTCTGGCTTGGGCTTCCAGTACTCTGTTGAATAAGAGTGGTAAGGGTGCGCATCCTTAGTTTGTTCCAGTTCTCAAGGGGAATGCTCCCAGCTTTTGCCCATTCCGTGTGATTTTGGCTGTGGGTTTGTCTTAGATGGGCCATATTGTTTTGCCTAGTCTTTTGAGGGTTTTTGTTGTGAAGAGACATTGGATTTTATTGAAAGCTTTTTCTGTATCTATTGAAATAAAGATGGTTCTTATTTTTAATATAAAAATAGTAAATGTTTTTTGCTTTTAATTCTGTTTATGTGATGAATCACATTTATTGATTTGTGTATGTCGAACCAGCCTTGCATCCAGGAATAAAGCTTACTTGATCATGGTGTATTAACTTTGATGTTCTACTGGATTAACCCCAAAGCAAGCAGAAGAAAATGAATAAAATTAGAAAAGAACTGAATAGAATTGTGATGCAGAAATCCATACACAGAATCAATGAAACCAATACTTTATTTTCTAAAAGAATAAACAAGATTAATAGACTGCTAACCAGATTAACAAAGAAATAAAAGAAAATCCAAAAACCTACAATCAGAAGTGACAAATGACATTACAAGTGATCCCACAGAAATACAAAGGTCCTCAGAGACTATTAAGAACAACCCTATGCACACAAATTAGAAAATCTAGAGGAAATGGATAAATTCCTGGAAACACACAGCCTCCCAAGATTGAACCAGGAGGAACGTGGAAACCTGAACAGATCAATAACAAGTTCCAACATTAAATCAGTAATTTAACAAACCCACCAACCAAAAAAACCCTCAGACCAGATGGAGTCACAGCTGAATTCTACCAGACATATGAAGAAGAACTCGTACCAATCTTACTGACACTCTTCCAAAACATCAAGGAGGAGGAGCTCATCTCTAACTCATTCTTTGGAGACTGATAGGAAAATCTGGCAGAGACACTCAGAAGAAGAAACCTTTAGGCCAATATCCCTGCTAAACATAGATACAAAAATTCTCCACGAAATACTAGCAAATCTTTTTCTTTAAAAAATAAAGATTAAATAGTTCTCAGCAGTGATGCTTCCCCAACATTGAGCATTTCTAGGAACCCAAACTGCTTCACACTGTTATCCTCTACAAAGGGAAGGGGCAAGACTTTCCCTGTGGCCCAGCTGGTATCTGATGGGATTAATCAGATTAAAAACAGCCCTTTTTTTCACTCTGATGTTAGCAGGGTGTGTTTGTCCAGGTCCTCTGAGAGGCGAACACCAAGACAGGATTCAACATGCAAGAACTTTATTAAGGAAAAATCCTTGCATGACGGAAATTATGGAGGGAGCCAGAAAAGTCTGACAAAGAGGTCAGACCTTGATACAGGTGCAACCCCAGTGGAGGGGAGAGGAAGAAATAAACTGCCACTTCCTAATAAGAGGTGGCACTTAAGGTAAAACTTATTTGTCATCCCTGTCCCAGGAGAAGTAGTGGACAGTGGGATCAGGGGGAAAAGAAAGGCAAGGAACATTATGCACCAAAATTCAGTAACTACGCTGAGGGAGGACAAAAGTAAGATCACTAAGATTGCTCCTAGGAAGGGTGGAAATAAATCTGTCTGAAGGGGAAAAAAATGAGAGAAAGCATGGCTAAGGATATTAATGTCAGCTGATTACTCTTGTATCTTTGGCCTAACTAGCTTGGAAACGGTTTTCAAAGCAGATGGCGATCTCAGTGCACTGAATTGTCATGACTGTCTTGGAATTTTGGAAGCTCTTGACTTACTGGTTGTTCCATGACATTGGAGGTCATTGATGAAGGAGGCTGGCTAAGAGTGGGCACTCAGCAAGTGTGTGATGAACCAGACTGAAGACATGTTTGCATCATGACAACGGGTATTATCTAGGATTTCCCAGTGCACCAAGCAAGCAGGATCATGGGTATACTCAGAATAACCTAGATCCAGCCCCTTGCTTTGGGGGAAAGGCAAGGCAAGAACTGTTCTGCCTTAGAATCTGAGTTACCTGCCCTTTTCTTAAATATAAGCCACTGACCAGATGTAATTTATTGTTCCCCTTCAAATATTCAAGAACTCCTTCACCTCTGACTGCCACTTTGGCACAGGAGCCAACTTTCCTCCCCAGACCTGCTCCTCAGCTCATGGGCACCAGCTCAGAAAATGGCACCACTATTGCTGCTCAAGCCAATACCCTAGGACCCATCTTGATTTCTGCTTTTCCCTAACCATCACTTCCTACACTACTATACATAATTTATCAGCAAGTTTTGTCATTCCTACACCAACAAGTAAAACATAGAACTTCTCTTTCTCTACCTGCCAACATTCCATAACCAGCTGATACCACCTCCTGCTTTAGCCTCTGAAGAACACCTTAGTTTGCCTGTATCTCTTCACTGTAATCATTGGCAATCCCTTTCCACAGAGCTGCCAGAGTAATAGCTTCACAAAGAAAGCAGGTTGTGGCAATTTCTGCTTAGACCATCTCAAGACTGCGGATATGGTTTGGCTCTGTGTCCCTACCCAAATCTCAACTTGAATTGTAATACCCACATGTCATGGGAGGGACCTGATGGGAGGTAACTGGATTATGGGGCAGTTTCCCCCATGCTGTTCTCATCACAGTGAGTTTTCACGATATGGATGTTTAAAAGTGTGGTACTCCTCCCTCTCCCTCTCCCCCTCCCCTCCCTCTCCCTCCTCTCCCTCTCTCTCTCTCTCTCCCCTGCTACCATATAAGACATATTTTACTTCCTGTTCACCTTCTGCCATGAAGGTAAGTTTCTGGAGGCCTCCCTAGCCAACTGTGTCAATTAACCTCTTTTCTTCATAAATTACCCAGTCTCAGGTAGTCTTTTATAGCAGTGTGAAAATTCAGCTGCCCAGCTGGACGCGGTGGCTCACACCTGTAATCCCAGCACTTCGGGAGGCTGAGGTGGGTGGATCACTAGGTCAGGAGTTTGAGACCAGCTGGCCAATGTGGTGAAACCCTGTTTCCACTAAAAATGCCAAAAAAAAAAAAAAAAACTAGCTGCACCTGGTGGCATACCCCTGTTGTCCCAACTACTCAGGAGGCCGAGGCAGGAGAATCACTTGAACTCAGGAGGCAGGGGTTGCAGTGAGCCAAGACTGTGCCACAGCACTCCAGCCTAGGCAACAGAGCGAGACTTCCTCTCATAAAAACAAAGAAAAGAAAGAAAATCCAGCTGCCCATACACTCAGAATAAAGTCCAAAGTATTTCTCATGGTTTCTTATACCCACTCCTGATTCATCTCCTACCACCTTCCCTCGCCCCCAGTCACACCAGTTTCCTTTTTATTCCTCCAATTCAGCAAGCTCCGGTCTTCCTTGGAGTATCTGCACTAGATGTTCCCTCCTGCCAGAAGGCCAGAAATACTTTTCCCTGACACATGACTGGCTCCTTCTTATCATTCACCCTCCACTCAGACCTCTGGTAACCCCTTCCTGAAGACCCCATCTGAAGGATCCTCCATCTGCTTCACAACTGATCCGCTCAAAATTTTACTCTTTTTCATCACAATGATCATATCTAAAATTAAGCTTTCTAAGTCTTGACTATTTTATCGTTTGTCCTTGCCCCCTTGGGAATGCAAGTCTTGAGAGCAAACACCTTTTTCCCTTTTGGGTACCACTATTTCTCTGGAGCTTAGACAGTGTCTGGAAATGGCAGCTACCAATAAATATATGCTGAGTCAGTGGATGAGCTGGCATCCATCAAGGCTGTCAGTGAGATCAGAAAAGCTTCTTGTAGAGCCCCTTCCTGACTCAGCTGGGCTCCCTCTGGAAGCTCCACTCCCACCACAGTGCTCTCTCTCTCACCTCCCATGGCTACCATCACAGTCCTCTCTTTCCTCTTCCCATTACCCCAAGGCCTTAGGTGGAACAAGCTCAGATATTCTCCATGTCAGGGCTCTCATTATTGTGCAAAGAGAATTTGAGAAGTCCCAAGGCCCTTTACCCTCAAAAGGGATGAGAACTTTTAAAGAAGGAATTCAGAGGTGAGGTAACAATTTTCACAATGGCCCCTAGTGCCTTGATTTCCTTCTTAACAACCCTCCACCCAACAACATACCTACAGGTGCACCCAGCCTTCATAGCTCGTTCAGCAGTTCAGCATCATTGACTGCCCTAGCTGGTAGAGAACAGTGAGCAGAGCCTGCCCCAGCACTGGAGGGGAAGCCCTGCTCTGCACTGTTGCTGGGCAGAATGCCCAAGATAGAGCTTTTGCCAAATTCCTGCCACAAAGAGGTGGCTCCAGTCTTGAAGAGTTACACACTCAATAGGAGAGCATGCTCATGTTTTTATGTAGTAAAATTTGTTTTTTAATTGCCTGGCAGCCCTGTATATTACCAGTGCCAATGGGTGTACTTGTTCCTCCAGCCCTACATCTTTATAAAGCAGCCCCTGCCTACCCGGACAAAAGAACTCAGAAGAGAGCCGAGAGGGACTGTGCAGGGGCCATGTGCCAGGACCTCTCTCTCTCAACAGTGGAGATGGAAACCTCAACCCCTTCTCCACTGGAGTTTAACAAGCCCCACATCGTGCCCTGGTACACAGTTCCAAAATGTTCGTAAACCAAGCTGTGACACCGCATAAACCAGGAAGGCACCCAAGCTCCACAGCCAATGAGGCTATAGTCGTGATTCCATTAGGAATGTTTGAGTTAAATTTAGTGCATGTAAAAACAGGCTTTGGCTCCAGGGCCCGTCCTCAGGGCTTGCACACAGCAGGTTCTTTAAGGATTTCTTGGATCATGAAGCATTTATGTCTTGGGTAAGTAGATTATCTCCAACTCCACTGAGCATGGAGCAGGAAAAATGCTATTTCCTACAGCACAAGGGAAGGGGAGCACCTGCAAAGCAGAAATTGTCATCTTTATGCTTAATCCTGAGACAAGGGTTAAGGAAAACCGTAGCTTTATTCTCTCTGGAAATAACTCCCATAACAGCTCCTACCCACAAATAAGACTGCATTAATAGAATGTGAGCACCAACGGCCCAGCACACAGTGTAGTCCACAGCAACAATTTTATATAACAAATATTTATCCAATAATTATTGGGTTGGGTGAGACTATGCCAGATATTGGAGGGTCACCACCAGCAGTTACACTAATTGCCCAATATACTAAGTAATTACATTAATAATTATAATTGGTATACTTGCTAAGGAGAAGTACAGGATCCTTTAAGAACACACATCAAGGGGAGGTTACCTAATTGGGAGTATTAGAGGGACCAGCCTTCAAAAATGACAGGTGAACTGAGAGGGACTGAAGAATGTTCCAGAAAGAGAGAACAGCATGGGAAAAAGAGAGGAGAGAAAAAGTCACTGGTCCATTTGAGAAAGAATCATAAAGAGACAATCTAGCGTGCGAGACGAGAGACAAGGGATGGCTCGGCCTGGAAAAACTCCCAAGGATAGCAGAACAGGATTCAGTGCTCCACCTATATAATTTATTAATGTATATGTTAATAAAATACATTAATTTTTAGTAATACATTAATTAATAGTTAATCTAACAGATGTAATTTTGTAGAAACTTCAGAGGAAGGAGAGGGTCAAGGATGAATTAACTCATCTTTACAGGCTTCCAGGAGTCAGGGGCTGGGCCTCAGCTGAATCTTGTGCTATACTCTGGGTGGGCAGAGAAGCAAAGGAAGGTGAAAAGCCTGGACATCCCCCTAGACTCTTCCCTTCTTTCATCAGTCAGCTCATCTCTCAGCACATCTGTGTAATGCTCCTTGTAAGAATATATCGTCTCCGAGTCAGCTTTCTTCCCCGACTGCTTAGGCCAAGTCCCAGTCATTGCCTTGGGAACAGTAGGGCTGGGTTAAACAGCTACCTATCTACCTTCAAGGGCAAATAGGTAGCTACTCACACAGTAGGTGTCTGATAAATGCGTAGGCACATTTAGCTATTTGGCCTTAGACCAGACACAACAATATGCCCCTTTCTAGACAAGTCATTTATAGACATAAATAGCTTCAGGAGGACTGAGTGAGGTGGCTCACCCCCGTAATCCCAGCAGTTTGGGAGGCTGAGGCGGGCAGATCATGACGTCAAGAGATTGAGACAATCCTGGCCAACATGGTGAAACACTGTCTCTACTAAAAATATAAAAATTAGCTGGGCGTGATGGTGGATGCCTGTAATCCCAACTACTCTAGAGGCTGAGGCAGGAGAATCACTTGAACCCGGGAGGCTGAGGTTGCAGTGAGCTGAGATGATGCCACTGCACTCCAGCCTGGCAACAGAGCAAGACTCCATCTTAAAAACGACAAGAACAACAACAACAACAAAAAAACCTTCAGGAGGATTTGCTTACAAGCTTACACACAAGACATAGGTAAGTGCCTTTGACTGTCTCCCATATTGTACCCTCCAAGGCATCCTCCCAACAGCAGGAAGTGCAGCCTCTTTAAACACAGACTGGATCAAGCCACCTCCCTGCTTACACCCTTCCAGCAACTCCAATCACCCTGTGTATAAAGACCCACTTCTTAGCCGGGCTTACAGGCTGTTCATTTTACAATCTCTGCTTGTCTGTGACTCCCACTTATTGCCTAATCTTTCCTGACACCTTGAGCTACCTGAGGTGTTTTGGGTATTCCCTGCTCTGTCTTCACCCCTTCATTAAGCTCAGAGTTTCTCTCCCACCATTCCTGGGGGGCTTGAGGGATTACACTGTAAGTGACCTTCTTCCATAGGCCAAAGGTATTCTCAAACCACTCATTTTCCTGCGACAACCACTCACTTATCTCTTGTGCAGAATCTCAAAAGAAAACCTTCCTGAAGCTGCTTATATTTGCAAATTACTCATCCAAAAGGATCTTACTGCTTCATCTGTTCTTCTGAGGCCATGTAGCTAAGTATTGCCCAACCATTTGTCAAGCACATGCTGTGTTTTCAGACTCATGTCAGCCACCAAGAGAGGTGCAGGGCAGGTATAGGTCTTCCATTGTGAAGATCACAATACAATGTCAGTGATATAACCATAAAGAGCCTTTCTAGGAACAAGGCACAGGAGGTACCATGTAAAATTAGATCTATTTTGACTTTCCTTTTGCCTTTCTTTTGTTATTATTAATGTTTTCTATGGACTTATCACCTATCTTATGTACTGGGAATTGTACCATGTTATAGCAGGGTGGGTTCCCTGGGAAACAGACTCTAAGACAGAGTTTAGTGTACAGGATCTTTATTTAGGTATACCTTTGGGATCAACATCTGTGGAAGAGAAGTTAAAAAAGCAGGAAGGTCAGAGGGATACAGCCCAATGGCAACCTCGAACCTCAGGATGCTCTTGAGTTTGAATGGCCCTTTCCCAGTTGTCTTGAGTTGGGCTGAGATGCATGGACCTTTATACTTTTGCATTTATCAGTCACCAAATAGGGGCCACCCAAGGAAGTTTAATTTTGGGTAAAGTATTTCTCTGAGCCGATGCAATGCCTGAAAGGGCTGAAAGCTGAAAGCTGTTTCTGCCAACAGTTCTTTCAGTATCTTGGACAACTAACATTTTATTGGAGGGAGAGCTGGGTGGCACACTGCTGGGTTTACCATATATTTTGAAAACTCACAACAATCCAATGATGTAGATATAATTTCCATTTTAAAAATGAGAAGCTGAGGCTTGGTGAGAGTTGCATTGACCAAAGCCCTAAAGCTGGATTTGAAACTCATTTCTGATTCCATAGTGTATGCTTCTATCACCATGCAATGCTCATTCCTTCCAAGCAGGTGGATCTGGACTCACGCTGTGTCCTCTCACCTAGCAAAGTCTGGGCACACAAAAGGCCACAGGTACCTATGCTTAGCTGAGGTAACTAGGATGATAAAAGCAAGTCGTAGTGCATTCTCAGGTTAATATGGGGTGTGAGGAAAATATGTCACCATGTATGTTCACCTCTATCTTCACTGAAGGGTGATGCCTCATGCTGGGCCACACTGATTTTTTCCAGCTGTCCTAAAAACCACGAGAAATTCTCACTCTCCTCTCTCTGCCCCATGCTACAAGTTAGTAGTTTAACCAATATACCGTCTTGTTATGAACTCAAGACATGATACCAGAGGTAGGATTTCTGAATGGCGTTGTCTAATTTAGCAAAAAAAAGTACAGGACACCCAGTTAAATTTGAATTTCAGACAAACAATTGATTTTTAGTGTAAGTATGTTTACACAATACTCTGGACATGCTTCTACTTAAAAAATGCTATTTATCTGACATTCAAGTTAACTGGATGCTCTATATTTTATCTGGCAACTCTACTCATGGGTAAAAAAGAAGGTTTCCATCTCTAGCTGCAAAGTGATTTCGATGACACAGAGATTCTTTGCACCAAATGTTTGCCAACCCTGTTATCTGAAACCCATTTACCTGCACCTAGGTTTTGCCATTGCACAGTTAAAGCTTCTGCTTAGCATACTGGCACCCCTGGGGGAGTAGACACATGAGATGTATTTGTTCACTCTCAAGGGGTTACTGAGAGCAGGTTTTGGAAAACACACACAATAGAACACAGAAGGGGAGAAGGGACAGCTAGGAATGGACATTTCTAAGGGGGTGAAGTTCTCAGAATGAAAAGAAGTCAGTGATGGCCACAGCAGGTGAGCTTCTCCATGTTGCTCAGCCCAGCTCCCTGAAGAGGAAGTTCCGGTCTTTTAGGATTGCCCGGCAGGCTCAAGGACTCTCCACTCTCTGGCTTGAAGGGTAACACTCTGGCCTCTCCCCACAGTAAATTCTGCCCACTAACAACCAGCCGCACTCGTGGCCTGTTTGTAAGCCACCAAGAAGTCTGGAGGCCCAGTGCCATTGCATCTGAAACAGTCCCAAGTTTTGCAAGAGTCTCAGCTTCCTGCTCAGGGACTCCTCCTTCTCAAGCTGACCTAGAACACGGTGCTTCTTAGCAGCTCTAATGGAATATCCACAATAAAAACGTTACCACAAATGACCTGCACTTCTTCTCTCCCAACTTTCCAGAGGAGCCATTCCCGTTTATTACCCAGAGATTCATAAAAATGCTAAGTGAATGCAGCAGCCTAAATAGGTTTCTTTTAGGAGTTTGGCACTAAATACATTAAGTGAATTCCCTTAGCCCTTGGACAAGAAGCCATTAGATATGGACTATTACTTGCATTATCATTACATTAGTGGGTCATTATGAAAAATAAAAGTTCTAATCAGCATGAACATTTATAAAGTGCCGTGATAGGGAACATGCCAGGCTGGGCTGTCTCAGACATCCAAACTAACCACAGTGAGTAATGACTTTGAACAAAAAAAAGGTTGAACAGAAAGAACTGCTTTAACAAATTCCACTCAATGTCATTAGCAATTAAGGGCTTTAGGGAGAAAGGGGAGGTCCACCCCCATCTCTCCAGCTAAGGGAGAGTTCTCTGAGCTTTCCTTGGTGCCTGATGACAGCACTCGATATTTTCACCTTCCTCACCCAACCTCCAGCTGGAGAGTGAGAGGATCCTCTGAGGTCCCCACAAAGTTCCAGGCAGCCCTGAGGTCCTGCAGAGGTAGCTAAGGGGCCGCAGCAGGTGCTGGGGAGCAACCGTGTGAACAGTGTGGTGAGCCCTCCACCCCTGCTTTCATCCTGCCCTTTCCATCTCAGCCATTTAGCTTTTACTGTAATCCTCTTTATGAGTCCCAGACTATCAAAAATGAGCTATATCCACATCCCCCTGGTTTTACCTTCAAGGGCAAATAGGTAGCTACTCACATAAGATGAATTTAGGCAAGTTACCTGACCTCAGTGACATTCTCTAAAGAATGAAAACAGTAATAGTACCTCCTCATAGGGCCCCCATACAGATTAAATGGACTAAAGTGTATAATATACGACAGTAATGGCCAGCACGCACTCAATACTTTATGTGTTAGAGTTTGTGAGGAGGGAGGAATGAAAAACTAGAGCTTCCTGAGGGGAGAGCACTGTGAAAATCATTTCTGTAATCCCGAGATCTGGTCTGGCACAGAGAAAGCACTCAATAAATGTGTTGGAAGCATGCCTAAGCTCTTAGATCTACCCCACCACCCTAATTCTCAATTAACAGTCATTGTTCAATGAAAATCATTTTTTTCAGCTGCCTTGAAAACCACTGAGCAATCCTCACTGTCCTCTCTGCCCCATGCTGCAAGTCGGTAGTTTAACAAGGATACCTACTTGTCATGTTGCAGGGAACCCTGTCGCATCCACGGGAGTGGGGGTCAATCATAGGGGCCAGATGCCAGGGCTGGCACTATGGAAAACCATGCAAGCAGTTGAATCAAGGATCCAACAGAGAAGCTGACATTCCCGAAAGCAAGGACTCCTTCAAGGGTGGGGCCTGCATTTGAGGCTAGAGACAAGAAACAAGGTGGGCATAAAGCAAGAAGGTCATCTTTGAAGCCTCAGCCACGGGGGTTCTTCCAGTCTCCACTGGGATGCTCTTTCTGACTTCCTAGGGCAAGTGGTCCAGACCTGAGGGGACCCACTGTGCCCTGCACAGACACCTACCTAAATACACAGAAGTAGTCTAGTTGTATTTCCTTGTTTTTATCTATTGGACTGTGACTGCTGCTTGGGAAGGGGAGTGTCTGCATCCACTCACTCACCCATTCATCCATCCATTTATCCATTCACTCGTTCAATCATTAATTTGCTCAACAGATTGATAGTCAACATGTTCCTTTCATGGTGCCAGGTGCCTGTATTGTCTCTGTACATCCAGTGTTTGAAACAGACCTCGGTGTTGAATAGATACTAGATAAGTGTTGAAGAACAAATGCATGGATGACTGGAACCTTGATTTGTCCACAGGGCTGTGTTCCCAGGCAGCCCTATTGCTGGAGGGATGGGAGGAGATGGTGCAGGAGGAAGGAGGGGGCGGTGGCTTGGTGATTAAGGTCTCTGGTTCTTGACTGACGTGACTATCCCAAATGACCAGAAATGTCTCCGGCACTTGTCCATCCTAGCAAATGAAAACTTTTATTTCCAGCACCGTTATTCTTTTGGACTAAGATCTTTCCTTCTTTGTGTTGCTAGTATTTACTAGTTCATTTTTACCACTTTTTAAGTGTAAAACAGCTCCTTTCAAATTTTTCTTGCTCCAAGATGAGCTTCCTCTGAATTGCATACCTGCTTTATTTAGCAAATCCTCAAGTAGGCTTTGAGGACAGAAAGACTTCCCATTTGTCTCCGCAGTATTGACAACTCCACAAAACCCTTTCTTCTCACCTCCCATTCTCTTTTGCTTTGTCTGAGCTAGCTAGCCTGCTTTTCAGCAGCCACTCAACAATGCTTTGCTGAGCTTTTGCTATTTCTATAATATCCTTTTCCTAATAAAAACAACCTGTGTTGCACGCTGCATTTTAGCTACAGTTAAATTCTTCCTCCCTTATTGTGTGTTCAGCAACTTTTGAGCATCTCAGCTATTATAAGTTATTATATGCTTAGTTGAATTTATTAAATTTCACTTGGTTCCAGTTTTGTTGATTTTCACTTCTTTAATAAATTCTGTGCTCCTTCATACACATTTTTACAATAGGCTTTCTAAACCAGCAGGGGCCACAGAAACTTATACCTCATCAGAGGGTTCAGGATGTCTGGGGAAAAGTTTTCACAGAGTCTGCACTGTGGCTCCAAGCATTTTAGGACCCCATATCCAAATCCATCCAACTAACTCCCAAAAACAAGACAGGCTTCTTGTGGAAAAGACTTTTGAAATCGTAGGCCATCACAAAGGCTGGGAAGTCTCACTCATGGGCAATGATTTCCATCAGACACAATGTTCTAAAATGCCATCTGCTTCACATGGGTGTGATGTGTTGGAAAGATTATTCTGCTGGCTCCAAGAATGATATTCTTTGAACCCAAGAAACCCTCCTGTGCTTGGAAGAGGCATTGGAATCTTGCCTGGAATTTGTTAAATTGCAGAAGGCTGAGCAGAGCATGCAGAAGCAGCTCGAAGTGTGTTAAAATTTGCCACCAGGGGTCTCAGTCAGGGTTCAGGAGCAGCCCTGGGCAGGAGTGCTGCTCCAGCACAAGCTTTGCCTGGATGAAAGCAAAGTCTAATTTCCCACCACACACCAGTATTTGCTGAGATAGTCAAAAGCAATTTCTTCTAGGTGATCCCTTGGGAATCTTCTTATTCCAATGATTCAGCCTTGCTGAAACCATTTGGAGAGCTCTTGATAACTGCCTCCAGAAGCTATGGACTTCGTGTTTTTTCGTGTTTTTTTTTTGTTTTTTTTTTGTTTTTTTTTTTTGTTTTTTTGGTTTTTGAGATGGAGTCTTACTCTGTCGCCCAGGCTGGATTGCAACTGTGCGATCTCAGCTCACTGCAGCCTCTGCCTCCAGGGTTCAAGAGATTCTTCTGCCTCAGTCTGCCAAGTAGCTGAGACTACAAGCACACACCACCATGCTCAGCTAATTTTTGTATTTTTAGTGGAGATGGGGTTTCACCATGTTGGCTAGGATGGTCTCGATCTCTTCACATTATGATCTGCCTGCCTCAGCCTCCCAAAGTGCTGGGATTACAGGCGTGAGCCACCGCACCTGGCCAGAAGCTACGCACCTTTCAGCAACTGCTCTACAGGGCCCATGTGTGCTGGCCAGAGTGCTGAACCTGTGCCATTCATTTCCCCCAGAAACTTTATGCCTCTAAGAATCATGTTCTTTCTTAAACAGAGCAGGCTGTATCAGGCTCAAAGACGTTGTAGATTTCCCCAGGGCTCCTCCACTCCTATGGCCTAGAGAAGGAGTCTGACATCAGAGCTCTCTGATGACACAGCCTGAGCTCTAGCCACTCACTCATGTTTCCTGTCTACAACCATCTGTAGTCATTGGATAAATATTTACTGTAGTGACACCATGTGTCAGGTATTGTGCTAAAAGCCCATTTAGAGGGCTTAGTTAAGACATGTCCCCTGATCTAAAAAAAAAAAAAAAAATCAGTCTGGGGAATAACCCCTTAAACTATTCCAAGTGGTAGAGCTACCAAGGGGTAGATAAGGGGCTGCAAGGGTGTGAGGATAGGAAATGGTCCACTGGAGTTAATCAGAGGTGGGCCTCTTTCACGAAAGATATCAGTTGAAATAACTCTTCACAAGAGTCATCAAGGCCCCAGAGAAAGAGAGGTTGTTTCAGACAGAAGAAAAGTCACATGCAAAGGCCCAGAGGTAAAGAACATGCAGGCTGTTGGGTGAATAGAAGTAGTTCAGTATGACCCGGATTCCAGATGCCAGGTGGCGTGGGCTGGAGGTGTGAAGAGGAGCCCAGTATTGCTAAATTCTGGTACAAATAGCACTTTGAGCCTAATATACTCTATTGGTTTTATAGGCCCTCAAAGCAATGTTTAGGAAAAATAGAGGGGTGGAGGCATGTTAAGCACTTTTTTTTTTTTTTTAAGATGGAGTCTTGTTCTGATACTCAGGCTGGAGTGCAGTGGTGTGATCTCAGCTCACTGCAACCTCCATCTCCTGGGTTCAAGCACTTCTCCCTTCCTCAGACTCCCAAGTAGCTGGGATTACAGGCACCTGCCACCATGCCTGGCTAATTTTTGTAGTTTTTAGTAGAGACAGGGTTTCAGCATGTTTGGCCAGGCTGGTCTTGAACTCCTGACCTCAGGTGAACCGCCTGCCTTGGCCTCCCAAGGTGCTGGGACTACAGCCATGAGCCACTGCACCAAGCCCACTTTAACTACTTTTAATGTAATAAGAATAAGTCTGAATTCTCCTAGGGGGACTACTTTCAACATCAACCCTCATTTAAAGGTTCACTCACATTAACAGGAATTGTATTTGTCTCCACCCCTCATGATTTTTACCTGTCATCAGAAATAACTGTGGAAGTCAGTTCCTCAGCAATTCCTGTTGACAAACATCCAATCCTTAATCTTCAACTAGACAGAGTTTGATGCTTTTCACCTGATTTGGGAGGCTTTTGCTAGCACATCTCTCTCACAGGCCTCAGCCTGCAAAGGATTATCTTGAAGGCTTCTGTTAATTTTATCTGGCTGGAGCACTGGGGAGCACATTCAACTCAAAAAGACATCTATTAAGTTGTCAGTCATGATATCATTTGCCTTAACAGTGTTTAGTATCTACCGAACGGAAGCTGACAGACAGCACAAAGACACTTTGTGAGTGAGACAGCATGCTAATTAGCACAGCAGCCTCCACGCGCCTTCCCTCATTAGGAAAGCGAGAATCATGTCTTTCTGCACACTTCTTTCAAAGACTTCAGGCAAAGGAGAGTTGGAAGTTTGCTATCAGAGCATTCTAAGTTCCTACACAACTGATTAGGCAGGCTTCCTGACTGGCACATGTAGGTGGGACTGGGCACACCCAACCAAAAGAAACATGTCTTCACAACAGAGAGAATGTGGTGGCGGTTAATTTTATGTGTCAGCTTTGCTGGGCTCAGGGATGTACAGATAGCTGGTAAACCATTATTTCTGGGTGTGCCTGTGAGGGTGTTTCTGGAGGAAAGGAGCATTTGAATTAGTACGCTGAGTCAAGAAAATCTGCTCTCAACAATGTGGATAGGCATTATCCATCCATGGAGGGCCTGAATAGAACCAAAAGGCAGAAGGAGGGTGCTCCTGGCTCTCAGGCCTTCGAACTCAAACTGAATTATACTACTAGCTTTCCTGGTTCTCCAGCTTAAAGATGGCAGATGGCATGTCGCGAGATTGTGGAACTTCTCTCTCTCTCCATACCACACCATACCACACACACACACACACACACACACACACACACACACACACACAACAAAACACAAAACAGGTCTGCCTGGCTGAAATACTTAGATACATGACGATGATTATCATAATGATGATTATAATCATTGTAATAGCAGCTGCCATCTCAGGTTTGTATTCTATATGCCAGGCACTGTTAGATGCTGCAGACAAGTTATCTGAATTCACAGCAGCCAACAACCTTGTTGTGATGAGGGTATTATTATGCCCATCAAACAGATGAAAAATATGTCTCTGAGAACTCAGTGGACACAAAGTTAGTAAGCCATAGAGGTGCTTCAAGTCCAAGTTGATCTGCTACTCAGGCTCGTAGAGTTTAAAACTGTCTACAACATCTCAGTGCATTTGCACACGGGTCATCGCCTCTGACTTCCTGTGGGGTGGACAGGACAGGTGCTGTTGCTGTTATTCTAATTTTATAGACAGGGAAACCAAAATCCAAGGAAATCAGGTGCTTATCACTTTAGATCACAATGGGCTAAACCAAGATCAAAATGCCACCTCCTTCCTCTCCAGGTTTCTCTCCAGGGTATGGAAGGGCTCAACAGCACCAGACAAGTCATTATTTGAGCAGGAATTTCCAGACAAAGACAGAGTGACAATTCTCGACACATGAAAAGAAATTTGAAAAGAAGAAAAACTATCACACGAAAAGAAATTTGAAAAGAAGAAGAAAAACTGTCACAGAAATCCAGGTGCAGAACCTGGTCACAAATGACTGTTGCTATAATTTATGGAGATGCAACCCAAGAGTGTCCTGGCACCTGGTACGGGTTTGGATAGGGTGGCCCAGCTCTGCCTAACTTCTCAGCATTCGCCATGGACAACCTACTCCCTCACACCTCTGGTGGAAAGCCTTCTCACTGAGAGGCCCGCTCCAGCCTGGACAGTCCGAACAGTCCCACAGTCCTCTGAGCCTCATCTCAGGGACAGGGTCCCTCTGTGAGTGGCCTTTCAGCACTCAGGTGCTTCGACCCTTGGGCCTCCCTTGTTTCAAGCAGGTCCCTCCATTGGTCCTGATGACATTCACAATGAAACCAGGAGCTCCGCCCTCAGCATAAATACAAAGGAAGCAACAGGAGCCAAGTTGGGACTTCGCAAACACACATCTGAATGCCAAGGTTTAATAAAGAACGTGTACCTCCTAGCCCACTTATCTCCTTATATGTATCACAAAAGAATATATTAATCTGACAAATGAGGCAACTGAGGCCAAGAAGAATGCTGTGAGGTTGTTCAAGCCCCCAGTGCTGGAGATCCTGGAGCTGCTGCTTCATTTTATCCCCGTTGAACAGTTCTAGATTTTTGCTTGTTTTCTGGTTTCTACGTTAATTGGAGGAGACAAGGTTGGGAAGCTACTCAAGACAAGACTCCTTCTAGGGTAAGCAGGGCTTTTGAAACAATGGAGCTCCCTCCAGGGAGTCAAACAAAAGCCCTTTATGGCAGGGAGCTGGACGAAGCATAGTCACTGGCTTCTCATCCTCAGGGGCTAAACACAAGGCAAAGACCATGGGCACCAACCATATTCACTATGCACAGAGTTATGCTATGTGGTGTGCATGTACCAGGTCTGAGCAGGGCTAGAGGCTGGGGTCCTGGGCAGCATAAGAGGCTGGAACTGACTGGCTTGGCTTCTGGTACCAGGCATGGACTCTAACCAGGTGACCACCCTTAGGAGATCAGGGGCGGATTTTGTTAGCAGCTATTCCCTGCACTGGCCAGGCCAGGCGGTTGCCTGGCTTGTCATTATTGCCATTATTATCCTAAGACAGGCTGGCTTTCCAAAGACTCAACAATAATAACTTCCTAGAATACAAAGCCATGGCCATGCTTCCTCTCAGCCCCCTCCTTCTATCTCCGTCACTCCTGCCTGTGCCTTCTTCCACGTAGTGCCAGCATGGTCCTGACACCACCCAGTTCTGCTGATGGCAAGCAGTGTCCATCTGGTGAAAGCAAAACGCAGACTAGGACTGCACCAGGCCTGGTGGGATCTGCAGAATCAGTGTATCCAACCCAGTAGTCATGAGGCAGGATTTAGGACAAAGTCCAGGTCCCGGGACTGGGCATTAAACAGAAACAGAGATACCTCCCCGCCCATCGCTTCTGAGACCCATCTTATGAAAAAACCATGACTAAGACAGGGGTAGAGCCTAGAACACCTCTTTCTCTGCTTCAATTATGTCCTTCAAGACCAACTTCACCTAAGAAGGCTTTCCTAACCTCTGCAGCCCACAACCATCTCCACCCTGAGTGATTCCACAGAAGGTGTCTTATGTCAGGAGCCTTTGTGTCCTTGATCAACCGCTATTGCTACTGCTGTGGTACATGCCTATGTCATTTCTTTTTGTTTCCATCCTTAATGGAGGCCACAAAAAAATGTTTTATGTAAGTTAAAAAGGGGTCACTTGGCCCTCAGTCTCCCTGGAACATGGCTGGCAATATAGCAGGAATCTAGTCCAATCTAACCCAGAGGCAGAGTGCTATGTAGAAAGGGGCAGATTTTGGAGTTAGGCAGTCCTGAGTTCAATCCTGACCTTGCCACTTAAAAGGTATGCCCCTCATCAAGCTACTTTGCTGAACTGACACAAGAACAGAAAACCACACACCGCGTGTTCTCACTCATAGGCAGGTGCTGAACAATGAGAACACATGGACACAGGGAGGGGACCATCACACACTGGGGTCAGTGGGGAGGGGGGCTAAGGGTGGGAAAGTGGGGGGCAGGGAGGCTGGGAGGGATAACATGGGGAGAAATGCCAGTTACAGGTGACGGGGGTGGAGGGTGATGAAGGAAACAAACCACCTTGCTAAGTATGTACCTACACATGATCAGCGTATGTACCCCAGAACCTAAAGTACGAAAAAAAATACCCCCAGCTTTGAGCTTGTTAAGCTTCTTTAAAACAAAGTTACTTTGAGGAAGAAGAAAAGAAAACAGCAAGCGACTTAGCCCCTGAGCTTCCTGGGATGGGGGCAGCTGCACGTATTCAAGTCATTTTTGAAGATTAGAGGTAAATAATTGAAATGGTTTGGATATTTGCCCCCTCCAGATCTCATGCCGAAATGTGATTCCCAGTGTTAGAGGTGGGGCCTGGTAGGAGGTGTTTGGGTGATGGGAGTGGATCTCCCATGCATGGCTCGGTGCCCTCCCCGTGTTAACAAGCGCATTCTCACTGTTAGTCCACAGGAGAGCTTCTTGTTTAAAGGAGCTTGGCACTTCCTCCTCACACTCTCTCATTCATCACATCATGCCACCTGCTGTCCCTTGACCTTCCACCATGGGGGTAAGCTTCCGGAGGCCTCACCAGAAGCAAAAGTCAGGTGCTGTGCTTCCTGTACAGCTTGCAGAACTATGAGACAGAATAAACCCCTTTCTTTATAAACCATCCAACCTCAAGTATTCCTTAACAGCAATGCAAATAAACTAACACAACAATAAAAGGATCTAGGCTGCCTAGACAGGGGTTCTCAAAGGGTGGCCCCCGGACCATCAGCATCACCTGGAAACTTGCTACAAATGCACTTTATCTGTCTTTCCTCAAACGCACTGAATCAAAAAACCTGAGGTTGGTTCCCAGAAACCTGCATTTTAACACTGCCTCTGGATGATGTTAATGCATCTGAAGTTTGAGACTTTCTGTAGGCTCTAAGTACATGCCACTGTTTCCCTCCTTCCAAATTCAGAGACAAAGAAATAACCTTCATCTGCACTGGGTTTCAGATATAGAACTGAAGTAAAAGTGTCCAGTGTCCCGACAAGTCATGACATAACCAAGATCATTTGGGACAAGTCACTGGACAAAGTAGTGCGTTCCATTGACTTAACCATAGGCCAAAAACACATCTGATTCAATCCAGTCCAATAAGAATTTGAGTGGTTGCCATTACATAGAATAATGAACTCACCTTAAAAGCAGGCACTCAATATACATTGACAGACTCAGATCAAATTAAATATGCGCTGCTACATATATTTCTTTAGCTCTGGTTTCCCCTGAAGCAGCAGTTTTCAGGCCTGGCTGCACAGTGGAACTACCTGGGAGCTTTGAAAAATCCAGATGCCCAGGCTGCACGTCAGACAGATGACATCAGCACCTCTGCAGAGAAGGTGAGATGCAGGCATGAAGAGTTTTTAGAACTCCTCAGGTGATTCCGGTGTGCAGCCCAAGGCTGTGAACTATTGAACCATGTGGCTTCACCTGCAAGGCAGTGGACCCTCAGGCAGGCAGGCAGGACAGCCCAGCCCCAGCCATTCTCATTGCAGAGGCGTGAAGCTGGTACATTTGCTCAGTCACTTAGACTTCATCAAAACCTTCAGAGAAAGGAAGGGCAAATATTATGATTTCAATTTTGTGAATTAAACAGATAAGATTGCCACCTGAGATGCCAAGAGATGCTTAGCAGCTTGCATAAGCTATACGGAGGCCAGGCACAGAGCTGAGACTGGACCCCCGGCCCTGGTTCTCTGCAATACAAGTTCACTCTACTGCAACATGCTCTGTCTCCCTTTGGCCTAGAATGCTGCCAAATACTGTGCACCTACCACGTGCTAGGTACTTGACATCATCCCTCATGTTTAGCAATCACGCTGCCAGAGAGGCACAATTACTCACATTTTTCTTAAAAAAAAAAAAAACAAAAACAAAAACAAAATCCAGGTGATAGAAATTATTAACTTGCTCAGTAGCACATTGATAGTATATTATGAAGCTGGAGTTGGACCTGGATCTTTCTTTGGTCTAAATACCATATTCTTTCCACTGCACTACACTGCCTTTCCTGAAGCAAGAATGAGAAAATGCTGACACCGCCTCTTAAAAAATAGAGCTTGATTTGGAGACATCACAACTAAGCAGCTCAACACTAGAAAGGGGCTCATCTGCCGCTCACTTTGCACATTTCTCCCTCTTTTCTAGAAGGTCTGGCTCAACCAGGAGCAGAGGAGAACCTCAGAGGTCACATTGACCTTGGTGAGAGTAGCAGGTAACTTAGACAGGGAAAATGGCTTAATGCAAAAGCCACTGAGGGGGTGTCCATGTGCTTTCCAGAGCCACCAAACTCCAAGATAAGACGCTAACATGTCTTCTGATTCTTAGTGAGTTTGTCCTTCTGATCTGAGGTCGGACTGCGGTTCCCACATGTCCCTGGCTTCCCACAGCCCCAGTACTAAACTCCTTGCCAACTGCTACCTCCAGACCTCTGGAATGTGGACCTACCTCAGGTGAACTCCAACCCAGGAAGGATGCTTTTCCCCAAGCACTGGCCTGGTGGCCGATGGGGCTCCTATTTTGCTGGCCCTGGTTCAGCAGGTAGAAACCAGGGTGAACAGACACAGACATGGAAAACAGTGCTGTGAAGGCAGCAAAGCTTTTTTTTTCCCTCTCTCTCTCTTTTTAACCTGTCCCTGTATCTTTTGGCAAGGTACTTTGTCCTTCTTTTGAGCACATGAGCCACAGGAGAAATAAGCTGCCATTTGAGGTATTTTCAATATTCACAGTCCAAACTTTATTAAATTGTTAGCTTTTTGGTCTTGTGGAGAGATGTCATGTCTCAAATAGCATTTACCTTCAAGCAAGGGTTAGTAATTTAGGGAAAGGAGGCTCCTCACTAAAGAGGTCCCTCACATGCTGCACTGACCATTACGGTTCTGGACGTGAATATGTGTATGTCATATGGTTCTGTGCATGCTACTCTTTCCTTAGGACTTGTGTTAAACAAGCAAGCAAGCCAACAAAAGTCCTATTATAATAGGAAAGGCAAAAGGATTTGGAATCACATGGACTGGATTTAAATTCAAACCCTGACGCTGCTTAACCCTGCACAACTCACACAATCATTGCGACATCGCATCCTCATCTGAAAGACAGAGGAATACAGAAGCAGTGTCTGCTCCACTGATGCTGGCTGCCTCATGGGGCTGGGTGAGAATTAAGTGAGGAAAGGCTGAGGGAGTGCTTTGTAAACTGCAAAGCATTATGTAAATATTAGCACAGTCATAGTAATCGTTACTATTATGTTTCTTTGTGATTTGCAACTATGCAATGCCAAACACATTCAAATCACATCATTACTACCCCTAACACCTGACAATCCCTGGGCTAGACACAGTCTCTGCCATCAAGAGCTTGGGGACTAGGAGGAAGACATTCATGACTAGAGGACACCAAGTGATATGTGCTAATCTAGTGGGAAAGAAGCACAGAGCAAGAACTATGGGTTTCAGAGGAGAGGTACCTAATCTAGTCTGTGGTCTAAGAAGCCTTCATGGAGGAGGTGATCTTTAAGCTATGTGCAGGATGAATAAGAATGATGAGGGTTGAAAAGCTGGGGATGGCAAGAACTTTCCAGGCAAGAAATAGCATGTGTGAGGAATGTATATCAAAAATAAAAATCCTATATTTGTAATTCCAGTAATTTGATATTTCCAAAAGTCCTTAGACCCCCGCTTCAGTGATTTTATATCATTGGGATCCTGAGCCCTTCTGGGGCTGGGAAAGGAGTAAGACAGAATTCTCTTTGTTCTTGATTACAGGGGTATGGTTCTCTCTTCATAATAAATCAATTGGCAACTCCAGTACCAAGCCCAAGTCCTAGCACATGGTTAGAAGTTAATAAATACTGGTTGAATAAATACAGCTTCAACTTCCAATACAATGTAGAGACAGCAGGCTACAATTATGGTAAAACAACCATACAGTATCAAATAGTCCCATATGTTATAGCCATTTTATTTATAAACTGACTTCAGCCATCTCTTCTGTGATCTGCTATATCCTCAGCCACCCATCCTCCACAGTCATACCTGAAGTTACTTCCAATACAATCTAGAGACAGCAGGCTACAATTATGGTAAAACAACCATACAGTATCAAATAGTCCCATATGTTATAGCCATTTCATTTATAAACTGACTTCAGCCATCTCTTCTGTGATCTGCTATATCCTCAGCCACCCATCCTCCACAGTCATACCTGAAGTTAACTCAGCTATTTTTTCTCCGTCCATCCACACCACCCCCTCCCTCACAGCCAAGAAGAGCTGCCATTCACTGATCTCCTGCTCTCTGCCAGGACAATGCTCAGGGGTTCATTGGGCTTTCCCATCCAATTCTCACAACAACTCTGCAAGGCAATTGAGAGTTGCCGTGTTTTACAGATGAAGATGCTAAAGCTTAGAGAGGCCAAGTGAGTCTTCTGAAGTCACACAGATGGCTAACAAAAACAGCATCAAGATTCCAGCTCAAGTACCTCTGACCCCCAAACCCGTGTTCTTTGAAACACTTTGGGTCAAGTTTCCACCCGGATTAAAATCAAGGAACATGATCACAGACTGAATAACAATAGTAGCAACAAAAATAGCTACTATATATTGAATGTCACAGCTATCATTGACAAAGCACAGTACTAATTTTCATCTTAATCCATAGGACAATTCCTTCAAGAGAAATACCACTGTGTCCATTTCACAGATATGGCTCTTAAAGTTCAGAAAGGTTAAGTGACTTTCTCTAGGACACAGCTATCAAGTTGTGGAGTTAAGTTTGCCTAATTTCACAGGGTCCTCTAACCACAAAACCACATTACTGCCAGGTACAAATATGGCAAGAATCAAGAGGGAGATTTGCTGAAGCTCATCAATAGAAATCCAAGATCCTCTAAGGGAACAATGACTAAGGGTGATATATATTTTCAATTATTAGAGCACCGTTATCCATCCAGATCATTTCAGGGCAGCTGTGGCTGAAAGGCATAACCAGCCTCACTCTATTTAATAAGATGAAGGAACTGCTCAATAAGAATGAAAGTGACCCTCTCTCTGCCTTTCGGGATCTGGAATCTTCAAATATTCTTAAGTCCAAGATAAATAACGGCTTACTCATTAATGCTCCAAGATAGAGATCTCAATCTCCTAAGCATATATCCACATTCATCAATGCCCTCAAGACGAACAGCAGAAATATAACTTAGTTTGGGGTTACAAGACTTTAGAGATTAGCGTTTAAGTCAGATTCCTAGAATGGAGTGGATCTGGACAAGAAGAGACTCTCACAACAAAGGCATCCTGCAAAAATATCATAGTTGGCCATATACTCCGACCTTAGCATATAAAAGATTTCCACCAGATCAGTGTCTCCATTTGCCAAAGAGCCAGTGCTGTTATTCCCTGTGTTGTCGGGGGCTCCTCTATGGTTCTACTCTCAGCATATGAACGGCAGAGGGCCATGAGCTGTCTGAATGGCTCTGTAAAATCTGCTCTCATTTTCCTCCTTGAGCTGCTTCTCCTTGATGTTCCTAGAAGTTTAGGTGCTCATGGGATTCTTCTATCCATACTAGTTTGTTTGTAGAGACTATGAGAAAATAAACACAACAGAAACGATGTATTGAGTCAACCATATTCTCCATTTAGCTCCATGTTCGATCTGTGGAGATAACTACTAAGATCACACTGAGAAAAAGTGTGATAGAAACTTGCCAGGGCTTCCCAAGGTGTCATCCACAACAGAGGGAAAGGGTGCTATTTGGGACATCAGAAGAATTCTAGAATCAACAAGTTTGGGAAACACAGAAGGAAACAAAATTAAACAGGTATCTTTACTAAGGTATGAAAGTCTTTGATATGCAAATGTCTATTGTATAATTCCAAGGAATGACTGTAATACCCAGTATATCATATATATATATGTATATATACATATATATAATGCATATCATATATTCATATATATATACACATACGTATGTACACATATATAACACACACATGTATACATATATAACACATATATGTACACATATCACACATATGTATACATATATAACACATATATGTATACATATATAGAAAGGGGGCAGGGGGAAGAGGGAAGGGGTGGAGGGGGAAGGGGGGAGGGAGGGAGGGGCATCACCCTGGACTACTGTTATGTGAAACATCCTATTAAAAATACTAGATAAATCTTGTTTGAAAATGTTTTTGTTTGCAAAGTGAATAATGTCCAGGGGCAAGGAATTTCATGTGCCCTATATTCTAAAACGTTCTTATAGTCACCTTTCCAACCTTCTTTTAACAAGTCAGCTTAGGTAATTCTTCACAAGCCATCATCTGGGGGTTGTTGCATGTATTTTGAAGCTTTTGATGAATATGATGTTCCCTGATGGATTAGTGGAATGACAGCTCATGCATCTTGGCCACTAAGTGACAGCTGCTCCTTCCACCTTCTCCTTCCCCCAGCTCAGCTTCACACTGATGATCAGCATTGTACGGTGTATTACCTGGTGGCCTCTATGCTGTGTTGAGAGAAATCCTTAAAGGGGACACTCAGAAAATACCAAGTTATCCTCTCCTAAGCTGATACCCACTCCCTATGTCCAAACAGGCTCGATTAAAACCCAAAATTTCTCAGCTTTGGCATAGGCTGAGTTTCTACGGAAACATTATTTTATGGGTAACATCTTAATTTAGTTCTGTAGACTGCTTGGAGGGCCTTATGAGCCCCACACATGGTTGCTCTCCCCAAGAAGTCAGCTGAGTGGGGTAGGGGTTGGAGATTAGTCATAATGTGTAGAGAGGAGTTGCTCTGTCTGATGTCACCTGGAGAGCGGAGACTCGAGCAAGCAAGGGAAGGACAGACTTGGGCAGCAGAGAGCTCTATAACTGCAGTGGAAAGATTTCTTCTACGTCCAGAAGGAAAATATCCAGACTTAGAGAATAAGCACTTAAGTAAAGGGGAGAGGAGAGATAAGGCCATCTTCAGTGCTTACCACTATATGATAAATTGATAAATGAGGAAACAGATTCGGAGGAGATCCCCCAAGTAAATGATGATGGAATTGGGACTCCAAGCCAGGTGAGCGTTCGCTTTAATTTCAAGTCAGTCGCTCATTGTACTCTAAATACAACCAGTTCCCTAAGGATCATGAATGGGAGGGAGAAGATATTCCATCCAAGCTCTGACTTCTCAAGGTCCAAATGGCAGCCAGATGTGACTACTGCCTGCACGGTGGGCTGTGGCTATTCAAGTAAGAAAGTCACTACTCTCTTATTTCCAGAGACAATAGCAACTTCGAAACTACACAGAGGCCTGACTCTGCAGTAGAATTACAGCAAGGTTCTCCATGCTCAGGCTATTACCGAGGGGACAATTGTTTTATCTTCTTAATCTGCAACGGGGAGACTAAGTTGGTTTACAAAATATTTTTGGTTTTGCTGCTCTGCACTGAGTACCCTGCATGAAGTACATTTATTCCTGCCTCCCAAGCTATTCCAGTACTATGTAATGTGGTTGACCTCCAAAAAACACTACCTGTGACTGCTCTTAAAACTGGCAATGACAGCAGTCTCCTGGTCCCCCTACCTCTGCCATTATTCAGGAGCTGACCTTCAGATGTTGCAGGAGGAATCTGGGCCTTCCCAAAATAATCTTGCATGCATCTATCCAATTCCCTGGTTATGGATTTACCAAGTGCCAACTGCTTCCAGGTTGCTCTGGAGATACTTTACATATAAACACAAGTAGCCTGAGTATGGAGAACCTTGCTGTCATTCATTCTACTGCAAAATCAGGCCTCTATGTAGTTTCATAGTCCATAGAGGCTGATGTGGTTTGGATATTTATCCTCTCCAAATCTCATACTGAAACGTGATCCCTGTTGTTGGAGGTGGGGCTCTGATGGGAGGTGTTTGGATCATGCAGGCGGATCCCTCATGAATGGCTTGGTCCCTTCTACATGGTAATGAGCGAGTCCTAGCTCTGTTAGCTCACATGAAAGCTGGTTGTTTAAAGGAGCCTGACACCTCTCCCTCTCTCCATTCCTTTCCCACCATGTGACACATCTATACTGACTTCAACTTCTGCTATGAGCAAAAGCTTCCTGAGGGCTCCACAGAAGCTGAACAGAAGCTGGTGACATGCCTGTAATAGCCTGCTGAACCATGAACCAAATAAACCTCCTAAAAAAATAAATTATCCACTCTTGGGCATTCCTTTAAAGCAATTTAAAACAGACTATCACAGATGTCCACTCCATTTAACAAACATTCTATGAGCATACCCCATATCTCCATGTAAAAATCCTTTAAAATGAAGACATTTTTCCAAAGACATTGAAAACATATTTCAATACAATACCTTAGACACAATAAATCCCTGGAATGGAGTAAAGGAGTAGATTTTGCTGTTTTTACAAGAACACAGATATAATTACAAGGAAGTAATTATTCACTAGCTGTGGATATTAGTTGAGTTGCTCTTGCAAGAACTGTTTTGAATTACCTTTGCTATTAACTATGTATTTCAACTTCAAGAAATCTAAAACTGTTTTAAAAGAATTCACTTCCCTAGAGCACCTATTTTGTGCTAGACTTTCACAAGTCATTTCATTTAGTCCTCATGATACCCCTACCACATTCAACTTTCAGGCAGAAAACTGACTGATATACTAAATACACTAGGATATACTAAACAACTCTTCATTTCCAGAAAGCGGCAAAGCCTGGACAAAAATATTGGGCCCACCAAAGCCCACAGTCCATGTACTTCCTCCTACTCCCCGCTTCTTTCCTCTACATCTTGTAGGGCAGGAGAATTGTTTTATCTTCTTATCCTACATGGGGAGACTTAGTTTACAAAATATACTTGGAATATTTTTTTTTTTATTGCATTTTAGGTTTGGGGGTACATGTGATGAACATGCAAGATTGTTGCATAGGTACACACATGGCAGTGTGGTTTGCTGCCTTCCGTCCCCTCACCTGTATCTGTCATTTCTCCCCATGCTATCTCTTCCCACCTCCCCACCCCCCGCCGCTCCCCCATTTCCCCCCAACAGACCCCAGTGTGTAGTGCTCCCCTCCCTGTGTCCATGTGGAATATTTATGTATTCTAAGTGAAGTTATTTGTATTAATTGAAAAAAATAAGAAAGTGCATATGGATCTATTTTTATTCACCTTCAAACACACAAAAAATAATTATGTAAGTACTATCAGTAAAATCATAGAAATCAGAAGAAGGCATTTCCCCTTAAAGTGAGGAGTCTTTTACATTCTTTCCTCCTGTTAAACTTCAAATCAACATGAGTTATGTGAGCCTGCCATGCAGAATAGCGATATGTATCATAATTGCAGCTCTCCATGTGAGCTATCTATCAGAAACCTTAATGTAATTGCCAGACTGAATCCTAATTCATCTCTGAGAGAAGCTTATTACTTTGGGGGGTGTTGTATCACCTGCTTTTAAATCACACACGAATATAGCTGCAATGATCTATTTAGTCTTCAACGTTTTAAACGTTGCTGCTTGTGTCTACATTAATTCCCCCATCTGCCAGCCAGTTCAGACAAGATCCTGGTCAATTGTGGGGCAGTTGTAGTCCTCTGTCAGTGCTAAGCATTCCCCCTCCGTATCTTTTCTTCCAATCCATTCTCCTCTCCACAGCTGCCAGAAAGAGCTCCCTAAAGCAAAAAGCTGGCTATCTGTGCCATACTTTGCTGAAAAGTTGTGGGAGGCTCCCTATCACTATCACGACATGAGGCCTCTCATGATTCAGCCACCTGACTGTCCCACCTCCTCTCACACCACTACCATGTTCAAGTAGAAGCAGAATTATTGACCACTCTGGAAGTAGTTAAAACAGGCTAGAAATCAGCCAAAGTAGGTCTGCCTGTTGCCACCAAGGGGCTGTGGATGTTCATTCTAAATGTGAACTACGAACTTGACAATGTCTTTCAGAATACAGAAGAAAGGGAGAAATATAAAAGTCATGATAGAGAAAATGATAAATACAGAAGACTGCAAACATTCAACATATGTATAATTTGTATTCCAGGAGAAAGCAAGAACACGGAGCATGTTCTACAGAAGCAAAAAATAAACACATAAAAAGAAATTTGCTGAGCCAAAAAATGGCCTAAGAGAATTACTGCATTAAAAAATTATAAAGAACCTCTCTTTCTAACCTTCTTCAGAATTTTGAATTTGAAAGAGTTTTAAAAATGGCATCATTAGAACCCAAGCAGAAATTATAAACTGGGTTTACTGCCAAAGAAATAAGTCTGGGTTTTTTTGTTTTTTTTGGTTTTTTTTTTAATCTATCAAGTTTTGAGGGACAAAGTGGTTATGACCCAATGGAAGTGTGACAAGAAAGCTGTTCTTCATTTCTGAAGGCCATCGAAAGATCATCTTCAATCTTTAAACACTCAGAAAGCATGGCCCATATCAGGGCCTATCAGCTTTTCCTGGTGTTGGTATGGAAAGGGATCCAGGGGAATAAACTCAGTCCAGTGAAATCAAAGAGAAGCAAAATTAAGAGCTCACAAACAGGAAACTATGGTGTAAAGCATTGTCAGTGCTGAAGCCAGTTAAACCCAGGGTCCAAGCATTGCTGTGAGCTGGGGTATAAAATTGCAAATGTCAAGACTTCTAGAAAACCAAGATGCAAAAGGTATCACAAGAATCTACATATAGAAAAGCATAGCCACCTCCTTCTTCCCCTGAGAAAGCCTCCAGGGCCCTTCAGGCTGGGCTAGTACCCTCACCCTTCCAAGTCCTCTGTGCTTCTCCCCATAAAGTACGCATCTCAATGCTGCACATTCAATTTGTTTCATGTTTTCTTCGCCATTAGAAGACTGTGAAGCTCTAAGGAGCAGGGGCTCTTGTATATGTGCACCTACCCCTGCCATAGAGTTTGTAACTGGAAATGTTCGTTGAGAGAATGAATGAGGAAAAGCATGAATGTTCCTTTACTGTCCCCTAGTCAAACTTTCCTAAAGGCATGACCTCTGATTCCTTAGGCAAAATTTCCAGGAGGGTTTCCTGGAATGTGCATTCAATACCGACTCTGAGCATCAGTGAAGGTTCCCATAACATCTCCTTAAGCAAATAGCTTTGTGCATGTTACAACAGCCTTATTTCAATGTGGTTGAAGAGGGCCCCTGAGGACTGTAATTTTCGCCACAACTAAGTTTGCTATTGCCATTTCCACAAGACATAGGAAGGAACTCACAGAAGTCATGGAACTTTCCGAATTCACAGGGTGCAGAATGAAGCTAGAGCCTCACTGTATTTCTATGACCCTGAAGCTCCCCCTCTGTCCCCACTTTCTGGCATCAGCCCTCCTCCAAGTTTGCAAACAGTTTAGAGACTGTCATATCATGACATGCAGGAGCTTTATCTCCTGCATGTCAGCAGGCCAAACTGGGTATCCATGCCACCAGCACCTTGCTAAAGCTGCTCAGTATGCTGCAGACAGAATTTGTGTTCACTCTACACTGGGCAGTTTAGTTTACCAGGAGAACGCTGTATCCCTTTGATGAATGGGGTCCCAGTTGCATTTACATGAGAGTGGAATTGGAGAGAGGGTTTCCTGCATGCAGTAAGGGGTTCCATGATGCATCACTCACTGTGTCGGCATGCAGAAGTCAGGGGTGATGAATGGAACTCCAAGAAAAAGGGGTCTTGGCGGCTCCAATCTTCAACGCACCAGGCCCAGCTGATCTGCTGCCTGATTAGTAGTTCAAGAACACCAGCTCACTCAAGTTCCAGTCCCCAATACATGCATTCATTTGTCAACAATTCACTAAGCATCTTGGGTGAACCAAGGGGTTGCTAGATGCTGCAGAGACAGAAGGAAGATAAGTCCTTATCTTTAACCTACCATCTAATACTGAGAAAATCCATTATTGAGCACATACTGTGTACTAGACACTTTGCAGGTAGTGTTTTGTTGACTTTTCACCACTTCCATGTGAGGTAGGTATAATCCTCATTTAAAGAATGGGAAACCTAAAACCAAGAAAGATTGATTAACCATTCCCAAATCATCACACTAATTCATAAAAGAAGCTAGGTTTGAACTTAGGTCCACCTGACCTTAGAGTCCTGGCTAGTAATTTTTCTGTAGCTGCGTGGACGATGGAAGCTACTGACAAGGAGTACCTGCAATGTGTCAGACATTATCCCTGCTTTGTCTCTCTGTATTTTCCTCACCAAGTACACACATCAGAACTCCCTGCGCTGCTTTTGTAGCTTCTTAAGAGTCTGTAATGAGTTTGAAATAAAAGTTACAAAAATAAATGTAGGAATCAAATCAATCTGATAAACACTTACTAAACTGGGCTCAGCTCTATGCTGACATCTGGGGAAATGGAGGAGATGGCCACTCAGTTTCCAGGAGCTGAGGATTACAAGTTTTTGTATGTACTAAGATTTGCATCCCCTAAAATGTTCACACTCCTAATCTCCTAACTGTTGAAACACGATCGCCTCTTCCCCACTGAGAATGTAACTACATACCACGTCTGCATCTCTGGTCACCTCTTATGTTAATCTCACATCATCCACTCAGCTCTGCTCGCCTGCTGCCAAGGCCTCCCAACCAGACAGCACCCACTGGCCTCTCCAGATCCACCTACCCTTCTTCACCCAGTTCCGTGCCCTGAAGGCCACATGGACCCCATCAGTGAGCTCTCTTGCCCGCCTTCTCCTGGCTGAGTTCAGCAATGAAGAACACTGCAGCCATTCAGGGAAGAGGAGAGAGGGGTTGGGGTGTTTGCTCACCAAAAACTCTTCCAGTAGGATCACTGTCATGTGGCCAATCCCCTCCATCAAAAGGAAGGTCACACTTCAGTCAGGGAGGCCTCCAGGCCCAGTTTATTTTCAGGTTTCCTAATGATTCCCTCCCCTTTAGACCTGTAGGTGATCACTTCACCCCACTATGTCTAGTCTCAGAGTATCACACTACCTCTTGTAGTTAATATCCTGCCCACAGTTTTGTAAATAATCCTTTTATGAACCTCTCCTCACACTACCTAATTTGAATGTGCCATCTGTTTCCTGTCAGGCCGTCTGATACCATCTTTGGGAGAAGAAACCATATTTAATGCTTTGTTTCATTATCTATGGAATCAACTACAAAGCAGAGTAAGGCCCACAGTGGGTGGAAATTGCCTATTAGATATCTCCTCCCTTGCCCAAGAGTTGGGCTTAATTTTTTCCTTTTTCTGTTTTTTTTCATTTTTTCTTTTGCAAATGGAATTCTGTTTTAATTGGGAGAGTTTAGTATTTCCTACTTAGGGGACATGGGTCTCTTAGGAAGTCTGACGAAAGCTCAACCCAGAAAAATATACAAATGCATGTTTTCATAAACACTAACATACATTTTCAGGTAGTTCCTAAATCATAGGTTAAGAATCCCTACAATGAATTCATTACTTGTTAGAACAAAAAATCCTATCATGATGAGAATACTTGCTTCCTAATTCTGAGACACAGTCAATGTTAAAGGCTTTATTATTGCTATGTTTATTTAAATAAGGATGGCACTTACATTTACAAGTCATTGTGGTATTGCTAGGGTTTGGTCTGAAACACAAGGATTCTAGAGGCTCATACATAACATAGGGGAAAAATAGTAACAGGACTACATCCAGCCCTTGTTCTGTCTCCAGACCTGTTCTACCTACTTGGCATATATTAACTCATTTAAAGCCCACAACCCCATGAGGCCAGTCCTATTCTTATTCCAGTCTATACTCCTGAAGGCTTTGAGATTAGCCTGGCTGTCTCTGTCCATAGAGGTCAGGAAATCACTTTTTAACTAGGAAGAGTCCGAGAGCTGTGATTCCTGACGCCCCCCACATCCCAACTTCCATTATACCTTCTTCTGAGCATTGTCGTTTGGCTCAGCTATCAGCACTCCAGTCATCTGTTGCATACCACCCCTGCGATCAGACCAGTGGTTTTCAACATCTTTCCCACTGTGGCATACTTGATCCAGAAGGCAGACTGCAGCATATTAGCAATCATAATTAAAACTAAAATATACTAAGATTTTCTTATGTACGGCACTAGGCCTATTCTCAGAATTTTATAGCCATTATATATCAGCCTGGCCTCATGACAATTCTGTCGCTGTCATGAAGTGTTGTTATTTCTTTCTTATAGATGAGAAAATAGAGGCTCAGGGAGGTTAAGCAAGCTGCCCCAGGTCAAATGCCTAATAAATAGCGGATCTAGAATCTGCAGCCTGGCACCAACACAGATTGTTACTATCTTTCATGGTAAAGATGACCCTGTGGGGGCAGTCCCTCAAATTTCAACTGGTTGGCCCTAATATCAGCTATTTCTCCCATACTTTAGAGAGTAGTCTAGTCTGCAAGTGAGGAGGAATGACATTATCGTGGTAGCCTTGAACTTGCTTTCAATTCTTTTGAAGTTACCATTTTACTAATTACATTAACTATTGCCAGGAAAACAGTACTTGGAACCCACCTCATGATGGGTTCCAGCCAACTAGTGTGCCTTTACACAGTCAGTGGGCCTACTAAGATGGACATGGTTCAGATGTGACTATCCCTGTGTCTTTGGCACCCACCTTACACCCTGGCACAATTCACGCTCTCAGCGAACATTTAAATGAATGAATACAAAGGTGCTTGAAAGACTAAAGCTGAAAAAGATAGCCCTCAAGTCTTCAAGACACAGGTCATTAGAAAAATGTTGACCAAAGGGAGAAGCAAGTGATTGAGACCATACTAGCCTGTGTCTCCCTTTGCATCACCCAGCATCCCTCCCTGATCCTCAAACTCATATGCTCGGCTCTCTCTCTGGAACATGGAGACTATCAAATCACATTCACCTCTAGTCTCAGTCTCAGCTTTGGAAAGTTCCTTCACTATCTTATTCTAATGGAAACCTAGAGGTCTCTTAGGGTTTTGTTTGTTTGTTTTGTTTTGTTTTGTTTTGGTACAAGTACATGCAAAACTCTTCTAGGAGTAGAGGCTAATTTATTACATGTCAGAGTTAGGAGGTGAGAAAGTATCCTTCTGGATCCCCACTGCCACTTCCACACATTTTCATGCCTTTTTCATTCTCAAACTCCAGCTCTTTTGAAGCATATTATCACACTGCTGCCGTCTGCCTACTTCCCAGTCACCCCCACTCTGCCATTCACCAAGCACCTTACCTTCTTCCCCATCACCGCTCCTGTTTTGATTTTGGCAGATTTAAACATCCATGAGAATGGACTCTCCATACCCGTAGCACCTCTGTTCCTTGCCCTTCTCAACCCAATGATGTCTCTTCTCCTCCCACCTTGGGGCCCCACTGCCAAGACAATACGTTGTCACCAACCACGGAACCAGCCCCGTGTTTCTTTTGCAATCATTCATTCCTGACCAGCACCTCCTATCCCCTCCTCTCATTCACTCTAGTATAAATGCACTGACAATCCCTTGATCCCCTCCTTCTGGGCCCTCCAGCTCCTTGCCTCAATGACACTTTCACCTCCTTCCTGTCAATCACGTTGCTGTGTCTCACTTCATCCTTTTTCAGCTTAGTCCAGCAGGTAGTGGTTCCTTCCAAAGCTGCTTCACTCCCTTGGCTTGTGCTCTTTTTCCTTCCTTCTCTCCAACCATTACTGCAACCCCAGTCCCCTTTTCAGAGTCTGCACTTACATAAATGTGTCTGGAGAACAAGTAAGCAGTGCTGATGAGGCTCAATCTATATGGTTGAACCCAAATCTCAAGTGGGTACTCAGGACCGCAGACAATCCTACTATATTTCCCCAATAAATTCGCTGTCTCATTCCCCATGTGATTACACCCCACTCCCTCCTCACTCCTCTCAGCTGGTACCTTCACCTCATCTTTCATTTAAAAAAAACAGAGGAAATCAAGGAGCCCCCTCCTGTTCCCATCTCCAACTCACTGGTGTCTGGTCTCATGTACTCTGACACCCCACTCTTTCTTGGTAGAAACCTCCCTCCTCCTCATGCCCACCCTGCTACTTGTGTCCTAGATGTGTCCTGTGTGCCCTCGTTTCGTTCATTTGTGGACTTTGCTCCTGTAACTGCCTTCTCTCTTCTGGATGGTCAACATTTTTCTCACATGTAAGCATGCCTTAAAATGGACTCTGACACGCTCCACCCTACAATTTCACTCCCCTCTTCAGCAGTTACCCCATTCTCATGCTCCTATTCACTGCAACCTTGCTCAAAAGAGTTAACAACACGCATGGTTATCACTTCCTCTCCCCTCCTCCTGCCTCAGCCCTCTGAGGTTGGGCTCTGTCCCTCCCATTCCACTGAGACCCACCATGGTCACAAATCACCTGCATCCCGCTAAATCTAAATTCTCAGGCCTCATCTCATTCAACTGCTGCAAGGATCACTCTGGCTCTCTTGAATCATTGTCTCCTCCAGGCTTCTATGTCACCACAGTCACTTGGTTTCCTTCTCCTATGGCCCTGGCCCCTGTTCGCCTTAGGTGCCGCGTCTTCCTCGAACTCACTGTTGGCCAAAGACTTGGTCCTCATCCCTCTTCACTAACTGCACTCACTTCCTGCATGTTCTCATCCTGCACTAAAACTTCACATGTCTTCTATCTGCTGATGATGCCACCGTTTCATTCCCAGGCCTGAATTTTCCCCTAAGATCTGAATATTTAACTGCTGAACTGACATGTCCACTTGGCTGTCTCATGGACATCTCAACAACTCAGAACAGGAGCCCTGATTGCTGCCCCCACACCTCCTCCTGACCCAATCTTCCCCATCCTGGTTATTGGCACTGCTATCCATTCAGTTCAACCAGCCACACACAGGGGAGTTATCTATAACCTTTAACACTGCCTGCAAATCTCATTCATCAGCAAGCCCAATGGCTCTTCTGTCAAAATTTTTTACAAATTCATCCACATCCCCCCACCTCCCACCACTTTTACCCTAGGGCAAGTTGGTATCATCCCTTGCCTATTTCGCTTCATTAGACAACAACTGCTCTCCCTGCTTTCACCACTGCCCATTATGGCTCAGCCCCTCTGCAGCAGTCCACAAACAACCCTGTGGCTTCACATGGTAATACTAAATACAATCAGCTGTTAGGAGACTGACTTTGATCTTAGCCCTGCTTTGCTCTCCAGCTCATTGCCTACCCATCCCCAATCACTGAACAGCCATACTAGGCTTTTGTTTTTCAATACACTCAATGAGTTTCCACCCAGAGTCTTTGCATGTGCTTTTCCTCTCCCTGGGATGCAATTTTCACATCTCTTCACCATTGGCATCTTAGCATTCAGATTTTAGCTCAAGTACCACCTCCTTAGAGATGCCTCTCCTGGCCACCTTGATAAAGCAGCCAACCACTCCTGGTGGCTCTCTTCCCTATTTACTTTCTTCATAGCACTTATTTATTTAACAAACAGAAAGTGCTCTCCATGTTCCAAGCACTATTGTAAGTATGTTACAAATATTAAATGGTCAAACTTCATACTAATCATATGAAATTGGGTCTGCTGGCATTCACAGTTTATAGATAAGTAAACTGAGGCACAGAGATTCAATAGCTTGCCAAAGATTCCACAGCTGGCATGTGTCAGGGCCAGAATTAGTACTCAGGTGAAATGTGACATTTACATTTTACAGGTAAGTGAACTGACACACAGAGGTTAAGTGATGTGCCAAAGATCCCACAGCTGGCATATGTCAGGTCTAGGATTAGTACTCAGGTGAAAGTATTAGTATATGCCCTCTAAGAGCTTTTTTTGGTGGGGCAATGATACCGAAGAGAAGTTGTTAGCATAGGAGTGAAGGGGTTAGAGATGCCTTATGCTGGGATTAGGAGTGACTCCAAGACTTGCTGTATGACCTTGAGCAGAGCCCTCTCTTGTCTGGGTTTCAGTTCCTCTGTTGAGGAAATCAGGACTTTAGACTTTATTATTCCCTTTAGCCTTTCAGGAATGACCATAATTGTTGGGCAGCTTTTCCATGCCTATGAATCAGTTGATGACTTGGGAGCTTTGTTCAGGCATTGTAAACTGAGAATGTTGCTACTTTTATTAATACCATCACCACCAACACTGCTACGACTGTTTATAATGTATTGAAAATGTTAACATCTGCTTCTGTTTGTTCAGTGTTTCCTAGTATGGCCCTGTGATTAATGTGTGTATCTAATTTCCTCAATTGCCCTTGAGGACTCGACAACCCTCTTTTCTATTAAAAAAAAAAAACACAAAAACACAATTGAGACTCAGATTAAGAAAACTGCCCGCCGGGCACGGTGGCTCAAGCCTGTAATCCCAGCACTTTGGGAGGCCGAGGCGGGTGGATCACCAGGTCAAGAGATCGAGACCATCCTGGTCAACATGGTGAAACCCCGTCTCTACTAAAAATACTAAAAATTAGCTGGGCATGGTGACGTGTGCCTGTAATCCCAGCTACTCAGGAGGCTGAGGCAGGAGAATTGCCTGAACCCAGGAGGCGGAGGTTGCGGTGAGCCGAGATCGTGCCATTACACTCCAGCCTGGGTAACAAGAGCGAAACTCCGTCTCAAAAAAAAAAAAAGAAAAGAAAACTGCCCAAGATCACACAGCCAAGAATTGGTAAAACTAGATTTTGAGGGAAAGCGAACTGAACCCCTCTTTTCCCCAAATGCCTTCCTCCTAGCACTTATCACCTCTTTTATGCTTAAGTTTTTAAAACTGTCTCTCTCTTCATGCTATAGACTGAGGTCTGCCAGCCCCAAGTTTCTATGTTGAAGCCCTAACCCCCAGTGTGATTTTGTAGACAGGGCTTTTTGGAGCTAATTGGGGTTAAATGAAGTTATAAGAGTAGAGTTCTAATCTGATAGGAATAGTGGCTTTATAAATGGAAGAAGATCTCTCCCCTCATGTGAATGCACTGAGGAAGGGCCATATGAGAACACAGCCAGAAGGCAGACATCCACAGGCCAGGATGAGAGGCCTCCCCAGAAACCAACCATGCTGCCCTTGATCTTGGACTTTCAGCCTCCAAAAGTGTGAGAAAATAAATTTCAGTAATTTAAGCCACACAGTTTATGCCACTTAGTTATGGCAGCCTGAACTGAGACACCCATTAGAATGAGAGAACCACAAAGGCAAGGATCCCTGTTTACTTTGACCTCTGAGACATCCTGAATGCTCTAGAATAGTGCTTGGCATGCAGAGGGACTCTGGGAGGGTTACTGCCTGAGTGATTTCCAAATGTGGCTCCTTCAGTGCTGTAACCTCCTCTCTGGGAAGCTCATTGTTATGGTCTAAATGTTCACATTCCCTCAAAAATTCATATAGAAACATGATGTCAGATGCAACAGTGTTCACGATGGGGCCTTTGGGAAGTGATTAGGCCATGAGGGCTCTGCCTTCGTGAATGAGATCAATGCTTTATAAAAAGACCAGCAGGGACTAGCCGGGCCCTCTTGCCCTTCTACTCTTCCACCATGGGAAGACATAGCATTCATGCCCCCTCAGCCCAGAGGACATAGTAACAAGGTCTCATTCTGGAAACAAGAAAGCCAGCCCTTACTTGACACCAAATCTGCCAGCCCCTTCATCTTGGACTTCACAGCCTCCAGAACTGTGAGAAATAAATTCCTATTATTTGAGTTACACAGTCCCAGATATTTTGCAACAGCAGCATAAATGGACAAAGACACTCATGAACTAACTCCCTCTCCAAAGCTCCATGACAAGGTTGGCAAACTTTGGCTCAATGGCCACACCCAGCCCATGGCATGTTTTGTATATTTCACAAGGTAAAACTGTGTTTTATGTTTTTAAAGTATCATAAAAGTAAAGGAGAAAGAACAACAAAGTATGTGACAGCAACCATTGTAGCCCACAAAGCCTAAAACACCTGACCCTTTACAGATAAAGTTTGTAGACCCCTATTCTAGGAAACGAAGGTAACAAGGAAGGGCCAGAGCTTGGGGGCTTCTGGAGAGGGGGCAGCACAATTGCTTTGCACCCTCAGGCAGACACTCTCTCCCCATGCCGTTAATACTGCATTTCCAGCCCATTAAGGGAGCTAATGTGGTACACAGCAGAACACTCAAGACGTTTCTTCACGGGAATTTTCTAAGAATCCATTTCTTGGGAGTAAAGACATTCTTTATTATCTAATAAAATAGTTATGCTGTGAATCAGGAGTCCACGATTCAGCTAACGTGATTCCGTTAGCGGTCATCGCCACTCCTCTTCGTTTAGCCTCTGTTGCGTACCGAATTTTCTTCCCCGCACATCCATCCACTGCATTTTGCTGGCTTTGAAGTTAAGAGGGGCCATCCAGGCTTGCCTCCTCATAAATACCAAACCCGCACAGCTAATAGATTCATACTGTTAAAGATGCACTGACAAGCTCCTGTAGTGGGCGAGGTGTCCTCTGGCTGCAAAAAAGCATGCTGAGAGCTGGTGTGCATCCATGGAAGCCATAATTGTAGTCAAACCTAAGTGTTTTGTAAGGGCAGTGAGAGAAATCTTGGGCTGCAGAATAACAGGAGCGAGAACCACAGGGAGATACAGCCGGCTTGGCTTCGTGCTGCTCCTGATTGGATCAAAACTATAATTAACAATCCTCCCCATGACAGTTGCGTTTTCACTCCCCCTAAAGCTATTACTGGTGTCAACTTCAAATAGCAGGGTTGTGTTTTTTTCTCCAATTCAGACTTAATGAGAATTGGTTTTCTCAGGAGGGAAGGTAACATCAAACCAGGCTCTGCCTGTGTTTGCCTGTTCTTGTGTTGGCAGTGTGGTCCTCCTTGTGCCTGTGGAAGACAGCGGTTGTCTTCAGAGCTGGATGTTGCCCTGCTGTGGACAGTCCCAATGTTCTCCCTCCCACCAAGCCCGTCAAACAGCATCTAAGCCAAGCCTCATGCCTCTTCTTGCAGGCCAAAGAACCTCTCTTGCAGTAACCTTTTTAAATCAGGTGGAGTGAGGAGGGGACTGGGGACTTGGCGGAGGTGGTGAGACCCCAGCACCGCCTGGTCCTTGCTTCTGGGACTTGAGGTCGGCCTTATTCTTAAACTCCTGCTCTTGTGGCCTCCCTTTTCTCTGCATTCCTGCAAGGAGTTCTGCCTGGAGGGAGAGGAAGCTTACCATATGTTGAGTTCATACCCTGTGTTGGGATTTTCACTCTGCACCTTCAGAACTACTCTCTGCCTTACTCTACCACTCTGGACCCGGGAAGCCGACCTGCCCAGCCGGCCACAGAAAGCTCCCTTGTCTCTTGCTTCTGGCTGAATTTGACCATCTAGAAACCCCAGGAAGTTTTTCCCTACACAATACCCATGTGAGAAGAAATCGGGGTGTTATAGCCCCCATTCTTTTCCAGTAGTGTACTCTGGTCTGGCTGTATCCTCTCATGAGCCCTGTCTGTCTTGAGGTTCCTGTAAACTTTTCATCATCGTTTTGTCATTCTAGCCCAGGGGTGATAATATCTCACTGTTTCTAGCCCAGAGATACCGCACTGCTTCTTTTGGTTTCCCTAGCCCCTGCCCGCACATTTAAAAATATTATTAAATTATTCTCAAACTAACTCAACTGACTCCTTTACATCTTTACCAGAGGCTCTGACTCATACAGTGCTTTATCCTGATTTCCCACTAGTAGATGATTCCAAAATACTTAAGGGACATTGGAAATGTGTGTGTACCTGGCCACCAGGGTGTTTTGTGGCCAGGGCACAGGGCTGCCTAGTGACCCTCAATGCATGGGACAGAACTCTACAGGGAGAAATTCTCCAGCCCAGGTGGTTGAAAAGAACTCCCACTGGGAACATTTCACAGTCTAGTGAGGAAGCCCTGAAGATAGCTGTGGTGTTATGATATAGACAGACAGATTTTCATCACAGTTCCTGGATTGTAACTCCTAACATCTTTGGGATCTCCAAAGTGTGATGTTTTGTGTGTATTTGTCAGATAAATTCAGAGTGGGGCTGGTTACCAGAAAGGTCAAGGCAGAGTCAGATGTTTGGAACTTTCAGCCCAACCTCTGAGGAGGAGACAAGAACTGACAAGTTGATCACCAGTGGCCAATGGTCTAATCAATCATGTTTATGTAATGAAGACTTCATAAAAACCCAAGAGGATGGAGTTCAGAGAACTGCCAGATAGATGAACTCATTGAAATTCCTAGAAGGGAGGGCATAGAAGCTCTGTGCCTTTCCCCACCCTGCATGTTTATCTGTATCCTTGGTAAGTAATAACCTTTATAATAAACCAGCAAACATGTTTCCCTAAGTTCTGTGAGCCACTCCAACAAATTAATAGACTCCAAAGAGGGGTTTGTGCAAACTCCAAATTGAAGTGGGCTGGGTCAGAAGTTCCAGAGGCCCAGGGACCTAAGGCTAGGATCTGGGGGTAGGGAGTGGTAGGCTTTCTTGAAGACTGAGCCTTCAACCTGTGGAATCTGCTACTATCTCCAGGTAGCGTCAAAACTGAATTGGAAGACACCTAGCTGGCATTCACTGCTTGGGGTGTGAGGAAAAACCTTCACACATTTCATCCCAGAAGTCTTCTTCTGTGTTGATGATTGTTGTGGTGGTGTAGGAGTGGAGGAATGACATGGCTGGAAAGTTTTTCCTATACAATACACATTTCATGTGAGAGGAAACTGAGGCTCACGGAGCCTCCACTGGGCACCTAAGTGGCAGCTGAAGACTTTACCTCAAGTGCAGCAGCAAAGACTCCCAAATCAGTGTTCTGAGACTATAAGATGCCTTACTGCTGGCCAAGCACAGTGGTTCATGCCTTTAATCACAGCACTTGCGGAGGCTGAAATGGGAGGATCACATCACTTGAGTCCAGGAGTTTGAGACCAGCCTGGGCAACATGGCAAAACCCTGTCTCCACAAAAAGTACAAAAATTAGCCAGACATAATGATATGTACCCACAGCGCCAGCTACTTGGGAGGTGAAAGGATCGATTGAGCCTGAGAGGTCAAGGCTGCAGTGAGCCATGACCACACCACTGTACTCTAGCCTGGGCAACAGAGCAAGATCCTGCTTCAAAACAAAACAATGGATGTCCTGCTGCCTCCTACACATTCTAACAATTAACTGTGATGTAATTAATGGCTTATATTAACTGAACATGTACTATGTGCTACATGTTTTAGACTCATTACTTGACTGTATCTTGTCTGTACATCTTAGCAGCCTAGCCTAAGTAAAGCAAGGGACCAAAGCTTCTCTTTCTTTACACGCCTCAGCATCTAAGTACGGAGCTATAGTCAACGAGAGCTCATTACTAATTACTGGCTGACTGTTGACTTGATTCTGGGATTCTGCTGAGTGGGGACATGACTACAGCTCATCTTTTCTGCTTCTAATCTAGGAGAAGGCAGTTTGGAGAAGCTGGCAGTTGAGAGGAAGAAACATGATCATGACCTGTTATAACCTCAAGCTATGACATTCCAACACCCACTTCTGAAGCAGGCGTTTTGCCCCTACTGCTGCCCATGTTAGTGGGGAACTAACTCCTCTCTCTTCCTTTCCCTGTGCCCTCCTTGGATCCCACCTGCCTACTCTGCTGTGTTGTTGGGTTTAATCTTTTTCCCAGTATCTGGGGTTTCTTACTCACCGTCAGCCCCACATTTCTACTGTGTCCTGGGACTATCACACCACCAAGGGAACTGTTAATAAACGAAGTGATAGTAAGAACCGCAGCCACCACTTGGGGAGCCCCTTTCCGTTCCTGACATAACACGTATCCCTGCCTTTGTGGAGAACACGTCGTCCATATTCCAAAGATGGAGAAACTGAGTTTTGAAGAGGTTAAATAACTTGTCCAGTGTCTCTAATTCAGACCCAGGAGTAACTGAAATTGAACTGTGCCCCCCCAACCTATCCAAGGCGAACTCCCCATCAGAACTCATTCTAAGGCCTTCTATGCCCCAGTCTTTCCACCTGTCTTCCAAGAGAGGTTAGGTTCCAGTTGCACCCACCGACATATGCCCTTTCCTGCCCCTTCTAACCATTGTTGACAGTGAAAAAAAAAACTGGTTTTTTTTTCTTTGGCCTCATCACTGCTGGGGTCTTCCAGAGCATTCCTCTTTGGCATGCCTCAGACAGTCCCAGCAGTGATGAGACCAAATCGCGAAGCACTGGTTGTCTCTGGAAACCGGAAGTTTCCCCATCTTTCTCCTTGCCCAGATATCCCACTTTTCCTTTCTCTTTCAATTCGAACACATGGCCCATTCTGATGTACTTAGGCAGCCACAACCAAGTACCACAGCCTGGTGGCATCAACGCAGTTATTTTCCCATAGGTCTGGAAGCTGCAAGCCTGAGAGCAAGGTGTCAGCAGGGTTAGTTTCTTCCAAGCCTCTCTCTTGGGCTTGCAGATGGCTGTTTGCAGACCACCATGACCCTGCATGGTCTTCCTGTGTGTGTCTGTCTTAATCTCCTCTTTCTCTAAGACACCAGTGTTAGATTTGAGCCCATTCTAATGACTTAGGTTTACCTTAATTACTTCTTCAAAGGCACCATCTCAAAATACAACCACATCCTGAGGTACCGGGGCTTAGGGTTTCAACATATGAATTTGGGAAAGACAGAATTCAGCCCATTGCTGACCTAAGAAAGATGCATTCAGCAGCAGAGCATCCTGATGAAAGGGTTACCTAGAGACGAAGGACTGAATATCAAGAAGGAAGTCCAGCAGGAGTCTCAGGCCTGCCTGCCCTGAGCTCTTTCTGTGACCTTGGTCAGGTCATTTTGCCTCCCTGGTTTTCCCACCTGTAAGATGCGCGTAACTGCCCCTGCCCCTGCTGTCCCTCCACTGCTCTGCTAATCCTACAAATTTGTGGCTAAGGAAGTTCCTGGAGGGGCCAAAAGCGCTGGACTTAAGTGGTAATTAAAATTTCCATTCAAAGAAAAAGGGATAGATAACAGTAAGTGTTGCTTACAGAAAATAAGCTCTGCTTTCCTTCTCCTACCCCTTACCCACCTATTTAATGAGCTCCCTTCCACGAGGGCGAGTAGTCATAGGCTGGCTCTGAGTCAAGGTATCTGCCCCCTTTACCTCAAAATCTTCAGCGCTAGCCCGGTGGGAGGTACTGTTAGCTCTGTTTGATAGGCAAGAAAAGGCAACTTCGGGAAGTTCTATGGTGGAGCAGGCATGCAGAAACCAGGGCTGTCTGATTCTAGAACCTGCGTTGCTCCCCCTGTTTGCTGAACCAAGCCTCATTATACGCACTGAACTGTGTAGGATACATTCTTGGCTCAGAGAAGGTCAGAGGCTGCAGCGAGGCAACCATGACGGGCAGGAAAGAGGTCTTTCTTCATCACGGGGAAGACAGAGGAATGCTAACTGCACCGAGGGCATGAGGATGCCTGAGCAGGGCTCTGACGGATGAGAAAGCGGCAGGCTGAGAAAGGCATTTCAGGCACAGGGAACACCGCAGTGCACTCAGGGCCATCCTAGCAAAATCCTCCTCCTCCCAGCCTGGAGTAGTAGAGCAGGAGAAAAGGGGGTTCTAGAATATGGGAGCAATTTCAGAAGACCGACCAAAAGCCAGCATTGTGACAATGTGAAAAGGGGTAAAATGGTACATTCTGGAAACTAGAGCCTGGAAAGCTTGGTAAAGCATGCAGTGCACTTTGCCGGCAGGATAATTAACTGAGAGGTGTGCAGGCGCTTAGAAGGCATCCAGCCATCACTGAGGGCTGTCTCAGCACACGCATGCTAACTCAGGCTCTCTTCCGGTTGGACACTGAGCAGAAGGTCCGTATTTCCCACAGCCAGTGCTCGGGTGATTTATTCAGGCAATGCAGGGATGTGGTGATGAATGACACTCACTCACAGAGGGCTGGGACAGAGGCAATGCCAGAAAGACCCTTGGCCGGGGGGTCCGAAAGTTAAGGAAGCTCTCTCAGAATGGTACAAAAGTACAAGATCAGCCCTGCAGATGAATGCCTCTTTAAATTTTACACGCGGGAGCCTCACTGACCCCACCCTAGTCCTGGCCCTATTCAAAAGGAGAAAACCAGTGCATTTTCAATCCAAGGTCAATTCCTGATTCCTGTAAGAAGGCAGCAAATACATCTTTAAACCTGGCTGTACTTCCTCTGGCTTTGAGCAAGCCTCCCGCTCTGAGTCTCCTGCAGATAACAGTGTCTAGCTAGAATTTAATAATATTACTTTGATTTCACCATATTTACTTTTACAGATTTATAGCAAGTGATACTAGTTTTCCATTTGTGGTTGAAATATAAAGTTTCCTTTGAAAATGAATTTAACTGAGTTTAAAGAGTAAGTTTCTCTAAAGAAAAATACTAAGTCAATAATAGACTAGATTTATAGATGAGGCAAAGGTGGATATGTGTGAGTGTGGATATGTGTGGGATATGTGGATATGCGGATATGTGAAAAATTCTAAGTCAACAACAGACCAGGAGATTTATAGATGAGGCAAAAACTGTGACGATGGATGTGTGTGAGTAAGGTTGGGAAACACTACATTTTTCCACTTCAGCTGTTTCAGGAATAGAAAGAGGTTAGTCTAGGAGGGGCCAAAAATGGCCCTTCCCCTGACATTTGGCACCAATTTACCAAACATTCTGTTCACTGAACCCAGAGGCCACTCCTGCTTCAGGACAGCAAACCCAGACTCCATTTCCAGCAAAAACACTGTGTCTACATTCTCATCAACCGATCCAATTTCTCAGCCTAACAATGGAGCCCACTCCGGGATCACCTCAGAAGCTCCTCTATGCAGAGGATTTCTGATCAAGCTTAGGAAGCTAGTTTTTATTTCCTAAAGAATGAAAGCCTCTGAACAGTTGCTTTTCAAGGATAACAATAGGATGGGGGTGTTTTCTCAGTGAAAACTTCCTTAAAGTTCCAACCGACACTTGGGGCATGACACTTTGGAGACTGACGAGGACATGGCTCTGGTGCCTTCACATTAAAAGAATCTCAAACACAAAGGCTTTTGGCTCAGGCTGCCCTGCCTGCAGGGGCAGAGATCAGAGGTGACAAGCTGGTTAGGGGAGAAAATCTCATCAGAAGCAGGGCCTTTTTCTGTCCTTTGCAGAGAATTTCTATTCATGTTTCTGCATTCAGCCCTTGTGTCAGTGAGGAGCAGGGAGTGAGGCCTCTTCTTAGCCCTGATGGGCCGGAGGTGGGGGGGTGAGAGGCCAGGAAATACTTACCCCCCCACCTACCTACAGACACTCCAAGCAAGGAATAGGCTGCCCTATGTTTCATGATTGTGTATCTTTGAACACTGTAAACACACACAGAGAGAAAAATCTATGTATCTTTCAAGTGAATGTCATGTTCCCCACTACGATGTCTTATAACCAGGAAGGCAAAGACAGCATCACGGGAAGAAAGTAGATAGGCTTAGGGGCTGAAGAATAAGATACAGTTTCCATATCTACCCCTCACTTGCTCACAGTATGTGATTTCGATTCAGGCTTGCAACTCTTGGAGCTTCAGTTTCCTCTACTATAAACTGGGCTGCCGTTTCCTCCTTTCAGGGAACTACTCACATAATCACCTAGAAACTAAAGAGTGTTGCTCAGGCAAAAGGCCTTCTTATAATGCAGGAAAAGATACTACACGGGTACTGAGGAGGGCTGGCAGAATTCAAGGTGTCAGTCACATTAAGGCAGAAGAAGGGAGACTGAAGTGGCTGTCACTTAGAGTGTCCTAGCAATGGCTCCTAGAAAAGCCACATCAGAGAATATTTACCATGTTAACAATAGAGAAACAGGACAGAGGTGAAGGTCGCTGTGCAGCTGGGATGATGAAAACATTATCACTCCATTTGTTATTCATTATCTTTGTTCTTCGAACAAATGTTTAGGTGAGACACCTGTGTGTCAGACACCAGAAACAGAAATGAGGTAAATATGATATCTTGCCTCTAAGATCCTTAGAATCCAGCAACCACTATATCTGGATTCAGTGCGCAGCAGCCGTTTGAAGAAAAACATTAATTTGAGTGCATACATTCTGCCATGACAATCGCTTAGATCTTGTAAGAGGTATTATCCCTTTCTCTAAAACCATCCCTTTGTTCTTCCAGCATAAATTTATTGAGAAGCTTGGGCTAGGTGATTCGGCTTTAGATAGACGCACACAAACCTGTTGCCAAGAACTTGCAGGCCAGTGAGGGAGACAAATACGAGACAGAGGACAAGATAGGATGCCAAGTGATGAGGGACATGCCAGATGCAGGGCTGGCAGGAACGCCACAGGGCAGACCTAATCCAGCCTGCAGGAGAGGACAGGCAGACAGGGAGCATCCTTGGCAAAGAAACAACGAATGCAAAGCACAAAAAGTGGGAGGAGCAACAAATTCTGGGAATGGTAAGTAATCTAGCAGAGCTGGAAAGTGGGTGGGAAGAATGTGAGCATAACCCTGGAGATGCGAACACCCAAAGCAAGTGAGAGTGACACGAGCTCAGGTGGCAGCCTTACAGGCAAGGCCAGGAAGCTGAGCCTGATCCTGATGGTAAGGAACCATCTCTGCTCAGAGACGGTCTGTAAATTATTGCAGATCACCAGATTCCCAGAGCATGCCAGTCCTGTGTTCACTGGCCTGATCCAAGGGTTATCCCACAGAACTGGGGGCTCTCCCACAATTGTGAGTAACTTCCCACACTTCATATCACTCGCTTATAGTGTAGTATATGACACACACACATATATACACAGACATACACCCACACAATTGCTCCACTCACTTGTTTAAAAATGGATATTTTTGTTCAACCTGACAGTCATGCATTACTATCAGTTAGATTCATGATTCTGCATAAAGTATCCCGGCACTCCCTGCCTCCGTTTTCTTGTCTGTGAAATAGGAATGATTATGCCCAACTTAACTCGGAGGGTTAATATGGAGGTAAATAAGATGCTTCCCAGGAGTCTTTTAAAATTTTAACCCAAGACAAAGGGAATTATGCAACTGAGACCCTACGCCCCACAGCTCAATTTCTCACTGTTGTAAATGGTGTTGACACATAGTTAGAATAGCAGCAGAAAGGAATGTAGTTGGTGCCAAGGGTAGGAAAGGAGATTGGGAAGGGCACCTGTCTGAGATGGCTCAGGCAAGGGGTCTGTGAGAACCCATGGTTGAGATTTCAAAGCAACTCCCATCTTGAAACTATATTGAAGATCAGGAGTGCCACAGCCACTAACAGAGTGAGTCTCACACTTGGGGTCCGTACCCAGTCTGCAGGCACTCTGTGGCCAGGCCCTAGGCTACCAAGAGTCTCTCCGCAGACCTTTGGGGAGTACAACCTGGGTTGTGGCTGGCTGTTCTGAATTTGGTATCAGTTAGGCACAGTGGTATACTAGTAAACTGGCTCTCTTGCAAGGACAGGAGTGGGGAGCAGAAGAAAAAGAAATTACAATTTGTATTGTTTGTGGATTTCCATGGTGTAAAATTCCAACCATGGCCAATTTCAAGCCACTTACACTTTAACAATTGGTTCGAGAAAAAATCAGAATATTTAACAATTGGTTCTCACAAGCTGGAAGGAACTGGCTTCAGCAGAACACTAAGGCAGCCATCAGAAGGATGGTTCTGGCATCTGAGGGCCTCTTCTGGAAATTACTACAAACAGATTATGAGCCATTTTCTGTAATAAGCGTTTGCACTTCAGTTCGGTTAAATGAAAATCAGCTGCAAAGGGATTTTTATGGTGTGTTGTTCTCATGCTCTGTCTCTAAAGGCATGTTTGCAAAGCAGAGAGAGGTTTTCAAATGTACCTTTTCATAGCATCAGCCAGCAGGATTTGCCTAGAGCTCGAAAGGGCAGACTGTCTGCTCTCTCTCTGTCTCCCACCATGGCGCTTGCCAGGTCAGACAAGCAGTCCCAGCACGAGTTCATCCTGCCTCTGCTTGCAACCTAGCATTTCCCCTGGACTGCATGCACCCATAAGAAGCCAGAGGTTAGAGCAACTCCAGCCTTCAGATTCGCCCATATTTGACAAAGGTATAAATACTTTCCCATTTACTGACTTATGAAGGAGCTCACGGCATTGTCTGTCACGGCATTGTCCAAGCGCATGGCTGTCTGCATCTGCACCACCTGCTCGTTGAGATTTCCCCATGAAGATATACTCCTGTGAATTATAAGCTGCCTTATTATTATGGGCTTTACAGATGCATATTCTATTGCTGAAAAGTCATTATTTGGAGCATAGTAGAAAAAAACACTTTTAATATTTGCTCCTCTTCCCTGTAACCTCACTTCATCTACAATTTCAAAAGCAAAATAAGCTCCAAAAATAATGGTGTTCCTGAAATCGCTTAGAAGACAAGTAGTTAAAAGGATGGTTTCTCTTTTCATCGCCACCCCCTCACGGAACATAAGTGAAAATTTCATCAAGATGGCCCTTTCTTCTCAAGCAGGAAATGAATGTATGTTCTATTTTAAAGAAAATGTTGGTTTCAACAAAATGAATAATTCTTTCCAATTCTTTTACTGGGTTTTGAGCCAAGGCATAGCAGTGACGCTTGGTACCTGCAAACTGCGTATACTTTTGTGCTGTGAGATGAGTAGAGCACAGCTTCCAGGGTCGGACTGTGGATCTGAAGCCCATTTTTGCAGACCATTGGCTGTGTGGTCAGGAGTACGTCACTTGTACTCTTGTAAATCTCAGTTTCCTCATCTATAGAGTGAGGTCACCTCCCAGAGACATTCTAAAAATTAAATGAGATCATGCCTATGAAGTCCTATCACAGTGGCTTCTGGTGTAGAGGGGACACTCTATAAATGATGATGATACTCTCTAGCTGTTCTAAGCACATTTACCTTGTCTTTTCAACCATATCTTGACTGCTTGAAGGGATGGGCCATTTTTACTCCTCTTGTACGCCCCAGGAACACATGGGTTGTAGGTATAAAGTAAGCTCTTACAGATGGATGTGTTGCTGATCAGGAGCTGGGGGCAGGAAGAAAGATCTGCACCCCAAATAAGAAGGGAACGCTTGTGGAGAGGGTGTTCCTCCATGTAGGTGGGGGGTACTTTGCTGCACTGGGGTACCCTGGCTCAGGCCTAAACAGAGAGTCTACTCCTCTACTACCTGGCTTCAGGGGTTGTCTCAAGGTGGACCCTGTTTACGAGGTCTCTCCAGGTAGCCTGCTCCGGTGGCTCATGTTTCTATTGGAGAGTTCACCTGTCTGACTTGGATAAGAAAGATGAAGATTCACTAAGTCTACATTGTGAACTATTTAGCATGGACTTGGAGATTTGGCCAGAGGAGATGAGCAGTGACACACAATTCAGATGCAGAAGGGAGGGCAAGAAGAATGGATGCATGGAGCGAGAAAGGGGTTGTGTCTGTGGGGCAGGGCGCAAATACAAGGCACAGAGATGTCACACTGAGTACAGGACTACTGCAGACTGTCTCTCTAATAGAATCACTGGCCCCCTTGGAATAGCAGTGGCATCAAGAATGAATAGCCACGAGATAGGAAGCATAGAGTGACACACATTAAGCCCTGGATGTGCAGCTTCTTCCCCTGAAAACAATAGGAGAATGGGGTTGAAGAGCCCAGGATCCTTCTAGGAGTACAACCTGGACAAGCTACAGTCTGGATTCTGTTTCTACAACCTGGAAACTGGACAATGGCTCGGGAATCAAAGTGGCCTGATTTTCTTCCTGGGAGCCAACTGCAAGTCCCATCTTGGTCTAGGGGCCATGAGGAAAGAAAGAAGAGAAGCCAACACCCCTCCTCCAGAAAGGTTTGCTATCTGGCTGGAGGTAGGACTTCCAGGTGGGCATCCAGAGGCTGAGGTGGAACAGAGAGAAGCCTGAACCGAGTTAGAAAAGTAAGCCCTTCCCTATCTGTGTGCCTGCAATCATCAAACTTCAAGGAACTTTAGCTTCCCTAGATCTACAATAGAAACAATGAGGAATGATCCCAGCATTTGCAACAATATATCTACCCTCCAAGGGAATTACTTTAGAACATGCATAGCTGGCTTTTTGTTTTTTTTTTTCTCTAATAACAAAGAGTAAACAAGAGCTTTTGAAGGAGTAGCAAAGTGAAAAGTCCTGATCTTAGAATCAAAGTTCTATATCCTCTACAGAAGTGTAGAAATTAATTCCTTAATTCAATAACAAAATGCCCCATGGTGTTTAATGTTTACATTTCCCTCTTTGCTTACTGCCAAAATATTACTGTGAAAAATATGCTCTGAGGTTTCTCTTACGGAGTAGTTCACGTCCTGATCTTTAAAATTTCCTGTGTTAATAATCAGGGAGTAGGTAGCTCTGTAAGGAAGATGTTGGTCATCTTAATATCCACTTGGGAATCAAGAACTTCATCCTAATTAAAAAGCCCATGGAAACCCTGACTCATCTAAATAGTATGTGCCTCAAAATAAAAGGACTGAAAAAGGTAAAATCTGATTATTAAGGTAGAATTGTTCCAATATTTGCTGATTTTAAGAGGAATGGTGATAGTAACTTGAAATTGCCAGCCTTTTAGAATAAAGGCATATTTTAGCAAAACTTGGCATGAAATTAGCATAAATGATTCTGAGATTTACAGTACTCGGAAGGCTGATGAGGGTTAGCACATGGCAGAGTGGGAGGGTTGACTGTGATCAAGGAAACCCAGGGAGCCTTTAACACATCTTTTCACTGGTGAAGGGAGAAAACAAGCCACAGAGAGGAGCATTAACTTGGACTAGGTCAGTTGGATGTTAATTGCAAAACTGGAACTGGAATATGGCCTCCTGACCAGATCACAAGAAATCCAAGTCCTCAGGCATGGTCACTTTTGCTCTGGGCTAATTCCTTGGTCCTGTCTTTGCGTCACCAGAAAATTCTTCTGCTGCAAAGAGTTGGCCTCTCCACCAACCTGGGAACTTCCTAACTTCCCTAAGAGTTCTCCAATCTCTTCTAAAGATCTCTACAGGGCTCAGTGTTTTCATAGAGCACAGACATTACGGAGACTTCCTAAAATCAAAATAGCCATGAAAAAGACCAAGAAGCAGTCTTTTTATAAAAAGCCCATGACCCCACTGTATCTACCGCTGGCCTCTGTAGCCAACAGGAAGGGAGGTTCTTCCCCTACTTTTACCCAAGCCTGGGCCAATTACCACCCCAGCCAGGCAAGAGCACCTCTCCCAGTTAGAATACATCAAGGCTCTGGAGGGCATGGTTCAGTTGAGTCTCAGTCTCTCCCAGGGAGCTTTGCAGAGACGCTGTGAGCAGCCTGTTCTGAGACTCCTGGCTCTGTCAGGAGTTGAAGGTGATGATCCACAGTAATAGCTGGATTTCTGGGAGAGCAGGGAGAACCATCTTAGAGACAGTAGCCTGAGATTAGGTAAGGGGCAATGGTGCAGGTAATCTTCTCTTGTTATATTGGGGCAAAGAAGAAAAGTAAGACATGTCCATGTATAACATGCTGAGACCCCGTAAAGACTCACATGCCCAGAATTAACTCCCTAAGCCATGAACCACAGTGCCTAGGTTTCCACCCATCCCAAACTCTTGTGTTCAAAACCAAGTGCTTCCACCTCATGGCTGCCTGGCTTGAGCAAGACACTTCAGCCCTCTGAGGCACACCTTCCCACCTTTAAAACAGAACCATGATACCCAGTTCATAGGGTGTTCTCTGCAGCTCTGTGAGAGGGCATAAATGGAGCTCTCCCAGTGCCTGGTACTTAGCAGGGATTACAACAAATTCTGACTCCATCCTTTTCCTTTGGTTGAAGAATTTCCTTGTCTGGGCTCATTTTCTAAAGTGGTCATGTCCAAAGAGGGAACATAGCATATTTAGATGTATCCTTCTTACTTAAAAAAAAAAAAAAAAAAAAAAAAAAGACTTCTAAAATACAAAAACAAAACAAATACCAGGAGATGAAACAAGCTGCATCTCAGCAAATTCCAAAACCCAATCCCAGTCTTATCTTGCCTTTAATGGCCTTGACTGTCAACTTGAGACTGGAGTATTTTGAAGCCAAAGAAAGACTCTACTAAAGTTCTTTTTATTTAAAAACAAAAACAACAAAAACAAACAAACAAACAAACAAACGAAATGGGACTTCTAGCTGCAAGGATAGTAGTAAGTTTACAGAGGTGGAATATGCGTGGAAAAGGAATGGAGAGAGGCTGAGAGGGGTGGAATCAGCCCCATTGCTGCTGTGGCAGGCTTCCCAGGTTCCATGAGTTCCAGAAATCCGTAAAGAGCTTTCTCCTCATGGCTTGGACAAGTATAACGGAGACTTTGACTTCTAAGTAATTGCATATGATATAATATTAAGTACTGGGGCTTAACACTCAAAAGAATAAGCCTATCCTATGCCAAACACTTCAATTTCACCCACACAAGTTATGACTGAACGTTGGAAACCGTCAGCATCAGCACTGGAACTTGATGATATGGTGGTTCTACCTGTACTTGCAGAACCACTGGAGGAGTAGATAACATTTCTGAAGATGCTGTCTGAAAAAGTAATTTCCATATTCTCTACATACTGAAGAGAAACACATCATTCCTAGAACACAACAGGTCACTCTTTCTTGAGGGTGTCCCTTATCAACCACTCATTGCTCTGGCACAATGGCATGATGAGAACAATGGACTCGGCTCAGATCGAGGTCCCAAATTGCCTACTGGCTGGAAGCACTGCCTCAGAGAAGTCTCTCACTTTTCTTTTTGAGTCTTGTCTTCTTAGCTATCTAATTGAGAGATGGACACCTAAGCCTCTGTAGTCTTGTGAGAATTCAAAGATCAGAAGAACAAAATAGTTTCATGAATCCCAAGTAAAATGATGAATCTATTACTCTTGGGATAATGAGGGAAGCAGCCTTAGAGAGTGATGTGACTTTTATAACCTCAGTTCAGCCCCAGGGTGGAGAGGCAAGGAACCCGATTCTACTTTGCCAGTGAACTTTATGGACCGCACATGAAGGGGGTGCTATTGGCTGATGAGACAAACAGGAAACTTTTCTTCTTCTTGCAGGGTTTAGATACAGTTGTACTCAGAACACTATTAATATTCCATTTGAGAGACAAATATGCAGATGTCTAATTCAATAGGCCCTGTGCTTAAAGAACCAGGTGAATCTGCACTCACACTGAGGGTGAAATGACAGGGACACTCTCCCCTGAAAATCCACCCTGCAAGACTCTTTTCTGGAGTTGTTCTGGGGTGTTAAAGAGAAACCATGATATCAGGAGCTGTTCCTGTTGGAATGATACCCACTTGAGAAAGGCTAGGGAGAGGGAGTAGATCCAGGAAAAGAGATACCCTTTCATATTAGGATAAAGGATGGAGAGGAATCTGATATGTGGGTGAAGATTTAAAGACCACAAAGGGCAGGCTACTTTAGGAAAAGATGGTGGGGAGCCAGGACCGGAGGTGGAGCTTCCTAAGCAGATGTCAACAAAGAGGACCACGCAGACCTTGTAGAAATTCCAACGTTGGGAGCCCTCTAGTCCATTCATGTCTACCTTTTCTTCAGCTGTCCCAGCATTTAGCAAAAAAATTCATATAGACTGTTAGTTCTCTTAACATCTTTATCTTTAATGGCAGACAGTAGTGAGATTATATTTATAAAGGACAAATCGTCATGCCACTAATTGAACGATCACTTATAAAGTAAATTCCTACTCGAATATCCCCCTGCTGCTTAACACGAGTGTTGGAAAGAAATATTTAGCGCTTGACTTAGCCAAAATAGCACACAGGCGCAATTATCATTTTGTTAAATATAAGATGTAATTAGCCTGCTTTCATGATTTTATTTTTCATAATAGTATTCTAAAAATCTACCGAGAAATTTTGCTCTTTTGCTTTGATCAAGATTCATTTTGTAGATGGCCCTTCCTCTACGTAAATTATGGTTAAACAACAAGGTCCTTGCATGCTGTCCAGCCTGGAATGGTGGTTTTGGGGGAGACCCGATTCTCCCATTTTCCTGTGGGTCATCCTGGAGAGGGACTTTGTCTTCTGGAAAAGGCCACTGCCTAGAATTCCAGACAGAAGCAGGCAGTGTGAGGCTGTGAGCAGTGCTCCCCTACAGTGGCACAGAGAGGGCCACAGGATCCTGGGAAGAACTGAGACCTCACCTCTTGCTCCATCTGTGTCTCAGGGAGGCCTCATTCTGAGAAAACAGAAGTAGGAGACACCTGGCCTGCACGGTTCAGGTTCAAGACCAAGGCAGAGGCTGTGCTCACTTTGCCAATGGGAAGAAACCTTTCTTGATCAAATCTGTTCCTTCCTGGGAAAATCCTGGAAGGCTGTAGGGAGGTTCCTAGGATCAGCTGTCAGGGGAAACCACATGTTAAGGATGATGCAAGTTACTTAAGAGGCAGCTTCTCCCCAGAATAGAAATAGATCCTGGTCACCTGTTACTCAGGGAATCTGTTACTCAGGGAAGGTGTGCTGCTCAGGGTTGGACTGTTTGTAAAAAGGAGAAAGCAGAACAACACACACCAGGTCTTTGAAGACCAGATATGATTATGTAAGGCAGCTTTGGGTGCCTCCCATACACATAGCTATTTAAAAGGAAAAGTCCCCCAGCCATCTTTCCTAGGGAAGTCACCATGTTCTGCAGATAAAACCAGGCCCACCATGCCGCCTCTGCAGACTAGGTAGGAGATGATTTCCACGCTGAAGGAGACTTTACTCAGGCCCTATCACCTCTTAGGTCACCAAGTGTGACTTCTGCTCAGAGAAGGTCCTATGTGCTGCACAGCAGCAGACCGACCCACAGCGGCTTTCTCTCAGAGCTAGAGCAGACACCAAGGAACAGAACAAAAACAGGTCCCTGAGGCTGGGGTGCTTGTCCTATACACAGAAGACAGGAGGCTAAGTGTTGATGAGGCCTTCTGCATTTTACAGTCATTGGAAAGCTGGGGCCCATGGTGCCTGCATCTAATCAAACAGCATCCCAGCCTGCCTCACACTCCCCAGTAATAAGTCTGCATCATGGAAGGAGCCTTGCATAGATTAGATGCTCGGTAAGTGTTTGCCCAGTGAATGGCTCTAAGAAATTCAACTACTATAGATGCCCAGATCCTAGGAGTAAGCAGTCAAAGCTTTCAACATGCTCTGAGGACGGGCGAGAATAATGAGAAGCTTGGGAGAAAATGTATTTGTGCTAACCTTCAATGAGGGTGACTGCCGAGGAGGGAAGAAACAGAGGCTACTATCCAATCACTAATTATTACAAAAACTACCAAAATACGTGTCACTTGCTGGCCCTTTAAATGTTTGGGGTGAGAGTTTAAGGACGTTTTAAAATATGATGCCTTCTTTCCAGGAACTGTGCTCACTTGGGCATGAGCCTTGCTGAAGGCCTTGATGTTCAACCAAGGGTCTGTCCTAAGCATGGGTATGAACGGGCATATGAATGCACTTTGTCAGCAACCTTACTAAAGCAGCTAGCCTCAGAAGAGATTACTTAAAGATGATGTATCTTAAGAGGATGAGTTTAATGTCTCCCGATAAACGTGTTACTCTCTCACTAATTCTTAACTGCTGTTAGTCACTGCTTAACCAAAACTTGAAAATACCACAAGACTTGAATAGAACACCAGAGTCCTTGTTCTGGAATAAGATTTCTTCTATATTACCACCATAAATTCAGGTTTTGCCTTTTGTTTTTTACTTTTGAAACAAACTCTTGTTCTGTCACCCAGGCTGGAGTGCAGTGGCACGACCTCTGCTCACTGCAACCTCTGTCTCCCAAGCTCAAGTGATTCTTGTGCCTCAGTCTCCTGCGTAGTTGAGACTACAGTCATGCATCACCATGCCTGCTAATTTTTGTATTTTTAGTGGAGATGAGGTTTCATGATGTTAGTCAAGCTGGTCTCAAGCTGCTGGCCTCAAGTGATCCACCCGCCTTGGCCTCCCCAACTACTGGGATAACAGGCGTGAGCCGTCGCACCTAACCTTGCCTTTTTAATTTTTAAAAATTTTTCAGCAACGATCTCTTTTTAGACACTCTCTCTTTGGGACTTGGGTTTTCCTACAGTTCTGGACAGCTACACTTTCTGGGGTAAATGAGTGGGCATTTTGCATAAGCTAGAATTATTGTTTTGCACACTTGGCCATAGCTGTACAGTCAGCCACAAACTAACTCTACCATAGTCTTCGTCAATAGCATTAGGGTGAGGAGCAGGAAAAGGAGGAGCTCCTTTCAACCGAGCATGGTTTAGTTGGCACCAAAGAAAGAACCCTAGGTCTTTTCTGACATTTGTGCAAAGAACAGAATAGAAACTTCGGCTGCTGCCAGCTCTTGCTTAGAGAAGAACAATGATCTTCCAACTGTGGGTGGTACACTTCAGAGAGTTTATCTCTTTCTCCTGTGCTCCCAGCCTGCTGCTCTATGAAGGAGAGGGGCAGGTGGGAGGAACTGTCTTTGGAAAAATCCAGGTCATCTTTTTAAGGGTGCGACTCAATCTTTCTTACCATTGGAGTCAGCAGAGGGGAAATATATCCTTACTAACTGCATGATAGTGAACTGTACAAGTTAGCAATATTCGGATTAAAGCTGTAAAATTCCTTCCATTCCAGCTAAATTTACCAGTCTTTAATGTGAGCCAAGTATCTCCTTGTTCCCTGATAAGAACAAAGTGAAGATAAAGTTCTAATCTGCTTCCACAGTTATCTCTACCTTCTCCATCAATCATGTCCTTGCTCTCTGGAGATCAGAATACCACAGGTTTTCAATTGCTGTCAGGCATTATTCTCTCTTGTCCCAAAACCCTTGTCTTGAAAATTCCTTTTTTATGTGTTTATTCTCTCCCTAACTAGTCCATAAACTCTTTCAGAGCCCAACTGGGGCAAGGTGCATAGTAGGTACTCTATAAATGCCTGTTGCATTGGCTGTGATTCTTCCAGACTTCAAGAAGGCACAGAAAACAAGGGGAAGTGATGTATCACTCCTGGGAGCTAGTCTGCATTTTATCTTTGACAATCTAGACATGGCTGAGCATACTACCCAGTTTAGACTTAATTTGATATACTGAGACTGGGATTCTGAGATCACAGCTAAAACATTTTCTTCAAAAGGATCCTGAAAAAATACATGAACGTAGAACTCATTTATCAATGCTGCTGGTGGAAAGTTAAATGTATAATCTCTAAATGAAGTCACAAAGAGCCTATGATGATGGAATTGGAGGCAATATGGCAGTCATGGGAAGTTGAGAGAAAATTGTGGACAAATGCTTCCTGTCTCTTCTGAAAGCTCACGATGGAGGAGGTAGCTGCCTCCTCTCCACCCACAGTAAGTCAGCTGTGCATCACTCATTCAGTTCTGCAGCATAGAGTGATGAAGACAGTGAGAAGGCAATGTGGAAGTTAGCAATCCTGGCTTGGTTAAAGGTACAGACCAGCCTCTCATCAAAACAAGATTATCTCAAGGTGTTCTGTCCAGCTGCTGCAATCTTACAGACTAAGCTATAAGCAATGCTCAGGCACTGGGAGTAAGGTCAGTCTCAGGAGAAATATGCCTTAAGAGCACTAATAAATGATAACGCTAGGTGCTACCTTTAATTGATGAGCTAGTCTCTTCAAGGCAGTAAGCTATGTAATTTTCATACTTTATTTCAAATTCTTAAAAGAAAAGTTGATGTTAATATCCCTATTTGAAAGGTAAGAAAACCGAGGGTCAGAAGAGTTGGGTAATTTGCTTATCACACAGAAAGTTTTGGACCTGGAGTATCAGACCTCTTGATCAGTCTGACTTAAATGCTCTTTCAACTACTACTGGTCACCATGTAACTCTTCTGTGTTTTCATATGTCATTCTAACTACAACAACTAGAGTTCTCTTTTCAAGCCACCTCCATCATCACCTGGGTGGATCTGAGAGTTCTGCTCCCCAGCCTCCCATACCAGTATCATTAACAACGTGAAGCAACAACAGAGTCATTTACGTCATAGAAGACAATGGCGTTCAGTTAAGTTTTTATATCTATATAAGGAAATGACCTCCAGCTTGTGGGAAATCTTACCAGGCAACTCACAGTTAGACCTTTAAAGTTTCAACTTGAAATTAGAGGCAAGATTCTTTTCACTATGTCTCATGATCTGCCCCCTGCCCTGCTTTCAAAGGGCCTGAAGTCACCTGCTCAGTCACTATGAGACTCCAGGCAATGGCCATGAGCTTTTGGCTGCCTGAAATAATGCCTGAGCACAACAGGCTTCTTGTCCCCCAAATCATGGACTGTTGGTTCTAGATGATCCATGGTAGATCAGATCAAGTCCCTTGGTACAACTTCTCTTTGGGGATGTCAACTCCATCTACAACTCCTTCTTAGAGAACATGTCCCTAACACAGCTGCTAAGGAGGCAGCAGGCCACCTGACTGTGTCCTTCCCTATCACAAATAATTGGCCCAAGAGTAAACAGCTATTTATAAGAAGCCTATTTGCTGGCTGGCAACCTCTATATGATGTGTGTGGTCTGACCTGAAATTAGGACCTAGAAAATGGCCTCTTTCATCAAGATTTTGAACTAAGAAATCCTCAGGGAAGTTAGAAGTTAGCTACAGACATTAGATGTTTTAAGACTTTGCAGACCCAGAGTACAGCAGAGCGAGTTCATGTTCCCCAAACACGCCTGTACTCTCCTACATGCCCCTGCCTCCCTTGCAATAGAGTTGCAGCCACATGACTAGTTTTGGCCAATGGACCATGAGCAACACTGAGTTGTTTCCCTTCTGGGCCAGCGCCATTAAAATCCGTTGTGCCTTTTCCATCGTTTCCACCCCTTCCCTTTGGCCGTATGTTCCAGATGACATAGTTATAAGATGGAAGCAGCGTGAAGCTCTAAACCATGCCTTAGGAGAGAGCTGTCCTGGAAAACCAACAACCCACACCAAGCTTGGCAAGAATGACAAATAAACTCTTAGTTTATTATACCATTGAGACTCGGAAGGTCGTTTGTCATACAGTGTAACTTGGCCTATTCTGACTAGTATACAGAGCCAAAGCCATTATGAAGCTCAACACAGGGAAGCTAGCTGGGAGGGGGAAAAAAAAAAAAAAAGAGAAAGACACAAATACACAAAGGAAATTTAAGAACCAGGAGAAAGAGGCATATAAAAGTTGCCCAACCTGGGAGTGACTTCAGTGTCTGTCCAACCTGATGTCTAGTCGTGGCTCAGCTTGTCCTGAATTCCTATGAGATGCATATAAACCTTTTAATGCACATATACACTGGCATATGCAGTAATGACCAATACGAATATTACTATTATTGCTTGGTGACTAATAAAATGGCAGTGGGTAAGTCTATGGTCAGCATGAAACTATATAGTCCATTGGAAGGTAGGGAAAGGGGTAAAGGAAAGAAGTCACATTTACTGAGTGCCTACTATGTACCAGGAACACTGCCTCATTTGATTCCTATAAAAATCCTAGTAGACATTATCAACTGCATTTTACAGATAAGAATAGCTAAAGGACATGTAACCAATAGTTCCCAACGTCATGAGTGAAACCCAGTGTGACCCAGGATACCAGGCGCTTCTTTCCTAACAGGGTTCCTACAGCCTTGCTTTTCCCTGTGCCTTGCACAAGGGTCTGTGGTCATAGATCCTAATTACAAGGGACTGCACCAGTGCTACCAATAAAGACAGGCTTGCCCTCCCCTCCAGGAGCAGCAGGGCACACCTTGAGAGCAGAAGGTGACTATAATCACACATGGGCATTGGAGCCATCATGAACCCTCACTTCAGGATTTATGGAATCTCACAACACTATACAGCAACCTCCTGGCTGATGATGCCTCTCCCAGTGTTAGAATGTGAGCCGCACAGCCCACCTCTGCTGTACACATGCGTGAAATCATCCTCCACTCACAGACAGAATTACGTGTGTGCCCCGCACTCAGCCTGGATCCTGAGTGGGCTGTGTGGGAGGCTGGGTAATCAGAGTACATTTATGAAAACAAAAGAAAATAAAGACTTCTAGTGACTGCAAATTTATATTTTTTCTATCATCAGGTCATGTTTTAAAGAAAACTTAAGGGAATTCTACAGTGCTCAGTCCTTCCCTTGTATATTTCGAGTTTAAAAGTGAATGCTGAAAGCAACACTTTAAATCATTTTCTTCCGCTTAAAAATAGGTGCCCACCTTGATCACTGCCTTATGTTAATAAGTGGAAGATGAGGTAGCATTGCCATAGGGATGCTGGCGGTAACTGTAATACCTTGATACAGTCCACAGCCAGGGGGCTTGGGAGGGGAGCCAACTCCACATTGTATGGTGGAGGAGAGGGAGAAGAAGGGGAATAACAGAAAAAATGTCCCATGCCAAGTCAAGAAGAAAATGAGTTCACGGCAAACAATGAGAGGAGTCATTAGGGTAAATAGAGGGTTACAACTTTCAGAAAAAAAAGAATTTACAAAAGTTGCATGGTTCAACAAAAAGAAATGCAACTTATAGAGGATGACAATGTGGGATTTTAAAAAGGGTATTCCAGCATGTGTATGTAAGCAAGAGTTTCTATGAGAAGAAGAAGAAAAAAACCTCTATGTGATCTCCCAGGAGGAGGGAAAAGAAAGGCGAAAGAGGGTGGCCAACATCCAGCATTGCCAACCATTGCTCTGCAACAGCCGGTTATCCACCGCCAGAGAAAGTAGGTCATGAGGGCATGTGCTGCTCCCTCAGGGAGCTCTTACAGGTGACCCAGAGCCTGGTGAACAGAAGCTGATCTAGTCTCCTAAATCTGTCTTTGACTCTTGCATTCAACTTACCCCTTAACCTGTGACTGGCATTTTCTTCAGGGTTGGCAAATACATTCTATATGCTGTGCCAGCTCTGACTGAACCTGCAGCATTACATTGAGAGGAATTCTGTAGCAGAAATGCATCCAACTATAAATATACCTTCTCACCATCTCTAGCAGACAGAGGTGACTACAAGACCCAGTTCTTGCCAATGAGATGAAAGTAGCAGCAGTTTGGCAGTTGCAGTGAGCAGAGTAGTGGCCCCCCTGAAATAGATGTCCACAAGGCCCCTGTGAATGTGTTCCCATTTCGGAAAAGGGTCTTTGCAGATGTATTTAAGCTGAGAATCTAGAAAACAGAACATCCTGGATTATCCAGATGGGCCTTAAATTCAACGACAAGAGTCCCTATAAGATACCAAGCGGAGACACATGGAGAAGAGAAGGCCATGTGAAGAATAAAGGCAGAGATTAGAGCAATGCAGCCACAAGCCAAGGAATGCCTGGAGTCACCAAATGCTACCAGAGGCAAGGAAAAACTGTCCCCTAGAGCCTTCCAGGGATCCAGTCCTGCTCCCCAGAGCTGAGAGTGCAGAATCAATTTCTGTTGTTTTAAGCCATGCAGTTCCTGGTAATTTGTTAGAGCAGCCCTAGGAAACTCATATAATAGGACTTCCAGGAAGCTCCTTAAAAACTGACCACCACTCTTTCACTCTCTTGTTTATTAAAATCTGCCCTAAGAGAGAAAACGGTAATTGAATGAGATTATCTGAGCCACACAGGGACCAGCAGATTCTCTGGGACCACAGTCCCTCTCCGGACTGCGGCATCTGGCATGCCCATTATGAGGCTCTCCACCTCCATCCTTGCCTCTCACCACCTCCCATGTCCGTGCGTGATCTCACCTTTAAGTATGCCTTGGGCCTGTGGGATAGGTCTGGATTTGTGATCTGGCCTAGCTGTGTCTTCACTTCTTTCTGACATGCTGTTCGGTCAATTTTAGCTCTCGCCCTTGCTCCCGCGAAAGCATTCAAACTCCGAAAGCTTTCACGTAAAATAATAGCAAAACTTTCAGGTGCACTAAGTCTAGCTCAGTAACTCAGAATCCATGGAATAAGATATTTGGAAACCAGATGGGAGGCAGAGAAGGGACTTCACGTCTACTATAAAACAGTGAACTGCATTCAGGATTTCATGGTTTTGAGTATTTAGTAATTGCCTCTAAAGCCAGGGGAATGAATAAAATCTCCAGCAAAAAATAGATAAATACTGCCTTCAAAATAGTAAATATGCAATGTCTATACATTTCCAAACTAACATATTTTGATTAAGCAATTAATGTCACTTGATGGCTCTTTCTCTCCCTCCCTCAGTCTTGCTGAAGGATTTAACGTCAAACAATTCAACAGTGACAGCTGGCGAGAAATCAGCTTTGAGATTTCTCATTAAAAGTAATGCTGTGTTAGTAGCCAAATACTTGGAAATGTGAAATGTTAAAACTTAATGGTGTGGAAAAAGCTTATTCTAACTTTGCAGATTGTACCATCTTTGCAGAAGTTGGTAGAAAATAACAACTTGGACGGTGGAAGGCCTGGTGTAGTTGCAAAAAATGACAGGAATTTGCAGAAATAGGTATCTCCCAGTTTGTAGAAGTATCCACCTGAGTTCTGATATTTACTGTGGTTTGCTTTGTGGCATTCTTGAAACCACCAATTAGCTTTCCTGCTTGCACGAAAGCAAGCTGCTTTTCTATCTTTGCTTCTTCACTCTATACTCTACCATATTGGCTGTTATGCTGAATAGATAAATTTATTCAGCTTGTAGTATCTCCCCAATGCTGTTTTCAGGAATATTCTGTCCAATGCCTTATATCATGGCATTGTTTAAGCATTTGGGAAATTCATTTCTCTCGGAGGAATAGCAGGAAATAAAGTTTCATTTGTACTTTAGATGGAGAACAAAAATACGAGAACTCACATCCCATGTAATCAAAGCTGCCCATTTGCATTTGGGAAAAATAATTACATTCTTTATCTCCTGATCTTAAATCACTTCCTGAAAACTCCAAAAACCTGTGACAATAAAAATGTACAACTACACAGATTATTCAATGGATCCCATCTGTAGATTTCAGTATCAGCCCCTTTCAGCCTAGTAATTGCACCGCAATTGAGGATTGTCGAGAGGAGGAGGGTAGATGTGGGCTCTCTGGCCCACTCCGTCAACTTCTTTTCTCAAATTTGACAGCACATGCAGTGTAACCAACATTGATTAATACGCAACTATGTATGCATGTGAATGCGCCCCCGCCACATTATCAATACTCAGAAAGTGTTCACTCATTTGACAAAATAATTTTGTAATGTTGTACCCAATATTGGGGCTGGGAAGGGTCTGAGAGCTCAGCTGGTCCAACCCCTTCTTATAGATGAAGAAACCAAGGCTTAGCAAAGGGCGTTGGTCTGCACCCAAATTTAATGGAATGATTTGAAGCCTAAATGTTTCGTATTAGCATGTCTCATTTCCTTGGTTTGATTGTAAACTGTTCAAGGGCACATGGAACTGAAGCGTAATCGCTGCTATGAGCCTTATTCTTATCAAGCTGATCTCAAGAGAAATGGTAGGCTGTAGGTAAAGCTGAGGGTCCTGCGGCAAGAAAACATAATCCAAACCAAATGGCTGCTAAATGTCTCCAGTTTAAAGGGAGGGTAGAAAGAGGAAAGGACCACTGTGCTTGGAGACAGGTAGTCCCTAGTCGCAGCCCTTCCACTCTGTGATCTCGCCTAAGTCCCCAAACCCTCTGAGACTCAGCACCTTCATGTATAAAATGAAGCGAGTAATACAGTTGTCATATTAGAAAACTGTATTTAAGGCCCCGGGACATTATCAATACTCAAAAAGTGTCCACTCATTTGATGAAATAATTCTATAATATTGAACCCAATATTGGGACTGGGAGGTGTTTGAGAGCTCAGCTGGCCCAAACCCTGTTCTCATAGATCAGGCATCCCCAAACTTTTTACACAGGGGACCAGTTCACTGTCCCTCAGACTGTTGGAGGGCCGCCACATACTGTGCTCCTCTCACTGCCCACCAATGAAAGAGGTGCCCCTTCCTGAAATGTGGCAAGGGGACGGATAAATGGCCTCAGCGGGCCGCATGCAGCCTGCGGGCCATTGTTTGGGGATGCTTGCAGTAGATGAACAAACCAAGGATTAGAGAAAGGAGTTGGTGTGCTTCCAAGTTTAACCAGGAATTTGCCCACTCAGATTTAGTGGCAGAGCAAGAACTAGAACTCCAGCCTGCTACACCAAGACTATGCCTAGACCTCCCCTGCCTACTGCCGCTTCCATGTCTCTTCACACAGAATCTCAATTCCAAGGGGTTAAGAACTCCCTCTTCTTGTCTTCCCCACAGCGCAGCCTCTTGTTCCAGAGGAAGAGATCACAGAGCCTTTGTGAGATAAACATAATCAACTCTGAATCAGGAGCCTGGGGCAACAGCCAGCCTCCCCATATGGACCACACCTAGCTTTGGGTGTTTTCATAAGAGGCTTTGATAGATCTCCATGTGCACTGAAGCCCATGGCCAGCCAATGTTCCTAGCTGATATGGTCCTGGTTCATGACCTAGAAGAATTCTCTGTAACTGTCTCAAGAAGGTGTCCTGAGAATGGGGACAAATTTAACAAAATGGAACAGTAGAAAAGCACTCCTGCCAAGGTATTCTCTCCCACCACCTTACTTCCAGTGCCACACAATCTACCATCAGAGCTCCATCCCTTCCAAGGATAACAATTATCCTCTGGCACATCACAGACGTCCTTGAGAGATGTAAGGTATTATAAGCCATTAATGCCAATAGAGCTATCAGAAACCTTCCTCTGCAAAAACTGGGAAGCTTCTAAGCAGAACCTGATTTGCATTACATAGAACTGGCCAGAGAGGGAAAGGGGAAGGAGTTGGAAGCAGAATTAGTCATGCCCTGGCTGTTTGGGGAGCTGGGGACAGCATGAAACCACTGGACACTGAAGAGAAAATGAGATTTCGGGATCAGAAAGGCATGAGGATGAGGAAGCAGAGAACTCTAAAACCAGACTCTGCAGTCATTTGGTAAAATCAAATTACTTGCCCTTAGAATCTTTTCTGAGAAAGGCGCTTTTGTTTTTCCAAGAAGCTGAGTAAAATCATCATCCAGTGTCCTTAAATTTTCTCTTCTACCCATTGTGCTTTATCTCCTAGGAGAGCAACTTGACACAACTACACAATCATTGGAAACAAGAGCCCATCACAGACAAATAAACAGCAACCCACTCACCAACAGTGTGGGTGCCAGCTTGTAACTCAATTACTTCCACGTCCTAGCCCTCATTTATAGGGTTTAGAATGGCTGTCACTGTCCTTGAAAACACAGCACTAAAGAGACACAGATGTTCGCCACTGGTCACTGACATGGTCTCAATACTCCCAGGTGTTTGCTTCCAAGCCCTCTTCCTCTCATTTTGTGCAGAAAATTTAGTGTCATGTGACCTCATAATCAGGATGCAGGCAAAGTCTCCATATACTTTATGAGAACTGGAGATGTTTGTAGTTGGAGTAGAATAATGTTAATGGTTACTCCAAGCCCGATGCAAATTATGTAAGGTAGAGAATGCATTACGTCATCAGAAGCGGAGTAATTGTAGATAGCCAACTGCTTCCTCTAGTTCTCCACTAATGACACTGAGCTTTCCTGGATTAAACATTCATAGGCCATGTCCCTGTTAACTAAAGGTATGTAAGAGCTAAGTAATTTTTAATTTTGGATATTTTGGCCAGAAGGCATCAAAGAATATGTTCGAGCAATCTGGAGTATCAAAATAAAGGAGGGACCCGTCCACCTGACAAGGTAGCTTTTCAGAAACTGTCCTCCCCTTATGACAGCAGCTCAGGAAGAACTTTCAGAACAAAAGTCAATGTTACGAGTTATTATTTGTTCTACCACTCTATTAATATTATTGCTACCATTATTGCTCCTAACTCCCAGACATCCTTAATACATGAGCAGCTCTGGTGTGGTGTTCAGGGAGAGACAGAACTAATCAGAAGGGGATAGAGAAATCTAGTTTATAGAATCTTTGTGAAAGACTCTTGAAGGGTTAAAGATACCACATGCCTCTCGGAAGGTGAGAGCATAATGCCATCAATAAAATCCACTTAAAGTTTTATAATCACTCTTGGTCTTCAGTCATTTTGAACCTTAAAATGCCACTGACTCCTGCTGGTTCCAGCAATGACTACAGAGCCCTGGCTGCAGTAGGATCCTTGTCATATCACAACCTCATTCATGGAAAGTCATTTTGCTACGAGTGAAACCTCTGACAAAGGAGAAGGCAGTGTCCTCAACAGACTTCAGAAAGTTGACAATTTCCATATTCAAAGAGAGCCTCCTGAAAATAACCTGGGGCCACAGACACTGGGGAAGGCTTTTGTCTGCTTTTTTCCAGCCGTTTTCTGCTATTACTGCTATAGACTAAAGGATATAGTATTAACATTGCACAGCACCCTAGCTGCTTAATTTAGGCACTTATGATGTTGCATTTTTAAATTAGAAAGAGTTTTGAGCACTGAACATTTCATTTGCTAATATGTTTTTTTCCCCTTTCTTCCCTCTAGAGGCTCCTGTACCATTTGAAATAAAAATTCATTTCCTTGAATACATGGAATTGATGCTAATTAAAATGCCTGCAAGAGTTGAAGGAATCAGCCAGCCCCAGGAAAATATAAGGTCGATTTTATTTTTCAAAGGGCATGGAGAGAAATTAAAATACCCTTAATTCTAGTCATAGAATTTGAAAAGACTTTACAGCTCCTCTAACAAAGTAGGAGAAAGGGCATCTTCTCCAAAGTCAGTCTCAGGTCTGACGCTTCCCTCCGCCCCTTTCTGAGTCTTTGACCTTAGATAAAGACAATTACCCCACACTCCACCCCACTGATTAGAAAAAACATGTTTTTAGTAGGGAAGGTCTGACTGTCAAATACGTGTAGGATGTGTTTCTGTTTTTACCTTGGCATTGGGGCTAAGAGTTGATGTCTCTGTTAAAATCAAAAGGATATTAGTGATAGAAAAATAAGTCCACATTGTGTTAATGAGAAGAATTTGAATTTCTCATGTGGAACACGTGGGCTGCTTTCAGAAGGAGCTGCATTCTCTCCGGCGTGCGCTCTTCTATTTCAGACTCCCCCGGGCAGAGTTCCAACATGTTAGTCATCCCCGTATTACCTCCGAGGGTTCTTGCCCTATCTGGACTCTACTTGTACTCATATTTACTCCTTGTTCTTTTTACTAGACTTTGAATAAACTCATTTTAATGACTCATCCTTGTCTCAAGCTATTACTGCTTTTAACTATGAAATAATTGGTGTGACGTACTAATTGCACATATTTTAACATAGTTAAATACATACATAGCTATAAATAGCTATGTTCACCTTGTGCCATTCAAAATAATTCTGCACACTGCTCATTGAAAAATACTTCTCTAGGGAAGAGTTAGAGAAGCTCACCATGGTTTTTCCCCCACCCCATCTTAAAATTACAAGATTTTAGTCCCCAACGCTGCCACAGTGAAGAGAAGTGAATGCTGAGGCAGAGCTCACCCCACCCTCTGCCGGCCCTCAGTCACTAGCACCGGGGGACAGCGAGATTCAGCAAATATAAAATGTGCAGAGAAAATCAGAGAGGACCTAAACTCCAACACGGAAGGTGAGAGGGAAGGGGAGGAGGAGGAGGAGCCAGGGTAGCAGTAAGAAGGGAAGAGAGGCTGAAGGAAGAGGAGGCTGAGCTGGAGGCTAGGGTGAGGCCAGAAAGCAGCCAGGACACCTTCAGGTCATGGTGGGTGTGGATCACTGCTGGGCCGCCTCCTGGCCCCATGACCTGTTGCCATTGTTTATCACTTCAATCATCCTTTACTGGACTTTCAATACATTTTTAAAAGCCTTCATTACTATCTGTGAAATAAGGGTTCAGGCAACAACCACAGCAGACAACACCCCTGTCCCCATCCCACCCAAAAAAGCCTAGGCGGCCTGCCGTGCTGCAGCTGAGGGGGTCAGTAACAAAATGGGCCTAAAGCCGCTCTCCCCGCTCCACCCTCTTCTTTCTCTCTCTCCAGCTCTGTAGCTGCCATTTGAATACCATGCATAACAAAGGGCTTAAAAATCCTCACCTGAACCCAGAAGGTATGCCCACACTCTGGGGAAAAGAGGAATCTAGTGGACTCCAGAAAAGCTCGTTTTCTGCCCCTGCCAGCCGCTCAGCCCTCATCCTTGTTGTGGCCACCTGGCCGGCATGTTTAACAGGGAGAACCCCTGAGTTGGGAGGAGCCAGGCAGCACCAAGTCACCCTCCCTGGAGGCTGAGATGCGCTATGGAGAGGAGGAGTGGAGGAGCTTATAGGAGGAGTGCCGAGTCCCTTCTCAAGGTGGTGAGCACTGGTTGAGTTTTCATTGTTAGTGCGACTCCCCCGTGTTGCAGTTACCTTGCTTGAGTTCGCAGGACTCAGGTTTGAGACCAGGGACCAGCAGAGGTCTTCTGACTTCCAGCCTACCGCTCTCTGCAAAGTGTCTTCACCTGACGGTTTCCCAAGGCTCAGGCACCAACCCGGCACACCCTGCATTGCCTGAGAGCAGTCCTGGGAGAAAGACCCTCTTCAGTGGGGCACCCACTCTGCCTCCCAGCTCTGCAACCTTAGCAAGACCCTAAGCCTCTCATGCTTAATTGCCTATGAGTAAAATAAACACATCCCTCTCTAAGCCTCCATTTAAGTGAACACCAGCTTCTTGCCATGAAATGTTCAGTTCTCTGTGTCCAGGACTCAGAGCAAAACAGGGCCATGTGCATCGTCCTTACACTTTTATCAAAAGGCTCACATTTTTCCTGGCAGAATTATCCAGTATGTTCAAAACTATGTTCCCAAGTGACAATTGTGGGAGGATTCTTCAGTGTATTGAATACATCCCAATTTCTAAACACTTCCAAATAGGGCCAAGAGGTTTCAGGGACACGCACTACACTCTCAGGAGACTCAATGACTCTTCAAGGGTCCAGATGCTGAAGGATTCTCACAGCAGCCTTTGCAGACAGACTTGGAGGGTGGGGCTGATCCAACAGGCTGGCAGGGAATCCCAGGCCCTGCTCTCTGTAAAGCTTCCCGGATGACTGAGGCAGTCAGCCTAGCATTATAGCATCGTTACTAATTCAACAAACATTTACTGAGCACCTACTATGTGCTGGGCATTGACTGGGGACTAAGAATACCATAATGAATGGAGAAAATCAGACAAAGCAAATGGAAATTGTGTTGCTGCATGGCTAGGCAGTAAAAGTGAACAGAGGCTATTATTCCCATTCATAATGGAACTTTAAAACACAATATAACTTTTAAGTACATCATCAACAGAATCCCTAATAGGATATTGTTCTTTTCATGTTTGTTCTGAAGCTTTGTGTTTGGCCCTGAGGGACCACAGAAGACCCAGAGTGAAGTTGTGGATGGCCCAGGCCTTCTGCATTTCAACATCAAAACGTGAAGCAATGTTTTCATTTCCTGAGTAATTTCGAAAAATGATTCCATAGAGAAGTGCAGCAAGTCAGCATAAACATTTTTTTAAATATCTTCAAACTGTACACAGATTTAGGTAATGAAATGTTCTGGGCTTCTGTGACTGTCACATACCGCCCAGGCAGGCTCTGGTGTTTTCTAGGAATTCCTTCCCCTAAGGAAGGCAGCTACTCGCTGGCGCAGCTCCCTGAAAGCAGCAGTCTGATGGGTACAGCCGAGGAATGGGTGTCCAGAATGGGGGCTGCCTGTGTGTCTGGATTCTGCACTGCTTTGTTAAAGCTCAAGTCTGTTCAGGACATGTTCCGAAGGGTCTGCTCATCACGCTGCCATGTCTCCCTTCCCACAGCTGCTCTGTGTGGTCCGCCTCATCCTGTTGGGCACCTTATGTTTATCAAGCACTGATTATCCAGCAGGCACCATGCCCATGTTTGTACACGACAATCCTCACAACAGTTTCAGGAGGTTGGGGTCATTACCCCACGTTTAAAATAAAGAAATGGTGACTGGTCCTAGGAAGCTAACAATCTACCCAGGGGACACAGCTGGTGACAGAGTCAGACTTGCCACTCCAGCACACTACGTAGGAGCAGCCCAGAGTTCCTCAGGACTCCTTTACCCATCCCCAGCCCACATACATGCAAAGCTCCTGCTCTTACATTCAGATTCCTATTCCAAATCTGGCATTTGAAAGCTGCCAACTGCCTACCACAAGGCTGTTGCGACCTCGACCAGCATCCTTTCCTGCCCCAGTACACCTCCTTTACTGTCTGTCTTGCCCTTATTATGTCCAGCCTGCTTCTGAGTCTTGATTCCCCACTTCAGAACTTCACCCTAAATTTGCCCTACCCTTCAAGGATCTCATTCAGCCTCACCTCCTCCAAGACAACTTTGCTGGCTGGTGTAGCCCACTCTTCCCATGAGATTCACTATTCCTCATTTTCTGTGTTAGTGTTGTGTCTCCAACAGGACTTAAGCTCCCAGAATAAGGCGTCATGCTTCATCTTGCTTCTGCCCACATCACCTGACAGACGTTCGACATAAGTAAGCAATTGACCTGCATTTGGCCAACCATTATTGATAGTGCCTTTTTTTTTCCTCACTGATCTTGGATGGAGCAGATTGATCAATATAAAAGGGCTGAAAAAGGGTCAGGCATCGTGGCTTATGATTGTAATCCCAGTGCTTTTGGAGGTCAAGGTGAAAAGATTGACAGAGCAGGTATATCACCGTCTTGGACAAGTGCTGCAATTTAAAAATTTACCTACATCAAAAACTGCCTAAATCCAAAGGGTATTAGCCTAATGGCTAAGGTCAGCATGACCACAAACCACAAATAACATCTCCAACCAGAAAAAGTCCAAACCTCTCCCTGACCAGAGACATGTTGGCCCCAGGATAACTCCCCTCCAGCCAGGAAGATGCCAGCCCCAAGAGAACCACCCTCCTGGCGGAAAGATGTCAGCCCCAAGATAACCTACCCCCTGCCTAGAGACATTCCAACTCACCATAAACTTCTCCCCAACACAGAAACATTCCAAGCTTATAACAAGGCCCCTTACCCTAAAACCAATATATACTCTTAGTCTGTTAAAAAAAAAAAAGAAAAGAAAAAAAGCACTTCTAACTGAAATTGGCCAGGAAACAGAATCCCCCTCATGTTTTTTCCTCTAAAAGAACCTGTCTTTAACTGTTCATCCATGTTTTGCATTTCTTTCCTCTTTAACTCTTACACAGATCACTTGAGCCCAGGAGTTTGAGACCAACCTGGGCAACATGGCAAAACCTCATCTCTATGACGAACACAAAAAATGGCCAGGTATGGTGGCACATGCCTGGGGTCCCAGCTACTTGGGAGGCTGAGGTGGGAGGATCACTTAAGAACCTAAGATTGGAAAAAGTCAAGGCTGCAGTGAGCCAAGATCATACCACTGTACTCTAGCCTGGACAATGGGAGTGAGACCCAGTTGAAAGAAAAGAAAAGAAAAGAAAGAAAAGAAAGAAAGAAAGAGAGAGAAAGAAAAAAGCTGGAGAGGAAGGCCATCAAGATAGAGGACACTCAAAAATGCAGGGCTTTACTGCTTCGGGAGTTCAGAGGCTACTGAACTAATAGGTCCCTTTCTCCACTGGGCAGAACAAAAGGGCTTCCCTGGGACCAGTACCCTGCTGGGGAAGCTGTGTTGGGGCACAGATGTGAAGGCTGCACTGAGGGAGCCATCTCAGGCATTCAACCAGGACACTCAGAAGCCACGTAACTGAAGGATGAATTTGAATCTTGGCCAAGAAGGGAAGCCAGAGGTTAACTCCAAGAGACTAGAAGAATTAAGCTGGATTTTGAAGGGCACACAAGGCCATACAGAGACACATAAGGCCCAAATCAGAATCCCAAGAGATCTGAACAATTGAGACATGAGGTAAAAGGAGTGAGCCCCAGACCAGGGCTCAGTCAGCTTGTTTGAGTTCCAGCTACATAAGCTGTCTCTAAGCTGGCAGGTATTCAGGAAGCAGGGACAGGGACCAAAAACTCAATGTGTTTTGCATATTTACTTTTTAAGTTATATTTAATATTTGTGCTTTTTTATTTTGTCTCGGTTGATTCATTTTAAATTTTATTATATGTATTTCGCCTTAAGTAACTTGAAACAAAGTATAAAGTTTTAGCAAATGTAAAACATTTATTTCCTTTTTCAGGGAAATTGTTTATTCAACTAAATTTTTACGGAAAGGAAATATGAGAATGTGTCAAGTACTATAACATTCTGTTTGAAGGTTTTGCCTCAGATATCCCAGTGAAGTTGTGAAGGCCTCCCTTTTAGGGTCCAGGGAGAAACCCAGGGAAGAGGCATGATATCACTGTATCCACTGTGCAGGTCAAATCAGTTCAGTATTGATGGTCTCCCAGGAACCTCAGTGATATGGGGGTGGAAGGACTTTCGGTGGGAAAAGTCATAGGAGTGGGCAGAGGTGGTGCTAACAGCTGCCACAGAGAGATGGCTTCCTTTGGTTTTCTGCAGTTAAAACCCTGTGAAGGTCAGCTCAAATGACCTTAAATGTCAGTGTAGACTTGGTGGCCATAAATGTGAAATGGGGTAGGAATGGGAAATTGTGGCGCAGCTGGATTCTAGAATAGAAACACAAGACTTTCAGAGAAATTCCTCCTTCAACAAGTTATGGTGTGTCCAGGTGTCACATAAAAGTCAACGCTGATTTATGTGCTCTGCACAAGAATGAAGGAGATCCTGGATTACAATCTGTGTCTGGAACTCATTGGCCTATATCAGAGCAAATCCTATTCTCAGATAATGGACATCTGGTAAAGCTTCTACTGTTAATATAAAAAGTTGCCTGGAGGACAGAGACTTTTATGACAGTACCATCTCTTCTGTGATAAAAGTTTTCTAAATCTTATTTTAACCAAGTGATTGCGTTTGCATCTTGTTTTCTTAGGAGGGAAAAGAATAATGTGCCACAAAAGAATCCAATGTGTTAGAGATGTCATGGCATAATGAAGGGCTGATGAGATACCAAACTCTTCAGCCTCCTGTCGAGCCCACAGATCAGTGGCTCCAACCTCATTAAAATCCAGACTCCTTAACCTAGACTATGAGATGCATAGGAACAAGCTCCCATGCCACTACCACCTGTGCAATTTACATTCTAACTATGCCAACATTTTGAAGTGTCCCCAATGTTTCAGGCACTACCATCTCTCTCTGCCCCAAACTCCTCACCTCAATTTCTTTCCATGCTACAAACAGCTTATCCACTTAACTCAAAATTCACCTCCTCTGAGAAGCTCTCAGTCATATTCCTCTCCTCTCTCAGGTTGGGTTAGGTATCCCTTTTGGGAGCCCCATAGAACCCAAATATTTTCTTTGTGTCAGCCACAATCTTACTGTTTGAGTATGTTTATTTTTTGTTTTCCCTATTTGAATCTGAAAGCACAAACTTCAAAATCAGCAGTCTATCTTTTTTATTCTGTTATCTACAGCACGACAATCTAGCTCAGGGATGATTAAATCTATGAAGGGATGGATCGGTGGGCAGATGAATAGAAGAATGAACCACTAACAAGAGAAAGATGCCAGGAGGTAGAAGCCGAACCCTTCCAATGCAGAACACTGCGAAATAGCTATTAATAACAAGGAAGGGGTATTACAATTTTACCTTGGATCTTAAAACATAAATTCAAGAAGAATCACCACAATTTGTATGTTTAACCTTTAATCAGCTCATTTGCCTGATCCTCCATCTCTCTCTCTCCCTGCACTCTGTCCTAATCTCTATAAACTGTCCCTTGAATTAAGGGGAACAGTTCAATATTAGGATCTGCTTTTTCCCTCCTTCCTTAAATTCAACTAAGGTAAAAGGGACACATCACAACTACAATCTGATTGGTCTCAAGACACTAGTTTCTGAGCCTGCACTTCACCCAAGCTCCCAAATCTTGTCTCAGAAACCAGCTATGATCCTCTTCCCTCCGTCACAAAAATCTTCTCCACCAAACAAAAGGTTTTCACACCACCTTTCAGGTAAGTAGTGACCTGAATCCAAATTCAGGCTGTACCAGGTGCCAGCTGGTAAATCTCAGGCAAGATATTTAAGTTCTCTAAATGTGAGAGTTCTTATTGGTAAAATGGGTACCATTATAGTGGCAATCTAAAAAGGTTGTTGTAAGGAATAATGAAGAAAATGACAAGCTCTTAGAACTGTATGTGATACACAATGACTAAATATGTCACCAGGATCTGTCAAAGACAGCTGTGAAACAGAATGAGAGCAATGCCTGAAGATCGGGCAATGAAAAAAGTCCTAATTTTTGAGGATTGAGAGAGTAATGGATACAAAATACATGTCTGCAACGCACAGTGATATCCAAGGAAACTGTAGAAAATATCTTAAAGAGATGGCTTATGAGCACTTAGAAAACAAAGCAGTGAGCCCTGGGACCCAAAATGGATGTATACATTACAAACAAACCAGGTGAACTTTAACTCCTTTGTTGGATTGAAGGTCAAGGGTCTGTATTAGTAATTACAACAGCAGCAAATACGTTGCACTTATGTGCCAGGCACCATTACAAGCCCCCTGCACGTATTAGATGATTCAATCCATACAAAAGCCCTAGAGGTAAGTACTATGAATATCCTCAATTGACATATGAAGATACTGAGGCACAAAGAGTTTAATTTCTCTAACATCACACACTTAAAGGAAATATTAGGGCTAGGATTTAAATTGATGAAGTCCAGCTCCAGAACCTGTTCCATGCACTATGGCATGTACACCACAGTTCTGCCATCCCATTCCAGTAGCAGACATTGCTCATCAACCCCAGCATTCATTATCATTGGGATTATGAATGAGATACAGGTTCAACATTTTTCTCAAAATAGTAAGAGGGACTACACCTACCTAATCTGTTAGCATTGTCACATCCGAGGAAATCCCTTTGTCATTCCTGCCATTGGCATAATACGTCCAAATATTCATAAGGCAGGCAGCAAAGTCTATTATTATATTATTATGGATTTGGTGGAAAAGAGACATGAGAGATTAACAGTTGGCTGAACATATGTACCTAAAAACATTATACTTCTCACCAACAGATCAATGTTCATCTGAAGGGAGTCTCCAGGAGTTGTCCCAAGTGATCTATGCTTTAGCTGGTTCTCTGCAACCTACTCAGTCAAGGACTTGCATGAAGAGCTAAAGCATAGGATCTGGTGAATACATAACTACGTCACACCATTGTTTTGAGATCATAGTTCAAAACATCCTCTGAGGCTCTATATCCACAGGAGTCTGCAGAGGCCAAGTTTTCCCTCTAGACATTGTTTTATTGCACCTATCTTTACTCAGGCTTGTGGGAGATCCTGGGGCCAGCAATGAAGAGAGAGACACAGAAGAGGCAGAGCATAGGCCAGGATGTTCAGAGCAGATGTGTAAAAAAATGACATCTAGGTCTCACCAGATGGACTCCAGCAGCCAACCTTAGTGTCAGCTCTCTAGCCATAGTAAATTGCCCCCAGAGGATCTGATTCTCATTAAAGGTGAAAAGGTGTCCACAGCCCAACTGGCACCTCCCTGCTTCTAGGTGAGGTTGGTCCCAGGAGGGTAAGACTGTGAGCAGCAGACATGGAGCAATGTCGCTAGTGTGGTTAAATATCAGCTTATCCCACAGCTTTGCCTACGTGTATGTAATAAGGAAAGCAAGTGGGTCTAAGGCTGGTCAAAAAGAGCGTCACTCCAAGAGAATGAGGCTCTCTTGTTGCTGGCAAGGAAAGCTCCTTGTGCAAACAGGGGAACATGTTCTCTAACCCACCATCTTTCTTCCAGTGCAGGAATGCAACAGCAATGACATCCATCTGTTTGTTGATTTCTTTTCTAAGGCAGGAAATGAGGTGTCCACAGAGACCCTGGATGAATAATGCATAACATCTGCAAACAAAATCAACCCTCAATTAACTGTACTGGTGGAGAGAGGCTGCAAGAATCGAAAATATCTGGCAATCCTAGAAAAGTTTTATTTCTCCTTGAAAAAGCTGGAGAGGTAAATGGTGGAAGATTCAGCCACACACACACACACTATCAACAAACTCATGGATTACGCATGCTGTGTGTACACCCCATTTACACCCACATACATGATCATGTGTGTGCACACACATTCAGTTCACACACTCAGACACAGGTTGATCGAGTCCCAATTCAAAAAGCAAGTTGACTTCCTCAGGAGGACAGTGTAATTCTCTGTTGCTAGGAAGTAGGTAAGCGGGAGTAAAATGCTTGTTGCAGATGCTGGAAAGGAGATTCAAGGATCTGTTGGGAGGAATGCCTTTAGGCTTCCCTGAAGCCCTTAGAATTTGTGATTTCAAAATTTGCTCAAGTTCAGCAATAGGTTGTATCCCGTATCAGTGTGTCTTGCACCATGAAGTATATTATAGAACCCTCAGATATTGTTTCCTTGAACTGGGCAATTTGGTAAAATAACTGTAAAACAGCAGCACATTCTGTTGCAGTTGTCTGTAGACTTGCTTTCTGGTCGACTTCAGCAGACTGCTCAAGGAAATTAGACTTTGTCAGCCAACTATCACACATTCGAACGCACACACATCTATATATACTCTTATTTCTAATCTTAGTGAAACCACACAGATGATGGTTAAGTTCTTTGCTGAACAAGGACATCATGTTTCCATTCCCTGCCCAGTACTTTATTCACTTACGTGGACTATAGGAGGAGGCTATGCTTATTTATTTAATATGATCACATCCTGAATCCTGGACCCATGTCTGTACCTCTCTGTTCTCAGCCACCAGTACAGGGTAGTGATGCTGCAAGTATGTGGTGGTGCCTCTCAGGAAGGCATGTGGGAGATGCACATGCACCCCATTTGAAACAAGAAAGGAAAGAACACCAGCGTGCTGATTCATCAGGATGTTAACTCCTATTCTTCTGGGGTTATATACATGAAAAGTCTGCATTGCCAGATTAAGAGAATCTATTACTTTTCTTTGGTAAAAGCCTTTTAAAGGCAACAAAGAATATCTCCTACTGATCTTCAGTTTACGTATTACATCAAAAATGGAAGTATTGAGAGTCCAACTTTTGATGCTTACTGAATGGGGGCAGAAGATCAAAGTTTATGATTTTTAAAAAAGAAATTAAAAAAATGAAAAAAATGCTGACCTAAAGACACATGAATGCTAATATTCTCACTCGTTTGTATTGTCTTGGCAGTGTCCTGCCCACAGATGTCCCATGAGCCATACTACCTGCAGAACTGTGTAGTTTTGCTGTGGTGAGGTTGAAATCCTGAATAGACATATAACAAGGGCTGAATTTGAGGCAGCAATTAATAGGCTGCCAGCCAAAAAAGGTCCAGGTCCATGACGGGTTCACAGCCTAATTCTTCCAGACGTACAAAAAGGAGCTGGTACTATTCCTTCTGAAACTAGTCCAAACAATACAAAAAGAGGGAATCCTCCCCAACTCATTTTATGAGACCAACATCATCCTGATACCAAAACCTGGCGCAGACCAAACAAATAAGAAAACTTCAGGCCAATATCTATAATGAATACAAATGCCAAAATCTTCACTAAAATAATGGCAAACTGATTGCAACAGCACATCAAAAAGCTTATCCATCATGATAAAGTAGGCTTCATCCCAGGGATGCAAGGCAGGTTCAACATACGCAAGTCTATAAACGTAATTCACCACATAAACAGAACCAAAGACAAAAACCACATGATTATCTCAATAGATGCAGAGAAGGCCTTTGACAAAATTCAACAGCCCTTTATGCTAAAAAACCTCAATAAACTGGGTGTCAATGGAACGTATCACAAAATAATGAAAGCTATTTACAACAAACCCACTGCCAATATCATACTGAACGAGGAAAAACTGAAATCATTCCCTTTGAAATGTGGCAATAGACAAGGATGTCTTCTCTCACAACTCCTATTCAATATAGTATTGGAAGTTCTAGCCAGAGAAATCAGGCAAGAAAAAGAAATAAAAAGGGCATTCCATTTGGAAAGGAGGAAGTCAACTTGCCTCTATTTGCAGATGACATGATTGTATATTTAGAAGACCCCATCATCTCAGCCCAAAATCTCCTGAAACTGATAAGCAACTTCAGCAAAGTCGCAGGATACAAAAATCAATGTGCAGAAATCACAAGCATTCCTGTACACCAATAACAAACAGAGAGCCAAATCAAGAGCAAACTCCCATTCACAACTGCTAGAAGGAGACTAAAATATTTAGGAATACAAAGGACCTCCTCAAGGAGAACTACAAACCACTGCTCAAGGAAGTAAGAGAAGACACAAACAGATGGAAAAACATTCCATGCTCATGGTTAGGAAGAATCATTATGATGAAAATGGCCATATTGCCTAAAGTAATTTATAGAGTCAACACTATCTCTGTCAAACTACTGATGACCTTCTTCATAGAACTGGAAAAAAACCCTTTAAACTTCATATGGAACCAAAAGAGAGCCTGCATAGCCAAGACAATCCTAAGCGAAAAGAACGAAGCTGGAGGCATCATGCTGCGGGACTTCAAACTATACTACAAGGCAACAGTAATCAAAACAGCATGGTACTGGTACCAAAACAGAGACATAGACCAATGGAACAGAACAGAGGCCTCAGAAGCAGCACTACACATCTACAACCATCTAATCTTTGACAAACATAGGAAAAACAAGCAATGGGGAAAGGATCCCCTGTTTAATAAATAGTGTTGAGCAAATTGACTAGCAATGTGTAGAAAGTAGAAACTGGACCCCTTCCTGACACCTTACACTAAAATTAACTCCAGATGGATTAAAGATTTAAACATAAGACCTAACACCATGAGCATAGGCATAGGCAGGGATGTCATGACTAAAACACCAAAAGCAATGGCAACAAAAGCCAAAATAGACAAATGGGATCTAATTAAACTTCAGATCTTCTGTACAGCAAGAGAAACAATCATTAGAGTGAACTGGCAACCAAAAGAATGGGAAAAAATTTTCACAATCTAACCATCTAACAAAGAGCTAATATCCAGAATCTACAAAGAACTAAAACAAATTTACAAGAAAACAAACAAACAAACCCATCCTAAAGTGGGCGAAGGATATGAACAGACATTTTTCAAAAGAAGACAAATATGAAGCCATCAAACATATAAAAAAAAAATGCTCATCTTCACTGGTCATTAGAGAAATGCAAATCAAAACTACATCGAGATACCATCTCATGCCAGTTAGAAAGGTAACATTAAGAAATCTGGAGTCAACAGATGCTGGAGAGGATGTGTAGAAATAGGAACACTTTGACACTGTTGGTGGGAGTGTAAATTAATTCAACCATTGTGGAAGACAGTGTGGCGATTCCTCAAGGACCTAGAAATAGAAATTCCATTTGACTCAGCAATCCAATTACTGGGTATATACCCAAAGAACTATAAATTGTTCTGATATAAAGACACATGCACACATATGTTCACTGTGGCACTGTTTACAATAGCAAAGACCTGAAATCAACCCAAACGCCCATCAATGATAGACTGGACAAAGAAAACATGGCATTTATACACCATGGAATACTATGCAGCCATAAAAAATGAGTTTGTGTCCTTTGTAGGGACATAGATGAACCTGGAAACCATCACCCTCAGCAAACTGACAGAAACAAACACTTCAAGTTCTCACTCATAGGCGGGTGTTGAACAATGAGAACATGTGGACACAGGGTGGCATCACACACTGGAGTCCATTTGTGGGGGGGGGGCAGAGGAGGGACAGTGGAAGGGAGGGTGGGGAGGGATAAAGCAGGGAGAAATGTCAGGTATAGGTGATGGAGGGATGGAGGCAGCAAACCACCTTGCCATGAGTGTACCTATGCAACAATCTTGCATGATCTGCACATGTACCCCAGAATCTAAAGTACGATTTAGAAAAATGAAATAATGAAAAAAAAAAAAATTGGAAAAAAATGGTGACCTAAAGAAACATAGATGCTAATATCCTCACTCCTTTGTATTTCCTTGGCAGTGTCCTGCCCACAGATGTCCCATGAGCTGTGCTACCTCCAGAACTGTGTAGTTTTGCTGTGGTGGGATGAAAGCCAGTGAATAGAAAATCCTACACTAAAAACACGGACTCAAGTACCACGTAGCACAGGCAACAGGTTCTGCCTCTGGATGTGCGGACATGTAATACTGTAGGATCCAGGGGTAATAGAAGATTGGTGGGGCAAAACATGAGCTAGAGGTTGGAGAGGAAAAGAAAGACATATGCTAAACCTCTGGATGGCTCATAATGGCCGGAAGTTGCTGCTCAGGAAGACCTGTTGATTCAGGTCTATTAATTCTATTTATTCTACTAATAGACTCTAATAACTATTAATTCATCCAACTATCCAATAATTCACTCATCCATTCATCCAACTAGCCAACCATTTAGGTTTTTTTCCAGCTTCTTAGATGTTTATTTTGAAAATTCATCCCTCTGCTACCATTATAAAATGTGAGCTATCAAGTCACCAGTCATTTATTTAATACAATTAATCAGATAGCAATATAGTAGACTTGCCACTGTGTCAGGCACTGGGCACAGACTGATGAAAAAATTAGATCATAGAGCTTATAATCCTGAGAGTAAGACATCAAATATTGACATCATACAAGCAGATCAGCAAAAAAAAAACAAAAAAACAAAAACAAAAACAAAAAAACTAACAAAAAAAAAAACGTAGCAAATGCTATAACAGAATACAAGAAGCCAGTCAGGCGTGGTGGCTCATGCCTGTAATCCCAGAACTTTGGGAGGCCAAGTCTGGTGGATTACCTCAGGTCAGAAGCTCAAGACCAGCCTGACCAACATGAAGAAACCTTGTCTCTACTAAAAATACTAAAAATTAGCCAGGCATGGTGGCACATGTCTATAATCCCAGCTGAGATTATAGGAAGCAGGAGAATTACTTGAACCTGGGAGGCAGCGATTGTGATGAGCCAAAATTGCGTCATTGAACTCCAGCCTGGGTAACAAGAACAAAACTCTGCTTCAAAAAAAAAAAAAAAAAAAGCCTTATAGTGTCATGCAATCAAAAGGCTTCCACAAGAAAATAACTTTCCAGCTAAGACCTTGTACAGTTTAATAATTCAAGGGATAAGATAGATTTTTATCAGAGGAAATAGCATGTGTAAAGGCCCTGGGGTTGAAATGATGCTGTCCATGGCTGCATCCAACTAGAAGGTATACACGTTTTGTGCATGCTCCTGGATGTCAAGACCTGTGCTTGCTACTAAGGCAAAGATGGAGAATATATAAAAGAAACAGCCTCAAGTGTGAGTTCATTGAAGTGAGGGACCATGTCCAGTTCTTCCTCGTATCTCCAGAACCTAACACAGTCCCATAGGAAACCGCGGTGGATCTTGGGGAGCTTCATGGATTGAGTGAAAAAATTGGAAGTTGTGGCAAGAAGAGTGGCAAGGCCACTCAGAAAAGGGATGATGACAGAGCAAGTCTTGAAAGCAGCAACACAAGTGAGGGATGAAAGGGACTAGGAAGCAACTCCTCTGCTTGGAGGGGTGTGTGTGGGAGCACTAGACTGATCAGAGGCTTGTAGAAGTCAACAGGGGCCACAGTGGGGAGGCTCTTAAAATCCAGGGTGGGCTTAACTCATTCTGATCCCAGAAATGAGGCACATTGGAGGCATGTTCATTTAAAAGATGCATTTACTGGCCTCATTGGCCCATCCCCTGCAATGCAAAGTCTAAAGGGATGGCCCATCCCACAATTTCTTAACAGATAAAGCCAAAAACCAATGCACATTCCCGTCATTCCCCTGCCAGCCCTCTAGATGCAGCACACAGCCCTCTGTGTTCAAGGAATAAGAAAGAAGGGAAAGAACAGCAGCCCCAGGAGAAGGACCTCTAGTAGTGAAGTAACTTCAGGAGAAAGACTGCAGAGTGAAGCAGAAAGGAGTACATTCCTCAAAATTCTCCTGCCCTAAAGGACAGAACAATGTCTATGACAGTAGTGCTGCCTCCCACAGGGCATCCACCTGCTGGGAATCAGAAGTTGTACTTGGTCCACTCCAGCTACTCCATTTAAGGTGTTTCAGCACCCCTAATAGGTTTGTTGTCTTCAGAAGGCTGGAGAGAAATGCCCTGCTTGACATTAACTCCAGGTAGGTGGAGGGTGGTGAGCCATGAACAAGTTAGTTAAATGAATCAGCCAATAAGTAGTTATAGCTGAGTTTTGTATACAATAATAAATAAGTAGGTTAGATCCACAGGAATTTAGCAACTTGCTGAAGGTCAAACAGCTACTGAGTTACAGAGCTGGAAAATGGAACCCCAAGCTCTCTCTAGTCTCCAGAGTGGAGTGATGCTAAATCCAGTTGATTGGAAGGAGTGAGGCTCTAACCCTTGCTCTAGAGCAGGCATCCCCAAACTTTTTACACAGGTGGCGAGTTCACTGTCCCTTAGATAGTTGGAGGGCTGCCACATACTGTGCTCCTCTCACTGACCACCAATAAAAGAGGTGCTCCTTCCAGAAGTGTGGCGGGGGGCCGGATGCAGTTTGGGGACGCCTGCTCTAGACAGAGGCTTTGGGGAGTGCAGAAGGGTTGGTATGATACCATCATATCAGGCACAGCTTGGGGAAGGAAAGGGGAAGGAGAGAAGCAAGCAGGAAAGGGAGGACTCAGGCGGTGAGGGTGGGGGTGGGAGGAGGGAGAGGGATATGCTACTGTGACCTCCAGTGCCTGGAGCTGCAGCGCAGAAACCGAGCAATTTCCTTTCCTGATTCCCTACTAAATAAAATAAACGTCTCTGCCTCATGTCACAGTTTGCATTTTCAGTCTGATTCATGGGGAAAGCATTGGCAGGTAATCTTTATCCGTTTCAAGTGTCTAAGTTTTCATGCAGAATACTAACGACAAACATGCAAAAGAGGAGAAGCATCAACCTTGGCACTAAGAAAATTAATCTTACAATACAATGGAACAAATTAAACTTTCCCATGCTGTCAATACTTTCGTATTTTTTATCTTTTCTTCATCGTTCATTTTTAGTAGTGTCTTGACATTTGTGAGGGATTTGCCCTAAGGGGGGAAAAGCCAAATTGAAAAATTCCACAATTGTACAAAATTTCCCCCATGAATATCCGTTTTCTTGCAGAGAGCCATCACTTGCTCACACATCTTCACCTTTTGTTCCATTTGTCGTCAACAAAAGCATCTTTCTTTCTTTGGGAGGCCCACTGGCCACAAAGACATAGCATCAAGGTCGTATCACTGGCACCACTGAATATGCTGTGGTGTGGAGGATATGGAGCGGTCAGCTGGTCCCTATCTCCACTCTAATGACATCTCTATACACAGCCTTTTCACAGTGCAGTGTCCGTAGCTGATAAGAAGCAGGAGTGGGATTGAAGCGTACACCCTTACAGCCTTGTACTTCTCCATGTAACATACCATGCACTCATCCCATCCTTGTGGCAAAAAGCCTGTGTGAGCTAACAGAGCTCCAGCCCCAAGGAGCAGGGGGACTGATCGGAGGGTGTTGAGCCAGCGCTTTCCTAGAGTCCTCACTGATGCTGATGAGCAGATACAGCCAAGCAGCTTGAAAAGCAGGTGGGACTGTGAGAGGCTATAACAGCAACAGCACCTTAGACAGACTAGTGGAAAATAGTAGGGGGAAGCAGAGAATCCTAGGAGACTGCAGGTTTGGTGGGCTGGGAGAATATTAGTCTTCATGAAAGGAGACCCATGGGCCAGGGAAAGAAGGTTGGGTTGGAATAAGCATGGACCCAGACAGGAGCTTGAATAGATGAGACTGAGAGCCACGGTCACTGAAAGAAAAGATCTAGGAGCTGAACACCTAGATGCTATCTTCAAACATTCATTCAAAAAACCTTCCCCAGGCACCCACTAGGTCCAAGTCACTCCTTCTGAAGTCCCAGAGGTTCAGAGATGAAGAGGATACAGCTATTACAATTCTGGAGTTCCCTTTAAATGTAAAGACTAGGTCTGAGCGCTGTGGCTCACACCTGTAATCCTGAGGTGGGTGGATCATGAGGTCAGGAGTTTAAGACCAGCCTGATCAACATGACGAAACCTTGCCTCTACTAAAAATAAAATGTTAGCCGGGCATGGTGGCGTGTGCCTGTAGTCTCAGTTACTTGGGAGGCTGAGGCAGGAGAATTGTTTAAACCCAGGAAGCAGAGGTTGCAGTGAGCTGAGATGGCATCACTGTACTCTAGCCTGGGCAACAGAGCAAGACTCTGTCTCAAAAAAAAAAAAAAAAAAAAAAGCTAAAAACTAGTGAACAGGTAAGTACAATGCAATTTGTTATATGCTGATGGAGGGAAGCCCAGCAGCTATGGCCAGAGCCTCGAGGGAGGACACTCAGTGGGCTGCAGAGGAGAAGGAGATTCAGCGTTGGTTTCTCAGGTGCCAGGATCCTCACTCTACCATGAGGCTGCAGGAAGAACATGGGAGTGAGGCATGAACTCCGGCCTCACTCCAGCTGGACAACTTCAATCTATATTACATATTGTGTTCTCAATATCCTCACAGATAAAATGTGAATGAAAGGCCTAAGATGACTGAATTATAAAAATAATGTATATGAGCACATCTTCCTCAAAGTTGGTATATGTTAATTCCTCCCTGCCAAATAATCAAGAATAGACTGACATGCACTGGACCTAAATATTAAAACATAAAAACCAGTAGGTCATTCGTCAAAATTATCTCTAGATTTTAAAAACAGCAATTTGAAACTTATTTTGGATAAAACGTAAGTAAATGTAAACTCACTTCTCCCTCCCATCCACCCTCGTGTTCTTGTCTAGTGTCCATGGTACATCATCCTACCGCATTTGCTTGGGTATTCCCAGAGTTTGCCATCTTTTGGAAGGATTTTCTGTATCTCTTGGAAATTTATGCTGTCTCCTAAGAACGTATACTAATGTGATTACCGTTAATCAACAGATTGAAAAGGTCACATACACCACACAAGTCTTTCTTGGCCTTCAGCTCAGAGGTCACCGAACTGAAGACTATAATGCAGTATAAAATACCAAGATGATGGTGGCATCAGCAAAACATAGGAGGCGCCAAGTTAGAAGCCTTTATAAATACACAGGATGCCGTCTGGGTGTCCTAACAACCCTGGCCAGGGAGATCCTGCTTTACCTGTGAAGAAATCGGTAACGGTCATGCAGGTAACAGGCAAGATTAGGACTCAAAAATAGATCCTCCTGACATCAAAAACCACACTCTATTCTCCAGTATTTCCATGGTCTCCTCCTTATGGATAAACGTGTATATATTCATTTCTCAATTCCCCTTTTCAAAGACTATGAAAACTTCAGCTTTGATCAACCCAACATGGCTGCTGTGTCTAGCATAAAGTTGATTTTATTCTAAATTCTTATTCTCTAACTCATAAACTCAAAAGGTATCAAGTTCATAACCAGTTCAATAAAAACCATCCCAGAAATAAACGACTGCATTCATTACCATGACTCTGTTAATACCATTGATTTTCTCCTGCACCGTTTTCCTTTGCTTTGTCCCTTTACAGACCACTAGCAGTGGGAAAGCTTACCATTAACCCCACAGACAGCGCCAGTAGATCACCACGCAGTCACTCCCGCCCTCTTTTGTGTGTGAACATAATTATTCCAGACTGTGGCACAGCTTTTCACCTATCAGTCACTGAGGCCTCTTGTGGGAGACAATACACTCATTACATGGAGCTCCCCAGACAGGCTGCTGTGGGTTTGCAATCCCAGATTAAAAGGTCACCTTTAATTCTGTAATGTTCTCAAGAGTATATCACACACTGCTACTATGCTGGCAAAAGCAGGGCTCAGGTTTACCCCAGTCATCTCCTCCAAACCACAATTACCAGGTGCCATGCTTTGAGCAGCTCCAGGTTCTAATTTCCAATTCGATCAATTAACCAGAAGGAGCTAGTTCCGTACTTCAGTGTTTTCCCTCATGGATGAGGTAAGTCAATTACCAGTGAAAGGTTAAGAATTAGAGCTCATCACAGGAGAACTGCTGCAAGCCTCTCCTGAAGTTGATCCAAAGGAGGATGCAGGGTATCCTGTGGGTCCACAGGATAAAACTCAAGTGGGCTAGAGGGACCCTCCAAATGCCACCAGTACACATGGTAACCTCTGCTACCCCTTGCCTCTTCCCTCATCCACTGTGTTACCCAAAAGTCAGCTTCACAGTTGACCCTTTGCAGGGGAATTTCTCTACCAAGCCCAGCAACGTTTCTCTCCAGTTCTTACAACTTCCCTTGAAAAGGAGCTGCAAGCCTTAATAATCACACTCAAGTCTGATTTGGATTCTAAGAGAGTTCACATATAAATTATCAAACAGGGGACGGGCACGGTGGCTCAAGCCTGTAATACCAGCACTTTGGGAGGCCGAGGCGGGTGGATCACGAGGTCAAGAGATCGAGACCATCCTGGTCAACATGGTGAAACCCCGTCTCTACTAAAAATACAAAAAAAAAAAAAAAAATTAGCTGGGCATGGTGGCGTGTGCCTGTAATCCCAGCTACTCAGGAGGCTGAGGCGGGAGAATTGCCTGAACCCAGGAGGCGGAGGTTGCAGTGAGCCGAGATTGCGCCATTGCACTCCAACCTGGGTAACAAGAGTGAAACTCCATCTCAAAAAACAAAAAACAAAAACAAAAACAACAAAATCAAACAGTTAAATCAAACAGTTAAATACTGGTGGGGGAGCAAACCAGCCATTCCAAACACAAGCAGCTACAGCAAAGTGGGCATTTGATACTGGATGAAAGGCCAAGAGGAAAAGGCTTTGTGGGCAGCAAGTAAAAGCATTCTAGGTTTGAGTATTTTCAAACTATAAGGATTCAAGGTTTTTTTCCCTCCCCTCTATATGAAAGGGAAACTGAGAAGACTTCTCTCACTGCAGGCACAATGGGGTTTTGTAGGCAAGCCTCACCAGTGCACAGGGCAGGCCTTCCTGATAGGGCATCAGCAGAGCCCCTTCTCACTGAAGAGCCTCTCTCTCACTTGCAGGCGTCTGTGTGGTACCAACAGAAACAAGTAACTGCGCAGCAGAACCACCAGTAGAGTTCTTAGATAAAGAGCTTGGTTTAAGAAAGGAGTTTTGAGCATGTGCTGGACAGAAAGACTGACAACTGTATGATGTAAATGAGACCCCTGTGATAAGCCAATCAGCCTGCTATGGCCTGGAACTAATTGATTATGGGCCGAGAAGGAGCACAGAGGGTTAACCTGGCACAGAACAAAGGAAGAGTTAGCCACTGGCAGAGAATGACTAGGACAGAAGAGGCCCAGAAGAGAGCTAGGACTGGGAATCCATATTTACATGCGGACGTCGAAGAGAACTTTGGGCTCACAGTGAGGCTCTCTTAGGCATCACCTGCAGATAATCATAACTATTTCTTTTTTTTGCGTGTGTTTAGTAAGTTCTACATGCTATCCATTTCGTTGAGAGAATGTGACTTTAACTCATCTTAGAGCTAGCTGTCCTTGTAAATTCAGAGCTCGAAAATGTAATTCAGGCATTAAATGCTGGGGAGCCATAGTAGAGAAGACAGGTAAGCAGCTGCAAAGCGCAGAGCCTGGGTGGGCGTGTTGTGGGTACAGAGCATCCCCCCACCATGCTAGGCAATGTCTAAAGCTGTGACTACACAGATGCAGAAAGTGTGGCCTCCATTTTCACGGTGTTCTCACCCTTTATGGTGTCCTTGGTCGAGGTGGGGAGGCCAGAGAGAGCTATAAAAATACATAGAATAATTCTCGCTGCACAGGCTAAGCACCAAATAAATCATGCAGGTATTCGCTGCTGTGCAGTTCCTAGGCAGCAAGTGTGACCCAGGGTGGTCAGGGAAGACTTCAGAGAGAAGTTGGGCCTTGAATGCTGGAAAAAAACACTGCTGGTGAAAGGGGAGTTATTGACCACAGTTAGGCAGGCAAGTCCGTCTGCCAGCCGGAGTGCAGGAGGCCGGCATTGACATCCGTCGGCCACTCAAGTGACAAGAAATTCAGATCCCAAGGCAGGCTCTGCCCACCAAGCTGTAGGCGCTGTTCCTGCTTTAACTACAGGAGTACTGCTGCTACAGGGTAGACCTCATGTGAAGTGTTCTGACCACAACTTTTTTTAAAGGAGCACAAGATAGGAACTGCAGGGATACCCACAGGGCAAGAAAAGTTGATCCCCACCTGAGAGATGACGACACAGCCCCTCCTGTCCCCCTGACTGAAATGAGCATGGCCTAGAGTTTGTCAAAAATCACCCAGGAAGCCTGGAGAAGGCTTTGAATTAGTAAAAACAAGCACAAAGCAGGTGTGGAAACAGCTTAAGAATCCATCAGCAGATGAAGGAATGAAGCAACTGTGGTATATACATATTAAAGAATCCCACCCAGCCTTTAAAGCCAAGAAAACCCTGCCATAGGCAGCAATAAGGGTGACCTCAAAGGACATTATGCAAGTGAAACCAGCCCACCACGGGGGACAAATACTGTATAATTCCACTTACGTCAAGTATCTAAATACACATACAAAATACAAAGGGTGGGATGGTGGTTGCCAGAAGCCGGGGAGAGGGGGAAATGGGCAGATACGTTAAGAAGAGTAATGTTTCCATTAGAGATCTGCTGTACAATATTGTGTCTATAGTTAACAAGACGGTATTGTTCACATGAAATATTTTTAAAGGCAGACCTCATGTGAAGTGTTCTTACCACATTTTTTTTAAAGGAGCACAGGAAAAGAACTGCAGAGATACCTGCAGGGCAAGAGAAGTTGGTGCCCACCTGAGAAATGACACGACGCCCCCCGTCTCTCTGCCAACACGAACACCAACTCGTTCACCTCCCCGGCGACTCTGTGATGCGGAGAAGGTAGAGGCAAAAGCGGAGTGCTAGAACCAACAAAGCCGAGCTTCACTGGACCACGTCCCTCTCGCGTCCCGTCAACTCACACATGCTAGCTCCTTGACACCAGGTGAAGTCTCTAACCTAGCTACACTGGACCACGTTCCTCTGGCATCCCCTCAACAACTCACACATGCTAGCTCCTTGATACCAGGTGAAGTCTCTAACCTTAACCGCCTCATCTGTGAAACGGAGAAATTGACACCACCTGAGCAGGACAGTGTCCGGAGCTGAGATAATGAGGAATTCCTGCCAGGAGGTTAGGAGAGATAAATGGGAGGGTGTTTCTGTTTTGATGTAAGAGCGTTAGTGCTTAAGGGAAAATCAATCATCAAAAGATAAAACAGAAAACTCCCCTGTATACTTGGAAGTTAAGAAACCTTTCTTCTAAATAATCTGTGAGTCAAAAAAGAAATTATAACACAAACAGGAGACTATATTGAATTCAATGATATAAAAAATATATATCAACACACGCAGGATTCGGCTGAAGCAGTGGAGGAAAATACAGAGGCTTAAGTGAAGAAAGGACAGGTATTACTGCACTCAAACATCCACCTCAACTAGAAAAAGAGAAAAGGAACCCAAAGAAAGTAAAAGAAAGAAAATAAATATTACAGCAGCTAATAAAATAATAAATGGAATTTAGAGAGGGCTAAGATAGCCAATAGCAGGTTCCTTGAAAAAGCTAATAAAATTGATGTACTTCTGGTGAGGCTCAGAACAAAGAGAGGAGCAAGTAGCTAGAATCAGGGCTGACTAGTGAGGGCATTAGCTGGGCATGGTTGGTGCTTCCAGAGGTAAAGCCTTGGTCCCTACTTCAGGATCCTGGAAGTGTAGGGAAGAGACAAACTGTCCATGAAAAAATCCCTGGAAGTGATTTGGGGAAAGTACTCCCGTGGAGAGCGAGCCCCTGAGTGGGGAAGCCAGGCAAGGCATTGCAGTGGGGGTAGGTTTCTGCTGGATCCTACAAGGAGAACCTTTAATGATTGAGGGAACCCAGGTGTTCTGAAAGAAGACTGCATCTCATAATGTTCTCAACTCAGGCTCGGGAGTCAAATGGAACTGAATTTGCATCCCATCTCTGCAACTACCAGCTTTGTGACATTGTACAAATCTCCGTGCCTCTGATTTCTCATCTGTAAAATGAGAGTAATGATAGCATCTCTCCCTTAAAGGTTGTCATGAGCATTTAGAGAGTTGGTACTCAGCTGCATTGAGTATTACTATTATAATTTTTACACCTCTATTAACATAGCGTAATGTACCAATTTGGGCAAGGAGCCAGAACTGCACTTCTGTGGATAGGCCCAGACAATAGGGCATCCCTCATCTCTCCATCTGCTTAGCAGTCATTTATTAAGCACCTCCTTTGGGCTAAGAACAGCTACTCCCCCCACCCAGGTTGTCAACCTGCTGCCCAGAATGGAGGGTCATTTCCAGTCACCCAAGCCAAAGCACATGCCAAACTGGGCCTTCTGTCCATCACTGTTGAGAGGGCTGGGGGAGGCAAGGTGAGGAATTACCTCTCAGATACTTAAGTGCTGAAGAATCAAGACAAAAGTTGATGTTAACAGCCCTGAGCAGAAATGAGTGATTTTTTAAAAATAAACATTTAATCTAAGGAAAATCAGAGGTCAAATGACCGGTGGTGAAAAAATAAAGCACAATAGCAAGCTATAGCTTTGATCTAAGCTTTCATGCCAGGAGCTATGGTGCTGGCATGCACAGAAGCCCGAAGTGGAGGAGGGTAGTGGGGCTGACCATCACCAGGTAGCAGCACCACGTCCTGGCCTTCTGAAGCACAGGGCATCATGCTCTCTGGCCTTCCTTGACCGCCAGAGAGCCGAGTCTGCTTTTCACAGGGGCAGGGAAGAGTGGACTGAGTTCACAGCTTTTCAGGCAAGTTCACAGGACCATAAATCACAGAAATGGAAAACAGGAGCAAGAAATAAAACCCCTGGCTTCTCAAGAACTGCCAGCCACTTTCTTTTGGCTGTAAATAACCACAGTTAAACCAAGCACCCTTTACACTTCTCGGCAGGGAAGTGCATGAAAACATCTGATGTAAAGTATTTAAATGCTCTCCACCCACATCGATTTCACACCCAGAGCTAAGTGGCCAGTGCCTTAAGGAGAGCTCTGCTGTACCTGCCCCACCCTCGCCAATACCCTGGGAGGCCCAGAACATCCTTGGTCCATTGGTAGAGGCTTTGCAGGGATGGATATCTACATGACACTATGAATAAGGGGTAGGGGGTCAACTGGCCCTGGCAGAGGGATGAGCGTGGCCTGTGCCAAGAGCCCAGTTGTCCACAGTGCCAGCTTTGGCTCTCACCATTCTGCAAGTCCCAAATCAGTCAGCTGGTGAGGCAGTGGCTGAACCCAGATTCAAACCTACATTGCCTTGATTCCAAAGCTCTGGCATATTTTCAATGAGTAGCCACACAACCAAACCCGGTAATACATCCTGGGGGGTAAATGTTGATGTGTTTTTCAAGTTGGGATGATTCCTCTGCCTCCTTCTTTCTTCCCACTCCCCTATACCTTTACAATTTCACCTCATTACGGAGCCATCTTGTAGTCAGGAATTCAGACTTGTCAATTCTGCATTCTCACTTTGATGATACCTCATAAGAAACTGACTGAAAGCAATGTGTTGGATCATCTGGGTGGCCATTTTTTACGAAGAACAGCCCAAAGTTCCAGTGCCACCATTCGTGTTTGTGTTTACCAGGTGACTCACTGTAAATTAAGATTAAATGACACTATGGCCATTTACAGAGACAAAGGTTTTAGAGTAATTTGAAAAGAGAAAAGTGAGGAGATGAATTGAGTCCTCTGGATGGAATATGCAAGAAGCAGAACTCAAACATCCTCCTCAGCAGTCTGTGCCTTGGTAACGCGCCTCAGTTCATTAGCAGTAAGGGTGGCAGTAAGCACTCCAGGAAAAATGCTTCTGTTCTCAATTCCGGGGATAATTAGATTAAATACTATTTAACACCCATTTCAGTAAGCCACAATACTACCCTTATCTTCAAATAAACTGAGTAGCTTCATGGAATTATCAGTGACAGCTCATTAAAACTGACTTTGGAGATTTTGATTAATCACGGATCTGAATATCTTGAACTAACAAGGAAAGTCTCAATGTAGTAATACAATTTTGAAGCTTATTTTTGTAAACAGACGTTCTCTTCATTAGCATTATTAGACTAAACACATAAATGTTACATGTAAATTGAATCTGTGTCTACACTTTAAACAGAACACAACACACACCTGATAAAATTAATATTGCTAATTTGAATTTTATTTTTATATATTTACATATAAGATATTTGGTTTCGATTTATAAAATAGAACTATAAGGCTATCAATTTATACTTAGTTTAATAGTTGTACATATTCACAGAATAAAAATCATTAAATTCAACATAAGGATTTCTGAAAATTCCTTTTTCTTTCAAATGGAATTGATTCATTACTCAAGTTTCAGCAACACTGACATAATGAAACCTTACTGATGGATATTTAGGTTGTTTTCTGTTTTTTAAAGAACTATAAATAATGTGCAATCAATCTTTTTTCCAAGTATCTTTGTATGTTTGAGCATACCTATAGAATAAATTTCTAAATATGGCAATGCTCGGTCAAACTGTAGGAGAAATTTTGATGTTCATAAATGCTTAAATTACCCTCCAACAAGAATGCAATTATTCTTTCAAACTATGCATGGAAAATGTCTGTTTCAACATACCCTTGACATTTTTTGAATACCTGCTAATCTGACAGGTATAGATATATCATAGTTGTTTTAACTTACATTTCTTTAATCAAAAGAAGATGGAGCATTTTTTCATGTTTGATGTTTTCCATTTTTTATTGTGTGTGTATGGACTACCTATTGATGCTCTGCTGATTTTCTATTGGACTGTTTCATAATTTTCTCATTTGTTAGTCACCTTTTCATACCATTTCTTTACCTTTCATGTGGGGAAGACTTCGTCTTGTTTTTCATGTCTCTTTTGACTCCTCTAAATTTATTAAATAGGTTTAAATATTTTTAAGAATAAGATACATTTACCCTCCCTTTTTGTAGCCTTTTTATGATTTTACTGATTATTATTAAATACCCATCTAGAATTTCTTTTCTAGAAAGCCTGAGGAAGGTATTCCAATTGCTTTTCCTTTTTCCAAATATCAACATAGTTTATTACTGAATAATCCACCTTTCCCTGCTCATTTGAAATGTCATGTTAACATATACTAGATTTAAGTTCTCCCAATATTTGTACCTATTTCTGCACTCTTCTTTTGCATTGAGCTATTTGTCTATTCCTGTGTCGGTAAGTAGTGTATATTTATAAAACATTTGAAATTCGATAAGGCTAGTCTTGCCATGTCAATCTTCTTTTTTTACGTTTCACAGATATTCTCATGGGCTTAATTTTCTGGATCAGAGATCTGCAAACTGTTTCTTAAAGGGATGGGATGGATAGTAAATAATTTAGACTTTTGCGACCGATTCAGTCTCTTTAGTAACTACTCAACTCTGCCTTTGTAGCTGGAAAACAGCCACAGATCATCCACACATAACCAGATATGTTTGGCTGTTTTCTAATAAAACTTTATTTATAAAAACAGCAGTGGGCTGGATTTGGGCAAGCCACAGATTGTCAACCCCTCTTCTGAATGAGCTATAGTATCATTTTGGAAACTCTCCCTGCCCCAAAAAAACCAAACCATTTTGGGCTATTGTTTGGAATTGCTTACAGTTTAATAGTTAATAGCAGGGAAATTAACATTTTTAACTATCAAATCTGACTATTCAAAAAATACACTCTTTCTACTGAATCATAGCTTCGATTTTGTTCCTCAATAAGATTTTGAAGTTTTCTCCTTACAGCTCCTGCGCATTTCTTATTATGCTTAGCGTATTGTGTCTGTTTTTATATTTGTTTATTATTGCATATGAAACTGTTTGTTCCTGTTGGTTTTTGTTCAAGATGCACAGACAACAGGAGTCAACCTACCAGTTTAATGCAAAGCTTAAATGAGGTCTGTAGACCTCCATGAGATTAAGGGAGAAATCCTATGGGAGCTATACACTTTCTGAAATTGTATACCACATTTGTGAAAAAGTATATTTTTCTAGGAAGAGAGTCTACATCTTTCACCAGAATTTAAAGATCATCATCCATTCTTCTGTACCAAATATGAGATCCCTGACTTAAGATAGGTAATGGCAAGGACTTTGTTACCTAAATGGAATCCGGCATCTAAATGGAATCTAAATATAGGTGACCAGGAATATGCTGACAGCAGGGCCAACAACAGTGAGAGCCATTGACCTGCTCAGGCTGTCTGAGAGTAGGTGTGATGGTCAGGTTTATGGAGCACTTTCCCACCGTCATCCATGCAGGCAGTGCTGCCTCAAGGCAAAGGCATTCCAGAAGCTCTGAGGCCATCAGTCTTGCTCTCAAACAACTTTCCCTGACTTTCAGGCTGAGGTGTCTTCTCACCTCCTTCCCATGCAGCCTTGTTCTAACTGCTTACTGCGATCATGGATTATCTGATGCCAGCATTCCTAACTGCATCCTAATCTCCTGCCAGGGCCCCCTGCTAACCCTCTATCAACCCTGAACTCCTAGCCTCATGGAGAGAAGCAGCATGGAATGGAGGAAGGTCACAGACTATAGGGTCTAGCTAAATCAAGTTTAATCTTGCCTTTGCCAACATGTGCTGTAAGGGAAGAGGTGAACTTCTCTGACCTCAAGTTTCTCATAGTAAAAAGGCAACATGAATACCACCCAAGCATGGCTATAGAGATTAGAGGAAACAAAGCATAAGAGCTGAAATCCATTTTTGTAATATGGAGCTTGTCATTCAGGCATGGAAGGGTCATAGCTTGCTTCTTAGACAATCAACTAACATCAATCAGCCTCCATCTCTGCCCATGAAGCCCATGGAGATATGAAGCCCATGGAGACCCTCCTTCCCACTAGTGAGGGTCTGCTTTCTGCAGGGGTCTCAGCATCTCAACAGGAGAGGTCTATCCAGGCCCTACCATTGATCTGGTGTCTTGGTGTCATGCTGTACCCAGGATGCCCCTCATAGCTATGTTAGATGTTAGAATGGGCACTTAGTATAATCTGTAGCAGCCACTGACCTCAGCCCAAACCTATCAAAGGTGAGAGGATTGCCTTGCTGTATACAGAGTAGAAGGGTTATGTCCTCACATTGCAAAGGGCTGGCCTGAACTGAGAATGAGGATAGGATAATGTTGAAATACAGAAATAGATCTCAGGCAAGACTTAAATTTAATTTTCCTCTTGGAAGAGGACGACTCTCTCACTGACATTTCCCAAGCCTTAGTTTTCTTGTCTGCAAAATGTAGACCAAATAAGGGCAGCAAATGTTATTGAATACCTACTATGTTGCAGGAAAAAATTCCTCCCGAAAACCCCATATGAGAGATTCTATTATTATCGAAGTGCACAGAGTGGTTAAGTCATATGATTAAAGTGGCAAAACTGAAACCTGAACCAGATAGTGTGATGTTAGAACCTGGGCTCTTAATCACTATCATTTACATGCCTGTCTCATGAAGTGCTTTAAATAATATACAATTCATAAATTTCCACCACTGTGTCCACAGTAGATGTTTAATGGATGATAGTTTACCATTCTTGAAGCAGAAATTTGTCCTCTTATTAGGAACTGGCCTCCTGCCAACTGGCCATCACATCAGGAATTGGCCATATTTTCAGATACTGGCCACTCCATGAGAAAGTGAACATTCCATCAGGAATCGGTCATCCTGTCAGGATGATTCTAAAAGTCAATGTTCCAGCTGATGCCTGCCCTGGAATCAAATTGTCACAAGGTAGGCTTCAATTCAACAAATATATATTGTTATTTAGTGGAAAGAAAAAACACTTTACCACTGAATGCAAGTAGCCAGGGATTCTTTTAAGTCCATCTGCATGCAAAGAAGAAGGCAAGGGCGTGGGTTTGAGTGTAGGCAAACCACCAAGTGCCAGGAACCTCCAGGTATCAGTTTCTCTGGGTCTTATAAGAACTCTGAAAGAGTACATTGAGTCTACTTATAGATAAAGATTCTAAGGCCCAAAGAAGATTAAACGAATTGTCTAGATTTCTGGAGCTTATAAGTGGTAGACCTGAGATTATGAAACAGTGACTCCAGGCCCTTTCTATCAAATGTCAACATCATCTCCAACCTGGCTGCAATATGTCCCCAGAGAAAGAGTTGCATATGCCCAGGGAAAACTCTGCCTCCTTCAAAACTATACCAAGTATGGCTCTGCCCAAGAGCAGCCTCTTTGCCACTTTTTAAACCATCTTCCAAAAAGCATTTGGATTTAACTGTCTGCCACTGCCCCCCTACACCCCCAGCCCCCCAGCTTGGGAGTCCTAGAAGAACAGAGCCGTGTCCCTAGTGCCCCGCACAGAGCCTGGAATAGAGCCACAGAATTCTCATACAACCAGTGCCAAGATTCTACTAACACTTGTGACAAGAGGGAGCATTTTCATGTTAACCAGAGAGACAGTAACCTAATGCACATTACTTTTTTTTTTTTCCAGTCCTTTTTAGGAAGGCAGCAGGATGAGGAAAGAAGACTGCTTATTTTAAGAATCCCATTACCGAAAGTCAATGAGGCAAAACTATCCGCATCAAAACGATGGAAGCAGCCCCATCTCTCCCAGGAAACATCCCTTCCTAAAATGACCACTCACAGGGGAGCCCTTGTGATCAGATGGGGTGACAGCATCTGTGATCCAGGCACTTAATCTTCAGCAACACAGAGACTTACATCCTGACATTACCTCTTCGAATGTGGAATCTCTGGAAAATTGTTTAACGTTTCTGAGACTCCATCTTCTCTTCTCTAAAATGGGCATAATGCCTATTTGAATGGACTTTCTGGAGGTTTGAATAAGAGCATTTATGTAACAGCCTTTGTGCCAAGTAGGTTCTTGGTATGGTGGTTCCCTCCATGGAGCTGGGGAGGCAATATCGGCATAGAACCAAAGAGAGCACAGGAGAGGTACCTGGCTGGGAACCGTGGGAAACAGATGAGAGCTGTGAACCACCCCATCCACAGAGCTGGATAGCTGACCAAGAATTTTGCAGTTTCAGAGAATTATAGCAATAACTGTTATTTTTGTTTTTAAATTGAGAAAGATAAGAAACAACAGCTGTTCAGCCCCAAGCATGTGCTACTCTGCTTGAAGCTCTACATGCATGATCTTCAGCATGGCTCTCACCAGGTCCCCAGTTTAGTGAGGAGAAGGACACTGACGCCTGAGAGCTTGTATGTTATCACCACATTCCCCTCTGAGTGAACAAGACTTCTTCCTTGTTACCCCACATCACCTTGTATAATCCATCATGGAGTCATACAGGCTGGTTATTGGGAAAGGGTCAGGGATCAAACCTCTTCTTTGAGATTGATGAAATTCACTTACGTCATCTCTTGCTCTGATTAAAATACACCAGTGATAAATTACTAAACTCCTTAACACGGAGATGTGAGTGACAGAAATGCCACAGACAACTGGTCCAGAGAGAGCACAGAAAGGAGAAGAACAAGACTAGTGATGCACAGCTGCCTCTTTACCATAGTTTTCTGACTCCTAAGCATCTGTGAGTGCCTGTGAGTAAAGGGCAATGCAGCTGATGAATTAGAAGGGGATCTGGCGGTCACAGTGGTCAAAGATGAGTGTAAACCAACAACCTACTGCTTTTGTTTAATATATTAGGAGCCTAAGTAGAGCTCCTCCACCCAAGGTAGCAGAACTATAAAATAAGTGTCTTGACATGCACCAGCCTCTCCTGCTTGGACCTATTCCTTTCTCATAGAAACATTATTGTACAAAAGGATCAGGATAAGGATAGTTCTTCTCCTCAAGTTGCTGTTAAAATTGCATTTGTACAAGTGCTCAGAACTTCCAAAACCCTTTCCCATTGACAGTCAAACTCAGTGGTGCGTAAGTGGTAAGGGGCTATCTCCCTAGATGACTGTGAAGGTGAAATACAGGGCCCACAAGACTGGGCCTGGGCCTCAAAGACAGGACACTGGATTGGTCTCCAAACCCAGTCATCCCAGACCTTCCGCTCACCTGGCCTCACCTCCCTCACACCTGCCCTTGCAGGTGAATTCAGATGAAGACCATGTGACGTCATTCTGATGTCTCTGAGCCTTTGATCCGCCCTGCTCATTGTCTGGTCCCATTCCTTTTCCTGCTTCTGTAAAGTACTAAGTCTGCTTTGATTCTTCTCTGAAGCTCATTTCTCTTCTTTTGGATAATTCATTAAACATCATTTTAAATTGCTTCCATGGCTGTTAGCCAGGTTAACTTTTTGAGCCAAATCCGATAATTCATGTTTTCTCAGAATACCATATATTTCAGAGATTTTCCGATATCTTAGCTGAAAACTGTATGTATTATCTTCTTGTAATTTGACTTAATCTATTCCATATCCATGGTTATATTCCCTTTTTCAACTTCAATCTCTGTATTTATGCTTTATTCCTTATTTTCTCTATTATAGCTAAGAAAAGAATGTCTAGCTTATTGGTTTCTTTAAATAATAAGCTTTACATTCACTTATGAATTCTAATGTTATTCTCTTTTTTTTTTTTTTTTTTTTTTTTTTTGAGACGGAGTTTCACTCTTGTTACCCAGGCTGGAGTGTGATGGCACGATCTTGGCTCACCACAACCTCCGCCTCCTGGGTTCAAGCAATTCTCCTGCCTCAGCCTCCTGAGTAGCTGGGATTACAGGCACGCACCACCATACCCAGCTAATTTTTTGTATTTTTAGTAGAGACGGGGTTTCACCATGTTGACCAGGATGATCTTGATCTCTTGACCTCGTGATCCACCTGCCTCGGCCTCCCAAAGTGCTGGGATTACAGGCTTGAGCCACCGCGCCCAGCCTGTTATTCTCTTTTCTAATGCATTCATTTCTGCTTATACTTATGGTTTACTGCTTCTTAATTTCCTCAGATGTATCTTTTTCAACTTCTTGTGTTGGATGCTTTCACTCTTTCTCATTAAGAAGGTATTTAAGGCTATGAATTTGCCTCTAAGTACAGCTTTGGTCACATTCCGTAAGTTTCAATAAGTTTTGGTTGTTCTAGTACTAGCTGATCATTGTGGTTTTGATTTTTATTTGTGTCCAAAAGCTTTTTTAAGAAAGCTATCCTTTTTTGCTTTCCATCTGATTGGGTTTTATTTTGCTTTTACTTTATAAGTGCTAAAACATGATTCTCCATAGGCAGGAAAGACATTCTACTCCTTTATAGGCAGGAAAGATATTCTATACTTCTTTTATAAAGAATCTGAAGCATGACATTAAGCAGCCAGCCTAAAACTTTAGTAATAATTAGCAGTAAAACCAGAAAAAGGAAAATGAGATAAAAACCTTCTGCATAAGTAGATACTCCCTACAATCCTTCTTCAGCAAAAGGGATTGCTTACCTTCTGGTGGCCTTTCTTAGGTCTGAGGAGGGAAGTGATTTGGATGTTTTAGAAGTATTTTTAACAGCTAGAAGCCATGCTTATAATGGAGTGGGCAGGTCCGCCTTCAGTCAGACTGAGAGGCAGCTCCCTAGAGTGCTCTGCTACCTGTTCACGCTCGCTCACTGGCCAGGTATAAGGTGGCCAATGGATATTGCTCCATCTTTCAGACCAGATCCAGAGCAGCAGAAGCAAAGGCCCTGGTAAGGGCCTCTGGGATTGAACGCAAGCACTCCAGATGCAAGAACAGCACCCAGGGGGTCACTGTTAGACTTGTCCAGGGATGGTCCAATGGCCATGCTGTTCTAGATGTGATACTCCATAATTGAGTTATTTAATCCTATGAAATAGGTATTAGTCTCCTTCACAGATAAAGCAACTGAGGCTCAGAAAGATGAATGAACCTCCTCCAGGTCAGGGTTCATGGTCCAAGACAAGCTACTAGAGGAGGATATACTAGGGATTTAGACATTCCTATTTCAGAGGAGGCAACAGAAGGGGCTGTTTAATGAGGGACCGGTGGGGTCCTGCCAGGTTTTTAAACTATCATTTACATATTTAACTTGTAAAAGATTTATTTTCCGTACTCTTTCCACATACACTTCTTGTATTCCATAAGGTGACAGTGACTTTATCTGCCTCACAGTGTGACTGTGAGTCCTGGAGACCGCAATGCATCTGAAAGCTTTACCTGTGGCAGGTGCTCAGTTAGCATGGATGCGGGATGAATAAGGCAGGAGCTTTATCCCTCTTCCCTTTTATCATTTCGTTTTTAGCTGGGAGATGGCAGCCTACCTCTTGTAGAAGCAGACACCCTCAAGTGCCAGGGCTGGAAAAAAGCCCAGTGATACCATCAAGTCCAGGGTTCACTACTAGGGCTCCTGGGTAGAATTCAGGGGGGTCCTAAGATTTAGGTGGGAAGTACTTTATCCTCACTAATCTCACAGCAACACAGAATTCCCTTCATTCTGCATGTATGTAACAGACCACAGCTATCCTAGCTATGGACTTAGGACATTGTGACCAACAGAAATCACTGGTGTTTATGTGACATAGTTGCCCCAGACTTCTCAAAATGTCGTTTACATTAATCACTACTTCAGGATTAGGTTTGATATTAAACCCACAACTAGATCTTGTCAATGTGTGAAATAAACATATATATCTCAAGATCACAATTTTTTAATATTTTGACAACTCTACTTCAATAAAATTAGCTTATTTTATAATCAAATGTATTATATTCTGCTCATTAAGAATCTTTATTCTGAGATAAAGGGCATAGGGGCTTCACCAGACACTACAAAGGCCCCTCATACCAAAACCAGGGTATTTAAGAACTCTGATTCAGACAAGGCAATGAGCTCAGAGAGGAGATGTGGTTCACTCAAGGTCACACAGCAGAGTTGGGACAAGAACCCAAGTTTTCCCACCCTACTAGAATATCATGAGCTTACAAAAAATGGGGAAACGCAAGGGTACAGCAGTCACATGATGAGTCATGGCAGCTCTGAGAGCAGGGCTTCGGCTCAGCCAGGACAGGGCAAGGAAAAGAAAATTTAAAGCTGTCCATGCAGTCTGCAGCCCTGCCTGCTCAGCCAGCGAGCCGGTTACAAGTATTTATTATTTGTTTTGCTAAAGTCTGCTCATATGGAACTGGGTAATAGATTAAACGATTCTTCAGTAGCCACAGAGAAGAGTGGGGAGGCTTGATTTGTCTTTGCACTTAAAACCCACATCATGCATGCATGTTCTTCATAATTGTATTTGAGCAACTTAGGGAGATAATAGAATACCTCAATATAATATATCTCATGAGGGTGGGTATGCCTGCCTGTAGAATAGAGACCCTTCAATGTGGAGTATGGTTCTTTTTCCTGCTACCGAAGACTTGCTGAGATCAAAAACTTGGAACCAGAAAGAGGTGCTTCTCAGAGCAGGATGTTCACATATTTAGGGGGAACTGACATCATCATGATGAGTAGTTTGCAAACTGAGTAACTGGGACTCTATGGCACACACCCACCACCCTCCTGACCTTCCCTGCATGCCTGATGCATTTTGTTCATGCTGAGCTCCCACCTGAAATTCCTTCTCTACAGAGTCCTACAGTGCTACACCACTACCACTATTAATGTTAACAATAACTATAATAATTGGTTAGCAACTCCTACGGCTTGCAGACTGCTGGGAGACAGGAGCTTTCAGTCCATAAGAGGAAGCTTCTGCAAAAACAGCCATTTTAAATACTGTGTGATCAGGAGAAGCAAGCACAGGCTTCTGTAGCACCTAGAAGAATGGGCCATTAGCTAACTCCTGAAGAAGTGTGGAAGTAAAAAGAATTCCAAGCAGAGAAAACAGCACATGCAAAGGCACTATGGCAAGAAAGAGCGTGATCCTTTCTGACCATGGCAAGACTTTCCATCTGCCTTGGTGCAGGAGCCAACTCTGTCCTACCCTGGGTAAGCTACAACAATGTAGGTGGAATTGCTCAGAGAGGCAAAGTCATCTTTGGTTTTAGAGCCTTGCAGGAGTGATGATATGAAAGTAACTCCTATCGTATTCTTGGAGGGGGCTTCAGCCCAGAGGAGAGTGGTGCAGGGGACTTCCACCTCCAGCTATAGGAGAGCAACTGTCCTAAACCTGCAAAGAAGCAGGGCCTCTGGGGTGAAGTGTGAGCCAGCTTCCTATGGGCAATCCACAGTCGTGAGGTCTCCTACGGCAACCTGGAGAGATCCTCTTCCTAGAAAGCCAGGGATGTAGGAAAGGGGTGGGCAAATTGAGACTGCAGTATTGGGCTGTTTGATTTAGCTTTTCTTCTCATTTACACAGTGTTATAGAGTATGGGGTCTGGATGGACTTGTAGACCCGTGTTAGCAATTGACTAATGCTCCAGATAAAGGAAAGGTGTCCATTCACATCCATTTATCTGCCTGCACTTTAATTCCTCTTCCCTGAGGGTTTATCTACCACATTGGTTGCAAAATAGAAGTTGATTCAGAACAGCTCACTTTGGGAAAATGATCAACATTAGTATTTTTATGTGAATTGAGAAAACAGAAGTATTGCAGAGTGGTAGAAATCAGAAAAGCCTCAAGGAAGCTTGCTTTCTGGCCCCCAGGGTGAGTAAGCAGTATCTTCTCTTACGCTCCTCCGCTCAGGGCTTCCCTCTGCCAGCACTCTCACCCTATGTCTGGTCTCGATCGTTAACCCCTCTGTCTCCCTCTCCAAGCTGCAAATTCACTGAAGGCAGAAATTCATCCTTCTCTGGATCTGCTTGGCTTGGCACAAGATCTAACCCTAAGAGATGCTTAGGAAATGATGAAAGAATAAAAGAAATAGCACACCCATGGAAATCAGTTCCTGAACTCAGTAAGCCCAAGAGTGTCCCTGTGATGCCACCACCGTGGTTAACACCAGTTACCCATCAGGTAAACCACAGGCCTTGTTACTACGGATGCCACATCAGGCAGCCCTATCAGTGATGGGTCCAGACATTGCAGGGCTGGCTCTAACAGTCAGAGTGAAGCACCTCCCCTGAGCCAGCAATCCACTGGGATCTGATGAGTCATCCATTGGCCTTCCCATTGATGAGGGCCAGGAGACACAGACAGCCAGGAAGCATCAGAACTAGGGCTGCCCCTGAGGATCAGGGTTTTCCTGGAATCTACGTATTTCACTTACCTGGGAAAGTCAAGCCCACCCTTGCCCTCGTGGAGTTCATTTGCAAGAGGACTCTGAGGATTGTATTAAAGCAGCTCCTCATCAGGCTATCAAGTTGGGAGTGAGGCAGCCATGGGAAGAGTCATAGGCAGTCTTCCTCCCCTGACCCGCAGCCCCTGCTCCGTGAACCTCCTTTCCTTACTGATATCACACCAGCACTCGCCGCCAAGTTTATTCTCCTGTCATCTGGAGAACCGCTCTTTCAGCTTTCACAACAGTACATATATTATTCTCTCAGGGCCAGGCTATAAGAATAAACAAGGCATAATAATGCAAGAAAGAACGATGGCAAACTTTTATTGAACACTTCTGATATGCCAGGAACCTCACTGAGTTATTTACAAACATGTTATTTAATTCCCCTAACAGCAAATAAAGATTTATTATATCATTTTACAGATGAGGAAACTGAGGCTCAGAGAGATTAAGTAATTCATCAATTGTCACAGAGCTGATCAGTAGGGCTAGGGTATGATGCCAGTTCCTCTCCAGATCGGTGTATTAGAAAGTTATTCTTAACTCCATCATTAAGCAAAACCATTCATGTCTTGAATGAGGTCTTTCTATGTTACTGGGAGTCCTTAATTTTTGTTTAAAATACTTTCCCTGAACATTTCTTCTTAATGGACAAATACATCCCACTGCAATTTTGGAAAGCAGAGAGGTTGAAGATTCAGCCTAGAATGAGGAAGGGAACATCGGTGCCCGGGAGTAGGCTCCCTTTAGCTGCTTCCAAGTGAGAGTCTTACTAGGGTAAGCTTCTCCACTGCCCTGACCTACCTCTCTCTTCTGAAAAGTAAGGATAATTATATCCATTCTGCCAACTCAGAGGAGGCCACCGAGAGAACTGAGCAAGGTAATGGCTGAGTGAGGGCTTGACAGGAAGGCCTGGGGGAAAACCGAGCGAGGTCTGGTGGTCCCCCAGAACCCTGTTCATGTGGGTCTCCGTGGTCTCCTGCTCATGAGCACTTTTAGCTCCATCAAGAACACGCCTATGTCTTAATTCCCTGGCACATCACCCTGGGCCACCCATTCCACATTGAACACATGTTTACAGAGTCCCTCTTGTGTCCCCAGCACAGTTCCAGGCCCTGGGGGGGCAGCAGTGCACACAACATAATGCCATGCCCCTCTGGAGCTGTCTGGGAATCAGAGATAACACTCTTAGGACACTTATAATGGGTGGTTCCAGATAGTTTATGTGCATTTGCTCACTTAATCCTTTCCCATAAAACTTGAAGGCAAGAGGTAGTTTGATAGCTAAGGAAACTAAGGCACCGGGAGGTTAGGTACATTTCCCCAGACTGCACAGGCAGGATCCAGTGGAACCGAGGCTTGAACCAGGGAATCTGATGCCAGAGCGCATATCTCAACATCACACCCTGCTTCCCTGTATCTTTACATGCCTAACTTCTGCTAATCGGGTGCCAAACGTTTTCACTTTATCCTTAATGACTCCACGGGTCTTCTCCATCTCCACTCCCCGCTGGTCAGGGCCCTCTCCCGCCTCCTGGAAATGCAGCAGCCTCCCTCTGGCTTGCCTGCCTCTCACAGGATACCACCCAATTCCCACCTAGCCCCTCTCACCTTCGTTCTGTCCCGGACCCCACCTAACCTTTTTTGGGTCAGTGGATCCCAAATAGTGTCTAGACATGTCACCCTGGCCTTTAAGGCCCCCTAGAGTCAGTCCAGCACACGTCTGCAAGTCTCCTTCTGTTCCCAATGATTAGTTCACAAAAACTGTTCACCAGGATAGTAGGTCTAAAATTTGGGGGTAATGATGGGCCCTTTTGAATAGCTGACCAAAGTTATAGACCTTTCCTTTCCAGGAAAACAAACGTGAGAGCTCTCCCCAAAGATATCATCCCCTTCCTAGACTTACCTAGCTCAAGCTTTCACCATGAAGACCTCTGCTATAGGCATGCGAATTCTATTACTGTTCCTTTTAGAATGCATCTGTCCATCTCCCTCTCAACATCGCATGACATGTCTTCCATCCATGATGCTTTCTCCATCATTAATAAAATCCTAATGAGATCCTAGTGACCCATCAAAGCCCAGTTCCAGTGTTACTAGGGGAGATGAGGGCTTTCCCTTGAGGCTTTCACCCACACCTACCCACAGGGAATTTCAGTGCTCTACTGCCTGGCATGCGGGATCACATCTTTCCACCTACCTGATTTGACCCCTTGAGGGAAGGGATCCTGGCTTAGTCATCTCAGAGCTTTGACTTCACCTGGCATGGAACTCTCCAGACAGCATGCCTGAATGTTCAGTTTTTTAATTTTTTTTTTTTTTTTAAATGAAAGCAGTCATCTTTATTCTCAAATAGAAGGTTTCAGGTTACTAATGAAATGGACTTTTTATCATCCATGTTCCACTAATAAGGCCTTGCAGAGTGTGAACTTCAGAAAATTTCACCATATGTAAGCCTCAGAAAATTATCTCTTGCCTTAGCCATTTGTTAAAAATATAAACATTCATTTCCATGGGTTACTGCAGTTTTTGAGTTCCTACTTAAATCTCTATTTCCCTAGTAACGTTAACCTAGTTTACAGGAATCTATGACTTGGAAATAAGGTCAGATCCTGATAATTAGTTGTGATCCATATTTTGTATCTGATAATTAGCTTACAGCCACAGTGGTAATTGGGCCCTACATTTTTGGGAGGTGCATATTTTAAGAAAGCAAAGTACTCTTCATGTGCTCTGATCTTGTCTCCGCTTTGTTAAGGGGTTGTTAAAGAGAGAACTATAACATAGAAGAAAAATGAATACATTTGCTCTCGAGGACGCAATTAAAATAGAATGTAAATATGACTAATGAGGCGATTAACTTTTCTAGAAATATTATGCAGGAAAGTCAATCCCTGGAAAGTCAATCCCTAGAATGTATACATTTCCATGCTAAGAAATTCAGTTTAGTGGCATCCCCTTATTGATCAGAGGGATCTAAGAATAAAGAACCTTGCTACTCTCAGGGAAGGCCAAGGAGTTCAGAGAGATGGTTATGAAAAGCACCCATTTCTTCCCAGCTTGATCTGCCCAGCTATGAAACGTTTGCTATTGCAAATGCTCCCAGAAGTATTTTCTGCATGTGTACGGTTTCTTTTCGGCTTGGCATCAGTAGAATGGCACTAACATAGCGGTTATGAGCACTGGGCTCAAGTCTCAGCTCCAGTGGTTGTAGCCAAATGGCTTACGATCATCCAGGTCATTGGAGGTGCATTGCTTTGGATGTGGATTGGGTTTGCTTCCTCCATGCGTGTGGCCTCAGTTTCTTGATCTCTGCATGGACATAATGACACTTGCTTCATGGAAAAATGCCTAGTACAGAGAATAGCAGCCAGGACGTCCCAGGGAAATCCCTACTGAAGCTGTAGGATAGGGAGGGCATGAGAAATCCCTGTGCAGGAGGAAGCTCTGGCATGAGCCAGGAAATTCTAGCAAGGGAGATTCACAAGTCAGGATTCTGGGTCCCACCCTATCCTCTAAGTTTAAGCCATGTAATCTTGGGCACTGGTGTCATGCTTTCAATGTCCACAAAATGATAGCATTTAAGTAAATGATTTTCAAGGCACTATTCTAGGAACCTAGCATTGTTCAATGCTACAAAATAGTTCATATTTTTTTCACAAGTATCTTGATACTAAATAGCCTAAATTTCTCCAAATATGACCTACTGTCAACTTAGTTGAGTTTAGGTCCACAACTGTAGGTGCCCATACTTACACTGTAATTAGAGTATGATTTGTAGCCCTGAAGGGCCTCAGTTTTTCAAACTTCCTCTCTACTCTTTCTCAGTTCCTATCTGGGAGCTGCTCCCTATTCTTCAGCTCATGTCTTGGCCATTAATCTAACCCATGTATTCCATAAGCCAGGCTCCTCAACTAGACTGAGGATACAGAGTTCAGCCCAGTCCGCAGAAAAGCTGAAGTCAAATGGAGGTGACGGGCCAAAATCGGACAAGGCCATCCCAGTGGAGCATGGTTTATGACAGAGTAGTTTATGACACCTGAAAGTAGAGCTCTTTGCTTTTAAGAAAGCAAAGTACTCTTCATGTGCTCTGAGCTTGTCTCTGCTGTGTTGGGGTTGTTAAAGAGGGAAGTATAACACAGAAGAAAAATGAATACATTTGCTCTTGAAGATGCAATTAAGAGAATGTAAATATGACTAATGAGGTATGACAGATTTACAACACCTGGAGCCCTGTCGGCGCAGAGGGAAGGTCACCTAACCCAGAGTGAGCATTGGCAGGAGGGGGAGGGAAGGCTTCCTGGAATAGGTGATACGTGATTGAGTACTAGACATCCAAACAGACATTCGTCCAGCCAGTAACTATTTGCTGTGTACCAGGCACTGTGCTAGGCGCTGAGGCTACATTATCGGATATCATGTCCATTCCTAAATCAGCCATCCGCTGAAGTGAGCGGATCCCTCTAGCCACTTACTTCAGTGTCCATTCCACACTCTGCTGCCTCCCTGACCTGACTTCTCCAATGTGGCCTGGGCTCCCCAGCAAACAAACCATCTTTCTTCCCCAAATGCCCCCTCCAGGGTAGGCCCCCTCTCCCATCCTTTTGTGGTTCCAAATACCACAAAATTCTTGGTACTCTCCAATCCAGCCTCCTCCCAGACCTTCTCTCGATATCAGTTATGAGTGCCATTGTGTATCCCACTCTCGATGGGCCAGCCTGATGGGCATCCAGCATTTTCAGGTTCAGGTTTCAGGTTCTCTTTCATGTAAATGCATCTTATATTCCCACTCAGACTCTACTCTCCTTTGATCTAAGGCTCTGCTCCTTTCTTCTTGTATACATTATTGCGCCAGACTGGGACTGGGAGCCTAGTTAATAACTAGGCTCTGAAAATGAGATGTTTTCTCCTACCTGTTACCACCTTTCTAAGATTAGAGCTAAACCGGAGCACACTTGAATTTCTTGTTGTTGTTCTTCAAGGAGACAGAAGCAAAAGGGAAACATTTACTGAGCACCTACTTCATGGTAGGTACTATGCTGAATGCTTTAGTTTTATTGTGTTTTAATCCCCACCACAACCCTGTAAGGCAAGCATTGTTATTTCCTTTGCATGTATGGAAACCAAGGCTTAAGGAGGTGGGTTGACCTGTCCTTGGTCTTACAGCTAATGAGTGTCAAAACTTGAATGTAAAAACAGCCATGTCGTTTTGAAATCTACGCACTTCTTCCAGCAAGCTTTTCCCAAGAACACATGTTCTTTTCTACCTCCCAAGACCTGCTTAAATGCTGGAATCTGGAAACATAAACAGAAGGTGTTTGCTGCGTGACGGTGGCTCAAAATCAGGTGAAAATCCTGGGCTTCCAAAAGGGGAAAGGTAGGCCCCTCCAGGCCAGAGTTTAAGCAAACAAGATAAGCAGAGAAAAAAAAAAAAAAATAGTTTCCAGGCACTGCCATCCATCTCTGGGAAGTCTCAGATAGGAAGCAGCAGGTGATCAAATGGAATGAAATTCTGAGGAAAAAAAGAGATGAAAATGAAAGTTTTACACATCACTGAGCAGCTTTCCTATCTAGAAAGAAAATCCAACATTAATAAAACGGAAAACCTTCAACAAAATCAAAGCCAATTTTTCTGTCAAGTTCAGAAACAACAATACATAAGCCTTCAGGCACATCCCAGGTGTATTCCATAAATAGTTGTGTTTCTGAGAAGTTGGGTAGAAATCAAATTTGGGTGAACTTGTCCCCATTACCCCAATGAGGGCGGGGCCTTTGTTGCTATGGAATCCAATAGGCATAGTGCCTCTTACGACAACAGCTTTTAAGTTTTTCTCCTAAACTCCCTTCTCCTTTTTCCTACCCCCAAAAAGGCTACCTTTGATCAACAGTTAATAGTAGTCAACAGACTCTGGTTGACCTCCTCTAATGAATTTGTCTATGATCACATACACCCTGTACAAACTCATATGCAGTGGCTTGTCCTATAGTGGCTTGACTAATAGAATGTCCCTCCTGCATTCTATTAGTCAAAAGGTAGGGATTTCGTCTCCTCACCTGGCTGCCAGGTAAGGGCCTCTGCAGAAACGGAAGGCAGGAGAGTGTGTAAGTCGGGGGGTGAGTGGGTAGCTATGAGCAAAGTCTGTGGCCAAATAGATCTAGGTTTGCAAGTCATCCCTACCACTTACTGACCACATTGTCTTGGACAAATTTTTACCTTCAATGCTACAAAATTGTTCATATTTTTTCACAAATATCCGCATAAGGACAGCTTTGAGTGTTTCTTTTCAGCTTGGTGCTGCTAGAATGGCACTATCATTGAGGTTTCAGCAACTATCAAAGGGAGAAAAAAATGCCTATTTCTTTGGGTTAAGCAAAGGCATCTTAAAAATGCCAGTATAAAATTCTGGGTATCCGGAAGGTACTTGATAAATGCCCAGCCTCCTTGCTGTGCTCCACCCGCCCCAAATCTGACCCATTCTTGAAGTCCTAGCTCAAGCTCCCCTCCTCCAGAAAGCCTTCCCTGACCAAGGACCTCTCCCTCCCATGAGCTCCATGGTACCTTTGGTCACCACTGCCCCTCGTCTGTGGTCACTCACTGCTTGTCCTATAAGAGTTAAATGTCTGTGCATGCCAGGATTTCCCCCATCAGACAGCAGCTGCCTGAGGACTGGCTGTGACGACCCTCTTGTGGTAGGCCCAAGACTAACCCAGAGATGGCAATTAGCAAACATACGCCTACAGACAAGTCATTCAAACACCAAAAGAGGCTTCAGTGAAAAAGGCTCCTTACATGAGTTGACTCCCAACTATGTGCCAATCATTCCACATCACCCATCTCACTCCATCTCCACACCAATCCCCCGACATAGGTGTCATTGATTCCTTTTCACAGATAATGAAACTGAGGCTTGTGAAGGGGAGCTAGTGGGCAGATCTTTGGAGAAGGAAGGGAAGACAAACAAGAGAGAGAGGAGGGACATGAGGGAGTGGGGAAGACAGACAGCAAGCAGTCAGACATGAAAGGCAAAAGTAAACTCCTGTCAGCTGAGCCCCTGTTGCGAGCTGGCTCCTGGGCAGTCCTCCGCACACGTCCCTTCTCTTAACGCTCATCTGGTGCCTTTGCAGCTTGCTGCACACTTTTGTTTATCATGCCCAGTGAAAGCTAGCGAGAGAGTAGCTGTGACTCCGACCTCTGTCCCCACCCAGCTGACCAGCAAGTTTATCCTCAGACACAATCCAGTAACTCTGGAGAACCGGAATTGGAACTAGATTGCTTTCCTGTAATAAAATTTACGGTGTATACAAATTCAATTACATCATCCTGTGTGCCGATGGTGGCTGAAGGGGCCAAGGTCACTTAGACACATTCATCACCAGGGTGCGAAGAGCCAGGAGCGTGAAATTACCTACCATCCAGAGTCCAGGGTATGGCAGGAGCTCGGCAGAGGCCACAGACTGTGAGGAGTAGCCTCAGGCAGGAGGATGCTTGTGTTCAGGCTCCATGTCCAACCTCCCCCGAGAATGACAGGGAGCCCAAAGGGATGCATGGCAGGCCTGACTGCCAGCCCCATCCAGAGAGGGGCTCTGTGCTCATCGCTGCAGGCTCGTGGTTGGCTGTGCTGTCTTGATGACAGCTGTGTCTGTCCCTGTACACAACCTGCTTCTGCCCTGCATGGGGGAGAAACAACATGCCACACCCACACCCAAAGCTTGCTATTAAATCCTCATGATACAGACGTGGGGCTGCCAAGAAGGAGGGCTCAGGAAAGCTAGGGAATGTGCCCAAGACCTCACAGCCTGTGAATAAGCAAGCCTGCTTGGAACCCAGGTTTCTTAGGCTCCAGGGCCTATGTCAAAAATGAGTCTCTTCACACACCAGCTGGGCAGAGTTGGTTTTCTGAGAAGGAGAAGGAAAGGGCTACACTTCAAAAGAGAAGCTCAGAGAGGCCAACTCTTTCCCCAGGAGGCTTTTCCAAACCCACTTGGTGATGGTGGGAGACACACTTGATTAGAGAGAAATATTTTAAGCAAGCGCTCCTCTTCCTGACTTCCCCCAGGGTTATGATCCGGCAAGTCTGGTAAACAAAGGCCTATGAGAATAAACCTAGAGTCAGGATGGGGAGCAGGTGTGGACCCTGGGATCATTTAATAACAGAACCATTTGGAGAAAAGAATAGCCCACTGCACAGACTCAGCCAGCCAGGCCTGGAGAAAGACGAACAGACTTCAATTCTCCATCCACTCTGGGCCAACTGACCTCAAACAAGTCCCTTAAACCATCCGAGTCTTTGATTTCCCTAAGACTGTGGTTCTCAAAATGGGGCCCCCAGACCAGCAGCTCAGCACGCCCTGCAAACTTCTTAAAATGCAGTTCTCAAGCTCTACCCCAGATGACCTGCATCAGCAACTCTGGGGTGCAGCCATGGGATCTGTTTACCCTGCCCCTCCAGGTGGTTTCCACGCCCCTGCTTTAAGGTGTGATGCTTTTCGGCTGCACAATGAAATCACCTGGAGAGATTTTACAACAATTCGAGAATCCAAGCCACATTCCAGACCAATGACATCACCATCTCGGATATGAATGATGTGGGACCCTGGCCTCAATACTGTTTTGAGGCTTCCCAGATGATTCCAGATGTAGCCCGGTTCAGAACCGCTGTTCTCTGGAAGTAACACAGTCCTCACACGGCGTGGAGTAAGATCGAAGATGGAGAAACAAGCGTGTGAGTAATCCCTCCTTCTGGCCCCCTGCAGCCAGCAGACGGCACTATTGCTCCTCCCTATCCTTTTGTCTGTTCAGCAGAGTCCAATAAGGGTGCAGATGGGGTAAGAATAAGGAGAGAGATGTTCAGGAAGATGTGCAGCAACCATGCTGTGGATGGAACGGGAACAACGGACTGAAGGCAGGAAGGGTTTCAGCATTGATTGTAATGGGCTCCATAAAAATCGGTAATATTTCACCCAAGTCTGATTGTTTCTCATTTATCAGAAACAGTCCTGAAGGTCTGCAAACTTGTGCAAATTACACATGCCACAAGATTGATGGCTTCTCCAGACAGCCTCTCTCTGATGCAATTTGCTGTTTAAACCCCAGTTCTACCAAAGACCTTGAAGCTGTTCACACCATCAGCCAAGCCTGAGCTTTGAATGGGCATTGGAAGCCCTGGTTCCTGTTCCCTCGGAGCTGAGGGAGGCCCCAAGGACAGGGAGTGAGCAGGCCAGCCCCAGGCCCCAGCCAAGGAATGTTAGCTGCTGTGTTCAATCCAGGATGACCCCCAAACGTGCCCTTTGTGTGTTCTTTGGTTGTTCAAAAGCTGTGTTTCTTTGTTTGTATTGAAACTGTGCATCCTTGTTTACCACTGTTCAGCCTTCAAAACTCCAACAGTAACAATAAAAGCAGTGAGGAGGCACCCACTCAGCACCAGGCCCAGCACTGCATCCTGTCGAGTATCTCCCTTTATCTAAACCAAAAGCACATGAGCTTGCTGTTTTCCCATCTTGCCCCTCCAGATCCATCCTCTACTACCCTTCTCTCTTCTGTGCCCTGGGAGGCTGACCCTGTGGACTGCCTCATCCAAGCTCCCTCTCGTTCTTGTCTGGCTGGGTTTGACAAAGGGAGAAAACACCAGAAAACTAAAGGGCAGGAGGAACAAGAGGTTGGGGTATTCGTTCCTCTGACTTCCTCTCTGTTGGGTCCCATTGGTCCCATATTCTTCAACAGAGGGTCACAATTCCTGTGGGCTGGCCTCGCTCCTACAGCTGCAGCTCTTGGGCAGGCTCACCAACTGCTCCTGGTAATTCTCTTCACACTTCTTCAGCCTGGGGATGGTCATGACTTCCATGTTGCTAGCCCTGGGTATTTCACTATACTTACTGGTGTCACTTACCACTGCTACACCTCCGAACCATGTGAAATTGCCATGTGTGTAGGTCAAGTAGTAGTGATTTCATACGACTCAACATAGTAAACAGCCTTCCTCCAGTGATCTCTGATCACCTGCTCTGCGTGGGCCTCTGCTTCCTGCTCAACTCATGCAGCAGGCTTGGCGAGATGGTGTTGACCCCTGTTCCCAGGTGAGAAACAGAGACTCAAAAAGCTTCGTGGATTTGTTCAAGATTATCTAATGAATGGTTGAGAAAATAATAGCAAAAACAAGCTGGGAATTTACTGTGTGCCAGGCACTGTGCTAAGCAGTTTCTACAAATTAACTTATGTAATCCTTGGTACTCTCAGATAGGGACTGCTGTTACACAGATTTTATCAATGAAGAAATCAAGACCCTGCTACTAATCCAGGTACCTTCCTTTGGTTAAACCCAGCAAGGAGCAAGAGAGAAGGTGAACTCAGATGAAGCAAGTCTGTAGAGGTCAGAATCCTGGGGCCCAGAACAGAACAGAGAAAGTAGAGAAGAGATCTGGAGGGACAAGACAGGATCAAACAAGCGTCCATGCTTTTGATTAAGATAAAAGGAGATATGCTAGCTAAGGGCTCCACACTGCGGTCACCTTTTAAGGGGTCACTGGGATTACCACTGTCTTGAGGTCTTGTACTGGGGCACAGCTCGCCTCTCTTTCCCATGACCCTGTTAAGGTCTTGCTCAGCTACTGGGACCCTGATGTGCTTCTCTTGAAGGAATGTGGTCAAAAGGTAATTTTGAGCCAGTCCGACCATGGCCCAGCTTGGACACTCTCTCTGCAGTAGAAGGTGTCTGTGGGCACCCCCACCTGGCCTCCTTGCTCACCTGTCATCCCCAGTACTGGAGGTAATAGTCCTCCCTCAGGGAGACTGAGAAGAGAAAATAAAGATGGCCTGGGTAAAATGTGTAGTCCCTAATAAGCATTTAATAAATGGCTGGTTCTGTTCCCTCATTCTGGAAATAATATTTCTGATCTAAAGATTATAATTGGTGGTTTAAGAACGGAGACTAATACTGTTTATCACACATTGATTTTCTGCAACTGGGGCTAGAAAAACTCTCCTTAAAAGACGGTTTTCTTGATTTTACTGCTAAATTCCAGAATTCCCTTGGCAACAGCCTTTGGGAAGACAAAGACAAGTCAGTCAGAGGCCACCCACAGGGGATGAGACTTGAAGGTGATTTATTCCACTCCAGAGCTGGTCCTCTGCAGAGATAGTGGTAAATGTGTCCTCAGTGGAGATGCCTTCTGTGCCTCAGATAGAATTAACTCTCCAGGCTTGCCCAATCCCTTCAATTGTTTCTCTGGCTCAAACTCAAGTTACAGTTAGTGCTGCCTGCATGGGCCTCCTCCAAGAGATAGGGCGGAGGGGGTGTGCAAAGACCAGCACAAACAGGTGCTCCCTGGGGCCACCTAGAGCAGTGCAGCTGGTCAAATCAGGAGGGAATGGAGGTAGTGAAGCAGCAGGGACTAGAGAATAGGAAGTGAGAGTCTGAGAGAGCTGGAGGCATGGGCAGGATTTGAGTTTGGTCTTTCCCTCTGGGCGTGGTAGGCCTGGAGGGATCAACTAGGGCAGCTGGAGGGCTGTGGCCTTAGTACAAGGGTACATGGAATTTGCAGAGTGGCTCTCCAGCTTGCCCTGAGGCCTTTAACACAGGACCACCCTCCCTTCAGGAAGTCTGCATCACAATGCCCCAGGTCACACCCAGCTCTTCTACTCTCTAGCTGTGTGACCCCAGGCAATCTATCTAATCTCTCTTTACCTCAGTTTCTTTATTTGTAAGATGGTGGTGATAATAAGAATATCTACCCAATAGGGCTATTGTGAGGGCTAAATTAATATGTATAAAGTATATAGACAATGCCTGTTCTCTGAGGAGCAAGCATTACATTGGGTCAGCTGCCATTGCTGTTAACAAGAAAGTGGTCAACTCTGAGGGTCATCCTGTATATAGGCAGGACTTAATAAATATGAATCTCACAACAGCTCACCACTGGTTGCTGGCTGGTGCCTGAAATCTCACTGCAGATCCTATATTCATCCACTCATTCAACTATAACCTAAGCTGTATTTCCCAAGATATGGTCCATGTACAATTGTGGTATATAATTTGACAGTAGGGTTTACACTAGAGATTGTTGTTTTAATTTTAATAGCCATGCATTTAAAAAAATTTCCTCATATCAATATTTAAGGCAAGAAATATCAGCTTCCATTTAAATAAGTAATGATAACATTTTAGATAAATTTATGACCCTTTTGAGCACAATTTTCAGTCATATTCCTTCCTCCTCCTTTTTCCCCTCAGCCATATGGGAACAATATTCTTCTGGCCATTTTTTAATATTTCATATTTTAATTTTAATAGTCATGCATTTATTTCCTTGCATTATTATTTAAGGCAAGTAATGATCATTTCCCATTTATGGTGTTGACATATTGCTATGGTTTGAATACTTGACCACTTCAAAACTCATGTTGAAACTTAATCCCCAATGTGGGCAGTATTGAGAGGTGAGGCCCTTAAGAGGTGATTGGGTCATGAGGGCAAAGCCCAATTCATAGAGTAATAGATTAATGTGTTGCTGAAAATAAGTAGTTACTCTTCAAAGAGTTTCAATTTGTTACAGACAAGGTGTTCTTCTCCAAGAGGTCTTTACTTCCTTGTCCTGAAGTCTTATTTCCCTGTTCTTTGCCTAAAGTTATCTTGCCCACCAATCTATCAGCCCCTACTGCCCTGCTATGCTTAGGCATGCCCACCAAGAAATCACCCCCTTCCTACTGTAACAGCTTTCCCCACTGAAACTGTTCTTCCCTACACTCTTCAGATTAGCTCATCGCGTTTAGCTTAGACTGTGCCAAGCTGACTCCAACCAATGGGGAACAACACAGCAGCTAAGGCCAACTGCATTAGGAATTAAAAACCCTTGCTTTCTTTTGTTCGTGGTTCTCACACCATTGCTCCATCTGTGAGATGTACCCTTCTATAGAAGTAACTTTGCCTTGCTGAGAACATTTATGTTCAAGTGCTGTTTCTTTTGTGGCACCAAAAATTTGTTTCTAACATGTGTTAATGAACTAATGGGTTATGGTGGGAGTGGGAGTGGTGGCTTTATAAGAAGAGGAAGAGAGGCCTGAGCCAGCACACTCAGCCCCATCACCACGGGATGCCCTGCACCACCTGGGAACTCCATAGAGAGTCCCCACCAGTGAAAAGATTCTCACCAGATGTGTCCATTCGACCTTGGACTTCTCAGCTTCTAAAACTATAAGAAATAAATTCCCTTCTTTATAAATTAACCAGTTTCAGGAATTCTATTATAAGCAACAAAAAAATAAGCTAAGACACATTCAGTTTCTTTCCTAAATTAATTTACATTAATTAGAAGTTAAAATATTATATAAATAAAAAGCACAGGTAGAATATTATATGGCCATTAGAAATAATAAACTCTCACATGGATTAATGAAAAAGAAAGTTTAAAGCAATACATATGTTGCATATCATTTGTGGGAAACTAAAATGTACTGACTATATTACTATTAGGATTTCTTATTATTACATGTTTTTATTCTGTAAAGAGATACAAAATTGACTACAAGGTGATGTTTCCCATGGAAGGTGAAGCAGAAAAAGAAGAGAAAGGAATATAGCTAAGATTGATGTGTAGCCCCTTTGTAAAGGACATATATTTACTAAAGGTTTTAATTTCTTTTTTAGTTTTGAAGAAAGAGGAAGAAACTTGAAGAATATATGACAAAATGCTAGCAATCTTGGTGGAAGCCACATGGATGTTTATTAAATATTCTTGACTTTTTCTTCATTTTATTAATCTCTCAATATCAATGATAATATAGGTGTTATGCCAATGTTCAAAAATCCCCTAGAAGGACAGTTGGAAGGGGGCAACACCAATTCAGGATGGTGCAAAGTAGAAGGGATGCAAAAATATCAGGCATTTCACTCAAGTGTGAAACAAAGAAAGAGAATTTCTACAATTCCGTGACAGAAGTGAGCCAGGAATGCCTCCTCGAGGAGATGAAACTAGAGCTGTCATTAAGCATCTGGGTCAGGGCCCATCAACTGATGAATGGAAAAATAAAATGGGGTGTATCCATACCATGAAATTCTACATGGAAATAAAAAGAAATGAAGAATGAATAGACGCTACAACATAGTGAACCTTGACAACATGGTGCTAAGTGAAAAAAGTCAGACACAAAAGGCCACATTTTTTTCTAATTCCCTTTATGTGCAATACTTAATATGGACAACTGTGTAACGGAGACAGAAAATAGATTAGTGGCTGCAGGGGCCTGGAGGAGAAAAAGGAAGGTTGCAGATGGGTACAGGGGTTTCTTATTGGTTTGAAACTGAATACTGAATCAAATGAACCTAAATGTGTATTAACTCATAATGTGTTTGGAGTTTCATTGATGAAAATGTTCTAAAATTGTGGTGATGGTTGCACAGCTCTGTGAATATACAAAAAACCATTGAATCATGCTCTTTAAGTTGGTGAATTGTATGGCAGATAAATTCTATGTCAATAAAACTGAGATATACATTAATTAAACAGACATTATATATAAAAATAAACAAATGAAGACTAGGGCTGTCATATGGATGGAGCAAAAGAGAGGGGTCATGGACGATGACAGCTCAGCCCCCTCTTCCCTCCTCACAAAGGTTTGTCTCACCCACTCTATATAAGCTATCTCAGGGGCTGCTGCAGACACAGTAGAGACCCAGGCAGACAATTTTCTTCCTCTGTGCAGGTTCTTGCCTTGTGGGTTGAGAGAAGCAATGACACTGATGGTCCACAATGACACAGATATGCCTCTAAAGCTTCATAGGAGTTGGTGAGGCCCAGAAAGCAGGCAAACCCAAAACAAGGAACAACACGTGCAAAGCATGAAATCCAGAGAGATGGAGGCTTTCAAAGCTGCACAGAGTTTGTACAGTACACAAAGGCTGGAAGGAGATGAGTCTAAAACGACAGGCTGGGAATGGAGAGACCTGGCTCTGCAGCATTCCACCTCCACCACCTACCCCTCCCCGTAATTTATAAAGGGAAGAATCTGCATTTCCTCTGGAACTATGAAGGTCTTTGGTAAGGTGAAGCTGAGTTCTCTTCCTCCCAACTTTTTGGACATGGAGAGACCAGGGTCTTCCTGGAAGCCTCTTCTGCTGACCCCTCTGTTATCTAGAAAATAAAAACCAGCCGGGCGCGGTGGCTCAAGCCTGTAATCCCAGCACTTTGGGAGGCCGAGGCGGGTGGATCACGAGGTCGAGAGATCGAGACCATCCTGGTCAACATGGTGAAACCCCGTCTCTACTAAAAGTGCAAAAAATTAGCTGGGCATGGTGGCACGTGCCTGTAATCCCAGCTACTCAGGAGGCTGAGGCAGGAGAATTGCCTGAGCCCAGGAGGCGGAGGTTGCGGTGAGCCGAGATCGCGCCATTGCACTCCAGCCTGGGTAACAAGGGCGAAACTCCATCTCAAAAAAAAAAAAAAAAAAAAAAAAAAAGAAAATAAAAACCTACGCATATGCACCAAATGGTCACTGGTGCAGAGAAGTTGGCCATCTCAGCCGTGAGCTGGCTGTACAGGGCCAAGTGACTGTCCCTTATTTGGCCTTGAGAAGCAACTCTAAATAAATTTACTTTGAGTCAGTTAATTAAAGTTAAGATCACAGCCTGTATATCTCAAGGTGATAAAAATGAGCAGTTATGTGTTCCCACTGCTCTCTGGATTTAATGTGATGAATGGAAGAGGTAATATACTGCAGGGAGAGCTCACAGCAGCTCTGGTGAAAGATATCTCCAATCTTTATTACTGTGCCTTTTCTCCACTCGGCAGTCTGATTTGGAGAGCACTTATTTCCTCCATTTATCACTGCCATCAGCAACATGAGTTGGATGTCAAAGACCCATTTTCTTTCCTCATCCTCCCATCATGCCAGAAATGACTGATTCACCACGAGGCCCGCCTCACAGTCAGATCCACACACTCCACCTTGTAATCGTGAAAAATACCCTCTCCCCTTCAATGGGACTGTCACTCTTGCTGCATTATCAATAGCCTCCAAGCCAAGACTTTATTCTTTTTCTCTTGCCACTGGGTTCAAACTAAGTAAGAAGTAAAGGCACATTTCTAAAGAAGTGTTCTATTTTCTTTAATCTCCTCAAATTGCTTGGCGACTTGACTTTCCTTTCACCAATGGGAAAAGCCATTAGCACTGAATAAAATATTCAGACCCCTGGCAGAATTCAGATGAGATAGGATTAAGTTGCCTGGTGAGGAATACTAACATGTCCACCTGTGAGACATGTCACTGACCTTCTTCTCTCCATCTCCCAAGCAAAGAAAGAGCATATGAGAATGCTTGCCAGGGGTAAGGAATCTGTCCCTCTCCATAAACATACATTGTAACTGTTCTTTTAAGTAATTTGACTATATCTAACCTATGCAATGCATTGTCTGGCCTGAACAGATTCAGACTATTCCTTTCTTTGCACATTAACACCCCAGGTGTGTTGACTAAAACTTTAGTGATGTGTTTCTATGATAAATGGCAAAGAGGAGCTAGAGAGCACATGGATTGAGCAGTGCCATCTGTTTCAGGGTGAGAATTGCCTCAGCCATATGTAGGGGGTCATTGAAAGACACCAAAAAAGATGAGAAAAGAAAGTTGCAGCTACTGAAAATGGCTAATGCGCAAAACAAAGGAGAATCAGACCAGGGGATCAAAACACTACAGCTTTAGCAACTTAGTAAGAAATGTTATAAACTATGTAAACTCACCTAGTACAATGCTCGGCTTCCTGAAGATGGACAATCAATTTCACAGTACAGAATTGTAGTTAATATGAGAGCCTTGATTTCTTAAAACTTCGTAAAATAAGAAAAGGTCAGATTTATTTAACTCAAAATACCTTAGGCATAGCTCAACATATTTGATACTTAGAAGTTGTTGTTACTGTCATCTTTTAATCTGGTTGATATTGTTTAATTCATCTGTTTATACTTATTTAATAAGTTAAATATTTTGTAATATATCTATGTCTATTTATACACATACGCATGCATACACACACACACATACACATACATATACATAAATCCATATGCACAAAACAAGACATTCCCTCAGAGCCTAGAATCCTAGCTTTCAAGTTGTTTTCAGCCCCACAAATTACCTGGCAACAGTAGAGAGATATCAGGGCATTGTTGTGAAGAAGAAAATCAATAGTATTTTTAAGACAGGCCCTTAATCTCAATTAGTTGTAGGAATGTCATACATGGTTATAAAAGAAAATAAACTCTAATTTACTTACAAATAGTTCATGCATTTTAAATATTGTTAGTATAAATAGCATAAGTATTAATATGCAAATTTAAAAGTAAAAACTAGAAATATTCAAATAGCTAGGAATAGAGAATGAAATGAAAAAGCTAACAGGGGGACAGCAATGGGACTAAGGGGAGAAAGCAATTTGGCAAAATGTGTTACATTGGTACAAAAGTAATTGCTGTTTTTATGCCATTAAAAGTAATAATAAAAGCCTTAAAAGGGGTTCTACCCCTTGGACCCAGAGGTTTCACATTTTAGAAACTTATTCTAAAGAAATAATAAGATTTACAACAAAGATTCAAATGTGAGTGTGTTCCCCACTGCCACATTTACAATAGAGAAATATTGGAATGAAAATATCCAGGTAAAAGAAATGGATTAAATAAATTATGATATGTGTAAGTGATGGACTACGATGCAACCACTGGATGAACGAATGAGGTTTCAAACCAAAAATATCCCTTAAGAGAAGAAAGGCAATGAGAAAAACTAGCCTTATCAGATATCTACAGGGAAGTGTTTTCAGACTGCCAAGACCAATGAAGTCAAGTGAACTCACTGAGATATGTCCGTCGCAATTTATAACATGTTCTGTCCTAAAAATAAACCAAGTAAAATTGCCAATATCAAATCACTGTAACTATTAACAAGACAATTTCATATAGATTGACCTAATACATTGTCCCTTGCTCTGTCTAATGAGAAGACTGGGAAAAATGAAAAATCCCAGTAGCAAAGAACACCCCTAGTATCTAGAAAACATTTTCTAACACAAGAAACAAAGATTATGAGTCAACTTTGTAAAATTGAACCACGACTAAATGTTTCATGATAGTGAGGAATTACTTTTTTAGGACAGATAATGACATTGTGACTATGTATTTAATAAAAGAAGCCCTTATCTCAAAGATTTCATGACGAAAATGCCAAAAGCAATTGCAACAAAAGCAAAAACTGATAAATGGGGTCTAGTTAAACTGAAGAGCTACTGCACAGCAAAAGAAAGTATCATCAGAGAGAACAGACCTACAGAATAGAAGAACATTTTTACAATCTGTCCATCTGGCAAGGGTCTAATATCCAGAGTCTATAAGGAACTTAAAGAAATTTTTAAAAAAACATTAAAAAGTGTACAAAAAACATGAACAGACACTCAACAAAAGAAGACATTCATGTAGCCAACAAGCATATATTTAAAAAAAAAAAAAAGCTCAACATCACTGATCATTAGAGAAATGCAAATCAAAACCACAATGAGATACCATCTTGTGTCAGTCAGAATGACAACTATTAAAAAGTCCAAAAACAACAGATGCTGGCAACGTCGCAGTAAAAAAAGAACATTTTTACATTGATGGTGGGAGTGTAAATTAGTTCAGCCATTGTGGAAGACAGTGTGGTGATTCTCAAAGACCTAGAGGCAGAAATATTTGACTCAACAATCTCATTACTGGGTATATGCCCAAAGGAATATAAATTGTTCTATTATAAAAATACATGCATGTCTATGTTCATTGCAGCACTATTCACAATACCAAAGAGATGGAATCAACCCAAATGCCCATCAGTAAAATAAAATGGATAAATAAAATGTTGTACATATACACCATGGAATACTATGCAGCCATATAAAGGAACGAGATCATCTTTTTTGCAGGGACATGGATGGAGTTGGAAGCCACTATCCACAGCAAACTAACACAGGCACAAAAAAACCAAACACCACATGTTCTCACTTACAAGTGGGAGGTGAACTATGAGAACTCATGGACATAAGGGGAGAACAACACACATTGGGGCCTGTCAGCAGGGTGGGGGTAAGGAGAGCAGCAGGAAGAAAAGCTAATGGATGCCGGGCTTAATACTTGGGTGATGAGTTGATCTGTGCAGCAAACCACCACGGCACATGTTTACCTATGTAACAAACCTGTATATCCTGCACATGTACCCCAGAACTTAAAAGTTGAAGAAACACAAAAATGAATGCATAAGAAAAAAGAAACAAACCAAAAAACCCCACAAAACTATATAACATCATTCAGATTATTTTTTAATGTGAGATTTTACAAATTCCACCTAGTTTATGCTTAATCTTCATTAATTTATCACTCTTATCATATAGCCTCTTGATTATGTTACAATTTAATTTCAAAAGTACCGATTGATTAGGGGGAATAAAGAGGTCCTTATCTTTTATCAATTCAGGCTATATACTTATAGAGGAAGTAACGTGATAGCTGAAAGTTGCTTCAAAATAGCTCTGTGGCAGATGTTGGTCCTGGGTAATAGGTACATAAAGGGTTATTGCCATGTTCTGTGTTTTTATATATGTTTCAAGATTTCCAGGCTCAAAAGCTTTTTTTTAAACAAATTTGAAAACAATAATTAAGAAGGTTAAAAGGTGTCCTTGATGTACTTATTTTCAAAGAAAATATGTAGTATATAATTCCAACTTGGTTCATAAATGCAGTTGTACATATAACACAAAAGACCAAAATTATAAATTATACTCCAAATACAAACTTTAATTATCTCAGGGTACAGGAATTATGTAACTTTTTATTTTCTTTATGTATTTCTGTCTTTTACACTTTATATTTATAGCATGTGTTTTAACTGAAAAAGTATTGTTTTTTACATCTAGCATTTAGTATATACAACATACAAGAATTAAAGTGTCCTAATCCTAAATAAATATAATCTACAATGTAGGTCAGAAATTAATGACAACATGCTAAATCCTGGAAACATTCTGATGAGTAACAGATGCCTTGCATTCTATCTGATGTTCAGCCCCCTGTAAAGACAGATCTAGCTTGCCCACTGATGTGATCAGAACAATGGGGATGGGTGTGACATTTGACATAATGCTGTGATGTGGATATTAACAGTATGTTCACTTCATACACAATTGGGAAAGAAAGTAGAATCTTAAAGTGAAAATCCAAATGTTTTTCGATTTCCTGAGTTGTGCACAGATTTCGGACTTTTTACCTACATATCTGTATTTTGAGACAGTACTTCTGGATATCATCATTTCCCACTTACTTCAAATAAAAGTATCAACTAGAAAAGGTAGAGATGAACAATGCCCTCTGATTCTTCAGGGAAAACACTTCACAGGGCCGAGGGGGTTCTTTTAGGCTTGAGCCAAGCTGCCTCAGTGTTGGTCCTAATTAAAAGCGGCATAAATCACACTATGGATTTGGGAATGGACTATAATTGTTTTAGTTAATGACATGGAAACAGTTCTAAAAAATGATACAGAGCCTAAGTAGAATGAATGTGATTGTTAGTGCTTCAGAAAGTAAATGCTCGACCACTCACTCCCCAAATACTATCCAGCTTACAGATGGTGCTGAATCCTAGGCCAGGCACCAGGAAACAAGGCAAGCAAAGGAATGCTGCCCCTACTCCTGCAGAACTCACAGATTACTGGAAGAAACAGGTTCTAATCAGATAAAGACACGGTGTATAATTACAAGTGGTGATAAATGCCATGAAGAGAAAGAAGAGGCTACTCTGTGAGCTCATGACAGGGAGCCCTGGCTCCCTGCTGGCGTCCAAGCAGGCCTCAGCTGAGAAGTGTTACCTGAGCAACTGGGGAGGTGAATTGGGAAGAAAATGCACAGACAGAAAAGAACTCCAAAGGTAGCACTTTCCAAGGACAAAAAAAAAAAAAAAAAAAAAAAAAATTACAAACAAATACAACAAGACCACAGGCAAAGAGCTCAGGAAAAAGCTGGAAAGGCAGAGAGAGCGCGGGTCTTGCAGGGGCTTAACAGCCATACTAAAAATTTGGTCTTCAGTCAATGAAGTAGCTTAAACAAATGCCTGGCAAAATAATAATAATTGCTAATATCAATGAGCTCTTCTGTGAATCAAGTGCCATTCTGTGGCTTACATAGGTTCCCTCACTTAATCTACAAAACAACCCTATGAGGCAGGTACTACTATTATCCTATATGGAATGATGGAGGCAGTGGAAATTAAATAACATATACACAAGTTCTCACAGCTAGTAAGATTCAGAACTTGGATTCCGACTGACTCTACAGTTCACCCTCCAGCAGTCTGTGGTGCTCTGCTGCCTTTTGTGCTCACATTGGCTGCTATGCAGGGAACGGACTGCCAAGTGACAGGATGTGAAGGAAAATCACAGGCAGGCTACTGCAGCCATCCACTTCCTACTGCCATATAGCTTTAAAGAGAGTTTACAGCACCATGACATTTCCAACCATAGACCATCGCTACTTACTTAGTGATTCCCTTGACATGGTACCACTGGGATCTCCAAGCCTTCTTTCCATCCTAGGACTGATCAGAATTCCTACAGACGCAGAATCCATAAAAGTTTCTTGTTTCTTGGCTAATGGTCATTAGGATGGAAATCTGGCTTGCTAGGATTTAACACTCCAGAATGTAAATGTTTACTTCAAAAAAGCCACATATGTATAATTAGTCCATATGTACAATGTCCTTAGTGTGTCAATAATCCCCCAAAATGGGTAAAGATAGGTTCCCAGGAATTTCTATAAAGGCCACTAGGGGCATAAGAGAGCCATCAAGAATGGAACTCCAAAGCCCAAGAAAAGATTTGTGTGTGGATAGACTGCTTCTTGCCCACAGGAAAACAATATTTTGATCCTAACTTTTGTTGTGTACCTACCGTGCAATCTGGGCTTTGCATAAGTAGTATGCCTTTCAGCCACCCTGTGAGGTAGTCATTACTAGCCCTACTTTATGAATGAGAAATTTGCATTTGTATCTAGGTCTATTTGACTTACAGTCTCTATCTCACACTATAGAGTGAGGAGGTTGGAGGAAAAGAAGTGATTGCTATCAACAGAGACCAAACTTCAAATAATTTCCCCTGCTCGCCCTTCCTGCTTCTCACTCTCCAGGAGCCTCAGAGGCTGGAATTCCAGCTGAAGGAGATTCTCTGGCAAAAGAGAGGAAGGCGGGGTGGGCTCCCCTAAGCCTGCAAGACATTTAAGGCCAGGCCCAGCATTTGCAAGTGTGCTCTCCGTGTGGAATGCTTAATGGCAGGGTGGGGAAAGAACACAGGGTACCTCTATGGGGAGGACAAGCCCCATTTCAAACTTTGATTCCAGTTTGGCATTCAAGACTTCTATGGCCTTCGGGATTTTTACTCCCTCTTTCTGACAAAATGATGACATCTCAGTTCTAGGTTAATGACTAAAATATGAGAATTCGTATTAGCTGCTTCCCCATAGCATTATTCCCTCCTCCACCACCATAGACTCCCTCTCTGAAAAATCATTTGCTCTTTTCCATGCTGCATACGACTTCGATTTAAGCATTCATTCAGTTGCCTCAGGCTGTCACCAAGAAAATCACTTATTAATTTCTATGCACTGCAGAGCTATCTCTAAAACAAATAGAGAGTTGACTCAGGATTGTCAGTGTTAACCCCATGCACTGGCTTTGTGCTTTCCACCAGAGCATAGAAGTTTTTAATATAGAGTCATACACATTTGATCACATTTACAAAATGCAAATTTACTCAACATTAATTGAAAATGTACATCGGTAAAGTCTTCAAAGTTTGTACCCTTTCAAGCTGTTAAAGGCTAATGAGAGACATTTTCTCTCTTGCATATTATGGTAAAGCTAATTATTTCAACCTCCTCCTGTCTAAAAAGAAATAACAACTCAGTAGATTAGTAGGCTGCAATTTTTAGATCTTCATCCCTTTAAGGATATGAAAGGTGATATAGATACTCTCCCTAGAAAAAATGCATAATTTCACCCACCTATTGCCTACCTTCAATGAAAAAAAGATAATTTTATACATACATAAAACCCAATTTCAGATATTTCCTAGCCCCCCGAAAGCCCAGAAATCCTGAAGAATATTCTGCCTCTCTTCTTTTTTCAGTCTATTAATTCTTTTACTACACTAATGGCTGCCTGTTTCATTTGTGGTATTAGTGCAGAATGAAGTAGTGAAGTTACCGAGTGCAGAACGAAAGCGGTGTTTGTACTCATTTCTCTGCTCTTAAGCGCAATTATCAGGTGTTTTGCACACACACTTAATATGTGCTAATGGCCTCTGGTGGGGGGGATATCGGCTAAATGTACTACCGGAATGGAAAGGAAATAAAAAAATAAAAAAAAAAAAAAGAATCATGCCTGGCACTCAAAGCAAGGTATAGCAGAAGAGGAAGACTCTTTCTTATCCAAAGCCAGCACCTGGCACAAGGAAGGCACTCAATAAAAATAATTTGACTATCACTGTGAAGCTATTGTGTTTAGGAGGCACAGAAACTAATTCCTGCCTGGTTCCCTAATGAGGTCAGTTGATCCTGCCATCCTATGAGTTCCCCTCAGTCTACACAGAACGTCTGTGCAGTATTACTGTTTTCTCAAGATGTCTTAGAGGACACTATAGTATTTACGTGCTATCTACTACGTTTCGGTCCTCCTATTTCTTTTTTAATATTACAACAACTCTATGAAGTGAATGTCATTATTCCAGCTTTAAAAGTAAGTAAGCCACAGAAATAAGTAAGCTCAGAAAGGTGAAGGGGCTCCTGTTGGCTTTCTGGCTGTCCATAGGTATGGTCAGATTCAATGGGTACTATCTTACTCTAATGACTTTGCTCCCCAAAAGGTCGGTCTGCCTCTCCCACATCTATAGCACGCTTTGGTTTGCTCACAGACCAACTCATTTCTCACAGACAAACTCAGAGGAACATTCTGTTATCCTCAATTGCCATTTTGTAATTGGGAAATTTGAAGGACATGAGACCAAGGGATTTGACTAAGGTCACACAGATGGCAAACTAACAGTGGCTGCAGGGCTGGAAACCACTGTAGATCCTACCCTCTGCCTAATGCTCATATGACAGGAAGGCACAAACATACCTCTGCAACCCTGCACCAGCTCAGGACCACTCAGAAAAAAGTACTTGTTAGCCCTTGATCTTAGGCTTGGAGGGAGCAAAGAGCAAGCAGAAGAATAAGAGTAAATTTTAGGCAGACTCAAAAAAAGTCATATGTGAAATACATTTTTAACAAATTAATTTTTCATTATGAGTAAATATATGGGTCTTTTCTCCCCAGTAAGTTTGTTCATTTTGCACAGTTATAACTTTCATGATGAGTCTATGCAATATGTTCACGGACAGCACGTTCCTTTGTTCTGTGGGGAAAGGAGGTCAAAGGGCCTTCCCAACTCTACTTGTGCTTGTTCTGGGTACAGAGCACCATGTCATAGTGTTCCCATCACTACAGAGTATTAGGACTAGTGAGCAGTTTGGAAACCCTGGAGTCTAACCTCTTCATTTTACAGAAGAGTCCTGAGGTCTAGAAAGACGAAGGACTTGCCCAAGATCACACCATCAACTGTGCAGTGACTGAGGGACACTGGAGCCAGACTGCCTGGTTTGAATCCAGCTTTGCCTCTTACTAACATATGACTTTGACAGATTACTTAAAGACATAGGAATCTTCCCCAGCACATTTCAGATCACGCAAACTCTCAGCCCTGACTTTTTCCCCAAGGTCAGCCTTGGATAGCATCATCCCATCTAGTTATAGCAGTTGGGAACCCAGCTCTAACAGCTTCGGAGTCTGTGTTTTCTCCATTGCATCAAACTGAAACTCACATATACTATTCTTGTGTTCAAGAAATACCTGGAATCAGGAAACTGCAATTACTCCTCCATATTCAAACCAATACAGTTGAAAGGAGAGGACTTGGATGCCTCTCCAAAATACAGAAGAATACCTAATTATCTGAACCTATTTAGTTTCTGAAAGTTGGATAGCAAAGTAGCAAGAATTTGGCTAGCAAAGGATACCAGTCCTATTTCAAAACATTTATCCAAACCTATTAATCTCCTAAATTTGGAAGGTGAGACTTTCAGATAGTAGAGGTTTCCTCCCTGGGACACTTCCAAGTGGCTACCAAGGGTTACACAGCCAATGCGTCAACCATCCCAGGAATGTGGTGACTATTTTCTCACCAGTACTTCAAAATTGCATGCTGTGTGTCATTAACAAAGAACCAAAAATGACCAAACAAGGCTCTTCAGAGTCCAAGAATATCTTCCCACCACATACTGCATGTGGAGTCCAGTTTGATTTACAACATAACCAAACAGAAGCAAAGCATGACCCTACATTGCCTTCCTAGGAAAACTGTTGTCAGTTTTCTAATTGGATTTATTTAAAGCCTTTAAGAAAAATTAAGTGTATGTTGCTGTCTTTAGCAAAAAGGCAGCCTAGCCTTTTGCCATGGCTTTGTCAAGATTTCCCAAGAGGAATAAAAGCAAGAAGAGGCAGTGTCAAAGCAAACGTACCTCCCCAACAGAAAAGCTAACATAAAAAAGGGAAGGAAATGTGCCCATTCATCTGGGGTGCCTCTTTGCCTCAATCTAATTCATACCACAGAGTTATTACACATTTCTCTGATTTTAATAATGTGTCCCACTGAAGGGAATTCAAGACGGGAGCTATAATTTATCTGCCATTTTGGGTACTTAGTGAAAATGTTGGGCATGCGTTTTTTAATTGACAATTCCAAAACTATATGAAGGAATTTTGATTTCAGATAAATCATCTCCAATGAAGTAATGGAACTATCTTTCTTGTTAAGGGACCACAGAGGGGTGTGACAGAGAGCTGAGAGTCAGGGTACCTGAGTAGCCCTGTGTCCCCCCCACTCTGGTGCTGTTTCCTCAGTGGTGAAAAGCAGGGAATGTCAAATTCTCCACATTCTCTTCCCACCAAGTGTTCTCTGAGTCTACCGCCTGCCTAGTGAGTGGCCTGGAATAGACCTCCTGGACTAAGTTTTAAAAAGGGGAAATGGAAGCTGCAGGAATGAACCACCCCCACCCCTACCCACTCTCCTTCTGTCTACTTCTTAGCCTTCCAATGACACAGCTGATCAGAGTCAGCATCCGGGAAAGAAGAAAGAGCAAGGGCTTTGAGGTCAGCCATCTTGGGAAGTGTACTCTACCTCACACCAGAGGTATGACATTGGGGAAGTTACCCAGCTCTTCACATCCCTGTCCATAAGGGGAATAATATCATCTGTCTCTCAACAGGATTGCAAAGGATGTTGTGATGTGGAGTATGTGAAGTCCCCAGGGCAGTACCTGGCACACTGCAAGCCCTCCAGGTAGGAAACAGCAATTTCTTCTCTATGGTCCTGTTGCTGTCCCCCTAGTCTGTTGCTCTTACCAGCACATAGCCCCTCACAAGTCTTGGTGCTGCCAAATGCAGTTGTTGGCAATGTGCTTTATCACTGAACAAAAGCAAAGGACCAAGATGACATGCTAAGAGAACCAACTGAAACCATGACCTCCTGAAAATAGATTTACCTTCTCTGAAGTAAGACTCTGGGGTCCCTATGGGGCATCTCCTGCATTCTGGCAACTTTGAAATTCAGTTGCCTCCAATTTGGGTCTTTGGAGATCTCAGTGTCTGATGAACCAAGTGATACAGAGGTATCAGCAGTTGGAGAGTGAAAAATAAGTAATCCTAGAGGGATCTCAGGGGAAGACAATGCTCCCTGAGATAAGAGGTGAAAATATCCCAAATTTTAAAATATTGGAAAAAGTTTAATTTAAAGTTTACAAAGTTGTAGACACCTGCAGTTATTAGAATTTCTCATCTCTATGTGTTTGGTTTCTGTGCATTTCTTATATACAGGTATTCCCCAAGCCCAAATCTCCTATGAAGTCCTTAATTCATTGGGTCAAACAGTATGAGGAAGATTGCTCTGGAGGCGACATTGTGCTTTTATAAGAAATGACTTCAAATCTCACACAGTAACATTAAAAATCAGCACGTGGGACCCAGGTCTTGCAGGCATGGGCCAGACATCCATATCAGCTGTTCTGTATTCCCCCAGCCTCCTTTACAGATCTAAATTTAAAAATTAATTTAAGAACACATACATACCATATGTATACTATACTTTCAGTCACAAAACTCATTATTTCTGCCATCCTTAAGATGTAAAAATGTAGGAAAAGAATTGGCAAAGAATAGAATTCATTTCTCATAAAACCTCCATTTATTCAAGCCAACCCACATGTTCACTCCAGACAACCTAAGAGAAACTTAGAAATATGTATCAGATTCTCAGAATGAGAATGTTCTGGATCATTTGATAGTTTTTGGAGGAGGCAAGAAAAAAAAAAAAGAAGTACACCCAATTTTAAGATGGCACATTAGCATGAGTGGGGAAGTGCCCCCACCAAACTCATCGTGCTCAAGACGAAGACCTCAGTGTTCTACACAACGTACTCCACACTAGTCAGTGCTGCTTCCAAATGGATCACGAGACCTTCACCATTCACTTTGCAGGAGTCATCCAGCCTTTTTCTACCATGCAGTGGGTCTTTGCTGAGCGACACTACAGCACCAGCAGTGGAGGTGTGGGACCAGAGGGTCCATTTTCAGTCAAAGTAAAGCAGTCACACATCAGTCTGGCTTTCCCTGGCCCTGTCCTTCATTTTATAAAAAAATGCCAATCCTTGCCTACTTCTCCCAACACTGTCTGCTCTGTATTAAGGGAACCTGGAAGATACACTAACAGAAGATCTTTAGGGACCATTTATGGCCTTGGAGTCAGGGATTCTCACCCCATAGTTCATGCTTCATAGGTGGCTGCCCATTTCGTTTGTTGTGGCTGCTGACACTCAGTTCATTCTTGCAATTCTCTCACCCATACTTGTAGACATGTGCATTCGCTGCCCCAAATTCCTTTTCCCATCTTTGTATTTAAAATGTAAGATAATCTTGGGATGAAATATGGTGAGCATCTGTATCAAACATGGGAGCCCTTCCTTTCCTCTCATAGCATCCCTTACCCTCCATCCAGAGTGCCTGGTGTCAAGAGTTCACACTGAACCGTAAGGCAGTTGCCCTGGGGTTCGGGAGTATCTGTGAAAGGACAGACAACTTCTCTCATGCACAAAAGGCTCCAGCACAATCATAAGATAAGGAGCTAGTGTTCTGGAGCCTGGCTGAGCAAATGAGTGTCCCTCTTCTCCTGTGCATGCCTGCTGCTTGCTGGGAATGAACCGTACAACCTTGAGACCAGGACAGGCTTCTACCTAAGAAATGCAATCTTCCCTCCAGGTTGCTGCAGTTCCCCAATGTGCCAGGAATCCAGGGAGTCCTAGAGATCATCATCCTGGTTGACAGCAGAGCCCATGAATGTGGAAAGTCCTGAACAACAGGAGCTGCCCTTTCCCTGACCTGCTCTGACCCAAGCACAACCCCAGCTTCCTGAATACATCATTAGCTTCTGCACAGCATGCATGGGAGGGTGATAGCACTGCTTCACTTTACACATGAAGAATCCACAGCTCGGAGAAGGGAAGTAAGTGGCCCCAATGTTACCAAGCGAGTCAGTGGCAAACCCGTATTCCCAGTCCCATGTGATGCCATGGCTTCTGCTCTTAACCACCGGGTAAGCTGCCACCTGCTCTATCCCTTCTCTGTTAACCCTCTGGGTTAAAAGATCTTTGCAGAAACAAAATTTTTACAGCCCAGGGTTTTGTTAGTAGAAGTATCAGCTGTGGTGTCTTCCTTTACTGCGGATGACACCGGGGTCTGAAGGCTTAAATCATACACAGCTCACTCATGAGCAGACAGCAGACTTGAACCTTGTTCTCAGGATGATGCCTCCACACTGATTGGGGATGGTGAATGTGAATCATGGAGTCTATATTAGTTTTCATGGGCTGCAGTAACAAATTACCACAAACTGGGTGGCTTGAAACAACAGAAATGTATTCAATGGCTGGGGAGGCCATAAATGTCAGCAAGGCTATGATCCCTCTGTAGGTTCTAAGGATGACCCTTCCAGCTGCTGGTGGAGCTTGGCATTCATTGGTGTAGTGCTGCCTCCATCTTCACATGGTCCTCTCCCTTGTGTCCCTGTGTGCTATCTCATCTCTTTTTTTTTTTTTTTTTTTTTTTTTTTTGAGACAGAGTCTTGCTCTGTTGCCAGACACTAGGCTGGAGTGCAGTGGTGCGATCTCAGCTCACTGCATCCTCTGCTTCCCAGGTTCAAGCAATTCTCCTGCCTCAGCCTCCTGAGTAGCTCGGACCACAGGTGCGCGTCACCACACCCCGCTGATTTTTGTATTTTTTAGTAGAGATGGGGTTTCACCATGATCTCAGTCTCTTGACCTCATGATCCGCCCGCCTCGGCCTCCCACAGTGCTGGGATTACAGGCATAAGCCACCGTGCCTGGCCCCTCTTCTTGTTATAAAGATATGAGTGATTGAATTTGGGACTCATCTTAATCCAGTATGACTTCATTTTAACTACTTGCATCTGCAAAGGTTCTCTTTCCAAACAAGGCTACATTCTGAGGTTCTGGGTGGATATGAATTTGAGGAAGACTCAATCCAACCTGCTACACTATCTAAAGCAAAGCCATTTCTCCTGCCCCGCCACTTGGCCTGCCAGATCAGTTTGGCTCTGATGAACCTCCCTGGGCTGACAACTTCAGAAGAAAGGATGACATGGTCAAAAGTCTTTCAAAGTTCTATTGAAATTCACAGCTAAAGACATATCTCACCACCAGCCCCAAATCTAATCTATGCTTCTACTGGCAATAATACCCAGAGCTCCATCCCATGGGGTAAGTCTATGGACCTGCAGAGGCTGCATGCTGGAGCTCTTGCAGTCACTCTATCACCTCTGGCTCAGGGACCTGGGATCCAGGCAGGAGGAAAAATGGCCACCCCAGGAACAGCTGTGTCAATGTGGCCAGGGAATCCTCTGAGATGGGAAGCGAGTTGTCTGAGATAGGAAGTGGGGGTCTCACCTCCCTTCTATGGGCCTCTTCTAGCTGTCTGTAAAATGAGGAGCCAGTTCTTTGACTAAGACATTTCTGACCATGAAATGACAGAAAGCATATCACATTCAGTCCATTCAGCTTGGAGAGTCACCTTACCATCTGGGGCCAAGATCCATGAGGGGTGGGAACTTCTGAAGAGTAGAGTCCAGCCCCTCCTCCTCCCATCCCTGTGATCAATCCAGTAAGAAACAAGTAGCAATCCAGTTTCTCAAACCCCAAAGCACTTCCTAACAGAGAGAGGAAACAGAGAAAAGATGGCCCTTTATGTGAAGGCAAACTTTTTGTCCATTTAGGATTTTTACTGCTTCCTCAGCCTTGGGACACATTTAGCACACACGCACCCCACACAGCACAGAAAGGGCTTGGTGATGTATTTGCAAGCACTTCCATATACTATTTATTTTACTTACTGAAATATTTCTGTCTGGGAAAGATAATGGGTATGGTTGGCTTTTATGCTGTCGGCACTTTTCCCCCTAACATAACCCCTCCCTATAAATCTACGGTCCATGGCCTGACTTCAGAAAACACTTTAATAGTCCCCAACTCCACTGTTTTCCATAGCCATATATCTTCATGTCAAGAATACTGAAGTGCAGAGGCTTGAATTCATCAAACAGAACGCATCAATACGCTGAAAGTGGGGTTAGGAGCTTCATCTCCAGGAGAGATCCTGGAGAGCAGATGGACCCACCACTGCTCCCCATCACTCCCATCTACAGGAACTGGCAGGGTCTGGGCTGTCAGGAGGGAAGGGAACAAGGGATCACCCTCACTATCAGCAGCGGCAACCACAGAGCCCTTGACTCTGCATATACGGTACTTGCTTAGTTCAGTCCAGCAAGGTTCTGTCCAGGACCAAACCTATGGTACTTGTTTTACAAATGGGGAACTGGGCTCAGAACACCACCTGGGGCAGCAGACTCAGCTCAAGGCTCCTCTGCCAGGCCCCGCAGAGGGAATGGAGAGACGAGTGACCCAGTATGCTGAGGACACAGAGAAGCTCCACCCTTGGAGGATAATTGATTGAGTGGAGTCTGCTTTCTTGTTTTACAAACGGGGAACCGGGCTCGGAACAGCAAGGTTCAGTCCAGGACCAAACTCACGGTACTTGCTCAGTTCCCACTATCACACAGCCCAGTGCCACGCATCATTTCACTACGTGGCCCCAGTGAGCTGCTTCTGCTTCCATCCCACGTTCATCTTGAAACAGGACTGAAGTCTATCCCACAAAGCAAATCCAGCCTCATCCAGTACAGCAGTACACTCAGCAAGACAGATATCACTGAAGATTTTGGGAAGGACTGCATCATATGTCACGCTGCAATGTTCCTTTAAATCTTCCTTGGACAACTCTTTGGCTGCAGCTGTCTCGTCTCTCTCTCTCTCTCTCTCCTCTTCTTCCTGCTTTGCTCATGAAGAACATTTTAACTCCTTCCTCATCATCTGTCAATCTCATCAACAAGAGCATTGGTCGGGAGGCAGTGGGAGATTTGAAATGACCTCTACCATAACAAGAAAAACTGCATATGGTTGGCCTAATTTGTGTTTGTTTTCCTCTCTACAGATGGAAAGCTGAGGCTCAGGCAGGATGAGCAACTTGTGGAAGGTCACGTGGCTGGACAAGGAGCAGAGTCAGGATCCGAGCCCAGTGTCCCCAGACCTCTGCTCTTGCCAAGCTAGAACCTGGAAACAAAGTAAATCAGGGTTTCTGCGTTTCCATCATTTCTGAGGATATTTTCAAGGCCTGCCACTAGATGTACACATCTTCAGTTTGGGTCAGCATCCCCAGGAATAAAATTTTTCTGAGCACATTTCTAATGTATCCAAGAGAGTTAACAGGGACAAAATTGCTTGGGTAACAAAGCTGGGGTCACTTTCAAAGTTCTCATTTAGAAACAAAAAATAGGGAGCTGAAGGGAAAGAACTTGAAAAAATGACAAGATTCCTGGCCAGGGAGACCCTAGACAGGTTACCAACCCTCCAACGGCCTTCATTTCTCATCTGCAAAGTGGAAGGAGTTGACAATGGTTTATTCCAGCTCAAAATTTTTGGTCTAGTTCAAATACCTTTGTACATAATTCTTAAGGTTTATCCTCAAAAAGTCAAATCCCTGGCATTGCATACATTCATTTAACAAAAATATCCACAGCTACCATTTATTGAGCATAAAATATGTGCCACATACTTTATCTGCAGAAACTTGAGTCTCAAAACAATCCTGTAACACAAGGATTGCCACCCCATTTTATAAACGACAAGACAGAGGTTGGAAAGGCCTGCCTGTCTTGAGGCTATAAGCCAAGATTTGGGCCTCCACCCAAGTCCTAAGTTCTCCACCAGTCAAACCACCGTGAGACCCAAAACTAAGTCAGAGCCAGCTGCAAGGGGTGCAGGAGTACCCAGCTCCTGCCTGCAGCCTGAGCCGCCGAGTGTTGCTTGTGACTAGCTGACATTGAGGCCAGGCCAAGACTGCTCAGGGGGCTGCAGAAAACTCATTTAACACCCTCGGTGCTCTCCAGAAAAAAGAAAACCTTGCTTCATTTGGTGAGGTGGGGGGGGATTAAAAAACAGCCACCCAGCTGACGTGGGTCCTGCCTGTGCTGTCGAGGGCTCCCTGGGGAAGGCAGTATACTTCGCAGGCTGCCCTCATGTGTGAGGGACCGACACAAGAAAAGGCAGAAGGTGGGCACCCATGTCACAGGACACCCACACTGCAGAACACTCCCACCTCCATGCTCAGATCCGAAACATCTTTTAGTCATAACCACAAAGCAGCTGGCATTTACTCAGGGCTAAAGATGCCTCAGGAAGCATGGCAAGGGCTCTACATACACTCTCGCATTAAGCCCTCACCATTCTACCAAGCTGGTGACATTATCCACCCCCATTCTGCAGAAGAGGTAACTGAGACCCAGATTGGCTGTGTTATGCAATTAGCAGAGCTGGGGTTCAAACCCAGGCAGTCTGGCTTCAGAGGCTGAGAATTTAACCTCCTTATCGACTGCTTAGAAGCAACTGTAGTCCCCCGCAGAGCCCTTCCTGCCACTGTGAGTGTGAGACGGGACAGAGGGAGGCAGTGGGGCCTGCAGTGCTTTGGCCCTGTAGCCTGGTGCCAGATGGAGGACACACCCAGGCTCAGTGCTTCCAGCCTGAGCGCTTTTCCTGAGAGCCAGACTCCTGCCAAGAAGCAGCAGTGCCTGAGTGAGTGGAGCGGGGAGGTGGCGATGCGAGGCGCAGTGTCTAGGGAGAGCCTCCCAGTAAACAAGGAGTCTGCTCGGAGCTCCCCTGGGCTTGTAGCCACCACGAAGGGGGCTGGGGCCCAACTGGAGCACCTCCTGGGGCAGCAGACTCAGCTCACAGATCCTCTGCCAGGCAGAGGGAACGGGGAGGCAATGCCCCAGTGTGCTGAGGACACACAGCAGCTCCACCCTTGGAGGATCAGAGAGTGTAGTCTGCTTTCTTGTTTTACAAATAGGGAACTGGGCTCAGAAATGCAAGGGTCAATCCAGGACTAAACTTGAGGAAAGCGCGTTCCTGTGTTTCAGAGGCTCCCTCCTGCTCTCAGTGCGTGTGTATGTCCGTCCTCCTCGTTCTGCTCTGAACTGTTGAGTTCTCCTCTGTCTACTCCACCCCTCAACTCCCTGTTGTGGCCATAACTTAGGCAGAAACCTAACAAGCCTCACAAGGCTCCCAGGTGTGCATCGTGGTGGGAATTAAGCGGTTTTCATGAGGTTTGCTCACTCCTGATCTCAGCCTCCCCTGTCTATGCCTCCGGAGTCACAGGAGTGCAGGATGCAGCAGCAGCCACCCTCTGCGTGGCCTCCTGCCCTGCAGGCCACTTCCACCTGCAAGACAGCCTCTCCTCTCACTGTCCTGGGCCTGGTTACCCTTCCCCTGCGGGTGAGATCAGCGAAACTGACACACTGATTTGGGATGAGTGGCAGTGTCCAGGAGCCGAGGTGGGATAACCAGTGGGGCCGGGAAAGCAGGGGGCCCCCAAAGCAGAGCAGAGGTCTTCACGGAACATTGAAGCCCTGTCCCCCTAATTTTGCCTCACTTTCTTCCCCCAGTCAACACCTTTGCTATACTAGAGAGGCGATGGTAGGACCTTGAGGACATCACCCCTGGAGACGCTCACGCAGGGACTAAGGGAGTCTGCTTGTCTCCATACGTTCTGTTCAGAGCATCTCATTCTTGACCTGTCTAGAGAGACTCATGTCCTAGCTCCCACTGGACCAAACAGGAATTAAGGAGAAAACTAAGATTCTACAAGTCACACCAGCATCTGCCTCCTTGTGTAAGCCGGTCCAGCACTGCTATGTAACACTTGCCCGCCACCCCCACTCCCAGCCCATTCTCCACACAGCAGCACCGTGGGAGAAACGAGGTCACTCTCCTGCCCAGCCCTCCCCATTGCCTCCAGCAGGGCTGGCTGGAGCCTTACCAAACAGCCCTTGCCGGCTCATTGTGCAGCCGCCCCTCCTGCAGCGCAGAGTCTCCCGGCCTGGTTCAGCCTTACAGCGTTCTGTCTGGTCCTCTCTCTCACACGCAGCTCTCCCTATTCCTTGGTTCAGTGGACCCCTCTCCTGGGCAGCTTGCCTCCATCTCCAGAGTCAGGCTCTAGGCTCTTTGCTCTTTTGCAAACCCTTACTTGCACATTGCATGTGAACTTGTCCCAGCACCTGCCTCATGACAGGAGTGTTCTCTCTCAGCGACTCATTTGCACGCAGGGATGGCTGGGGCCGTCTGTGGCCTGGACTTCTTCCCTCCTCACCAGCCAGCTGCCAGGCTCCTGCTGGCATCATGGGGGACGGAGGGAACAGAGAGAGCAGCTGAGGCCCCAGCACCTCTGTGCTTCTCTCTTCCTCCAGAGCCCTCTCAGGCAACCAGGCTGCCCCCAGCCAAGGCCATTCCTCATTCCCACTGCTGCCCAGGGAGCCCTCCAGCCTGGAGGTCTCAGAGCTTCTAGCTTAAGTTTCCACTTTTCTTTATCAAAACAGCCAGGCCTTCAGCATCTTTCCAGGTGACTTCCTGTCAGAAAAGCTGTGCCCAGGTCCCCGTTCCGTCTGCTGCAAGTCACACACCCACTCTGGCCTTTGACCTTCTTACCCCTAAAGTGGGTATGTTGGATGGCATCATCTCATTTTTAACATTCAGTGGCTCCACACTCTTGTGTGAACCAATTTATTAACAATGCAGAGGGCCTTACAGGACAGTCCTCTCATCTGGATTTTAATGGGGGCATTTTTGCCTTAAACCCCAAAGAAATGGATCTCTTATGGGTAGAATAGAATGTCAGGTGCTGTGGCATTCTGCACCTGAGAAGAGAGGGCTTCGGGATGTTCCCCGCATCATCCCAAAGTAGTCACATCTACTTCCTTGGTGTTCCTGGAGCATAAATTACAAACCCGCCCCAGCAGACGTGGACACATTCACACACACACAACCCACTCAGACCATAGAATATCAGGTACACATCTGTGGTTCTAGCTCTGAAGGGGAAGAAGTTTCTAACAGGACGGGGCTTGCTCGTGTCTGGGAGCTAAGCTTAGAGTGAAGCATGCCTGGCTCACCGCAATGCTGGAATCTCTAAACCTACCATGATGGTTCACCATATGCCTGGCTCACCGCAATGCTGCCGGTACACCACGCCATTAGGTTGACTATCTTGACAGTCCTGCTCTGCCTTCAGCCCATCACTGGCTCATAACTGCCATTAGAATCTCCTGGGGCTCTGTGCTGGAGTTAAGCCCTTCTTGAAGCTCCAGATCCCTGCAGCCCACAGGAGCATTAATGAGCATAAGGGGCAGTAATTCAGAGTACTTAAGAGTATGTAATGACATCACACTTAGGAGGCTGGTGCTGGTCTATACGGCTAACAGTGATGCTTCCCACACGGACAGAGACCTGGGGAAACCATGGCTCCGGGAAGCATTTGGAGCATCAGGTGGGAGGGGCATCAAACCTCACGTCGTAAAAGTTATTATCTCACGAGAGAGTAGTTTTTTTCCTCGATTTGTATCTAAATACGAGGTTAAAATGAGTGCTGGGTGGAGAAGGGAGCACACAGCATTTAAGTCATTTATAGTTTACATTTTTACTGCACAGCAGAGATCGGCATCCATTTTCCATCTGCAATTAGAAGACGAAGCAGCCTGCCAAGCCTCTGTGTAAATAGTGCCTATTAAAAGAGTCGATGTCGTGCAATGATTGATCAGCACCAAGGATTTATTCACTGAGCTAACAGCGGTTTTTACTTTTGCCATTACCCAGGGTGATACATAACAATTTAGATAATGCACCCGGACAGACACATTTATAACCCTGGTGTCAGAGTCCTGCCTTGGAGGCTGGTGAGCCTAGAGGGAGGAGGAGACGCTGTTAGTGGTCAGACCAGAGAGCCCAGAGCCTGTCCAGCCTTGGGTCTGCCATCCCAGGACAGGGTATAACGGGAAGGCATGGGGAGAGAACTGCTGCCTGGTGCCTCAGCAGCGCACTGAGCTTGTCTACAGACAGGTCTCCGTCGCTCTCCTTATCTGTTAGTGGGAATAACACAGCTGTTGCAGGGGTAGAAAGGGAGAGATGGGAAGCCAAGACGAGAGGCATCATGGTAGGTTTAGAGATTCCAGTATTCACAAATGCATCTGTGTGCATGCAGGAGGGTTCTACCTGGGTACACACACATGCACACACACATACATGGAAACCCTCTCTCTATCCCTCCTGCACAAGCAATACATTTCGTCCCTTTAGCACAGGGTCTTCTCAAGGAGTCACCAGATAGTGTTTAACACCCATGCTGCGTTCTGGTGACAGGTACTGAATGTTCGCTTCTCAGCATTAGCAGCCTGCTCCTCGTGTCAGCAGGCTCCGGGGTAACAGATCTCAGCAGGGGAACATGCCAGGCAAGGCACTCCTGATGGCTGTCCAGTGGGAGACAAGCCCTGTGGAAACACAGATGAGCTCCACGCACTCCCCAGGGACTCAACCAGCCCCCACCACCACTAGTTGCCCTCATCTCCCAGATCTGTGCTCCCTGGGCATCTCCCCCAGAAGGTCCCAGAGGTTCTGCCCAATTGGACACACCCCATAGAACATTCATCACCTTCCCCGACCCATTGCCTTCATCTGCACCATCAGGCACTAGCATCCCCTGGGTACCCAAGCCAGAAAGTGAACCCACTCTGACTCTCATGAACTGGGTCGATTCCTTTGAGGATTATTCTGCCTAAATCTCTCTCCATTCTGGGCTGTCCTTTCCATCCCACTGCCACCACAAAATGTGCCACATCCCACCCAGATAAGTACACTGGTCCCCTCACCCCAGTCTCCCTACACACAATCTGACCTGCCCAGCCCCTTTCGAAAATGCAAACCCAATCATGTGCTTCCTCTGCTTTAGACTCTTCAGTGACTCTTGCCAAAATCAGCTTTGCCTGGAAATACGTCTGACAAACATTACTTAAAAATACCCAACGATACCATCTGTATTATTTTGGGTTTTCCACAGAAGCAGAACCAATAAAACGTGTGGTGAGAAAGAGCAAGAGAAATGGAGAGATTTAATTTTAGAAACCAGGCTCCTGTGATTATGGTGACCCAGGGAAGAGGCCAGGCTGCAGTTCAAGTTCAAGGGACACTATCTGACATCCTTCCTACCCAGGAGAGGTCAGTCTTGATTCTATTCAGGCCTTCAAATGACTGGATGAGGCCCACCCACATTACGGAAGGTAATCTGCATTATGCAAAGTCTACTGATTTAAATGTTAATAACATCTAAAACGCACCTCACAAAAACATTCAAAATGATGATAAGCACCTTGGCCCAGTTAAGAAGACATGAAATTAACCATCACACCATCTTTTTTTAAAAATAATAATGGGACTGGGGCTTTGGGCAGCAAGGAGGCTTATCTCCCTCCTGCATGACAGTGCAGACACCTCTAAGTGGTTTGAAGCAGAGGAAGCCAGGCCTTCAGAACTGAGGAGACTCCCAGGATCATCTGCTTAGAGCCTCTCTTAAAGCAATGGGAAGAGGGGCCCAGCATCAAGGTTCCATATATGTGTAATAATCCATTAACTGGGAAGGCAAGATGTGCTGTGCATCCAATCAGTAAGTATTTAAAATGTGAGTAACGTTAGAGAAGATATAAGCTGAGCATCCCCTACAATGCAGTATTTACCGAGGCATACTTACTGAGCAGAACCCAATATCTACTGAGTGTCAGGCCCTGTGCTGTACATGTGACACAGTCGTGCACACACACACACACGTGTGTGTGTGTGTGTGTGTGGAGTGTGTGGACTTGGGGCAGATGAATGAGGATGATGAAGGGAACCAGCCCCTAAGATCCCTCCTCAACTTGGAAATGCAGCTGTTTACACACAAACTGTGTCTTAACTCTGCAGATGAAGAACGCCACAGGCACATGGAAATGACCCACTGGAGGTCACACTGCACTAAATGGGAGCTAGGCCTTGAAACTGAGCTAACCCACAAACTACCCACTTTTTTCTACCCTTTTTCTCCCATGTTCCTCCTCAGAGACCCTCAAGGGAGACAGAGATACACACTCTGCCTTGTGCAGCAGGCTGCAGTCCTGGAAGAGGGTGCGCCTCGGGCTTGTTCAGATCCAATGCCTTCCTAGCTGCTATGCAAGCTTCTAAGGACAGCCAGCCCCGGTGCTCAAGAGGGACTTCCACCAGCACAGACTGCTATAATATTGCTGCTCCTGGAGTATGGCAAAATGCCTCCCCTCATGCCTGAGGATTCATTTAAAGAAGCAACACATTACAACTGCAAGTGGGTTTGCATCTGACGATTAGGTAAAAATGAATTAGAAGCATTATGTCACATTAAAAGCATCTTCCAGATGCATAAACATGGTGACCACAGCCAATCACTCAGCCACTACAATGAGAGGTAAGAAGAGAATGATATTTCTCTTTTAAAATGTGGAGAAAATGGGTGCCCTGAAGTTGCACCTTATAATTTTTGTTCCATTTCTCAGACTCAAAAGAACAAAGCCCTCTATTCCTTCCTTCCTTGGAAACAAAAACAGACTGTACTGGTCTGGTCTGCAGAGGCACCAAGATGACATCTTCCTCCACTGTCAGAGTTATTTAGGAAAAACGATCTCTGGCATAAGCCAAGTGCTCATGAATACTCCAGGATGAGGCAACAAAGCCACTCCCAGGTCCTGGCAGGGCTGCACCTCAGGACACTGGCCTGTGCACGTGCAGGTCCAGGTAAAGGCCTGAGTCAGGCTTGTGGCCAGCTTCTGCTTACGCAGGAGGCTCTAAAATGAAGAAAATCGTACTCCAGGTCTCCTTCTACTTTGTTGTCTCTAGAATGTCATCTCCCTCCCCTCATCTTGGAAAGGAGTTACTCTACCCCAAGGGTCCAAAGGCTAATGGGCCTCACTGCCCACCTCAATCCCACATAGTGCCTTGAGCCTACTTGATTTCCACTGTATGCATGGTCCTGCAGATGTGCACTTAGTGGAACCCAGCTAGGCTCAAGAGATGTGCCTGGAGATGGAGGGGCACTTGGCTCAGCTCAGGCTCCCAAAGAACTTTGCATGGGGCTGGTGGGACCAATGTTGAAACCACATAGTCAACACTCCCGGAAGGTCAGTGGCAGGTGTTATCTCAGCATCCCTAGATCCCGGTCCAGCCTTTTGCAGGCCTTCCTCTCTGTGTCTGTGGCTATCCAACCCATTCTCCCTGCTTTGGAAACCCTTCAGTGACCACCCCTCTGACCAGCACTTCCCAACCTGCCTGTGTCACAGCATGCATAGGAAACTATGAACTCTGTGTGGAGCAGCAGCTTAAACAGGAGGCTGTTGGTGCCTGGAGACTTACCTGCCCAGGCTCAGGCCATCTCCAGGGCTGAGAGGTCAAGCCAGCACATATGTCATCAGCTGAGAGCACACTAATAGGACTTCCAGACATGTAACAAGATCCATAGTGAGCCATACAACTACATGGGACCAGGACACACCACAGGCACGTAACTGAAACACAGCTTCCATGAAAGAGCACTCTAACTGCATGTGCTGCTCTCTGATATCCTATTCTAACCTACAACTGATTCTTGAACAACTCGCGGGTTGGGGACACTGACATCCTCTGTGCAGTTAAAAATCAGTGTACAACTTCTGACTCCCCCAAAACTTAATGACTAATAGCTTACTTGTGACTGGAAGCTTACTGTAACATAAAAAGTTGATTAATAGATATATTTTATGTATTTGTCACATACCTTTTTCTTAATTTGTTGATATTTTTAGGCTACATGGTTCATCTATGAGTTGTTTCAAATTGTCACAAATCTTCAAAAAATGTTCCAATATATTGAATAAAAATTTTCATATAAATGGGTGCTCACAGTTCAAACCCATGTTATTCAAGAGTCAATTCCTATTCTATTCTATTCCTGTCCTAGCACATTCGATCTCTCTCAAATTTTAGTTCTATCTTATTAAATTGAATGTATAACCAGTCGATAGGTCTTGAGTCACAGTTTGAAAATAACTGGTCTGCCAGGTTTCTTGGCCTGGCAGACTGAGGGGTTGTAAGCCAGTCTCAGTCCTCCCATTTCTTTTCTTTTTGTTCTTTCTTTTTCCTTTCTTTCTTTTCTTTTCTTTTTTTTTTTTTTTTTTTTTTTTTTTTTTTTTTTTTTTTTTTTTTTTTTTGTGACATGATCTCGTCTCACTGCAACCTCTGCCTCCTGGATTCAAGCAATTCTCCTGTCTTAACCTCCCGAGGAGCTGGGATTACAGGTGCATGCCACCATGCCCTGCTAATTTTTGTATGTTTAGTAGAGATAGGGTTTCACCATATTGGTCAGGCTGGTCTTGAACTCCTGACCTCAAGTGATCCACCTGCCTTGTTCTCCCAAAGTGCTGGGATTATAGGCGTGAGTCACAGTGCCCAGCCAGCCCTCCACGTTTCTTCTAACCTCCTTTGCTGCAGTAAGCTTCAGCTCCTAGAGCTCTCAAAAGGCCCAAGCTTTCATCTCCCACCCACCCCACAGCCATGCCTCTGCACACGTCACTACCCTGTCTAGGGAGCCCTGTCCATTTCTGCACCAGTGTAACAGTCTAAGTCCCCTGTAGAGTGACTACTCACTGCTTATCAGGCTGCACCTCTAGGCTGAGGCTGCACTCTTCAGGGCAGTGCCATGACTTTCTCAGCTTTGTGTCTCAGAACGGCCTAGCCTAGGGCAGATACTGCCAATGTTGCTGAGCAGGTACCAAATGGGAAACTAAGAGAGAAAGTCAATTACAACGGCATAGGAGGGAAAGTAGCCAGAAAGGTGGAGCAGAGGCTGACAGCCTGCTTTTTCCTGGAGTCCTTCCCTCCCTGACCAGAATAGTCATTACCATAATCATAAGAGCAACACTCTAGGCAGACAGGTCTGATCATCAGGCCCTAGGCCCAGTTTCCACAGTCTTGCTTCTGAGCCATTCAAATAAACAGGTAAATCAAACTCATCATGTCCAAAACTATTGATCTTTCCAACCAACCCTGTTCCTCCCACTAGGTTGACAGAAATCCCTTTCTTCCGTTTCTCGGGCCCCAAACCTTGGAGTCCTTCTTGCTTCTTTCTTCTGTTACACTATGTATCCAATCTGTCAGGAACTTCTGTTGACTAATCTCTAGCCCAGATTCTGGCTTTTGTTCTGCAATATCCCTACTCCCGTGACCCTCATCCAAGCACTGTCATCTCTCCCTCAGGGGACAGGAACAACCTCTTACTTCGCTCCTTCTCCTAGTTGATCATCATCACAGTACTGGGGACAGTTCTCCATGGCATTTGTCCTGAACCATCTTGTCAAGGATGTTTACACACAAATGCCTTGAGAGGGAGGTGTATACTCTGCATCCTCTTCCTGGACAGAGAGCAGATTGTTTTCCAAGCAGGATAATAAAGATATTGACTTACTCCAGGGCAAAGTTAGGGCAGATTTGCTAATAGCCCCTTGTAAGAATAGGGATTTCCTAAGATCAGAGTTCCTCAGTGTGACACAGACCCACCGGGCTGCTCCAAATCACCCCCGTGGAACTCAACAGAGCAAGGGGAATGGGTGTGAACAAGAGGCTCATGTTGTCTGCTGTGCTGTGGTCACAAAGTCCTTTGTCTCTGACCAGGAGTCCCATGTCTCTGCTAGCATCTGTGAAACTGCAGCAGGCTAACCATCAGCTTGTAAACAGAACTTTCACAGTTCTTGATACACAGGAGCTAAAGATCTCATTTCGTATATAAGGTGGATCAAGTTCCTCCTTTACTAAAAATCCTACAATCACTCCCATCTCAGAGAAAAATCCAAAGTTCATAGGATGGCCACCGAACCCCAAATGATCACTCCCACCCTCCCACACAGCCTGCCATCCCATCCCGTCTCTGACCCCATCTCCTGCTCCTCTCCTCATTTCTCACTCTGCTCCAGCCACATGGGCCTCCCTGCTGTTCCTGAAACATGATGGGTGCAGGTCCTACTGTGGACCTTTATACTTGCTGCTCTGTTTGTGGGATGCTCCTTCCAGCACACCTGCTTGGCCCACTCCCTCTTCTTCTGTCTTTGTTCAACATCACTTTCTTACTGAGCTTGAACCATCTATTTAAAATTGCATCCTGGCTGGGTGCCATGGCCCATGCCTGTAATCTCAACATTTTGGGAGGCCAAGGTGGGTGGATTACTTGAGGCCAGGAGTTTGAGACCAGCCTGGCCAATATAATGAAACCCTGTCTCTACTAGAAATATAAAAATTAGCCAGGCATGGTAGCGTGCTTGTAATCCCAGCTATTGCAGAGACTGAGGCATGAGAATCACTTGAACCCGGGAGGGAGATGTTGCAGTCAGCCAAGATAGCACCACTGCACTCCAGCCTGGGTGACAGAGTGAGGCTCTGTCTGAAAAATAAATTAATAAATGAATTAATAAAACAAAACTGCATCCTCCCTACCCTCACAGGCTCTCAACATTACTCCTCTAAGTCTGGGCTTCCCAAGGGCAACACTGACCTTCTCTCAGTTCCACCCATGACAATGGCAGACCAATAGGTCAGCAGAAGACCTGAGGTCCTTTTGGCTCTGGAGTGGGAAAATGGCACCAAGGAATACATTAGTAGTCAGAAGGAAGTAGCTCTCTGTTCAGAAAGAAGCCAGAACACAGGGAACAACGGATGCCTGGCATAGTTGGTGGCACATCCACATCCCCTGGGGAGCTGCAGAAATGCCTGGGGAGGAGGATGCGATACAGGCCTGAGCTCTGACCAGTCAAGTAAAAGAGCATTTCAACTACAGTGATGTGGGCATTCAACAGTTGGAGGCTGCCCCCACCTCTAACGCTGGCTGGTGACATCTGGAAGAGTCAGCTTATGTATTCAACTAGCACATTTCTATAGCATCTTTTTTTTTTTTTTTTTTTTTTTTTTTTTTTAGTTATGGTTTTAGTTTGGTGATTATGACAGGCCTGCTTTGCTATTTATGTTTCTGATTATTTTTAGTGTTTTGCAATTTGATTTTCTTAAATTAAAACTTGAGATCTAAGCATTGGATTTTCTGTGATGTAGCATTGTGTGTTCATATATGCAGTTTATATATTTGGATCGCGAAAGCCTCAGAAAAGAGACATTTCAGCATTTGGCACCTAAACGGCCTTATTTCCATATCACCCACATGTGTCCCTGTCTCCACGCACTGCTTTCTATTCCCACACTCCCAGCTCCGGATCCCTGTGAGCCAAAACAAAGAGCTGGAACAAACGATGAGGCCCTCCCTCAACGCCACGCTCTGCTGTCACCACATGGGGCTGGGACAGGACAGCACAGGCTGCAGGCTTTGTCCCCAGCCCCAGGCTCCAGAGCTGCAGGCCCTTCTGGACTTTCTCTCACTCACAATTAGATTCATGGATTCCCAACAAGACTCTCTGACATGTTTCCGGGTTTAATTCCCAACATACAGAAAGTACATGATAACTGTTTGACTGAAGAGACCTGGCTTTCCTACTGGTTCTATGAATGTGTTTCCCACCACATTCTCCCTGGTGGATGATGCTTTCCTGAGGCGGCTCTTTCTCCTTGTAGCTGCTCCTTGGCTCATCCATTCACTGAGCAGGCCCTCCTCCCTTGGCCTCCGTCATACCGACACTTCCCCTGACTCCCTTCTGCTGCCTGGGCTAAGACAGCCCTCTTCCCCTAAAGCTGCTATCAGCCGTGGTTGTAACAGCCGCTCTCATGTCTCTATGTCCAGCCACACCTCCAGGCTGCCTTTCCAGTACCAGTGCTGTTTCTATTCAGATGCACCTTGAAATTTCAGGCTCATCAGTCTCCCTCTAAAGTCCCTCCTGCTTTCTGACCTTCCTCACTGTGTTCATGCAGCCTTCCATGCTTCTGGCACCCAGGCCTACCCAACAGGGTCTATGGTGCTCTAGCTCACCCTATGCTCATTTTCTATCCTTCTTACTTGCCTGCCTCACGTAGAGGCTGTGAAAACTAATGACTCTCCTTCCTTGCAGCTGGGAGAGTTGATGAGCTGCATTCTGCCTATGAGTTAGAAAGAGAAATCCACTGGGGAGTCTGGGAAAGCTTTTGCTGGTCACCCCTCTTCCTTGGGACCCCTTTACCCTTCTTCCCCGCAATACTGACGCATTATCTGTGGCTGCTACAGCAGTCCTGACACCCTGGGGCCTAGCAAATACACAGGCTAAGAGTCCAAGGCAGGAAGACAATGCTGGGGACTTTGATGACATCGCCACCAAGTTCTGGACAGCCTGTCCTGGAAGATAAATACATGTTTTTATTGAATTTTCTGCTGCTTGCAGTGAAAGCATCCTTACTGATACACATGGTAATATCCTCCTCTCTCTGCTCCCTCCCCGTTCTCTCATACACACAGCTTCTTACTCAGTTGCTCTCACCTCTTTCCCTCTCCCTTCCTTCCTTCCTTCTCTTGGCATTCTCTGTGCAAGTGCTTTTTGAGCACCACAGCATGGAGAGCCCCCAGGCCAGGTTCCTCCCCTCCATCTTCCTTGTGTACCTTACTCAAGAAGTTCCCAGGCTTGTGACCTCCAGCCAGTCTGCTTTGCCTTCTTCAGAGTTTCCTGCATACCTCCAGCACAATTAGAATCTCAGGTTTTTTCCAGTGAACTATTGCAATGGTTTTCAGGTCTCCCAGAGGGTTCCCTGGACTCAATTTCCTGAGTAGGACCATTCTGCACCCCAGATCTGGGGTCCTCTCCCTCACATCCCCACTCTCACCCCACACCCACTGCCTGTCACTGGGACCCTGGGATCAGTACTTCCGTCCCACTCCCAGACACTTACCCTTCCTGCCAGAACTCAACACAACTCTGATGCAAAGTGATAGCAGCCAGGAAAAAGGTCCCAGTAGTCAAAGCATTTAGGAAGAACCAGGCTTATGTTAGGACACAGGAGCCAAACAGTCCTGAGGGGAGTCGTCAGAAGGATGAGGCAGGGAGAGATAACCACTTATTAAGTGTATGCTGTATACTACTAAGCCCTGGGCCAGGTGGCATCTGTGTATTCTCTCATTTTAAAATGCACATTTGAGATGTTTTACAGAGAATGGATTCTGAGGTTCAGAAAGATTCAGCAGTTGGTCTGAAGTCACATAGCACATACTGGGCGGGCTGGTCATCTGAGGTAGAAAAAAAGGAAGTTGGAAGAGTTCATGGTCTGCAGGTCAAGGTGTCATGTCCTGGAAGAAAGAGACTAGCCATCACCCCCTACCCTTTGCTGCTGGCTCCTCAGCTCTGCTGAGACCACATCCTAAAGCGAGAAATCCACCAAAAGTCCAGCAGAGGAGCTGTGACAGACCTGACTCTGACACCACCATACTTGTCATTGTGCAGACAAATTGCCAATCAAAGACTATAGGCTCCTGAAAACATTGCTCCCTAAACAGGCGTCTAGGTTAACAGCACTATGGCTCAAGCTCACTATGGCCTCTGCGATAGGTCCCTGGGTCTTCCCTGGAGGGCCTGTGGAAGCGACCTGCTTGCTGAGGCCAGCAACCTTTTCATGCTCTGACTGTGGCGACATGCCACTTTGTAGGTGGCTAGGAGGACTGCCCTCTGCCCCAGCTCAGATCCCACTCCTTCTTGCTGAGGCTCACTGCAGCCCCTAGAACACACAAGCCATTCAAGTACCTCTGAGGCATAAAGACAAAGGGACTACCAGACCTAGAATATAAAAGGGCCCTTCTTGTTTAAATTGTTTTATAATTGCCAAAGTACTTTCATATCTATTATTTCACTGGATCCTCACAACAATAAGGCCAGTGTGACTTTTCAAGTCTTCTACATGAACACCATCATCAACAACAGAACGAAGCTCCAGGAGGCCTGACATGCTGAAGACCTCACAAACTGGGGAGTGCAGTGGATGGTGAGAGCAATCAATTTAGTCTTCTTCTCCTGCCTTCTGGTCTCCTGGGGGATGCAGTGTCCAGAGGACATCTTAACCCTGGGCACAGCAGGAGGTTTGGGGAGAAACCTGTGACCCTAGGCAGGCCATTCGGAGTCCTTCATAAAATGACTGATGAAATTATCTGGAAAGAGCAAGATGTAAATGTGTAACAGGTGGGCCATCCCTCTGATCAGAGAGGAGCACCTGGTAGACAACAAGGTTGGCTTAGAGAAAAGCCAGCTTTAGAAATGCGAAGATGAATTTCTGGAGCATGGAACACACAAGTCCAGCCATGCCTGAAGACACTTCTACCTCTGGAATTTTAAGTTACCAGAGTCAATATTTTCTCATTTATGACAGAAAGAGTCTTCACACCAACACAAACAATAAAACCAACACCTCCTAGTTCATGGCAGGGTAAAGCAATCTCCCAAAAGATAGAAATGAAAATCAAAGACAAGCATAAGTTTCCTACCACAAAAATTACTTTTATTCATTCAACAAATATTTATGGACCAAGCACCATGCAAATTGGTTGGAAAGACAGTGTATGCCAAAGAGAGAGGATCCTTGTATTCACCGATCTTAATAGAATAGAAGTATAGGTGTTATGGATGACTGTGGGTGGCAACAGTAATAATACAAACCTAGTGTGAGGGAAGGCCAGGAAAGACAGTCTCGGAATGTCATATTTAAATTGAAACTGAAGGACAATCAAATGTGAGCCTTGTGAAGCAACGTCTGGACAAGAGCCACAGCGTGGGGTGAAGACCCATTGCTGAGACAGCAATTTCATTACTAGTGACTCATGAGTACTGATGCACTTTTGTGGGAGCGATACATCTTCTTTTGCAGTTTGGAAATAAATACATATGAAAATCTTTCCAAACTGATCAGATAAGCATGCAAAGAAATATTTACAAGAACCTTTGTTGCAGCAATTTTTATAACAACAAAAATTTATAACAACAGAAACTTAAAAATAACAAGATATGCCAAAACAAACTTACCACTGAAAACCACTTTAAAAGACAATGTAAACATGCATTTATTGACTTGGAAAGATAAACACATCTAGAAGAAATGAGAAGGTTCCAAAGAATATGGATAGAATGATTCCATGTATTGAGTACCAAATAGGAATTCAATAAATATTTATTGAATAAGTAGAAAATAAATATATCTGAACAGATGAACACCAAACAAAATGATCACATTCATTCTTTCTAGGTGAAGGGATTATTGGTGATTTTAAATTCTTTTCTGAATTTGTTTATCAGAACTATCTAATTTTCTTTAGTAAAATACCCATGAATTACTTGCACGATAAAAAGGAATAAAAAATAAAATCTATTCAAAGCAGGCAGTGACTTACCAAGGTCAGTTTTAAAGATCAACACTTGGAATCAGGAAATGGGACGTCAGGAAAGAAAAGAAAATAGCATGGCTGGATAAGTACAATAGACAGGAAATATTCCTCCTATAAACATTAAGAAGAAAGAAATCTTTCTTCAATGTCACAGCCAAAATTTGTCCAACACAAGTCCATTCCATGTTTATTATTTACTCAGCTACCTGTAACACTGCACATTAAATATCAGTAAAGGAAAACATTTACATTGATGCAAAAATAAAGTCAACAAGGCTTCTATTTGTATGAGGCCAAAAAATTGCATTAAAAAAGTCTTTGTATGCCAAACATCTAAATATTTGAGCAAGTCTGTAAAACAAATGCTATTTGGATCAATTTCTGGGGGGACTGACTGTATTGTCCATATTCTCTGATGTGTTAGCATAATAGAGAATGCGGCTTCCAACAATCAAGCCAGTAGCTGGGCACAAACACAGCCAGCTCCGTCATTGCCTTCACTGGAAACATGTGCTGGGCAAGTAACACAACTGACTCTTTGATTGCCTCCTGGAGCCAAATTGTAAATCCTCTGATTGTTCATATTAGAGAAATTCTGTTAACTTTGAAACTCTGGAAGCCCTGATGGAGGCAAAGCATTGGCTCTGATCCAGGCAGAGTTGAATAAAGCAGACAGCAGGTGCTGTGGAGAGCTGGCCAAATGGTGGGAACTGGGCTCCAGAGGACCCCCATACATTGCAAGAACAGCTGCCTGTCTCCCACAGAGCCTCCCAGGCCCTGAACAAGCAGCATGGCTCCTGCTTTCTTGGGCTTCTCTCACCTACCAGGCCATGGCCTCCTCACTCAGCCCAGCATGGAAGATGTTCAGTGCAGGCTGAAGAAGTCAAGAAAGGCAGGCTGCAGGAGCAGAGGTGACCTGAGCCTTGGAATACCGGCCAAAGGGAAAAGGATTCCAGGGGCAACGATACCAGGAGCAATACTTCCAGGAGCATGGTCTCTCGGGCCATGCAATGGCCTAGGGCAATCAGACAGCTCCCAGCTATTCCCTTAAGGAAGCATGGGACACTCAGGGGACAAATTCAAAGACATGGTAAAGAAGAGACATCGTCACCTCCCAGAACCACGCTCCCAACAGTATGCACTCTGAAATCAGCCATTCGCATGTGGTTATTCCCACCGGAATATGAACTACTGAAGCTAGGGCTACATCTTACTAGACTTGGCATCACTGCAGCTGGCACCGTATTGAACCAAGAGTCTTCACTCAATAACTGTTGGCAGTTCGATGAGTAGATGAATGCATAAAACAGCAAACTGCATCTAATCTAAAGGCTAGTTCTAGATCAGCATGTGCTATGAACATCATGAATAGTTCAAGTTACCTCCAGGAAATCCCTTAGACTGCCCGGAAGGTACATAGAGGATCAGCCAACATCTCTCCTTCACCACTGGATAAGGTCAGTGATTTTCTGCTGAATGCCAGAGGAAGGGGCTCACATAAAGTTAACATGATGCACAATCTCAGTATACACACACAAGTAACAAACAAAAGGCGGTCACTCAGCTTTGCAAGGTACTCATACTCTAGTAGGTACATGGGAACTGAGACCTACCGAGAGGAGATCCAGACTGAGCCTCCCACCGCCCCTTTGCGTGCTCACTCAGAGTGGAATGGTGGATGGAATCCCCAGCACTATTTAAACCATCTCCTTTTTCTTCTTTTCAAAGTTGCTGGTAGCACAGAAAAATGAATGAATTAAATTTATATTTCATGGTACTCAACTGCATTCCTGTAATTGGATTACCATAAACCCATAATGAAAAGGGAATAGGATGGAGGAAGGGGAAAGGCTGCACCATTAAAATACAGCCCTGGACAGCAGCTTCCATTGGCACCCCTTATACCTGTGCTAACCACACCAGCTGCCAGCACACCTGCCTCTCCTGACCCTCTGGCCCTGTTTCCACACCGTCTAATCAGGTCTTGGCCTGGGCTCACAGCAGTTAGTTATTCAGTCTCAACTCAAATCTGTCTGCTTCCGGACACATGCATGGCTTTCTGAGAGCGACTTCCTCAGCAAGCCCAACAGCTTAGTGAAACCGTCTCTGCAAGATGGATAATCTGCCACCCCATTCCATCTCATTTTCATACCCCCAGTAAATGACAGAGGGAAAAGGAACTTCTTGGCAGGTCAGAAATAGGCGTGAATGTGTAGTTATTCATCACCCTCTATATGCCGTACTCTATTACAGTCTGAGGCAAAAGGAAAAATCAGTAACACTGATCTTGTATTTATCTGAAATCTTGACATTTGTTTACCTTGGATTTTTGCTTTAATCTTGATTTTCTAAAATACTGCATTAAGTTATTATTTATTTTGATATTAGAGTGGTTTCTTTTGGTGCCTCCTTAAATTTTGCAGCTAAGTGCCTCCCTCATTTCATCCTAATCACTAGAGCTACTATTGATAGAGCTATTTACTAAGGACCAACAATAAACCAGAGACTGCTCTTAAAAATACACTTACATATAACCCTTGCAGTATTCTTCTTAGTAGTGAGGAATGTTTTAATTTGACAAATAGGAAAACAGAGGCACCAAAAGTAAATGGCCTAGCAAGTATCACATGGCTGGTAACAGGTGTGGAACACAAACTCAGGAGACAGGAAAGATGCCACGCTTGACTAGGAAATACCAGCCTGCTGTGGATCTTATTTAGGGGGCAGTGACATGGGGAAAGCATGATAAAACACTATTCAGCCAACCAGAAAGATTTAGCTTGGATTCCAAGGTGCCTGGAGAGGTTCCAAGGGATTTGAAGAAGGCTGTGGAGACCAACTGCCTCCAGGAACATTTGCATATGGACTAAGGAAAGGCTTCCCTGCTAGAGGAGTCACATCCTGAAGAAAGCCTGGTAGGTGTTTCAGAACCCAGGCTTTGAATCTTTCATAAGATTATTTTAGATTTGTGGGAGGAAGATTATTATAAAATCTATGACCACAAGTACTTTTCTTGCAATTCAATTTTTTTTTTTTTTTTTTTTTTCAGAAAGAATCAAACAAAGGACCTCACACAGGCAAAAATGTCTAATTTGATTTAAAGCCATGGGTCAGTATATTCATCTGCTCATAAATATCATATTCTTATTAACACTGCAGGATCCATGGAAACTCCACTGAGAAACCATGAAACCTCAATTGTGGATTAAACTGGAAGCTCTTTTTTTCAAGAATATGTATGTTATATTGAATATCAATATCAACTCTGGTTCCTGTATCACAATTTTGCTAATATTAGCAGTAGTAGGAGTAAACTTAAATATTAACTCTTAGACAAGATCAAGTATACAACATTGTTCAGACTAAGCTGCCAAAATTCAAGAGTGTTGGCCATCACCATTCTGGCACATGTGGGTGGGCACCTTTCCACAATTGTATTATCATTTCATCTTTTGCCATTGCTGTTTGCCACGTACCTTGCCAGTTGATGATGACATTGGCCAAAGTCCAAAAGTGGACCAGAAAACATATCCTGGGTCAAGATCTGCTTCTTTTCCCACTTCAAATTACACTGACTTTTCTCACATCAGACTTCTCAAGCACCGCACCCTTTAGCACTGCATTTAATTAAAATACAGCCTCATCTTGTTACAAATTGAGAAACTTTTGTCTCCTCAGGTGTAACTAGCTGCTCAATAGTGGAAATTTTGTTTTACTTAATCCCACACATTCAGTTTAGGGGTGAGCACATATAAAGCTATCAGGTAAAAGGCTTACTGAGGCCAAAAGGTGACACAAAGAAAAGCAGGTGAGGCTCTGTGTGTGAGCCCTGGTGGGCAGGGGTTGAACGAAGACCCAGGGTCCTAGTGGGGCTATATTTGATACTCTAAGGAAATTTAACAAGAGGTTGAATTAAGACCAAATGCAGAGAGAAAAGCCAAGGTCATCAATAAGCAAGTACAAACGGAGAGAGAATGAGAACAAAAGAACCAACAATTACACAACAAGTGTGGAGTATCGGGAATGAGGAGCGGGGCAAAAACCCATCCACACGTGTGGCTCCAGACTGAGGCCATGCCTACATGAGAGTGTTGGAGGACACTAGTGGCCAAGGTTTTGTGGACCCCGTCCTCCTCAGAGCTGCCCTGCCATGACCTTCCTCCATTCCTGGGCCAAGATCTCCAGTACTTATCTCCTTTACCCTTGGGTTCTTGGAGCTCAGCTTCAGCTCCACATTCTCTAGTGGGTGTAAGATCCAGGGCCACCCACAGGCTACCACTCTCTCTTCCCTTTCCTTCTATAATGGCCATAGGAGACAGAGACCACCTAATGCAACAGCACTTGTTTATGAATCACAAACTGTGGTCCCAGTAGACCAATAGAGGGAGCATATTACATGGCCAGTATGTGGAGAACAGCAAAACAGTATCAGCTACACGATACAGAGAAGCTCATATGCAATTTTTATACCTTGCTTAACAAGATATAAAATCCATGGAGCCCCCACAAACAAATCCAGTGAGTTTTATTGTGAACTGATGTATAAGGTAACAATCAAATTAGCGCAAGTAGCCTCTCCCACTGGATTTTACTTGTATTGATTAAAGGAGCTAGAAACCAAATCTTCTTGACTAGAAATATGTCTCTTTTTCCAATTCAGGTATCTTTCCCAAGTCTTTGCTCCCTGGTGAAAGTCTCCATTATGTTAGTGAATTACTGAAAGTTCATGAACAGCAGGGAACTAGGTCTCTAAGAGGGCTCCAGCTCTCTCTAAAGAAAGACCTCCTAAATATTTTTAGGTGCCCTTCTGAATGGCTATTGGTGCTAATTGCTGTATGGGGTTTCCCTGTTGGGATCCAAACGATCAGAGGTGGATTTGTACTAACTCTCCCACATCTCACCTCATCAATGCCTGGACCTCATCTGGAGGGCTCTCTAGATGGTACTTGTCATAAATGGAAACCAAGGTCAGATTAGTCATCTGTTTATGTAAGAAAGTCACCTTCCAATTAGCAATCTTTGTTTTAATTCTATGAGTAAACAAGAGAACTGCATACTTATGAAGGTACTTATTTAATTAATTAGTATAAGAGAAATTGCAGTGAAGGCTACCTGCTACAGACACTTCAAAGAGACAGTGAGCACTGCATGATACGCAAAATATGAGTGCATTTTTAAAATTGAATTGAATTAACTATTCCTCATTCAATCCACCTAAGAGAGGAAATGGAGAGCCCTCTCTGGTGGAAAATAATATTAGCATCTCCATAGTGTTTTATATGCAATGACCAACATACAACAAAAAATTAGCAGACATATGAAGAGGCAAGAAAGTTTGATCAATAATCAGTTGAAGAAAGATTACAGAAATGGACCCATAGATGATCCATACATTAGAGTTGGCAACAAGGACTTTAAAGTAATTGTCATTAATATGTTAAAGAATCAAATCAATGTGATACATTCCATCAGTGGAATGAATAACAAAAACCATGATTGTTTCAGTTGATGCTAAAAAAGCATTTGATAATATTCCACATCCCTTCCTCAAAAAATTCTCAAAAACTTGGTATAGAGGAAACATACCTCAACATAATAAAAGCCATATATCACAGACCCACAGCTAGTATTGTACTGAATGGGAAAAAAACAGTAAGCCTTTCCTCTAAGATCTGGAACATGACAAGGATGCCCACTTTTACTACTGTTATTCAACACAGTACTGGAAGTCCTTGCTAGAGCCATCAGAAAAGAGAAAGATATAAAGGGCATCCAAATTGGAATGTAGGAAGTCAAATTACCCTTGTTTGCTAATGATAAACCTTAAAATTCCACACACACACACACACACACAAACTATTAAAACTGATGAACAAATTCAGTAAAGTTTCAGATACAAAATCAACATACAAAAATCAGTAGCATTTCTATAGGCCAATAGTAAACAATCTGAAAAACAAATTTAAAAAGTAAACCCATTTAAAATAGCCACACATAAAATTAAATACCTAAAAATTAACTAAAGAAGTAAAAAGTTTATATAATAAAAACTGTAAAATACAGAAATTGAAGAAAAAATGAAAAGACTTTCCATGTTCATGGATTGGAAGAATCAATATTGTTAAAATATTTATACTGCCCAAAGCAATGTACACATTCAATGCAATCCCTATCAAAATACCACTGACATTCTTCACAGAAATAGGAAAAGAAATGCTAACATTTATATGGAACCACAAAAGATCCAGAAGAGTCAAAGCTATCCTAAATAAACATAATAAAACTGGAGAAATCACATTACTTGACTTAGAATTATACTACAGAGATATAGTAACCAAAACAGTATGATATTGGCATAAACACAGACACATAGACCAATGAAACAGAATAGAGAGCCCATAAACAAGTCCACACACCTACAATGAACTCATTTTCAATAAAAGTGACAAGAACATACATTGGGGGAAAATACAGTCTCTTCAATAAATGGTGTTAGGAAAACTTGATATCCATATGCAGAATAATGAAACTAGACTCCTATCTCTTACTATATGCAAAAATCAAATCAAAATGGATTAAAGACATTTTGCTCAGACCAGTGTCCTGGAGAGTTTTCCCAATGTTTTCCCCAAGAAAACACTGGATTTGTACTCACTCTCCCACATCTCACCTCATTAATGCCTGGACCTCATCTGGAGGGCTCTCTAGATGGTACCTGTCATAAATGGAAACCAAGGTCAGATTAGCCATCTGTTTATGTAAGAAAGTCACCTTCCAATTAGCAACCTTTTTTAATTCTATGAGTAAACAAGAGAACTGCATACTTATGAAGGTACTTATTTAATTAATTAGTATAAGAGAAATTGCAGTGAAGGCTACCTGCTACAGATACTTCAAAGAGAGTGTTCCCCCAAGAAAACGTTGGGGAAACTCTCCAGGACACTGGTCTGAGCAAAAATTTATTGAGTAATATTCTACAAGCACAGGCAACAAAGCAAAAGTGAACCAACAGGATCACATCAATTAAAAAGTTTCTGCACAGCGAAGGAAACAATAAACAAAATGAAGAAACAACTCACGTAATAGCAGAAAATATTTGCAAACTATTCATCTGCCAAGGGATTAATAACCATAACGTATGAGGAACTCAAATAACTCTATAGGTAAAAATCTAATAATCCAATTAAAATGGGCAAAAGATTTGAATAGATATTTCTTAAAAGAAGACATACAAATGGCAAACAGGCATACAAAAAGGTGTTCAACATCACTGATCATCAGAGAAATGCAAATCAAAACTATGAGATATCATCTCACTCCACATAAAAAAACTTATATCCAAAAGACCATGCAATAACAAATGCTGGTGAGGATGCAGAGAAAAGGAAACCCTCATACACTGTTGGTGGGAATGTAAATTAGTACATCCTGCGATAGAGAACACTTTGGTAGTCCCTCAATAAGCTAAAAGAAGACCTGCCATATGACCCAGCAATCCCACTGCACTCCCAAGTTTATTGCAGCACTGTTCAAAATAGCCAAAATTTGGAAGCAACCTAACTGTCCATTAGCAGATAAGTAGATCAAGAAAATGTGGTAGTTATAAACAATGGAGCAGTATTCAGCCACAAAAAAAGAATGAGATCCTGTCATTTGCAGCAACATACTAGAACTGGAGGTCATTATGTATATGAAATAAGCCAGGCACTGAAAGACAAATATCACGTTTCCACTTATTTATGGGATCTAAAAATCAAAACAATTGCATTCATGAAGATAGGGAGTAGAAGAATGTTTACCAGAGGGTGGGATGGGTTGTAAGAGGGTGGGGAAGGAGGTATGGATGGTTAATGGGTACAAAAAAAAAAGAGAGAATAAATGAGACCTAGTATGATAGCTGGGTGACTATAGTCAATAAATTAATTGTACATTTAAAAATAGCTAAAAGAGTATTTTGGATTGTTTGTGACACAACGGATAAATGGTTGAGGGGATAGGTGCCCCACTTAATGAGATGTTATCATTACACATTGCATGCCTGTATCAACATATCTCATGAACCCCATAAATATATACACCTACTATGTACTCACAAAAGTCAAAAAATTTAAATATTGAAGAAAATGAAAGATAAAGAAAAAGATGGAGAATTGGCACAGAAACTGAAACTTATAAAAAATATTTTAGAAGGCATTTGGAACTCAGATACCTGCTGTATTAAATTAAGAACTCATTAGGTGTATTCAACAGCAAACTGGACAAAGCAGATGATGAGATTAGTAGACAGCAATGCTAAAGTAGAGGGAGAAAAAAGGATGGGGGAAAAGAGAAGAGCCCAAGACCTATGTGGGAAATAGCCAGGTAATCTAATGCACATGTAATGAGAGTGTTATTGTGTTTTGACTTCAGAAAGATCTGAGTTGAACTTCAGCCTTCTTACTTACAGAATGAGTAAGTGGTATTCTTGGTAAGTGATCTAACTCCTTTGAGCTTCAGTTTCTGCATGTACAAAATGGGAATAAATAAGCCAACATTTTAGTCTTTTTAAAAGTGTGGTAAGTTATTTTGAAGTATTATCGGAGTGCTTCTCGCAGCCATCCTTGCAGTCCAAGAAGCTCCTTCATTTTACCAGCCTCAGAATCAAGACATATATCAAAAATTGTAGAACCCTGAAATAAAGGTCCCTAATACTGGACTGCCAGACTTACAGGCCTCTGGTCAACATGGAAGACGAAAAGATAGGGATGAAATCCCATGGAATGGCTTTTCCTGTCTCCTGTGCAACAGCAGAGATGACAGAGGATAGCAAACTAGACAAAGGAAAGATAATATAGGCCAGTGAAGAGCAAGAAGAGTAATCTAGCAGCTCTACCAGGGCAAGCAACATCCCCTGCCAGAACCCACGAATCACATGAAAATAGCTTAGCTCTTAGGGATGCTTCCCACTGCCATTATTCAATGGCGACCACAGAAATGGGACAATCTAAAGACTGCAGTAGAAGTAATACTCATCTGGGTCCTGACACTTTGTGAGGTCCTCATCCAACCTTCTCCATTTGGGCAACCCTTGCCTCATGGATCAAGACATGAATAAAATGAACTGACAATTCCAATATTCATTATATGGTCACGATTGTATTAATTACTGACTATTATAATTTATTACATGTTATTTCAACTGTAACTAATCTTTAATGGGCATATACTATGTGCCAGGCACTGCTCTTCATATTTCACATGTTTATTAACTCATTTATCATAACAACCTTCCAAAATATGAATAAGTGCTAGCTAAATATCTTCCTCAAGGCCACCCAGTTAACAAGGCTCTCTGTCAATCCTAAAGTACTACCCGGGGAACGGGTAATATCTGCTGAGTACCCACTGTACATTAGGAGTCTTTTATACTAGTCTGACTGAATTTAAACTGTAGCCTCTGGGACTCGATTTCCTCACCTACAAATGTAGTTATGTTGTTAACCATTGCTAGCCCCACGGTGTTGCTGTAAAACTTGAAGAGGACAATTATATGAAATACCCATCACAGTGATCATCACATGGAAAGAAAGAAAGAAGAGAAGGAAGGAATAGAGGAAGGGAAGGGAAGGGAAGGGAAAGGAAAGGGAGGGGAGGGGAGGGGAAGGGAGGAGAGGAGAAGGGAGGGGAAGGGAGGGGAGGGAAGAACGAAGGAAGGTTGGGTTAAAAGTGGTCTATACACATAAATCTTTTTTTTTTTTTTTTTTGAGACAAGTTTTCATGCTCTTGCCCATGTTAGAATGCAGTAGCATGATCACAGCCCTCTACAGCCTCAAACTCCTGGGCCCAAGTGATCCTCCCACCTCAGCCTCCTGAGTAGCTGGGACTAGAGGTGCACGCCACCATGCCTAGACCATACACATAATTCACACAGAGAATAAAACTTAGGAACATCTACTTTTATTTCTATACTTTTTATGTACCTGATGGAAGTCAAATAAGTAACAGATATGTCAGACCAAATTGTCTGTCTCCAATTTAGTTTAGAGTTGCAAGTTTGAATATCAGAGCTTACTGGAATGCAGCAGAAACATTATTTTTATTGGTCCCATCTCTATCAAGAAAATCTGAGATCCATCTGAGGCCCCCAGAATAGCTGCCCCTCTCTAACAAAGCAGATAACCACAGGGTCCCCAGTCAGGACTCACATTCATTTTTAAAGAGCTGTACAGGTAAAGGAAGAACTCTGAGGTGTGAGGTAAACAGATTTGGGAGGCTGGATCAGTTCCCCATTCCCAGGTTCCCCAGAAGTCAGGATTAGAAAACTTCATCCTGGGCAAATTTATACCCAAACTAAAAACCAAGCTGCATGTTCTTGCTTATAAGTTGGGGCCAAACATTGAGCACACACAGACATAAACGTGGGAACAAGAGACACTGTGGACTCCTGGAAAGGGAGGGAAGGAGAGAGGGAGGGAGCAACATCACACCATAATTCTCATGTAACAAACTTGCTCATGTTCCCCCTGTATCTAAAATAAAAGTTGAAATTTTAAAAATGAAAGGAAACTACCTGGAGGCAGCACCTTTCCAAAGGGCTGGCACAGCACTGTGTCTACTCACAGGCAGGGTAGGTTATGGGGACAGGCAAGCATAATGGGATCATTAAAGGATTTAAAAAAGAAAAACATTCACAAGGTCCAGACAGAAGAGGAAAGCTGAGTCTGAAGCTCCTGCTCTTCCCATCAGAGGTAATCTTATTTTAAGTTTGGCCTCAAGGTTTCCAGAAACCTACTTAGATCTTATATAGCCTCTGTGTGTGACTAGAATATAAGCTAGAAAATCCACTGAGAAAATGAGGATGTCAGCTTCTAGGTTCACCCTGGGCCAGAGCAGGTGGTAGGACTCTGCAGTTCCCAAAGCTAGGAGGATCTTCAATGTCCTGGCCTGGCCTTGATTTATGAAAAGTAACCACTCTTTATTGAGCTTGTACCAAGCATCAAACACTACACACTTTACAGAACTCTCCTGAAAGTGGCATGTTGTGGAACTATCATCCCAATTTAAATAAAGAAAACAGGTTGGGAGATGTGAAGTCTCAGCTCCAGGTCTCCTATTGGCAGGTGCAAGAATGCAGAGTCAGGTCTGTCTGATCCTGAGCTCAGGAAGGCTTTTTTCTCTATACAAAATTCTGTTCTGATTATTGACCTATTGCCCTGAACCACACACTGCACTAGAAGACCCTGTACAGACATGACTTTAATTCTCACAACCTACTTTCAAGTAGAAAGAAAACTTTTGGCCATACCAAATGTCCATCAAGGTTTTTTTCTAGTACTGTATATACCTCTCACTGGCAAGAAGAAAGCAGTTGGCACTATCTTCTAAACATGTGCCCTATAACTCCAGGGTCCTAAGAAAACTACTAATTCTAAGTTCTCATTCATGGAGAGACATACCACATTTATAGACAGGAAGTTTTAATACATAGAAAAACACTGATGTTCTCTAAAGCTAACCTATAAATTTGATGCAACTCCTTTCAAAATGTACATTTCAATTTATAGGAACATGGATGAACCTGGAAACCATCATTCTCAGCAAACTGACACAAGAACAGAAAATCAAACAGCACATGTTCTCACTCATAGGTGGGTGTTGAATAATGAGAACACGCAGACACAGGGAGGGGAGCATCACACACTGGGGTCTGTTGGGGGGAAATAGGGAAGGGACAGCAAGGAGTGGGGAGTTGGGGAGAGATAGCATGGAGAGAAATGTCAGATACAGGTGAAGGGGAGGAAGGCAGCAAATCACACTGCCACGTGTGTACCTATGCAACAATCTTGCATGTTCTTCACCTGTACTCCAAAACCTAAAATGCAAAAAAAAAAAAAAAAAAAAAAAGAAAAGAAAAGAAAAGAAAAGAAATGTACATTTGAAAGAAAATAGACCACATCACTTCTGAAGACGAATGAAGTGGAGGAATTTCCCCTACCAGATGCAAAGACTAACTTCATGACGAAAACATCAAAAGCAATGGCAACAAAAGCCAAAATAGACAAATGGGATCTAATTCAACTCCAGAGCGTCTGTACAGCAAAAGAAGCTATCATTAGAGTGAACCAGCAACCAACAGAATTGGGAAAAAATTTTGCAATCTACCCGTCTGACAAAGGGCTAATATCCAGAATCTACAAAGAACTTAAACAAATTTACAAGAAAAAAAACAACCCCACCAAAAAGTGGGCAAAGGATATGAACAGACATTTTTCAAAAGAAGACATTTATGCAATGAACAAACATATGAAAAAAGCTTGTGATTACTGGTCATTAGAGAAATGCAAATCAAAACCACATTGAGATACCATCTCATGCCAGTTAGAATGGCGATCATTAAAAAATCTGGAGACAACAGATACTGGAGAGGATGTGGAGAAACAGGAACACTTTTACACTGTTGGTGGGAGTGTAAATTAGTTCAACCATTGTGGAAAACAGTGTGGCAATTCCTCAAGGATCTAGAAATAGAAATATCACTGGACACAGCAATCCCATTACTGGGTATATACCCTAAGGATTATTAATTGTTCTATTATAAAGACACATGCACATGTATGTTCATTGTGGCACTGTTTACAATAGCAAAGACTTGGAATCAACCCAAATGCCCATCAATGATCGACTGGATAAAGAAAATGTGGCACATATACACGATGGAGTACTATGCAGCCATAAAAAAGGATGAGTTCATGTCCTTTGCAGGGACGTGGAGGAAGCTAGAAACCATAATTCTCGGCAAACTGACACAAGAACAGAAAACCAAATACTGCATGTTCTCATTCCTAAGTGGATGTTGAACAATGGGAACACATGGACACAGGGAGATGAACATCACACACTGGGGTCTGTTGGTGGATGGGGGGGCTGGGGAGGAATAGCAGGAGGTGGTGGGATTGGGGAGGGATAACATTAGGAGAAATACCTAATGTAGATGATGGGGAGGATGGATGCAGCAAACTACCTTGGCATGTGTATACCTATGTAACAAACCTGCATGATCTGCACATGTACCCCAGAACCTAACGTATAATAATTTAAAAATATATAGATGCGTAATGATTAAGGCAGAATGGCATTAACTAGAACACCATTCTGTCTTACTAACAGGACTAGAAAAAAGGAACAATGAGCCAAAATAGCACAGAAAGAGATCTTCATGTACATGGAAATATAACATATAAAAGAAATGACACAAGAGAAAGGAGGGACAATTAACTCCACAGAGCTGCAAAATTTGGTTGTCCATGTGTAAAAATTGCAATTGCATCTCTATCTCATACTTTTCACAAAATCAGCCTCTGTGGGCGTATGTTTACATGTGTATGTTTCTTTCTGTCCTTGAAATAAGAAAAGATTTCTTAAAATTCAGAAAATTCTATCAATAAAATAAAAAATTGATACATTTGACTTCATTAAAATTAAAAGCCATTATTCAGCAAAAGATGACTCAAAGAAAGAGAAAGGACAAGGTAAAACCCAGAGAAAATTTCCGAGAAATAGATGACTGACAAAATATTATTATCAAGAATCTGTAAACAGCACCTATGAAAAATATTTTTTAATTTTTGTTTTTGAGACGGTCTCATTCTGTTGCTCAGGCTGGAGTGCATTGGCGCACTCTTGGCTCACTACAACCTCTGCCTCCTGGGTTCAATCAATTATCCTGCCTCAGCCTCCCAAGTAGCTGGGATTACAGGCATGCACCACCACACGTGGCTAATTTTTTTGTATTTTTAGTAAAGACAGGGTTTTGCCATATTGGCCAGGCTGGTCTCCAACTCCTGACCATGTGATCCACTCTCCTCGGCCTCCCAAAGTGCTGGAATTACAGGCGTAAGCCACTGCGCCCAGAAAAAAATATTTTTTAACTGCAAACAATGCAATAAAAAAAATTAGCAGCAGTGATGATCAGGTATTTTCACAGACAATGAAACACTCATAGCTAGTAACATATGAAGAAATGCTAAGCCTCGGTAGCAATCAGGAAAACGAAAAAATAAGATAATGAGAATTCATTCAGTTGGAAAAATAAGAAGTCTGACAATACTTAGTGTTCAAGGGAATATGGTTTAATGTAGATATTTTATGCATTGCCAGGTGGAGTGTAAAATGATACAAATGTTTTGGCATTATCTTGTAAATGGGACAGCCAGCTACCCAGAGACCCAACAACAGAATGAACAAATAAAATGTGGATATTTCACCCACTGGAATATTATACAGATACACAAAGTAACGTATTAAAGCATACTGCAAAAAAAAAAGTCCCAGAAGACAATATCCAGTAAGATACTTTTTACAATGTTCAATACAAGTAAAACTAAACAATTTTGGGTAAAGGTATTAAGTATGATTAAAACTTTTGAAAATTAAACAAGATAATAATCACAACCTTTAGAATGGTGATCACCTCTGTGGTGTAGAAGAGGCAGATAGATGGGATGAGGAAAGAGCCCGTGGGTAGATGTAAGTTATCGGTAACACATTCTTCTTAGTTTGAGTTGTAGATTCCCAAGTGTTTATTACATTTTTTAATAAATAAAAGAGGACGAATCATAATCATATATAATGAAAAGAATTATGATTAATCAAATTCAGGATACCCGAGGTCACATTTTAAAAATCTAGGATATATATGCAATTAAATATTGGCAAGTTCCAAAACTGCCATCTATTAAAAGCACCTGTCTGCCATCCATTAACTGCAGATTAGAGACTTGTGGCCATGTGGCTCTGCACTCCCCCTTTACCCCGAGCACAGATAGCAGATAGATCTGCAACCACTTTTCCTTGAAATGAGCATAGCAGACATCAACAATGGACCTGCCAAGACTTCAAACTCCTTCTCCACACAGCTCTCCACAGTCACCTGGGACAAAGCACATGGAATAGTGGGTGAGTTCTATACACGGAAGCCACATCGAGATGTTCAGAACTGCAGACAATTCAGAGAGGAAGAATTCAAGGGTCATAGGTAAGGGGAGAGGAGAAAAGTCTGCTAATGAAAAATGAGAAGACCACGAGACTACCCTGTGGCTCCCAGCTTGACAAAGTCCTGAGGTCAAGCTCCCTCCTGCCTTGGTACCAGAGAGAAAGAGAAAATCAGGATAGACAATAGCATATTTAACTTGACATGTGGAAAATATGCTATGCTGTGAGGTGTGGAGGCTGGAAATAGAAAGCAATTTCCCGAAGAAAGATCTCTGTTCGTGGGTGATGGGGTCATTTGGGGTCCCTGTGGAAAGATTGGATATTGAGAGCTCAGGAAGGAAATGTGATTCTTCCAATGCCTCCCTGGATGCTCACAGCAAGCAGGACCTTAGCCGAGACAGATGATTCCAAAAAAGACCTGAGGGCATGGCTGCTATCGGCAGCCTCTTCGCCCCAATTGCCCCCAGAGCTCCTCCGAGCCAGAACCACAACTCAGAACATGTACCCCAGCAAATGTCAGAGAGATAAAGTCTGAGGCACCCGTGATGCATAGTTATAGTTCTTTCTTTGGTTTAAAGCCAAAGTCTTGTGGGCCTGAGACTTGAGTCATTTAGGAAGGACATGTCAGGGAGGAAAGGAGGAAAAGAAATAAGAAGGAAGGGACCATCTTTCTCTTGTAAACTCCTTAGTGGCATGGGAAACAGCTGTGTATTTTTTACAGCACCTTTACTGCCTAGCAGTATATGGGGCATAGTATATTCTCAATAAGTATTGTCTATTTCCTACTCAATTCCTCCAATCCATCAGGCTCATTTAAGCAACAGGGAATATTCAGGGGAAGGATGTGTCATGCTAGCATTAAATAGACTCAGAGGCTGGCAGTGGAGGGGTATCGAGGGAGAAACAAAGGAAGGCAGTCCTGTCAAGGGAAGTGTGTATCTTGGAAGGTTTGCTTGCAGCCCAGGATCTCAGCGAGGGCAGAGTAATAGGAGGATTAACACCTCACAGAAAATTGTCTCTACGTAAGAATAATAAACACAGAATATTTTACGTGGTGGCCCAGGGCAGTGGAGTGAACACAAAAATCAAAAAAATCAGAAGTCTAAAGTAAGGTGTCATTTCTCAGTTTTCTCATCTGTTAAGTGGGTATGATGCCTACCAAGGTTGTGTAGGGATTAAGTGATACGGATATGGATGTGGAAGTATGACACAAAAATTGAAACCTTGTAGAAACACAAGGAAAGGTCACTGGCAAGTGCGAAGCCAACTCAAAGATGTGTCTAGGTATAGGCCAGTTGCAAATTCATGGAAACAAAAGTCTGGAAAGATACAGTGCCCAAAACCAAGACCCGAATTGGTTTAGGCATAGCAGAAAAGCACTGGGTCTGCCTGAAGACCCCTGTGAATAAGATTTGCTCAGCACCCCCTGCTATGGCAGGTGCTTGTCAAGAGCAGCAGAACCATCATCCCTGGGGAGACAGAGAGGGTAAGTCAGCGCTCCACTGGGAGATCTTCCCTAAGTCTCTGTGAAGATCCCACCACATTCATCTTGTGGGTTGGGCAACAGTACGCCATGGAACCACCCTCAGGCAGCTCCCAGAAAATAGCTCCCAAGGACTGGCCCTACTTCCACAGATTCATTGTATCAGTCACAACTCTCTTGTGTGCAGTTTCCTGCCATTTGTGATTCGCTTGTCATATACTTTCTTTAAGTTCTCCCAATCCCATCACATCTGTCAGTACTTTTACACTCATTTATCAGATGAGGAAACTGAGTCCCAAACTGGCCCAAAGTCATGTAAGCGGTTTGTGGCAAAGTCAGGATTTAAGCTGATGTATTCTTGGCCACAAAGCCATTGTTTGGGACCTCAGTGTAATAAATTCATCAGAACAACATCCAGAAAGTACTGGCACAGTTTGTGAGTTTCTTTTTTGGCTGAGTAGGGCATGGGGTGGAGGGGGTGGGATTACTCTTTGAGCCAAAGGTCCTTCAAGAGAGTGCACACTGGGGATCAAGGTGAGGTTCTGGTGTCCATTTGATCATCTTTTAGCCACAGACTCAAGAGTAGCTAGATACTAGCTCTTCCTTGTAGGCTCCAGAGGAAGAAGCAGTAGGTATTAGGAAACAAAGCATCACCCAGTATCCCCAGGACAGAGGTCAATGATATAAGCCAATTCTATATTCGTGGATCTAGAACCACGTGAATCTAAATCTTGGAATCAGTGCTACAACCTCTGCAGATAGAAGGAGCAAGAGAGAGACCATCATCCCCAAGAAGGGTTCAGCCTAAATTACCCACCAAGAGGTACTCTTGGAATGGGAGGGAAAGAGGAAAGACCAAGCTGGATCTCCCCATGGGAGCATGAGAAGAAAGAGGGTCTGTGTCCAGCATTCCAGAGTGACCATGCCCCCTCCCAAACACACACACACACAATGGAAATTGAAGCACAATTAAGATCTCACGCATTGACCAATCTGCCCTCTTTCCTCATAGGAGAATTGAAAATGGGCTTTAGAAGAAAGAACTACAAAAAGAGAAAATAAAATTAACTTTCTATTCATCCCAACAGGGTGCAGAAGAGAGGACCTCAAAGTGTACAGGAGTAGTACCCTGAGACAGGACATTAGGGGACGTGGGAGAAAAACAAAATAAGAACTTCTCCAAACTACATGTGGTCTTGAGCCCTGATAGATGCTAGGGTACCTCTGAACATTCACTCTTAAGTGTAGTCTGGTCTTCTCCGGGGAAGTGGAGGAAGAACAGAAAGGTTCAATGGAGGTAAGGGGGTTTAGAGCAAAGCAGCCTTCAACTCCCTAGCCCCTCTACTCCTCAATTTTCTGTACCTTCTAGCCTCCTCTCCAGAGCTCCTGGCTTCATATTCTTCTATTTCTCCTTGAGGGAAAATTCTGTTTCTCTTGGTTGATTCTCCCGTGGCTCCTCCTAGAATCCTTGGTAACCAGGAGACACTTTGTAAATGGTAATGCAGCAGATAAGGGGCATAGGAGCTCTGATTTGATTAATGAGTCTGACACAGTGCCTGACACATAATATGTGCTCAATACATACTTGTTGAACAAATGGCTGAGGCCCTCTGTTTTGCCTACATGAACAATAGTACTAAAGGCTGGCATTGCTGCAAGAAAGCTTTGACTCTGGTAAGGCCTCTCTTCTGAGCTTGGCACAGGCAGATTCTGGGCTTCCCGTCATGGCTACCGGCCCACCACTCCCTGCTCCCACCATCTCTCAGGAGGTAAGAGTAGAGTAGAGGACTGTAAAAAGAAGGATGCATTCCTTTTAATTCTGAGAAGATTCTGACATGACTATATTTTATTCCTCTCCCTCTTTAAGAGTCATTGAAGGAGCAATCCTTAACTTTTTGTTTACTAAACGCCCCATCCTCACTGATACTTCCATGCCTTTGTGCATTCTGGTACCCTCACTAAATTGCCCTCTCCACACAATCGTTCATTTGTGAAAAGTCTTGCTCAAGGATACCTTCTTCCCAGTTGCCAGCAAGTCCCTTGAAGACAGAGCACTAGCTATGCATTTCCATTCATCTGTTTTCCTTTGGAAACCACCTTCAGTCCACACAAGCAATCCCATCCCCACCCCAGGTAACAGAACAAGCGGGCCAGATGTCAATGTTCCTATGGAGTAAATTCTTCTCCTTATTAGACCCCAAATCAATGGGATGACCTCAAGTTATCAGGGGCTACATGGGATGGTAAAGAAGAAAGCAATCCTGAGAGACAGACACTGTATGCCAGCAATGCTGCCAGAGCATCTGGATTCAGCCAGACTTCATGCCAGAAGTCCACACCTAGACTCTTCACTGTATAAACCTTCAGATTCTTTCTGTTTGTTTGTTTGTTTGTTTGAGCCAGTTTGAGTCAGATTTTCTATCACTTGCATCTGAAACAAACTTGGCTAATATAAATATCACCACATCCCCAGGGATCTAACAGAGCACGGTCCATACTGCACATTAAAAAAATATTTAATTAAATTCAGCAACTCCGTAGCAGCCTCCTGATACCCTGGCCTTTAAAAGCATGACTTAATATCACTCTACATCTTCTTGGGACAAAGAAAATCTCCGTGTTCTATTTTGACTGCTGATCTCATTGCAATATCACTTTGGTTTCTCGGGAACTGCTATGAGGAGAAGCTTATTGTCTTCTAACTTTTGGAAGAGCACTTCTAATTAAAGCAATATTAAACAGTAATAACTGTCTTATAGTTTTATGGCAATGCCCATGATCACATAAATAAGCATTTTTATATCCAATTAGCATTTTATATTTATTCAATCCTAAAACAATCTAGCATTTTTATTAATCAAATAAAATAGCATTTAATAGATAGGGTTGTTTTAGCTTCTGAAATTAGCCACATATAAAATAGCACTACATTCAAGTATGCAGTACATTGCCCCCAAAGAACAATATGTGCTCATCACAATTTCCATCAACGCAGCGCCTGTATTCACCCAAATAAGATAAAACCAACATTTTCCAAAATTCTGTCATAATTTGCGTGATACTTTTATGATTTCTGCTTTAGCTATGTGCCACCTGTACTCTTATTTTAAATTTTTCTTTAAATAGACTCATTTTGTTCATTTAAATAATTTTATTTTAAACAGAAAATTTCATATCGTGAGTTTGCTATGCTAGCCATTCTTTAAGACAATATTAAAATGAAGACATAACAATTAGCATAAAAATGGTTTATCTCTGCACCAATCTGAAGTCGTGCTCTATACCAACAATGGTATTATGGTACATGTGGGGGAAGCACGTGAATGAAACTATTACACTCATATCTCCACGGGCATCTTGTCTAACACCTTCCTGAGACTACCTGTGTTACATGACATCTACCTGTTCAGCTCTCACCCCCCAACATGGGGTCCCTCACTTGGACCTCCCTATAGTGAGCCTTCTCTTTATTAAGCATTTGCATATTTATTGATTGACTAGGAACTGTCAGTAAAAAGTTAAAATTACCTTTTACATGGTCCAGGCACCGTGGCTCACACCTGTAATCCCTGCACTTTGGGAGGCTGAGGTGGGTGGATCACAAGGTCAAGAGATCGAGACTATTCTGGCTAACACGGTGAAAAGCCTCCATCTCTACTAAAATTACAAAATTAGCTGGGTGTGGTAGTGCATGCTTGTAACCCCAGCTACTTGAGAGGCTGAGGCAGGAGAATCACTTGAACCCAGGAGGCGGAGGTTGCAGTGAGCCAAGATTGTGCCACTGTACTCCAGCCTGGCAACAGAACAAGACTTCATCCCCCCAACTCCCACAAAAAAAATTATCTTTTACATGGTGAATGACCTCTTTGGTCTCGCAGGGTGATTGCATTTAAGCAAGGGATACATTTCTGAAGGTGTCAGACAATTTAACACAAGTGTATTTCAAGACCTAGGGATAAATATGAAGTAAGGGGGTTGGGTCCTAGAAACACCTAAATCAGCAAGCACTCTTGCATGTTTGATTATAAGGCTGCTTTTCATTTTCTCAGAACTGAGCCTAATATTCCACAGAGTGCTTCCACCTACACCACCATCTAGCATATCATGGCAGCCATCTGGCCTTCCTCATGGTATTTTAGCAGTTCTGCCTTCTGGACCAAACTTACTGACATTCAGGTGCAATTTTCAGGACTAGTAATGTTCCTTAATGAACACTTGGATGACATTGTTATAGGGTATAAAAACGGATTTCCAATTATAATAACAGTGAATGTTAAAATAACAGCACAATGATTACCAAAATGACTTGCAGCCTTCCAATGCCTACAAGCAACACAATGATTCACTGGATGTGGACAAAGGATGGGCTATTTTGGTTTACCAGTTCAAGGGTGAGCAGAGTTTATAGTTCAGCCATCTGGCTTTGAAATCTTGTAATTTGTAAGACAAAATAATGGGAGGATCAATTCGTTTCCAAATGTGTGCATTAAGTGACAATTAAAACTTCCACATTACACTCTTCAAATCTGCTAATTCAATTTCACATGGATTGCACTGTTGCTGTGAAGAGTCTTTCAGAAAGGAAGAACTAGGAAGTACCATGGACTGAGAGAGGGTGGTAGGGAAAGCCTCTTGGTGGTGCTTTGTAGGGAAATTTGCCAAGGGTGATGGGGGATACAGTGCTTGCCATTTGTCACCACTACAGACACAGCAAGGCTTAGTGCAGAACTGTTTAGTACATTATCTCAATTGATTCTCATATCCTGTTTTAGAGCTCAGAAATCCAGAGGTACAGAGAGGCTCCAGGTTTTTCTGACCTTTGCAGGGCCCAGGAGAAGTCAATCTTTACTTTGGGGAAGGGAAAGTGAGGACAGATAGAGCAAAGGGCCTGTAACACCCAGAGCGATGGAGAGTGTGGGAGCTTAGTAACAGGCCACATGGAAGTAGAGGACCCAAGCCATATGGAGGGCAGCACTCTCAGCAACAGAAAAGTAAAAAAAAAAAAAAAAATGGAGTAAGGAGTGGAAGGCCTTAGAAATGCAGGGGAGGGAAACAGCAGCTGGAGAGCGTGGAGAAAGGTGAGTAGGAGAGTAAGTGTAGATTGTGATGGCTACCGAGAAGGGGTACCCTGCCCCTGCAGTGGTAAGGTGGGGTCCTAGGTGGCTACAAAGTGTCCTTGAGGCTTTGGACCAGGCCTGAGGCTAAATGGGGAGAGGAGGAGGCTACGATAGGGTTTGCAACATCAGAAGGGGAAACCAACTTGACCATTTTTCATCTGTGAGACCTGGGTGGCTATCACTGCTGTAAGGACTGACTGAATAACACAAGTCAAAGTGCTCCCCAAATTGTGAAGCAGATTAAAGGAGCTGTCTCAGGTTAGAGGGCTCTCCCTGCCCCTGCTGAGAAGGAAGCATGGCTAGACTCCTGCCAATACTGCACACATGAGATGATACATTTCTATCACACTCTGTCCTTGAGCTTACTGGGAGTGACTAAGCAATCACGCAAATCCATCTGTATTATATGCCCCAAACCTCTAATAGAATTTGTTCAAATAAAATGTTCTAAATCCAGGCAGGTCTCCACCAGCCAGCAGCGAACTTTTACTTGCACAGAGGCAATACTTACCTTCCCAGTACTCAAGCCCTACCAGGCTCTCTGATGCATCCTTGCAACTTTCTCTGCTTGGACATCCTCCTACCCCTTGCTCCCCACCACAGTACCACCTTGCCTATGTAGAAAGCCTTCCAAACCCCACAGACCAGAGCAAGTGCTTCTCCTCAGTGCACCTATATTCTCCAGATGTCTGTTTACTTCTTATTCTCTCCATCACAAGAAAATTCCTGGAGCAAAGACTACCTCTTCCTCTTCCTCCTTATATCTTACTACCTAGCAGAGTAGCCAGCATGTACTGAACAAAACTCAATAAACTGACTCTGTGACTGATGCTCCAGAGACACCATGGAATATGGACCAAGTGGTCACCATATGTGGAAGTCCTCTTCATTATGCTGGCATTGTGCTGTCAATACTCTACTTTATCTTTTATTTATTTTTAAAAATTTATTTATTATACTTTAAGTTCTGGGGTACATGTGCAGGTTTGTTACATAGGTACACACGCGCTATGGCGGTGGTTTGCTCCATCCATCGCCCAGTCATCTACATTAGCTATTTCTCCTAATGCTATCCCTCCCAAATCCCCCTACCCCCTGATATCTGTCCCCTGGCTCCTCACCCCCCAGGCTCCAGTGTGTGATGTTTCCCTCCCTGTGGAACCTGTGTTCTCACCGTTCAACACCCACTTATGGGTGAGAACATGCAGTGTTTGGCTTTCTGTTCTTGTGTCATTTTGCTGAGAATGATGGAGAATGATGGTTTCCAACAAAATAGCAAAATATTTTTGCCATCTACTCTACTTTAAAATTTTACCCTGCTGAACTTTACCTATCTTTGTGAATGTACCACAATTTGCCTTTTTTCTCCTTATTTCTTATTTGCTTTTAATGAATGATATTTAAAGGGAAAGTCTAGCTAAACGATATTTAAAGGGAAAGTCTAAAAAAATAAAGAAAAATGTTTGAAACTCTGGCCGGTAGGTAGCCCTAAGTCAGAGCTTCCCTGAAAGGGAAAGCCCAAGGCTGTAAGAACAAGCTCTAGCCGCATTCAGCAAATGCCTCCAGGTCCCCAAAGCAGCATTCCCATTAAGATGCTTTTAGAGAACGTAAACAAATTTACAAGAAAAAAAACAACCCCATCAAAAAGTAGGCAAAGGATATGAACAGACACTTCTCAAAAGAAGAGATTTATGCAGCCAACAAACATATGAAAAAATGCTCATCATCACTGGTCATTAGAGAAATGCAAATCAAAACTACATTGAGATACCATCTCATGCAAGTTAGAATGGCGATCATTAAAAAATCTGGAGACAACAGATGCTGGAGAGGGTGTGGAGAAATAGGAACACTTTTACACTGTTGGTGGGAGTGTAAATTAGTTCAACCATTGTAGAAAACAGTCTAGTGATTCCTCAAGGATCTAGAAATAGAAATATCATTTGACACAGCAATCCCATTACTGGGTATATACCCTAAGGATTGTTAATCGTTCTATTACAAAGACACATGCACATGTATGTTCATTGTGGCACTGTTCACAATAGCAAAGACTTGGAACCAACTCAAATGCCCGTCAGTGATAGACTGGATAAAGAAAATGTGGCACATATACACCATGGAATACTATGCAGCCATAAAAAAGATGAGTTCATGTCCTTTGCAGGGACATAGATGAAACTGGAAACCATAATTCTCAGCAAACTGATACAAGAACAGAAAACGAAACACCACGTGTTCTCACTCATAAGTAGATGTTGAACAATGAGAATACATGGACACAGGGAGGGGAACATCACACACCAGGGCCTGTTGGGGGATGTAGGGGTTAGGGGAGGGATAGCAGTGGGTGGGAGGATAGGAGAAGGATAACATTAGGAGAAATACCTAACGTAGGTGATGGGGGGATGGATGCAGCAAACCACCATGGCATGTGTATACCTATGTAACAATCCTGCAGCATCTGCACACCGCAGAACTTAAAGTATAATAATAATAATAATAATAAGATGCCTTTAGAAACGAGCCAGTTTTACAATGCTAAAAGCTGGAAAATATCTAGTGCTGGTCTTCCAATACTAAATAAGGGATCCGGCCCCTTCTCTGTTTCTGAGAATTCACATTCACTCTCCTCATTCCCTGTGAGAACCACTTTACTCTTCTCTCTTCACTGTGGTTTGGCCTAACTATAGCAGCTATTATTCAGGAGGTATAGGTCTTCTTCTGGAAAATTAAAATTATTCCAGATCCTGTATCTCCGAGGCTGAATTCCCCAGGGGTTCAGCGACTCATCTATCACCCTCAAGGTATGCAATTTGATCCATTTGATTTGTTCTGTGCCTGGTACCTCAGCAGATCCCTCTAGGAGGATCAGGGACACGGGAGGCATGAGACCTGGCAGCCTCCTGCCACCTGAGGCGAATAAATTCCACTGACAACAACCATGTCCCTGTGCTGTGTGTTGATTGGCAGAAAAATAGTTTTAAGAAAGCACTTGTACTTTCTCATCTAATAGCTCTCTTACCTGTGCAATATAAGCTCCAAGCCAATGGCATAATGGCAGGCAGCTTTTGAAAGGAGACCCTGATGGTGAGAAAGGCAGGACTACGTGAGGGTCAGGCTGAAGGATGAGAGACCGAAGAGCTCAGCCAGTCACTTTGTTGTCTGTTTTCCGTGGCTCTGTTGGCCAGCTAGTTTTTCCTGCCATAGATAATGCTGCAATTAACATTCTAAAACATAAGCTCTTGCTCATTTCTAATATTTCTTCCTTAGGGAAATTCCTATGACTTTAATTACTGAATGCAGGGGTATAAACATTTTAAGACCATTTGACACACACTGCAAAAGCACCCTTCCACCAGAAGTTTGTAAGGGCCTGGCATTGGACACGGCCATTACTTACTATCTTTTTTAATTATATGAGCAGAAAAGAAAAAGCAGTATACTTTCAGTTTGCATTAATTGGATCATTAAAAAAATACTTGACTCCCCAAAAGACAGAGGAACTAAACTATTGAGAGTGACTTGTATTCTTAGGACTGATGGGCCCAGGGGAATTTTTTTAAACATCAAGTTACACAATACGGATGTATGACATAATTTTAAGTCAAGAAGAGTGCATAAGAACTATAACTGTAGACGGTTAAGAAGTATCTTTCCCTATAGATACCCACCCTTCATACCAACCCTGTCTCTCCAGCGTCTCCACCATCTTTCAAATACAGCCCACAGCCAGCCCCCAAGTGTACAATGGATGGCACTAACAAATTCAGCTCTCTGGCACTTTGTGTGGTGGTGCCATAGAATTAGTCCTTGAGAGATATCCCTGTACTTACAGGCAGGGAAGAGCGCACATTGCACTGCCAGATAATGGCATTACTGAGCATAATCCAACAATACAGGAATGCATAATTCCACAGAGAAAATTCCATAAAGAGCTGGAGGAGACCCTGCCAAAAGCAAGAGAGAATTTTTTGTTGTTGTTGTTGTTTTTTTTGAGATGGAGTTTCGCTCTTGTTGCCCAGGCTGGAGTGCAATGGCGTGATCTCGGCTCACCGCAACCTCTGCCTCCTGGGTTCAGGCAATTCTCCTGTCTCAACCTCCTGAGTAGCTGGGATTACAGGCACGCACAACCATGCCCAGCTAATGTTTTATATTTTTAGTAGAGATGGAGTTTCACCATGTTGACCAGGATGGTCTCGATCTCTTGAGCTCATGATCCACCTGCCTCAGCTTCCCAAAGTGCTGGGATTACAGGCATGAGCCACCGTGCCCGGTGCAACAGAGAAATTTAATCTAGGTGCTGAATAATCTGGGCTGAAGGAGAAGGGAAACCAGAGGCCCTACTACTAGACATGATAGAAAGCTTAATGTTCTCCACAAGAAACAAACAGCAGTGTTTCACTGAACGAATACCTTCCCCCACAGTATCCCAGGCCCTGCAGGAGCACAGATACCCACACATTACAATCCAGCCCTGCTACTTACACTGGGCAAGATACTGAGCCTCTCTGGGTCAGGGGCCATATTCCCTCAAAGGGCTGAGGTCAAGATTGTTGAGATAACAGAGCATACTATCTAGTGCCTCAGAAGCCATGGAATAAAGGGTAGCTGTTATTCTTAATAATTATGGTAATGATTCACAGCAAAAATCTTTATATGCATGTAATAATTTACTTTAAAATTTCCAATACATTCTGAAACTTGCTTTATAAAAATTCAGTTCTATTCTCAGAAACCCAGACCAATCATGTAGATATGACTGTTCCCTCAATAATATCATAGAAGAAAACACACCCAGTCTGCCTCCCAAGGTTAGCATGACTTGAGAAAGAGATGCTAAAGAGTTTGTAAACAATTAAAATGCTAGATAATCAGGAACAGTTAATTGATCTCCAGTTACACTTGGACAACAAGGCTTGAGCCTGCCGTGTCGAGTGTGGGAGCCACTAGCCACGTGTGGCTATACAATTTAAATTCATAAAAGTTTTAAAATTCAGTGAAGTTTAAAAATTCTGTTTCTTAGTCACACAAGCTACATTTCCAATGCACATATAGCTAGTGACTACCATACCGAATGGCACAGTTACAGAACGTTCCCATAATCCCAGGAAATCCTACTGTTCAGTCTGGTTAACACAAACCGAACCTCTTGGCAACCAGACCCTGAATACACACACACTCCCAAGGCATGGCAGAGCAACCGAGATTCAATCACTTTCTTTTCCCCAGCTTCGTGCCTAAGTCCCTGTATTCAAATAAGCCGTTTTTAGTGACAGCCATAGATCTCTTTGAGAATTGATGAAAGCAATGGATTCTACCTTTCGGAAAAACAATGAACATGGGAATATAAACACACAATCACACACGAACACAGAATTCTGCAATGTCAGAGTTTCAGAATATACACACCCACAGAACCCCCCAGCTAGGAAACGCAATCTAGAGAACCCAAAGGACTATTTATGAAATGGTTGACTTATATCAAGCTGAGAGGATCACCTAAGAGGATTTATGAGGGAACAAAACTCAAAAAGCTCTCCAAATTCTACTTCACAACACTTTATTTGGGTTGTCTTTTCTTGCTTATACAGAAATGGCCAACTCTCTAGTTTTTTACTTAGTACTAGACTTGGTCCACCCCCACTCTGAGACTTGCAGGTCATAGCTGAGTTTAGATTTTAGATAGAGGACAATGGGCAGCCATTGGAACGTTTTAAGCCGGAATGTGAGCTAATCTTATTTGCCTTAAAAAAATCTGTTGAGAGGGCCAGGTACAGTGGCTCATGCCTGTAGTCCCAGCACTTTGGGAGGCCAAGGTGGGCAGATCACAAGGTCAGGAGTTTGAGACCATCCTGGCTAACACAATGAAACTTCATCTGTACTAAAAATACAAAAAATTAGCTGGGCGTGGTGGTTCATACCTGTAGTCCCAGCTACTTGGGAGGCTGAGGCAGGAAAATTGCTTGAACATGGGAGGTGGAGATTACAGTGAGATGAGATTACACCACAGCACTCCAGACGGGGTGACAGAGCAAGACTATGTCTCAAAAAAAAAAAAAATTGTTGAGTGAAGAATTGCCTGTGGAGAGCAAATTGTGGAAACCAGAGAAGGAAACCACGTACCAGGTGACAGGGGATCCTGACAGGCAGCAGTGGTGTGTGCCTGCTCGTGACAGTGGAGATGGAGAGAACTGGGCAGATCTGAAACACGTTTGGGAGACGAGGCTGGTGGCATTGTTACTGGACTGCAAGTAATGGGTTAAAAAAAAGTGTTTTTTTGGCTGGAGCAGCTGTGGTATAGACAGGAAAAGGAACAGATTTGCTGGGAATTGGCAATGGGGAAGAGTGGAACAAGCATTCTGTTTTGACCTTTGAGATATTCAACTGGGATCCAAGTGGAAATATCAAGCAAGGAATTTGAGATACAAGGCAGGAGTTAGAGGTACAACTTTTGGAAACTTTCACCTTATAGATGATATTTAAAGCATCTCATCACAGCAACGAATAGAATTGTTTAGGGAGTGATATAAGCAGAGCTTAGAAGAGCACCTTGGAAATAGCCCAAGAAAAGGCTAACGCAAGGGTCAGAGGAGTTGGAAAGAAGAAAGGCAATCAGGACAGAGGGGTGTGGGAGGTAGAAGAAACACAAACTCTGGTGTCACAGCATTTAAGAGAAGTCAGTGTTTTTGGGAGGAAGGGATGGTGATCGGTGTTAAAGGCTGCTGAGAGGTCCAGTCATATAAGCATGAAGAACAGCAGCAGAACACTCTCAATGCCTCATGGCTACCAAAACCAAATTGGAACAGGGTAAAGGAAGAATAAGAGCAGAGAGAGTGACTAGACGCACTTCTTTCTGGTAGTGCCTTCGTCTCCTGACGCAGCATCTTTGATAACATTCCTTGCTTATGAGGGACACCAACCACCTGTAGCCTCCATGACCATGGACCATCCTGGAGAATAGTTTCTGGAGTAACAACCCAGGCTCTTGGCCAAAATTAGAATGTACCTGTTTCCTCCATTACCACGCAGTGGGTATCTGCAACCCCTTGTCTCCACTGCTGTCTCAAACACAAGCTCCCTCTTACTCTCCTTCTCGAGTCCCATGATGAGTATTTTTAAACATGCCATTATTGCAAATAACCCATTGATTAGCTGATTGAAGAGACAAATCAATTTGTGGACTGATGCCAATAAGTTTTACCTTCGGTTCCAAGAGAGAACCAAAAAGGGAAGAAAGAAATGTAAGGAATGAAGAACATCTGGGGAGGCTGAATCAAATTACAAATGATTAAAAAATAATATACCCTTATGTATTTACTTTTAGAAGCATTAGACTACTGAGTTTTAATTTCATATTATTACAAATATGCAAAGTTAACAACATACTATTGATTGGGTAAGCTTCATTAAACACATATAGCACTTTATATAAAACAAAACAAGACATACAGTATCTCCTAAATAATTTGGAGGTTGTTTTTTTTTAAATATTAAAATTACATAGTAAATTATTACATAGTTTAATTAACTATAATATTGAAAGAGGCATTTTTATTCTCTAAGAAATTTAAATCAAATTGTATTTAAATACTTAATTAAAAATTGAATTTACATATAATTTTATAATTTTAGAAATCTGGTAGACAGCAGTGTTATTCATATGAAATAATCCCTCCTATCTCCAAAGTTCATAGCATAATAGCATTTGGATTCTTTAGGTTAAAGATTCTTTAAGGTTAAAACAGAGGATGACTTCAAGGCCTTGGAATGAATATGTAAACCTTATGATTGCGAATTAAGGAAAAGCCTCTTTTCTCTCTTAGGAGTACTTTCAGGCATATTTCTCCAGATGAGACCCACAACTTAAAACTTCTTTTCTAATTAAGATTTTAATGTGGTCAGATTATATTACATCTGATGAAAACCATCCTTCCCATCTTTTTTTTTTTTTTTTTTTTTAAGTCCACTCTTTTTACAAACAGATTTCCACGAGAGTGGCTACTTATTAAAAGTAAGCAACACATGTAGAATCAAATTTCACCAATAAAAATATAAGAATATAACATGGCAAAACTAGCCCCAAATGCTTCCAGTAAGAGAAAAAAAAAATACCAGATTAGAGGCAGACCTTGCATAGGAAAGAGCTGATCTCTGAAGTTTTTATTTGTTGCTTTTGTTTCTAAAATATCAGTGATTGCTTTGAAGTACTGATCATTACAGAACTCTCATGCACAACCAGATTTTATAAATATATATATATATATATATATATATATATGCACACACACACACATATACATACTACATATGTAATATATAGTGTGTGTGTATATATATATTATATAGTCCATATATAATATAATCTATGTAATACCCTCTGTAGTCTATAATGTCTCTTTCACTCTCTCTCTCTTACTTCCTTTCTCTCTCTCTCTCTACACACACACACATACACAGACACACACACACACACACATATACATACTACATATGTAATATATAGTGTGTGTATATATATAATATAGTCCATATATAATATAGTCTATGTAATACCCTCTGTAGTCTATGTCTCTCTCACTCTCTCTCTCTCACTCCCTCTCTCTCTCTCTCTACACACACACACACACACACATATACGTACTACATATGTAATATATAGTGTGTGTGTATATATATATATCATATAGTCCATATATAATATAGTCTATGTAATACCCTCTGTAGTCTATGTCTCTCTCATTCTCTCTCTCTCACTCCCTCTCTCTCCACACACACACACACACACACACACACACACACACACATATATATATATATATATACTCTGAACTAATGTCTAGAATTGGTCCACTATCAACATTTCCAAATTAATATTATCTAGTCATCTAGTTTTATTGAGTCTTTCATGATTTTTCTCTATTCTATTCAGGTGACATGCACATTTCTTCTTCATGGGCTGCAACAAAGGCTGATTTGAGACTTTAACCATAATGTATTACTCCACAGAGGGATTATTAATAGCAATGCAGTGAAACTATAGATGAACCTTTACTCACAAACAGATTGGTTCTGAACACTACCACCCAGCAGTGGGTCAGAGTTGCTGTACATGGCCTTCTCAGATCTATGAAAGTTTATAAGTTGCAGATGCCAAATAAAGAAGCCTCTCTGACATTGTTCAAAAACTTTCTAGCATTTGTAGCTATTATACATTCTCATACAGCAAAAATTAAGCCCCCAAGAAGCATCTGAATACCAAGAGTATTATATCCACTAAGAAACCTGTGGGCATTTTGTAACTTAAAAAAAATTGGGGGCCTTTTAATAAATATTAATATAATATGCTATCATTCACAAGTATAAATATATTTAAAATTCATATCAAAAATCCCCTCTAAATTACAATTGGAGCAGATGGTAAGTTCATTCGGCTGACGGTAGTCTAAAATTGTATTTTTAATAATGCCTGAAAATATAAAAATTCAACCAAAAACAAGCACGCAAAGAGACAAGAAATTAGCTGTATATTTTAATTTGCTGATGAACACTTAATTCAGTTAGGAAAACCTGCACATAGTAAATTTGGCTTCTCCTGAGTAGCATATAAATTATTATTGGCTGAATTAGCAAGCTCCTCATCTCTCAGGTCTATACTTCCTTGCTCTGCCAATAGAGGGAAGGGAATACACAAATCATGGCAACTCTCCAACCCGGCAGCATTGGACTGAAGACAGATATTGATCAGCAAGAGAGGGAAGGGTCAGGGTGGGGCAGGCTTGAAAAGGGACAGAGTTTCCTTCTCCATCTGTGATTCTCAGCGTAGAAATCCACCTTTTCACTGGTTTACCTTGTGGCATGAGCCCAAAGGAGGCAGGCAGAGGCTCTCAGGGCCCTGGGGTGGCCCAAAGCCAAAGTGGATGACTGGGAAGGGCAAAGATTCTCTCCAAGAAAGCAACCACCTTCCTTCACAATGCAGCCACACAGCTTTAGGCAGCTAATTGAAATTGATTTAGCAAATGCAGGGACACAGTTTGGACGCCTGAACTCTTTTTGTTCCTTTGATTTAGTCTGCCTAACCTCTCTCACCATTTAATTCTAATTAGATAGAGCCAGAAAATTGAACTGGCAGGAATAGTCATTGACATTTAATTAATGTCTGGTGTTCCATTTGTCGAAGAAGAAAGTTGAAGTAATGGAAACTTGGCATAGCCATCTTGAAGAACAGGCAATGACAACAATTGCATGAGGCCTGTGCTTTCAAAGGCCATTAATACCACAAGAATATTCACTATTTTACATAGTCCTCTCTCATCCCTGTGAAGAAGCTTAAACTGCAGGGCTGATGTTCTACCTGTGCCCCTATTACCTAGAACAGAGCTAAGAATACATCAGGCGCTCAAAAGCATTTTAAACTATCACTGCGTTTTCACAAAGAAGGCAGTTTGGGGGTGGGGGCGGTATTATTCCCCATGCACGCAGCTAAATCTTCTCAAAAAGTCAGTTGAGAGAATGACATTTTCCAAAAAGGTGAGAGAAAAGAGATGGGACCACTGAGACATAATAATAAAACACAAATATGTGCAGATGACCCACAAGCAAGATAGCTTTGATTGCCCAATCAAATCCACACATAAAATTCCAACTGCAGGAAATTCTCTGCCCCTCCCCACATAATAGCACACACCGTTAACTTCAGATATCTAGGCATGAGTTACAAGAAATAATAAATAAGGCAATAAACGACCTCCCAATTCCTGCTGGAAGTCAGTGTGGACCACTCATGTGGTCGCTTAGCTCTCCATGGGTATGCCAAACATGGTGTAGGCATAGGTCTGAAGTCTCAATATCCTGCAGTGCCTGGAAATCCTCTGCCCACAGTGGGTGCACAATTGTTTCACTGAGATATTCAACACATATCTACCAAGTGCCTACTTGTGGTAACGCTGTTCTGGGGCTGTGGATAAATCAGGGATAAAAATGTGAGATATTCTTATACAGATTATGGTCTGGAGGAGAAGATAAATACCTAATAGGTAATATAGTGTAGAATCAGTAAGTATTATGAAGACACATAAAGCAGGAGAAGGAAAGGGACAGTGATGGGGAAGAAAGAGAATACCATTTTCCATAATGTAGTCATGGATGGACTTTCTGATGAGCTTGCATATCAGCAGGGACTTAAATGAAGTGAGAGCAAGGACATGGACATCTGGAGGACCTGTAAGTGCAAAGACTCAGAGGCAGCAGCAAGCTTGAAGTGGTCCAGAAAGTGCAAGAGGAAGAGTGTGGATGAAGCAGAGAAAGGTGGGGAGGTGGCCATTTTTGCAGAACACAGATGCCTGGGAAGGCAAGAGAGTTTTAAGATTTCCATTTTCAGACTGGGGGCTCAGGGTGGGAGCAAGGAGACTGCCGGAAGACTACTTCAGTGATTCAGGTGAGAGATGCTGGTGGCCCAGACCAACCAGGTCTCTGTTGTGGTCACTATACAGGTATAGAAGTTAACAGATTATAAATGCATTTTAAAAGTTGAATTCACAGGATTTCCTCGTGGATGGGAAGTGAGAGAAACAGACAAGAGTCAAAGATGACTGCAAGATGACCTGAACGAGCAGATGTACGGAAATGCCATTTGCTGAGATAGAGAACACCAGGTGAGGGGGAAGAAGGGTAATGGGTTTCAGAGGGAGAAGCCAAGAGTTTAGTTTTGGCACATAAATATTGGCTGATAATGATGACAGTGACAACAACAATGGTGATACAGCAGAAAGCAGAGTAAAGAGCTCACCTTGATTTTCAAAAATTAAATATTACTCCTTAGGGAACCAGTCAAGAAGCTCTCTAGAGGAACCTGGACTTAATTTTTAAAATTATTTTTTTTAGAAATGGCCTCTGTGCCTGGGATACGCCAGTGAGCAATCTCACAGGGACATGCGGGCTGTGGTGTGTGGGAGCCCTGACTTCCACGGATCCGGGCATGTCCGCAGAACCTGGACTTTAGCTACTTGGCTGGTGAGAAATAGACCAATGTTATTTTGAGCTCCATGAGCAAGGCCATATAAACAATGAATGACCACAGAACGTCCCACATTCACCCCGGATTCCCACTGTGAACAGGTGAGAACCCTCAAGGACCCTGCTATTTGGGGCGATGGTCAGTGATAATGAAACCATCACAAAAGATGCAGCGATGCCAGTGTAGAAAGGCACGGAGGCCCACAGTCACCGAGACTGGCCTGGAACCCTGGTCATTTACTGCCGATCAGAGGCACCAGTGTCTAGGGCTCAGAAACCAGGGTCAAGCGCTCACAGTTCTCTAGGCCTGCCACCTCCAAAGTGGGGGCACGTGTCATGGGGCATGTGAGAGGGGATCCCCTAGGTATTAGAGAACTATTTTTGAATATTTTACTTTTTAAAAAATGTATAATTACTTTTTATCAAAGTTCTACAGGCACATAGTTTTAAAATAGTCAAATCATTCTACAGGGCTTGTTGCCAAAATGCAGCATTTATCCTGAATCTTCCCTCTGCCCCATTTCCCACTGTCTAGGCAACTGCTTTTAACTATTTTAGCTGACTCTCATTATTAGCCTCCATATCACTAAACAACATGCCTATACTGCTACCTAATGTTTCAACTCTTGGCATTAGCTATTGACTTTCTACTTTGGAAGATGATGATTTAGTCCTGGTTCTCTCTCCGGTCCATATAACACACGCACACACACACATACACACACTCCCCCAACCTCCCAGTAGAGTTAGTTATATTGTACTTTGGTTAGCTCAATATTCAGTGTTTATGAAATGATGACAGTAGATGCTATTCCCAGCTACGTCAAAGAGGTGCTTATAGTTACTCTTCCTTTTTTGCACACGATTTTGTGTTTTCCAAACTTAATAACCATCTTGATTCTATCATTCTTCTTTCTGGATACTTTATATTCAACAATAATATAACTAAGCAAAATCTAAATCTCCAAAGTTGAAGTTTATATGCCTATTATCTCTGACAGTCTCTGCCGCACACACTCACATATCGGAGAGTTTTTAATGAGGATAGAGATATTATCCCCAGAGTAACAGTTGAAAACAAATGTGTAAGTATCCCATGAGGAAAGTGTTTTATCACCAACAGGGTTGAGAAAGGCCTAACATAGCCCCTGACAATAACAGGTACTTGGTTTTGTTAGAATCAAATTATTTGAACTATTGCAGAGAGGAGCTCAGAATCCCTTGCTTTTTTTCTGCTCCTGGTTCCATTAAGGCAAAAATGTTCCTTTTCTTCTTCTCGAAACTCTGCAGAAGCCCTTTCTCCGGTGCCTGTGTTTGGCACAGGGTTCCCCAGATGTGAATGCTCCTGCTTGGGGGCCTTCCTCAGAGCCAGCCCCTCCCAGTGACAAAATGGGAAATGTCAGTTCTCTCCCATGTCACCATGCATCATGGAAACAGGCCAGCAAGGGAAGCATTAAGAACATGCTGAGCAGAGAGCACAGAAAAATAATCTCAATTCCAAAGCTATATTTTTCTCAGCAGGTGAAGAATAAAAAATAATGTTTGATCTCTGCCCTGGCCAGTGCACAGAAGCACCTGCAGGTCTGTTCTGTGCTAAGCAGTGGCTTTTCTGCAACATCCAGGCTGCCGGGTTAGGGCATTGCCCACTGCCCCCCACCCCCTCCCCAGCCCCACCAGCCACACAGACCTGGTTAACAACAAAAAAAAAGTACAAAGCAAGGAGTGTCCCAGAAATGCTGCAAAGCATGTGAATAGGAATGGTGCTGGCACAGACTCAGCCATCTTGGTGCCAAAATACTTAAATCTAGCAGGTTCCTTAGAGATTTGCGGGCGAGGGGGTGAAAAGAGCACAGGTATTCTAGTTGATGCTGTTAATGGCTAATGCCCTCATTTTACTCAAGACCAATCTGGGTTTCTGGAAGAACAAGAGAAGAACAGAGATCAGCATAGTAAGACTCAGGAGGCCATGCGGAGGCCTGGGCCCGGGGGTGCCAGCCAAGGAGGGTTCCTGCTCCTGGTGTTCTCCCACCGTGAGGTACTTTTCTCTGGGTTGCTCCTTCTTCCCTCCTCCTGCATTCTTCCTGTATCCCTTGTTGCATCCCTGTCTGAACCCGCAGCCTGCTTGCCTGTGTGGCTTCAAAGCCAGCTCCTTGGTAGAAGAGACGTGGTGAGGATGAGGGATCATCTAAGGACCCAGGAGCACTTGAGGAAACAGCGGGAATAACACTGACTCATATTCTCACCTGCAAATCAAATGCTAGCACTGCCAGGCAAGATGGTGAGTCTCAGGTTCTGTCTTTTCTCCCCCACATAATCTTATTTGCAAATGGAGTGTCTGCTGGTCCTCCCCAGGCCCCAGGTCCAGGTGGCAACTGGCTGGAGCAGGAAGAGGAGGCAGATGGAGTGGGCGGGTGCTTCATTATTGGAGGTCTTTAAAGGAGTAAACTGAATATTTGCCTTCTAGGAAGTATAATTGCTTGGGATGATTGTAGGTCTCTCACTTGCCAACACACGTGTGTGCACACACAGGCACACACATATATCATTGCACACACAGCAGTGCACAAATACCCCAGGGAATCAACCCCTCAGAATGTTTCACACCCTCATATTACAGGTGTGGGAGAGGAGACTTGGAGAGGTGAGGGGACCAGTCCGAGGCCACAGTATCAACTGCATGCTGAGCCAGGACAGTGGGCACTGTTCTTTCCTCTGACCCAGCTATCCCTGCTGGATGAATTCATCCCAGGACTTGGCACTCTGGGCAGTGGGTCAGGCAGGGACTTTGACCTCAGGCAGATTCCATTTGAATCCTGGCTCTACCACTTAATAGCGCAGTGGCTTGGGGCAAGTTGTTTAACATCCCTGAGCCTCAGTTTCCCTCACCTGTGCACTGAGCAGAACAGTACCTACTTCCCACATTGTGATGAATTATCTGAAATCCCATATGTAGAGCACCTGGCTCAGTGCCTTGCACACAGATGCTGCTTCCTTAAGTGGCAGATGTTAGTAATTCTCTTCTTATTAGTCAGATTTGTGGCAAATTTAGATGGCTCTGCCCATCCTGGAAGGGCTTTAATTCCTGGGTGGGCCCAGAGAAGAGGATCAGGGTGTATCCGCGAGGGAGATAAGGGCACTATCACACCAGGACACCCCTGATCCCCAGGGTAGCAGAGCAGGCTCTTGCTGTAATCTGTAGGCTGGTCTGCCAGCTATGACCGTTCCGCAAAAACATTTGGTGACAGAGCGTTGGACAGATTCTGAAATGTCAATGATCTGCATACAACCACGATCTGCCCACAGGGGTTATGGTAGATTGCTCAGATGTAGTTTTCAGGCTTTTGATTTGAAATCACTTCATAGAAAAGTCAACTTAATGCTACCTGCAAACGTCAGCCTCTCTGCACTAGTACCAGCCTCATAACTGTCATGAGAATTTCATGAAGTATGGTGTCAAAAGCCCTCAGCACGCTGCCTGACAGGCTGTAAGAACTCAATGCAGGCCTGTCATTGTGGCAGCTCCTGTGTTGTGACAGCTGTTGCCATGGCTGTGGCCATGATTCAGCTGTCCCGGGGAAATTGTCCATTCACTCATTCCCTGGACAAGCACCCCCTGTGTCCCACTATGTGTCAGCCTAGCCTGGATGCTGGGACATACATATGACCAGAACACAGTACCTGTCTTCATGAAGTTGTGTTTCAAGAAGCCCAAGTTGCTTCATTCCTATCTTCACAAGTGTCTAAGGGTCAGACATCACAGCTCCTTTCTTACAACCAAGAGTTCCTGAATGCTATTTTGTAACGCCTCCATCAGTCTCTCAGTCCTGATTAAGTGGAATGACTTCTACTCATAATCCTATGTCACATTTGCAATTAATATTGGCATAATGGTATTCATTCATTCATTCATCCTCAACAACCACTGACTCCATGCCAGGCACCAGGGAGACAGTGGGTCTGTGAGAGGTGTGGCCTGATTGGAGGGAGTACGCAATCAAGCCCAGGTCCTGCAGCTTCCCATCCCAGAGCCTGAGGAACTCATTCAGTTTCCCCTAGTGCCCCCACTTTGCCCAAGGTGTTGTCTTGGCAGACTTCCTCAGCCCCACCTCCCACCCCAGTTCTTGAGGCTGTGCCTGCTACTCCCCCTCCTTAGGGCTCCAGGAAGCTACAGCTCTTACACTGAGGTCCAGGGTGGAGGTAACCACTCCCAGTTTTGTCTCTAACCAGCCAGGAGGCATTTTAGAATGCACTTTCTCACTCAGAGTCTCAGGCTCCTGCCTGCACACACAGCTCCTCCTCCATAGAGATATCCTGGGACTACATGAGCTGAAGCATGAGAGTGAGGCACTCAGAGTGAGATAGCAGCCTCACCCCACCTGCCTTAGAGACCTGCAATCATGGCAACACCACTACCAGCGTACCTGACTCTCCCCCTCTGCTCTCCTCTCTAGATGAATATCCTAGACCTCTGTACGGGGCCAGGAGGCTGCCAGTCTGCCAACAACCCTCAGGCCTGATCTCCCAGAATAAATTACCTCACAAGGCATTAGGCTTTTTAGTAGGGAACCAGCAATTGATTTTACACACAATTTAGAAAGAGAAGAATATGATTGTACTTTGTTTTCCTATGGCTATTATCCCCATAAGAGCTCATTTCCACCTCTTAACAGAGATTTACTTAGACTGATGAATTGGTTAAAAATCTTCCTGCCCAATTTCAATTTACTCAGTGCAACATGAGCTGTAAAACATTTAGCAAGAGTGTAAATTCAGTCAATGCAGCTCGCTGGAGAATGTTGCTATTCTTCCAGACATCCTATCTCCCCTTTGCTGGGCCCTCAGGGGATCACGTGATGCCCTCTGGGGGAGCAGGGAAAGGTGATCCAAATTAGCCCTGGTATATCACTCCCCTAGAGCAGGACAACTGACGGTGTATCTTGGACCATTTCTCAATGTGGGCAGGAGTGCAGAGAGATTCTTATGGAGGAAGGTGTGAACATGTCTTGGTTGAGTCCAAGAAACCAGAGATTTTAGTCCTTGCCCTATGGCTCCAGTTTCCAAACTGGTTCTCACAGGACAGGCAGTATCATCTTGAGGTCCCAAAGCCTGCACTGTCACCATCATTGCAATTTCCCACAAATGTTTACATCAAAATGACTTTCTCTCGGGCCTACGAGCCACTTGGACTTTGGTAGAATTGCAAAATTGGCAACTAGGAAAAGGAGCAACAAAGATCCTGTCCTTCTGAATTAATTCAGGAGTTTCCACCCCAAGTTCCAGGGCCAGGCTTTACGATGCTAAACTAAATTGTTCTTCCTGATAAAACCACAGGCCCCACCTATCCTTTCCCAGAACTCGGCCAGGATGGGCAATATCAGCTTCTTGAAAGTACCGTTTCTGGCCAGGAGTGGTGGCTCATGCCTTTAGTCCCAGTACTTTGGTAGGCTGAGGAGGGAGAATCAAATCCCAAGAGTTTGGGACTAGCCTGGGTAACACAGAGAGATCTTGCCTCTACAAATATATTAAAAAATTGGCCAGGCGCAGTGGGAGGCCAAGGTGGGTGGATCCCAAGGTCAGGAGTTTAAGACCAGCCTCGCCAATATGTTGAAACCCTGTCTCTACCAAAAATACAAAAATTATCTGGGTGTGATGGCAGGTGCTTGTAGTCCTAGCTACTCAGGAAGCTAAGGCAAGAAAATTGCTTAAACCTGGAAGGTAGAGGTTGCGGTGAGATGAGATCACACCACTGCACTCCAGCCTGGGTTACAGAGTGAGACTCCGGCTCAAAAAAAAAAAAAAAAAATTTGCTGGGTGTGGTGGCACATGCCTGCAGTTGCAGCTACTTGGAAGGCTGAGGCAGGAGGATTGCTTGAATTCAGGTAGTTGAGGCTGCAGTGAGCCATGAGTATACCACTGTACTCTGGCCTGAGTGACAGAAAGAGATGCTATCTCAGTTAAAAAGAAGAAAAGAAAGAAAAGGAAAAAAAAGAGTAGAAAGAAAAGAGAGAAAGAGAGAGAGAAAGAGTACCATTTTTTTTCCCAACCAGGCAGGGTCAGAGCCCCAAGTTCCTGCCCTCCCTCTACCCCACTCACCCCAGTCTCCAGTGTTGTAGACCAGCTGCTGGCCCTTGTTCCTGAGGACAAGTCCTTACCCTCAACCCCCAGGCTCCTAACATCTTATCTTTAGATCAGACAAACCCACTTATGAAAGCGCTAAGTTCTTATGAACTGAGCCAGTCACTAATAAGCCTGTGGCTGGAACTTGATGCTTGGGAAGATCAGACACCCTGCCTGGCTTCTCACGCACATGCTTCCCTTGAGACCAAGGCAGTCACGGAGATGCGGCTCCTCAGTCAGGAACGAAACCTCACAGAAGTGTGGGGTGGCTCACAGCAGATCACACTCCTGCCAGAGCCCTATGGCTATCGGGTCAAGGGTGCCTGGCTTCAAGGCCTCACCTCAGCATCTGTCACAAAAGCCCTCGGAGCCCCACTCACAGTGAGCACCAAATAAGGATCAGTTTCCTTTCCCACCAGTCTGATTATCCAACAACTCATCCATATATGAAACTGTAGCAGTCCTTTTTATTTTTCAAGGTAGACTAAAGGCACAATTAATATGTAATAGAGGCACAGATGCAAACAAAATTCTGAGCAAAAAATGCTGGAAGGCCCTTTCTGTTTATTCATTCATTCATCCATCTGTCCAGTCATGTAATACTACTACTGAGAGCTACCTGCGGGCCAGATAGAAGGAAACAATGGTTCTGCAGTCCTCACACTCTTCCTCCTGGCGGGAGGCAGCAGTAAGTGCCTCCAGCATTGCTTCCTGCATTGCTCATCATGCATCCCCTTCATGTGGGAGCTGTCACGGCATTATGCATGTCCTTGACTACAGTTAACTGAGTGCTGGCAATGGGCTAGGCCTTCTGCTAAGGGCTTCCATGGATGATCTCATGGATTCCTCACAAGCCATTGCATATCTGGGGTTGTGGTCATTTTACTGACAAGGAGAGCAAAACTCTGAGAATAGGGGTGATATTGTCAGCAAGTGATGGAGCAGAGTATAAATTCCACCGTCTGCCTCCATGGCCTGCTCCTTCCTCTCCATTCAGCTTATACTTACAGAGTATTCAAATCCCCGGAGAGATGCTCTTAATATCATTATTTCCTTCATTCATCCTCTGCCTGCAGCCTGGAGGTAGGATAGAGGACTGAAATACTTTTAGGATGCTGGAAAGAATAAATGGGGATCCACCAAATTGTGAAACCCACACCGCTCCCCCAGGGCCCCACCAAACTCATTCTTACATGAAGTCTCTGCAAACACAGTCTCCCTGACCCTCCTCAATACCTACGGTCAAGGATTCAGAGACTACCAGAGGCTGCATTTTGCAGATGGTGACACTGGACTCCAGTGGGCCAGGAGAGCCAGTGTCATACACGGGATGAGGCACAGCTGGACTGGAATCCATGTCTCCCAACCTTCAGTCTCCACTCCTCTACCTCCTGATTAAGGAAGATCCGTTTTGTCCCATTCTCCGCGACTAGAATGTGGGCAGACCCACATTTTGTATTCTGCAACCACGTGTGGGTTCAGAATCCAAGGTACCCACCTGATCATGAAGGAAGTGCTGTATTTCTGGGTAAGCCTTGGCTCACTTGGATACAGACCCCTTCCATGCTTAACAACTGTTCCTGCTTGGACAACCCCTCTCCTTTATTAAAGCCTGTCTCAGGTCATACCTTCTCCAGGAAGTCTGCAGTGCTCTGCATTCTACTACTTTTCCCTTGCATACATGGATCTTCCCAAGGACAGCAACTATGGCCCATTCCTCTGTGTATCTCCAGCCTCAAGCCCAGGGCCTGGCACCAAGGAACACTCAATAAATGGCTGTTGAATAAATTTTGTTGAATACACCAGAAATGAAACAATAGCCTCAGGCTTAAATATATAGTTCATTATCTGATGAGAAATTAAAAGATGCCAACTCATCTGTAAAATAATTGACTGCTCTTTTATGAGGTCTCTCATCTCATTTCTCTCCAAAGCACTGAAGCTCCTCAATATTCCTCATAATCAGATCTACTATTTATTATGTAGGCATTTCATTTAACAGCACTAAGACCCCAAACCTTCAATGGTCATTTCTTTTCTCTGGCATCAAAAAGGACTACTAATAGCTACTCAGCCTATAAAGAGCAAATTAGTGCAAAGAAGGAAGTTTGATAATTCTAAACCCTAATCTTCCCTTTGACTGATTTCCTCAAGGCAAAAAACAAACAAACAAACAAACAAACAAACAAACAAAAAAAAAAACACCATCCTTAAAAGCAGTGTTGCCTACCCAAGTTTTATAAAGACCATCAGCCCTCCGTAACACTCCGTAATTCACTGACACAGGGCAAAGGGCAGGTGCACAGTGGATCTTGCCACTAATACCTTAGCTTTAGCTGAATCCCATCATTACATATAAGAGCTATTTCTACAGTTTGTACCCTGTCCCAAACACTGTCTCATCATGACTTATGACTTAAGGAGGCTGCAGTTACCCTTGGAAACAACTTCAGCATCTGCTCAGCTCCATCTCAATGAGACGGCAGGAGGCAACCTCAAGTGGAAATCCTGCATGCATCTGCAGGGGTGGAGGGCCCACTATGGCCCACTGCAGCTGTGTTCAGAATGAGCCACGCAAAGCCATTTGCAGGTCACTTGTGACAAGCATCATCACCAAAATAGTCCGAATGCCTGGCATGGAGGAGCACGCCATAAATGGTTAAGGGCTTTCACACATGCCTCACAAGCCTTCATGAGGTTATAGACAGATCTCATATCTACCACATACTTTCTTATGTTTCGCATTTCAGAACTCGGCTTTGAGCACTTCCTCTGTCCAAGACATGATGCCAGGTACTGTGGAGATTACAAAACTGAATCACAACTATAATGGCCACCATCTATTGCCAGCGTACAGAGAGCATGCCCCACCAGATGTTTCACACATGCCAGCTCTCATGGTGCCAGGAACCCTGGGTGGCAGGGATGTGATCTCAGAGTAAGCTGTAACCTACCTACTCAGGCAGGTTAGCCAAGTGGCTCTCAAACTTTGCTCCTCATCTGAGCAGCTTTAAAAAATTCTGGTGTCCAAGCCACACCCTAGCCCAAATTACATCCAAATCTCTTGGAGTGGTACAGAGACACTACTTTGTATTACCCTTCCCTACCCCAATACCCCAGTCATTCTAGAAATAGCCTAGTGACTAACTAAAGTTGCCATGGCTGGTAAGTAGGGGAACAAGGTGACTTTAGCCCAGTGGTCTGACCCCAAAGCAGGTGTCCTGTCCTTTTATGTCACTCTATCTGTAGGTACCCACCTTCAAGTTACTCACAGACTTGGAGAATCAGGACAGTCTAGAGTGTCACAGGGGAGAACCAATGCCATGATGTGGGTCCAAAGGGCTACAGAGCTTAAGAGAAGAGAGATCCCTGCATTTGGAGCCAGTGGGTGATGGTTGCTTTGGAAGAGTCCCATTTGAAAAGAGCCTGGAGGTACAGGTCGTCCTCCAAGAGTGGTGGTGGGAGGTGTTATAGATGGAGCATATGACATGCACAAAGCAGCGGACAGGAGCACAGACAGGGTCTAAGCAAAGACACTCATGCAGTTGGGTTGGAGTTTTGAGGACTAGCAGGGAGAATGTGGAGGCAGGGCTAGAAAGACAGGTGGGTGCCATGATGGGAGGGTCTAAGAGTCAGAGGGAGGAGGTAGTGATGTATGCATTGGCAAGAGGAAGCCCCTGAAGACTCTCCAACTGGCAATAATATGATTGTGCATAAACTCTAGGAAGACTCATATAACTCTGGCACAGGGAAGGCACTCAAGATCCACTGTAGAAAGAAAATGATTGAGAGATCAGATGGACTTGTATAGGAGATCAACTAGGAGAAGGATGCAACATTCCCAGGAATGAAGAACCCACCCAGGGCAGGGCAGTGAGACTGAAAGGACTAGGAGCAATTGGGATGGCAGTTTGGACAAAACCTAATAGTGACTGGCAACATGGGAGGCTTTATTTTGGTAGCAGCTCTGACATTTACTAGTTAGGTGACCTCGGGTAAGTCACTTAACCCTCTATGCTTTATATATACCTCTGGTGAATGGGAATAAGACCCTTCCTATCCATCTCACAGGCTGGCTGTTAGTCTCAGGTGAAATAATGCATGTGAAGCAGATGCATTTGACTGCAGAGGAATAAAAAAGCATTATACATACCAAGTCCTACAAAACTCCAGATGTTATTAATACTCTGCATGTTCTCTTTACTTTTCCAAGCTCTTAAACTTGAAGGCTGCACTACCATATGAGAAAAAAGTGTTAATAATGATGCCTTTTATAGCTTAAAGTTATGAACAAATAAAAAGAGTTTATGTCTTTTGCTGTTGCTGGAGAAAGACTTAGCAACATGAACTTGAATTAAAATGTCAATAATTTTTCATTTGAGTTTCTTAAAATATATTTAATTTCTTTTTCACATTTTCTCCATATTTTATGCAGCAATATATTCTACCTATTGAGTTTCTGGAACACTTGCAAATCCAAACTTACCAAACCACAAAGTCATTGCCTTAGTGCATTTGTGCTTCTGTAACAGAATACCACAGACTGGGCAAGTTATAAAGAATAGTTTTCTTCTCATATCTGTGGAGATATGGAAGTCCAAGATGAAGGTGCTGACATCTATCTGTTGTCTGGTCAGGGCCTTCTTGCTGTGTCTTCACATGGTGGAAAGTGGAAGGGCAAAACAGGGAGGAGCATTGTATTCTCACATGGCAAAAGAGTAGAAGATAGTAAATCTACTTCCAAAGGCCTTTCTGATGGTGGCATTAATCCATTTGTGAGGGGTTTAGCTCTGAAGATGGTAGCCATGAGGTTCATTATGTTTATGACAAGGGTCTTCAATCAATTATATTTCTTGAAACTGGGGATAACAGAGGGACTTGCAGAAGAGAACAGGTTTGAATACCAGTCCTCAATTATCACAGGAATTCTATTAACGAGTATTGCACAGTTCCAAGGGGACCAAGTCCTTGGAACTCTGGAATTCCAGTTAATTCTGGCTTCCAGTTTACTCTGTGGCCTCTAGTGTGAGTGATAAATTTTCAAAGGACATTTTATATGTTCAAGAGGGCATATATGCCATCCAAAAAGAGAGCCTTATTTGGGATTCTCACTTATTCTAAACCAAATAACCAATTATTAGATACTTTAATTGTACCATATATTTAACTGCAACTACACACACACACACACACACACACACACACACACACACACACGTGTATGTATGAGACTATGGGACCTCAGAGGTGTGAATCATCACATGTAGTTCCCTTCATTCCAGCAGAACTGGCAGGGCCACTTGGCAAATTGTCCCCCTGAAAAACAGGTAGTTTCTGCCTACACATTATGTTTAAATATAAGTGTAGATGTGTAAAAACATGGAAGTGTTTAATCATTTTTAAATAGCTATTTGCTATGACTTCAAAACACTTAGCACACAATTGGAATATTTTACTCCTGGGAAACTAGGAGCTCTCATTTTCAAGAAAAGAATAAATTGGCAACCACTTTTAATAACAATACAGCTTTTTCTAAAACAGGAGGGAAACAGAAAGGTACCACAGTCTTGGAAACACAATAAGACAGAGAAAATAGAGTGAGGCTTGCAGAGATGTATGAGACATTTCCCCGTAGCTGCCTCGAGTCCCACATGACAAACTCCCTTGGCTTGTTCCTGAAGGATGAACATGGGTGACAGCCCTGACCATTCCCAGACTGTTCCTTCTAAAAGGCATGGGTGCTGCTGAGGTGCAGCTGGTAGACAGTGTCCACTAGCTGTCAGCTTCTTATAGACCCCGGTGGCCAGAAGTATGACAGAAGCACAGCCAGTTGAATCAATCATACTTTAGTGGGTATACCTTTTAGAAGACAGGATACTTTGCAGATTGCTGTTTGACCAGCTATGGAAGAAAGCAGAGGATGGCAGGAGGCCTCCAACCCATGTACAGCCCTCCTTTCAAAGTAGTCCTTATTTTCCTGATCCCCAAATCCATCCTATTTATCCATCATCCCTTCAGCTTCCAAGTCAGTGCATGACTTCTGCCATGGGCAGGGGCAGGAGTTTTTTGTTTTATTTTTTTTTTAATTTAAAATTAAGTTATTTTATTATATTATCCTGAAACATAAATATTAAGAATAAATTTTTTAATTGCATTTTAGGTGTTGGGGTACATGTGAAGAACACGCAAGATTGTTGCATATGTACACACATGGCAGTGTGATTTGCTGCCTTCCTTCCCATCACCTATATCTGGCATTTCTCCCCATGCTATCTCTCCCCACCTCCCTATCCCCCCATCCCTCCCCCATTTTCCCCCAACAGACCCCAATGTGTAGTGCTCCCCTCCCTGTGTCCATGTGTTCTCATTGTTCAACACCCACCTATGAGTGAGAACATGCAGTGTTTGATTTTATGCTCTTGTGTCAGTTTGCTGAGAATGATAGTTTCCAGGTTCATCCATGTCCCTACAAAGGACACGAACTCATCGTTTTTTATGGCTGCATAATATTCCATGGTGTATATGTGCCACATTTTCCCTGTCCAGTCTATCATCGATGGGCATTTGGGTCGGTTCCAGGTCTTTGCTATTGTAAACAGTGCTGCAATGAACATTTGTGTGCATGTGTCCTTACAGTAGAAGCCTAGGGGTCAGCCCTGCCCAGGCCCTATGGCAGGGATGACAGCAATTTATCAGGTGTACCCTTAACGAATTGCAAGTTTCCTTCACTTCCAACACATGTACTCATGTGTATGCCCCTAGCCATTTTCCTCTTCTGATTTACACCCCAGTGTCCCCGTGAGGACAGCCTAGAACCCTAGCAGCACGATGCAATAATGATCCCCTGCCTCACTCATACTGTTATCTCAGCAGCATGCTTGGGTCATCAGCGTAGGACCTCAGCCTCTCGCTCGGGTCCTATCCACTTTGCACAAACAGACCAAAATATAATAATAATCATCATCATCAGCCATAGCCTGACTCAGCACCTTCTCTTCCACTCAGTCCATCAACAAACACTTATGAGCCTCTGAGGATTGCAACAGTTTACTTCAACTATCCCACGTTCTAGGGAAGGAGACACAAAAATAAATAAGTCATGAGAATGCAGTATTATTCACGCTCCAAGGGAGATCACAGTGCTAGGCAAGCTCAGAGAAGAGGCTCCAAACCCAACCAGCAGGACACAAGGAAGATCTTCTAAAAGGGGTAAGGTCTGAGCTAAGTCTGAAAAGATGAATAAGGATTAGCAGGCAAATTGGGTGGGAGGCAGGGAAGAAACAAATAGCCATCCCAGGCAGAAGAAAACAGCAAGAGCAGGAGAGACCAACCACTACTGTCATGGCACAGTAGGAGAAGTACAGACAACCCTGGAGTCAGGAGTCAGGCTGGGGCTAGATCATCAAGGACCACAGATGCAAATGAAGGAGCTTCAACTATGTCCTTAATATGACTGGAATTACTGACAGGAACTACATGAGACAGTGGCCCAGTGAAAACTGGGTTTAAGGACGATGTCACTGGCTGCAGAGCATATTGAAGATTGTGGAGAGAGAGCAGGAGGTGTGGACTGGGTAGGAGGTTTCTTCAGTCACTCCTGCCCACAGCTAAGACCTACTTAGGTAACAACACTGGCCCTGAAGAGCCCAGGTCTTTCTCTCTCATTTAGTCACGGTAAATCAGACCCCAGAGTCCCTCTGCCACTAGCTGGTCTGTTCTCTTGACCCTGGCCCAGCTCTTCTAGCAGCGGGCTGTGTTTCATTGGTTAGTGTTGAAATGTTAGCATATCTGGGGCAACCAGGGGATCACTATCTCAGTGGGTTAACATCAACCCACTACCCAACAGGTTGACAGGGCAAGTTGATTTTGAAGGAGAAGAGTGGGAGAAAAGGTCATTGCTTTGATGGGGAAAACAAATGAGTGGGCATGCCTCAGAATACCACTGGACATCCTTCAGGAGAATGCCAGAGGCTTCTGGAGAAAGCAGGAGGCTACATGAGCACTCCGGACTCTGGCAAGAAGGAGGGACAGGTCCCAGAATGCAAGAAAGCTAGGTTCTGCTGTCTTACCTAGTTCTGAAAAAGGGCTAAGCCAGCTTTGAGGTTGGAAGCCTGAGAGAGGCATATGTTTGCCCCTCCATCCTCTGAGAAAATGCAAGTGGGTCTCTTGATACAATATGACAGAGCTACACACACTGTCTCGAATCTGGATAGGGCATTGCCATTCACCCTTCTCTGCCTTTTCCCTCAGTACTCACCACAAGGGAGGCCCAGAGACCACGGCCCAAAAACCCAGGGCCCAGGTATGGAGAATACCACTCCCACACCACCCTTGGAGAGGCATCAGAGACAATCAACTTGGCCTCTTCCTCCAGAGCTGCTCAGGAACCACGACTTCCTCGGAAGTACAAATGCCCCTGGTGCTTGCTTCCTCTGAGACGCTGCAAAAGTTATGAGAGAGACTGCCTGCTATACCAAGGCAGGGAGGCTGGTTCAGCTCTCTTGTCAACGGATCAATCAATTTCAAACCTTCACCTGCAGAACCACTGCCCACAACCAGTCTTGAGCTAATGATAGAACCTTAGATTAATTATTTTAAACAGCTTTGAACAGAATTTCAGAACACATTTTCTTCCCCAAATAACACCGTGTAAACTTCGTGGGGCCAAGAAAGGGTGGCATGAAAATCAAAAGCACATTAAATGAAATCACTGAAGAAAACTCCCAAAGTATAAAATATCAACCGTAGCAGTGTTGTCTGAAGCCTGCCATCAAGATGAATGGGGGTGCCTGGGAGAAACATCAGATGGTATTTGTCAACTCACTGTTCTGAAGGACAAAGCAGGTCATTCTCCAATTGAAGAGAAGCGAGGGAGCCGTAATGGGACAGAGATGTGTGGCTGGGAGGTAAAAATCAAACCTCCTGGAAATAGCACTGCATACAAGCAGCAAAATGCATTTCCCTCTCATTTAAATAAAAATGAAGAGAGAGAGAAAAATCATTGCAAAAACGGTTTGAGGTTGTACAACAGCCAGGTTCCTGGGAGTCTTTGTGTTCATGTACCTGTCTCACTCCCTCCAGAAGGCATCTGAGCCCTGGAAATACAGACCTTCAGTCCCGCTCCACAACCCTCCCCTGAGCTCCTCCTGGGCAGCTTGGCCCCTTTACCCCCCTTGCCAAGGCACAATGGCAGCTTCCTCCCTTAACTAAGGCCCTCTGCCCCCTCCCAGATCACACCTTGAAACCAAGTTTGGGTGTCACCTCTACCCTGCAGCTCCCGCTGACTCTCGCCATGTCCCACACCTACATCATATCATCATGTACTCTCTTAGAAATGGGCTCTTCATCTGTCACACCTAACACTTGCCCCAACCTCTGGCATGGCCCAGATTAGATTACGTTGAGATCATTCCTGCATTATTCCAGCCCATGAGACTAGGAGGGCCCAAGGGCACTCCCTGCATGGCTATATCCCTGGAACAGAGGACACTGTCAGCACCCAATAAACCCTGGGTTGAGCTGGGGGAAGAGCGTACAGCTGCTGATACTGTGATCTGAAATGTAGTACAGTACTCTATAGAACTAAACTGTTAGAACGTAAATACTAATTACATTTTAGAAACCAATCTATTCAATAAACAGAATTGTTGGCTTTTTCTTTTTGTTTGCCTAGCAAAATACTAAAAAATTACTGAGACACAAAGGGTGGTATGAGCCAAGGCAGCCAAGAGAAATACCTGCCCTAAGATGAAGTTAATATAGAGAGTGAGGGAGATAGCTCCCAGAGCTGCCCTGGTAGTGGCATTGAGGTCCACCTGTAATGTGACCATGTCTGCCCACCAGTTTTGCTACAGCATATGCTGCATTCCTACTATGTGCCAAGCACTCTGTTCACCACGGGCCTTCACTGTGCAAGACTCTGCCCCAGAAGAGCTCCCTGACAAGCTATACTGACAACTGTACAAACCACAGCCCATTGTCCTCCCGACAGGTCTTCTGGATATAACTGCAATTCTAAAACAAACATGAAACTTACAGTCTGCACAACTCACAAAAAGGTCTTATTATATATAATAGAAACTTGTGTCTTTAGGATTCATATGATGAGTGACTCTAAGGCTTACAGTCTAAGCAGAAAGCTCAGAGTAGAATTTGGGAAGGCTAGTACAGAGACAATACCAATCTCTACCCCTCTTCCTAGTTCTAAAATAACCCCGGAGATGCTGAAATGCAGGCCCTCCAAGGTGGGTCATGTGTGAGCTATTTCCAGTTCTTCCTACCCATATCACCACCACCTCCCACTCTTAATATTAGGAAGGCTATTGGGCATAAAGGAGGAAAAGGAGGTAATGTGATTGGAAAAGCAGGACTAGATCATTTCATTATAAAGTATTGAAAAAAGAGAGAGAAAAAAAAATGCTGAATCCAAGCAGGGCACTCAAAGCCAACACCAGAGCACCTGAGACTGCTCTTCTGCGAAAAACTGGGAGGGCTCTGAGGTATGCAGAGCAAAGCTAAGGCTCCAAACCCTGTGTGGAGAGCAGAGGCTGAAGAAGTCCCTGGGTACACAGTGTCCCTTTTGGTCACTCCCAGCTGTGTTCCTAAAAGAGTATGGCAAGAAAGGGGTCTCTGTCCCCTTCCTCCTCATTCTCATCTTTGATAAGGGGACCAGAATAATATTCGATGAATCAATTAAAATAATTTTTGTGTTGTAATAATAATAAATCAATGTGTTATCCTAAGAGATAATCACCAGTCATAAAATATGCTAGTTAGTTAAATATACACTACCATACAACTCATCCATTCCATTCCTAGGTATTTATCCAGGGGAAATTAAAGCATTTGTTCACTAAAGACTTGGACATGAATGCTCATACTATCAGCTTTATTGAGGGTAACCAACACTTGGAGACAATCTAAATGTCCATCAGCTGAATGGATAAACAAATGGTGGTACATACAGATGATGGAATACTATTCGGCAATAGAAAGGAATGGACTATTAATACATGCAGCAACAGATGAATCTCAGAATGGTTATATTGATTAAAACAAGCCAAACAGAAAGAAGAAAATTCTTAATCCAAATTTTTAAATGTTGTTACTACTTTTTCAGTATTTCTACAATAAGAACGTTTTTTAAATTATAAAATAAACCAAATATAAGAAAATCTGCTAATCTTTCTTGTTCCTGTATATTTCTGTTTAAATAAAATTCTCGGAAACATAAACTAATCTATAGTGACAGAGAGCAGAACAGTAGTGGCCTCCAGGGTGACGAGTAAGCTTGGAAGGGAGTAGTCGGGAGGGATTACAAACGGAAATAAGAAAACTCTGGGGGGTCATATATTTATTCATTATCTTGGTTGTGACGATGGCTTGATGGATATAAACAATATGTCAAAAGTTATCAAATCCTACACTTGGAGTATGTGCACTTTATTGTGTGATAATTAAACCTGTTTAAAAAAAATGACAGTAAAGAATGTTTTGCAACAATGTAAATAGAAATATAAACTGACAGATCCCTCCTGAAAAGCAGTTTTGTAATATGCGTCAGAAACTTAAAATGTTCTTATTCTTTGATATTTCATTTAGAACTGTATCCTAGGGACTTAAAATCAGTCGCAAAATTTTTACTGCAGAATTATTTATAACGAAAAAATTGGAAACCACTAATATATCTGACCAAAAAATACCTTGCTCAAATAAATTGTAGTATACTCACAGGTTGAAATACTGTGTAGTCATTAAAAGTAACAGTTATGAGGAATTTTTAATAACCTGGAAAAATACTTATGTGCTAGTGTTAAGTGAAAAAACCTAAGATATAAATATGTTATAAACTAAATTATGTAAACATATGCATAGAAAAATCTCTGAAATACCTTGAAGATTATCTCTGAGTAATGGGGGTTATGGTTCATTTTTAATCTTTTAAGGCAAATTTTAAAAGGTTGTTACTATTTTTAAGTATTTAATTAAATAATATATTTTTAATTATGACATAAATAAACAATATTTAAGGAAATCTTCTTTTTTTTTTTTTTTTTCTTTTTTTCTTTGAGACGGAGTTTCGCTCTTGTTACCCAGGCTGGAGTGCAATGGCACGATCTCGGCTCACCGCAACCTCCGCCTCCTGGGTTCAGGCAATTCTCCTGCCTCAGCCTCCTGAGTAGCTGGGATTACAGGCACACACCACCATGCCCAGCTAATGTTTTGTATTTTTAGTAGAGACGGGGTTTCACCATGTGGACCAGGATGGTCTCGATCTCTTGACCTCGTGATCCACCTGCCTCGGCCTCCCAAAGTGCTGGGATTACAAGCTTGAGCCACCGCGCCCGGCCTTATTTAAGGAAATCTTCTAAGCTTTCTTGTCCTTTGAAAAGGCAAGCCCTTATAAAACCCAGATTGCATTTCTTCAATCCTTGCACTGTGAAAATGTAGAAATGTGTCTCTGCAAACTGCCACCCTATAACATGAACCCATGTTCCCTTTTCTGCTCTTAGACAACCTAGAGAACCAGCAGATCAATGCCACATCATCCTAATTTCAGAGATGTTATTATTTTTTAAAAGCCATCTTCGATTTGATGAACTATGGTATACCTGTGGAGACAGGATCAGATGGTACAATGCTTCACGGCTTATCTATGCCTGTTCCAGGCATATAGAATTTCCTTTGCATGACACTGTTGCTGAATCCCGAGTCTTTAGAATCGCACACCAACCACTTGGAAGTAGCACAGAGGTGCCAGGTGTGCTTCTCTGCAAGTTCCCAGTTGATCTTACTTCCCCCATACTAACTCCCCCTGCCCACTTGGTACATCACGGCCAGCCACATCTTCATATTCATTATACTGCCCTGGACAGAAATCAAATTTATTATTTTATTCCTTGATGTCCTACCACATCCTATAACGCATGTCAGTCTTTTGTACAGAAATGCATGGTATGCTTCAAAAGAAAAGTAATCACTGAGGCAGAGGGAGGAGAAATACAAAGGTAAAGCTAAAAAATAAACGAACACACGTAACTCACCTCATACCTCCTAGACAAGGGCTAGAGGTGGGCACATGTACCTTGTGGCTGATGAGCCCTCCCAAGAGTGACCAGCAATATCCTTGGTGTCTGGCAACTGTGCAGACATAGGAGACATCACTAGGGGGCAAATGTTCTGGTGGCCGTACCCCAGCCCAGGGGCAACAATGTATCCAGACCACAAATCAAGCAGGAGCAGGGATTTGTTCTGACTGGCTCCTGTGTGAGAGTTGGTCCCTAGTTTCTCCTTTTGAAGGAGAGCGAGCAGTATGGCACCCTGACTAAGCCCTGTGTTGTTCAGCTCTGGCTTCTTTTTTCTTTTCTTTTCTTTCTTTTTTTTTTTTTTTTTTTTTTGAGACGGAGTCTTGCTCTGTCTCCAGGCTGGAGTGCAGTGGCACGATCTCAGCTTACTGCAACCTCTGCCTCCTCAGTTCAAGGGATTCTCCTGCCTCAGCCTCCTGAGTAGCTGTGAGTACAGGTGCGCGCCACCATGCCCAGCTAATTTCTGTATTTTTAGTAGAGATGGGGTTTCACCATATTGGTCAGGCTGGTCTTGAACTCCCGACCTCGTGATCCGCCCACCTCTGCCTCCCACAGTGCTGAGATTACAGGCATGAGCCACTGCACCCGGCCTAGCTCTGACTTCATCTGCAGTATGGATCAGTATCAGACGGGGGGGCCCTCACAGCTGCTTTCACACAGGCAGTAACTCAGCAGGAATAGAGAATCAGAAAAACAAGGACAAGTACTTGCCTTTGATGAGTTTGACACAAGGGATTGCCAGGTCATTCTGAGACTGTGAGTGACTGAGAAAGCTTCCTGCACTAGCCCAGCACCTCCAGCTCAACAACACGGGATTCCTATTCTTCTCAGGCCTTCCGAGAGCAGGTTGTGGCAAACAGGCTGATCTCTCAGCTCGTGCCCAAACTGACACATGTCCTCTGCTGACCTAAGACCATCAGCTGACATAATTTCCCCTGTCTGAAACTCTCTCAAACCTCATATCCCTGAAAACTCCCCCATGTTCCAAGGTCATCTCTAAATCACTTCATTCATTCCTCTGTCTATTCAGCCAGTCAATAATTAGTTACCAAATGCTGGGATGCAGGTATGAATTAAGACATGAGCCGGGCGCGGTGGCTCAAGCCTGTAATCCCAGCACTTTGGGAGGCCGAGGCGGGTGGATCATGAGGTCAAGAGATTGAGACCATCCTGGTCAACAAGGTGAAACCCCATCTCTACTAAAAATACAAAAAATTAGCTGGGCATGGTGGTGCATGCCTGTAATCCCAGCTACTCAGGAGGCTGAGACAGGAGAATTGCCTGAACCCAGGAGGGGGAGGTTGCGGTGAGCCGAGATCACGCCATTGCACTCCAGCCTGGGTAACAAGAGCAAAACTCCATCTCAAAAAAAAAAAAAAGGCATGACCAGTGGCTCACACCTGTAATCCCAGCACTTTGGAAGGCCGAGGCAGGTACTTCATGAGGTCAAGAGATCAAGACCAACCTGGCCAACATGTGGAACCCCATCTCTACTAAAAATACAAAAATTAGCTGGGCATGGTGGCACGTGCCTAAAGTCCCAGCAACTCAGGAGGCTGAGGCATGAGAATCACTTGAAGCTGGGAGGCAGAGGTTGCAGTGAGCCAAGAGTATGCCACTGCACTCCAGCCTGGCAACAGAGTGAGACTTCGCTGAAGAAGAAGAAGAAGGAGGAGGAGAAGAAGGAGGAGAAGAAGAAGGAGAAGGAGAAGGAGAAGGAGAAGGAGAAGGAGAAGGAGGGAGAAGGAAGGAGAAGGAAGGAGAAGGCGAAGGAGGAGAAGGAAGAAGAGGAGGAGGGGAAGGGGGAGAAGGTGGGAGGGGAAGGAGAAGGGGGGAGGAGTGGGAGGAGGAGAAGGAGGAATAAGATGACATGACCCTGCACCTTCACATAGCTCATTATCTAGTAAACCAATCAGGGTTCTCAATGCCTGTAGTCCCAGCTACTCAGAAGGCTGAGGCCAGAGAATCGCTTGAACCTGGAAGGCGGAGGTTGTTGCAGTGAGCCAAGATCCTACCACTGCACTCCAGCCTAAGCAACAGAGTGAGATTCCATCTCAAAAAAAAAAAAAAAAAAAAAAAAGACATGGAAAAGGTCATTGTTGAGAGGATACTTGATCTCTCTGCACCAGTTGGAATCTGGATGTAGACTGCGGGTAGGGAGGAAATGAGTGCATCCCACATCCCAGATCATGCAGGAAGAATAGGTGGTGCTGCCTGGAGGGGTAAGACATCGGCTTGACTTCTTCCTGAGTTCAAAGTATAAGGGGCGGCACAGATGTGGCTGGAGAGCTCATGCTAGGCAGTCCCAGAGGCATGAATGGCTCCTGCTCAGAGTAGGCATCGCCTGCTGTCACCACCTCTGCCAATCCTCACTCCAGCCTCATTCAATGTCTGTGTTGCCCTCCTGTACAGCATCATCATTTCATATTTTAATCTGTCAGCTTGCTAGTTTCTGCATTAAAACTTAAATCGTCTGAGGGCAAAAAAACCTGTCTTTCAAACTGGCAACACTCACTGCAGCTTTCTATGCTCTAAGCAGCCTGCTAAGCCCAGGAAGAGGGGATGGCGGGATTATGGATGAAGCAGACACAGCCTTGGTAAAGTCAGGTTTGGGGAAAGTGATATTCCAGTCTAAGAAATTTGTGAGGCAAAAGGACGCATACCAGCCAAAATAAATTATGTATTTTTTTTAATTAAGATTTTTTGCTTTTCAGGGAATCCTATTACTAGTGAATGACAATCAGCATTGTGCTCAAAGTTTTTGTCATGTAAATGCTGCATTTATCCAACAGCTTTAACCTGTCAGGGCCACTGACAATATTTTTTAGAAGGTTTTCTTCCTGTTTTGTTCATAGTTACTGCTTTTCACCTGAAAACAGAAAAAAAGGAGTCTGTTCTAAATAGAACATCTCTTTAGTAGACCTCTGTGTTTCAATTTCGAAACCAATACTTTCACAATAAACTAAAACAAAATTTCCTTTGGAGAATAGGATGTGAGCAACAATGCCTTCTCTGTTCTCCATCGACCCAAGCCCAACTGGTGTAACTAACAAGACAATCACCATGCTGGGATGTGGAGAAGGATGGTGGTCTCTCTGTCAAGCCCCAGTCCCCTCTTCTGAGGTTCATCTGCAGATGAGGTGAATATAAGAGAAGGCACAATTTTACCCTCAACGAGTACGAAGTGGAGTTAGAGAAAATGCATAGTGCATAATAAAGACAGAACAAAATATGAGAACATGTTTCCAAGTGGGAGGCTGAATATTAAAGCAACATGACCAGCATAGGCTCTGAACTCTGAGTTCAAGTCCTAAAACAACTACTTATGGACTTCGTGAAGCTCTCTGAGCCTCAGTTTTCATAACTGGAAGATGGGGAAGTCAGGAGACCTACCTCACAGAGTCATGACAAAGGAAATCTCAGGTAGTTAGATGCATGAGAAATCTCAGGCTGGCTCCCGGTGAGTGCTCATTAAGGGTTAGCTGTAGGGCTGGCTGAATGCAACTTGATGAAGCTGTGTAACTGTCCTCAGGGTCACTGCACATCCTTCCAGCCTTTGGGTCTGATCATCTCCAAGGACTCCATCTTTGCTCCCAAGCTCCCTCCATGCATGCTGCCCACCTCAGAGGCTGTGATCACCAGGAAACGAGTGTCCCCTATTCTAGCGAATGTCAAGGTCAGAAACAAAAGGAATCCAGGAGAAAACGCAAGCCATCATCTACTGAGAGGCACATCTGAGATGAGAAAGGCCTAGCTCTAGATGACTTCAGAGAAGGATTCAGCTGAATCCACAAGAAGTCCTTGTGCACTGGAGTCCTGATCCACTAGGTAAGAAGTATGACCACCCTGAAGTCATTTTATCTCTGACACATCAGCGTTGACCATAATGAATACTCTAGCCACTTGCTGGAGTCTAATCCACTGGACTACAAACATTAAATGATGTCATTTTTGTCCCTACCATGATCCACTCAGGAAGCTGAATGCCATGTGGAGACTATTTACAGGACCTCGTTAGTAGCCAATAGCAGCCCATGAGCCCAGCCTGAAGAAAGTTCCAGATGATACCAACCCCTAGTCATTCAAGGCCATAGAAATTGTAGAGCAGAGATAAACTATAACTGTTACCCCATGTCTAAATTCCTGAGCCACAGGACCTGTGAGCGTAGTCAAATGGTCACTAAGTTGTGCAGTGGTTTGTTAGGCAGCCATAGATAACCAAAACACCAGCCTGTTATATACCGGGTTTTTATATCCTCAGGCTTACTGTATCTTTACAACAGCCTCTTGAGCTAGAGTTCAATATACCCATTTTAGAGATGAGAAATCTGAGTCACAGAGAAGTTATGCAATTTATCCAACATCCTGTAGCTTCTAAGTGGCATTGTCAGGATTCATACACTACTCATATGCAATGCACAGGTCAGCCACCCAGAATTAAGAGAATTTTTCAAATAAACTACATGTTGTACTTCAGTGACTGGAATCGTTCTCTCTCTCTCTCTCTCTCTCTCTCTCTCTCTCTCTCTCTCTCCACATATATATAATATTGTCTCTATAAATAGAGCTATATATAGATATATAGTGACAATATTGCTCTGTATATATGATACAGTATTGCTATATATATACATACACACATGTGTGTATATATATAGTAATATATATTCTATATGCTAACACTCTCCTCACTGAGATAAAGTTATTTGGCTGTCAAAAGAGTAAGAGATACTAAATCCTATCCACTTAGGCTGGGCCATGTGTTTAAGCTGATAGAGTAATTCACATCAAACTACTCAGCTGACAATGGCTCACTGCACTAAGTCTCTTAGAGAAAGAGCAGAATTTGTATCAATCAGATTTTTCATTGTCTTACCTGAAATACTTGAATCGCCATAGTAATTTAGACCTATGTGCAAACTATGGTGGGTATAGGGGAAGAATTTTTAGTTCTGCCAGCTGTTCCACACCATCAAAGGAAGTGGTGAAGACAGAGGTAAGTGCTTTGCAAATTCACTTATAGGTGCTCTGGGAAAATGCTGAAAACAGACACTTGAGAAATCTGGCTGTGATCAGAGGTGCCAGATGTTCCCCCAGACACTTGGATTATGCAGGCTGCACGCACTCAACGTAATTCAACTCATTTCACCTCCAAAGGGTGGGTGCCTGCCATATCCCAGATTTTGGGAAAGGAGTTAGGGCAACCCTGCTCTCAAGGAGCCTTCAGAGTCCCGAGCCCAGAGGAAAAATCACCGCCACTGCCAGGCTCAGTGGCTGCCCCAGCTACAGAACACAGCACAGCTTGTTCTAGCAAAGTCTCCTAGCCCCAGATGTAGGTGAAGACAAGTTGAAGTTCTGCATACAAGTGCTGAGACTTCAAAGGCGGGAGACAAAAGTCAGGGCTATACAGTATCCTCCAAATGCCCCACTAAACCTCACAGCTGCCAAGCAGATCTTACTGGATGCCTAAAGGAATTCCAGAATTGATATCCTGAGATAGATTTACTGTATAGGTAGATGCAGAAGAGACACAGCAAGCACTCTGTACAAAATGCTTTCTCTTAGGGAACAAGAGGGACCTGCTTGAGGATGGAGGGTTGGAGGAGGATGAGGATCAAGAAACTACCTATTGGGTACTCTTTTTATTACCTGAGTGATAAAACAATTTGTACACCAAACCCCTGTGACATGCAACTTACCCATATAACAAACCCAACATGTTCCCCCTGAACCTAAAATAAAAGTTAGAAGGGGGAAGAAACACACACACACACACACACACACACACACACACACAGCCTTTCTCTTGTTTGTTCCCTCTTAGTTTGGGTTTCATCAGAAGCAGGCCCTGAGGCCAGGATTTGAGCACAGGTGTGTAGGAGGTGGTCTCAGGAAATACCAGTAGGGGAGTGGAGAAGTGACTCAGAAAGGGAAGAAAGCCAGTAAAGGCTGGAAGCAAGTTACCAGTGTGGGCAAAATTGGAGCTTAATCCTCCTGGAAAATCCTGGGCACTGGGCAAAATACCTCAGCCATCCTCCCACCTGAGAGAAGAGGGAAGCGGGAGCTGGGATGCTGCTCCGTCACTGCCTGTCAGTCATTGGCCGGACAGTTCCTGAAGACATTAATTTCCTCTGACTACTGACCTGCCACACTTGGCAAGCACAGAGGGGTCTAGGGGCCAGGGAGAGACCACAGGCAAAGGGCTACTGCTGCTGGAAGTCAGGTCTACACACATAAAAATGGCGTGAACAGAAGGTGTACAGGCAGGGAACTGACAGCATCTGCTGCCACCACCCTCTATGCCCACACGCATCCTCTCCCCTAGAGGTTCAGGGGGAACATGTTGGGTTTATTACATGAGTAAACTGTGTGCTACAGGGGTTTGGTGTACAGATTGTTTCATCAGCCAGGTAATAAGCAGAGGACCTGATACGTAGTTTCTCGGTCCTCTAGGGGAGAGGATATGTGTGGGCATAGAGGGTGGTTGTAGCAGATGCTATACGTGCCCTGCCCATATGATACAGACTAGACTCTATTCAACTTGCACCTTATTGAGACTGATGAAAACATATTTTCTAGAAGGTGTCAAGTCCAGCTCTGAGGCCCGACCCAAACCTCACATTTCGTCTGGGGAGGAAGCCCCAAATTTTAAGTAGCAGGTCCCATCTAGTAGCAGGTCCCATCTAACTCAACAGCCATTCGACTCCTCCAGTTCAGCACAATGGGGTGGGGGTAGGGCTGGCCCTTCCCCATTCTCAGCTGGCTGTGGGTAGAATATGGGGCCATTTCAGACCTGATTTTGTGACCACTTGGTGAAAGGCGGTCTGCTTCTGAACCTCCTGGTAAAAAAAAACATAAGCCCAGTACCCACAAAACCATTGCATCCTCGGGCTACCTGAGAATAACCCCGACCTTAATCACTGCCTAAGAATGGCATGTTGGGAACTTAATATAATCCATTTAGGGCATTTTCTACTTGGGAGATGGTACAACAGTGAAATGGGAAATGAACAGGTAGCAAAGGCCTGAATTTATCCTGCAATGCCAAAGAGATGCGAGAACACCATGTCATAGGCATCTGTTTCGCTCCTCCAATTTTTTTGTTAGACATGCGTTTGTCTGGCTGGCATAAGTATTTCATAAAATCTCAGGCTTTCACTGACAGGACTTTACCTTTCCAGAGCTCAACCATTTGGGTGACTCAGGATGCAAATATCCCACAAAGCTAGAAAAGATTCCACATTCTAAAATATTCCCAAGGAACCAATGTGGTGGGGGGCGGGGTGGCAAAAAACAAAAGCAGTCTCAGAGAAGGAAGCATTTTAGTAAGTCAAGTCAGAAGAGTGGGCATGAGAATACTCCTCTCCCACCCAAGCTCTTCTTTTTATTGCACGCAAGCTGGGTCTGTGCAGGAGTTTGCAGAGAAGCTGTTTTTAAAATTCATAGCCCATCATCCATTATAATTGAAAATATGGTGACGCATAAGAGATGATGTTGATTTTGGAATCAGAATGTCAACCAGGTCTTCTCATTTCAGAAATACATACATCCTTTAGTACCCTGAAGTTACTGTTGGGCTGAAATTTTTATAAACTCAACTCCAAGTCAAATATTACAGAACTACCAAATGTCACTGTACTACTTATTAAGGGGCTATTCCATTCCCCATTAAATCAAAATATTAAAATGCATTTTCATCTCAAAGTTGCTGAAACTCTCTTAGGCAATCCAGCCTCTCTCTTAGAAATACTTCAAGCTTACATGAGGAGGGGGGAAAAAGAAACAGCCACCTAGGGATTAAAAAAACACAAAAACAAAATAAAAACCCTCACCCCTTTAAATTATCCATGAGAAGCTAAAGAAGACTCTTTATCCAAGAGAATGGCATTTTGTCTCTGAAATAGCAGTATTGCCATAATAAATACTCTAGACAGTTTGCTGGAGTCTAATCCACTGGACTATAAACATCAAATGATGCTATTTTTGCTCCCTACCGTGATCTGTCAAGCAACTCTTTCCCAAAGGGTGGCAGCTGCCTTAAAGATACTCCTGCCCAATTCCATAGTGCTTCATTCCTTTTTTGTTACTAAGACTTAGTCCAGTTCACTTTTAAACTTCAATCTCATACCCGATCCAAAGGTCATTGTCTCTGCTCCCAGTGTGGTCTCCCCCACCCACCCCCTAACAGTGCTTCTCTATCAGGTAGAGAAGCAGGAGATGAAAAAGACCACAAGACGTCACCATGCTTAACTGGCAAAGTAGTGATCCGCTTTTTTCTTGGTCTAAATGATGTTCCAGCACATGATCTATGGGTTCCCCATGTGGTCTTCCAGCATGCCCCACCAGGGACACCCTATTCGCCAAAAGATCTCCTTGTGAAATCCTGACCTCTTTCAGTTGACCACCAATTAGTGACATTTTCCTCTCTTCCTCAGAAACGTCTTCAGAAAAACCTATTTCCTGTTCCAGAAGTTCTCTGCCCTTTAAGGCAATTTCAGCCTGTAAGCACATATGAGACGCTTCTTGGGTACCTCTTAGAACCAGGAAATCAGGAGTGCATCTGTGGTAGTGTGGGAGTGGTCCAGGCACCTTTCTGCCTGAACGGCCCCCAGCACACCATCTAGAGCTCCACAGTTCACTTCCCTATGCCAGGGACATTGAAGTGAGCCAGCTGGATATTTTTTGTGCAGCTTTGATAAACAATGAGCTTTCTAGGAATACAGCCATCCTATGAATTGAGGCCAATGCATGGTTTGTCTTATTCAAAGTATTGCCAGAAGGCTTTCACCATTTAAAAAAGTCACTTCACCACAATATGTCCATGGTATCTGAATCACCAATACAACACACACAGATCTGTTTGCATCAGTAGCTGTTGAATTCACAGTGATTCACATGGTGTTGCTGCTGAACTGACAGCAAGCATCTAATTCACTACTTCCTCTTGTATAGTTGGGCTCAAGCATTTGTTGAAAAACATATTATTTTGTTATACATTTTTTTAACTTTTAATTTCTTTGTATTTAGTTAAGATGTTATATTGATTTGTTAACTTACGTATGTAAGTGCATAACAGTATCAGTAAATTTCATTTCAGAAATAATAATGGGGACACGACAAAATGTGTTGTAAAAAGGGACCACTGGTTCTGATAGGATTGAAAGTTCATGATTCTTTATGTTTATTTTCATTATCCACCCTAAAACTTTAGTAAAATCCTGTTTGGTCCAAGGTCAAATTTTGATATCTAAAGGGAAGGGTTATTTCCGCTAGAGCCAGATTTACAGGAAAAAAGATCTATACTGTCTCAGCTCAACCTCAGCCCATGTAGGGAGTGACAGCATTATTTAAGAGAATAGCCTCCTCCCCTAGAAGAAAGGGAATTTCAAAGAGAAAATCAGGGCTATTAGCAAGGTACTTCTCACCCAGATTCCTGGGGGACTGTCCCCAGAAGGTGTCCCTCTCAACACCAACCTGAAAAGCTTAGGATTTTGGTTTTGTTGAGGAAGATGGTATTTCCCCATGCATAGTGCCAAAACGTTTCGCTCAGAACTCAACCAGTATATCCTTATGGATTCCCATAAGGGAATTCCAGCAAAAAGTAAATGTTCTGACTTCAGAGAGACTCCCATTCTGCTCGTTGAAGTGGACTACATACACAACCTGGAAATCTCAGCACAGCCAGAAATTGGCCCCTCTTCCGGCTGCCCTGCCTCCCTAGCTGTGGGCTCAGAACTCCAAGGGCCTCATCACATTCAGCATCCTACTTTAATTGAAGACAAAGTTTTTTCAACTAAGAACTTCATTCTTGTCTCTACATACATATGCATCTGATATCATAAAATGCAAATTGTTTTTAACGACCTGTTTGGAAAATGGAGCGTGCTTTATCCACTGAAACTTGTAAAGCCTAGGGTTTAACAGAATGCTGATGGGAGCAAGGAGGACCCACAGAGTGGCATGGGAAAGTGTCAGATCCACCTGCAGCAGCCGATGGTTAAAAACTAAATTCTCATTAGTGTGTGACAGAAGATATTCTCTCATAGTGTTTGATATCCAATGCTACGGAGCAGAGCGGGGTCTTACGACTATACTACTTCCCTTACAAAAAAGGTAATTTACATTAATTATCCAAGAAGGGTGCACCCTCAAAATTGCCACAGAAGCTCATGACCCTGGGCTACCTAGCTTCTACTCCTCAGCCATAACTTATACCCAACAGGCCCCTAACCCCCGCTGGGCTCTATCTCCCCATCTTGAATGTATCAGCTCATACAATAACAAGTAGGACCCTTCCTGGAATGTTGACCTCTCCTAATCCTCCCACTCTGCCAGTCCTGATGTGTGTGCACCAAGATGAACATGAGGGATCCCAGGAAATGAAGGAGAAAGATAAGGGAAATCCCACACCACAGCTGTGCATTCCCCCACAGACAAAGAGCTGGGCTCCAGGGAGCTCCATCCAACATTCATCCACAGTGTTAGACCAAGTCTGAGAACATGGGAATAAGGAATACAGTCTAGTGAGGCGCAGACAGGTGAACAATGACAATGCAATTGAGTAGTGTCACTGTGGAGGTCTATATGGGTACCTTGTAGTGGAGGGAGGGGAGTGCCCCAGGGGTGCCCAGCGATGGATTTCCAGAAATGCTGACAGTATGAGGGAGGCACGCCAGGCTGCCTGGCAGGACAAAGTACAGTAGCAGACAGAGCAATGTGCACAGCAGACAGAACACAAGAAAACCCTTCCAGGCAGAAAACTGGGTCGTCTTGCAGATGGGGCTGAAGTGGGAGGGGCAAGTGTGGAGAGGGTTCTCTCATTCACTCACTCAGACTCTGGGCAAGGTGCTGGGCTGTGCTCACAAGAGCTTAAATTCTAGCCCAGGAAAAGGTAGGCACTGACTAAGGACCTTTTAAGACAAGTCAACCAATGTGGACTGTATCATGTGATGAAGTAACATGAGGAATTTTGAGCAGAAGTGACTGTGTGCATGTATTTGGAAGATCCACCAAGGGCTTTGTACAACTGAACTGGAGAGAGATCAGTCCACAAGCTAGTGGAAAATGTGAGGAAAAGCATTTTACTAAAGACAGAGGGCTTGCTATGAGCCACCACTTCAAAGCAAGTCACCTCATCCGTACTTCCAATCAAATGGCCTCCTGTATAATAACCAGGTGACTTGTTTTGAAGTGGTGCCTCATAGCAAGCCCTCTGTCTTTAGCAAGATTGGCTGGATCTGATCAATAAAAGTAGCAATATTTTTCTTTTCCTTTTCTTTTCCAGAGGACTCTCACCCTGTTGTCCAGGCTGGAGTGCAATGGTGTGATCTTGGCTCACTGCAACCTTCACCTCCCGGGTTCAAGTGATTCTCCTGCCTCAGCCTCCCGAGGAGCTGGGATTACAAGGGCCCACCACCATGCCCCAAAAGTAGCAGTATTTTCTAAAGATGCTTTTATTCACGTTTTCTGCTGAATTGAGAAAACACAAATTGTAAAGCTAGGATGATGATTATTCTCTCTATTATGGGTTGTATTTTAAGGAGTGGCTTCCAGGGAGCAGCCAAACCTACCTTCAGAAGCAGTCCTTGGT